>NC_142105.1:22175000-22775000 GCF_056152115.1 Neolamprologus brichardi
CATCTTTCACAGTAACAAAAAGAAAAATAAATGAAAGAAAACATGCTACTGAGCTGTTAACATGGATATCACATTTATTATGGGAAAAATAATGAGTATTATTTGGGACAATATTTTATTTTATTTATTTGTGCTTAAAATGTAGATACTTTTAAATATAATTCTATTGAGAATTGTAAAGTTATAAGACAAAAATATTTTTAAAAAACTTAAATGGACAACAGCAGCTCATCCAGTAAGGAGTTGGGCCCTGACTAGTGATTATAAAGTCTGTCTCGCATGGGCAACTGCCAAGTCTCTACCGGCCTGTATTCACTGCAGGATGTCTGCAGGTGCAGAAGGGTGCAAAGGGAGCCACAGACAGCAGCGGACTAGTGAGCCCCGTGAGACTTGCACAACAACCATACGGTGAATGACAGAGAGACGAAGCCAACAGCCAACTGTCATCTGCTACTGCAAGCAGACTAGGTGAGAGACCCTGTGCAATCCAGAGAAAAGACAGCTGTAGACAACTGATAATCCTTCCAAGGATTGAACTACATAAATGTCGCGAGTTCTGCTTCCTCTAAATGGATACTGTTGACCGAAGGTTCTCCTTTAGTCAGCAGATGAGCTGAACCTTTTAGGAAGGGGGAAAAGTGCACCACTGTGTTTAAAACAAGGACAGCATAGCAAAAATGAAAGTAGAAGAATAATCACGGTTTACCAATTATTTTGTTTTCATAAAATGCCGGAAGCCCATATGACAACAGAGATGAAAATCTGATTACTTGCCCAGCCCTACCTGGCACATGCCTCACGAAGGCAGTGATTTAGAGATATGAGACACACATTTGTACACAGCAAGCCATGTATCACAAAATCTGCATAAAATGCTTTTCAGTGCGATGAATCACTTTTTTGTTGTTCATTAAAAGACAAAAAAAGAAAAGTAAAATAAAATCATTAATAGTCGTAGTTGCCTACAGGGAGTGACCAATGACTGAACACATTTTGTTTTTGAAATCTTCATCTGAGATATAGGCATTTGTCAGTGTTTCTGGTTATACATGGATAAACACAAGCACACACACACACACACACACACAAAAAGAGGTCAAAACCACAACAAAAGGCTCGGTGTCTGCTCTGTCCAGCACCATGCTTTGTTCTACATTGGATGGGCCTGCACAGTTGACTGGGCACATAAATAGATTCTGTAGTCATGAACAAAGCAGGAAATCAGTAGTTTACTTCAGTGGAGACACATTTAACCTCAAACTCTGAGAAAGACCGTAAAACCACTATTGTTGCCCCAGAAATGCGCAGCCACAAAAAGCAAAAACAAAAACAAAACAAAAAACCTGTTGTGTCTACCTTTCTAGCATGTGGTACAGCTTTATAGAAACTGGAGAGGAGATATGACAAGCAGAATGAATAATTTTCTTTGGCCAGTGTGATGTGGAATAAAGATGAATGAAAATTAATTTAGCTGTTAATGTTTGCCTTCAGTTATTAGCATCTTGCCAAACACTTCACATATCTCAACCTGATTATTTAGATAGCAGCTCTATTTTGGGGGGAACAGTGAAATATAGAAGTGCTAACACAGAAGCCATTTTCCTAGCTTGCCTGATGCATGCTGGAACTGACTGACTAGTTCTGGACAGTACCTATACTGTGGTGTACGTTATCGCATGGAAGCTTTCAAATTATTTACACAAAATGTAAATAAGGCCATTATTTCACTGTCACACATTTTACTATACAAGTGATTAATGTTTAACCAAAAAAAACAAAAAAACAATTATAGGACAAAATCCAAAAACCTAATGAATAAACCAAGAATTTTTTTTTTTTTTTTTTTAAAGGCGTCTTCCCCCAAACTGTCAAAATTTCATGTTAAATTTCCATTTTAACAGAAACAAAGGCAGTTAAAACGACTAATTTTACTCACCGTCTTCAAAAATTTCACTGTTCAAAGAAATTAACACAAACAAATAAGCAGAAATGGACGGATTTAACACTTTGGGATCCAACGTGTCCCTTCTAGCTTGTAAAGGAAGATAGAGCGTTGGAAGCAAAGCAGCTTGGCTGCTGTGTTCACACTAGATCCACGCTGCCAAAATACTGCTTTGTGGTTTGTTCAGAGAACCAATTTTAAAGTTTATATAAACACTACAACGTCAAACAGACAAGCAAATAGACTTCCTCCCAGAAATGATACATTTTTTACTGTATGTGGCAAATGTAGAAAGCTTCAGTCATTCAAAGGTGCGTGTATCTCAACGGACAACACTGCTGTGACCATCTGTGAGCCAGAAGTGGCTGTGGCTTTAGCAGCACCACATCAGCAGCAACTGTCATATCATCAACTGGGTTCAAAAACAAAACTACAGTTACCACTCAGTCTCCAATAGACCACCAACAGTCCAACAGATTCATTAAATAATCCCTGCAGATCTAAAATAGAGCAATACTACAAATACCTGAGAAAAGTGAGTTGTAAAGAAATTATTGAAACCTCAGATTAACACAAAGATGTAAATGTTTCCTGGGACATTTATTGAGACACTACTTGCTACCAATAATAACTTTTTAATTAAATTAAACAAAATCAATCATTTCTCTTGTAACTTTACAGTAAAGAAGGTATTTTTAAAATACACATTTGGACTTTTTCTTCCTACTTCAGTGAAGCATTGTTTACTTAACTAAAAGTTGCACCACAAAAGGCAAAACAACACTCGCGCAGATTCTGCCCATTTTAGTCTGACAGAGCGAAAGCAGTTTGTGCAAATGATCGACAACACAAACCTCAAACACAGTCTGCTACCCTTAGGCTGTTACTCCCCCCTGAACAAAATCAATAAGGCCATTTTCAGGGGGCAGATAGTGATCAGTGCTCCTTTAATAAACTTCCATCTGTCTAATGCTCACCTGCGGCCCACCAAGTGCATGATGAAATGATTAAAATGTATATCACACAGTAAGGCTCCAAAACAGCAGGACAACAAAGACACTGAGAGGGAAGGGCAACAGAGAGGGAACAAGGACAAGAGCAGACAGAAAGGACTGAGTAAACAAAAAGTCTTTAAAAGGGAAAAGAGGGCATACTTGCTGCAACAACCACTTGAACATGCAATATATACAGAGTTTTTATTTATTATTATGTCAGTGATTTCTTTGTGTTTCCTTTTAAACAGCTGGTAATCCACAGCTGGGTAGAAAATGCTTTCTGAATCCAGGGTGGTTTTACCCTACTCAATGGCTATATTATCAGTCTAGGCACGCTCCACTGAGCAGCATGGCATAGCTGACAGCCAGGCCTAGGCACCAGCTAACAACAGCCACTGAATTCCAGCCCAGTGACAGCTTACCACAACTACAGTAACATTCCTGGGCACTGAGCACAGCACAGGCTATCTAGCAACATGTCTTCTACCTCCCAACTACTCAGAGCTGAGCTTGAGCGGGGGACATCTAACTCACTGGGCATCGGGGGGAAGGGGGGCAGAGGAAAAAAAAGGACAGAGCTACAAAGATGTCACTTCAGAAGGTGATAACAGCCACCCTCCAGTCATAGCTCCCTGGTCTCAATGGTCTCCTAGCGTGTCAAAAGACGGATATGATATACGGAAAAAGAGAGAGTCAATGAGACTTGCTGTGTGGTTGTTAAGATGATGGAACCTGCTATCGCAAGACAAATTGTAATTGCATTGGCTGGTGATTTTTATGGTGGATCCCTGTCTTGAGACTTGAGGAAGTCATGAAATTGAATTTGAAATGGACTGTGCGTGGGAGGCCTCCCACCAGGCAGGTGGATATAGCCATTTAAATAAATTTGACATCACTGGTGACATCTGCAAACTTTTTTCCTTCTCTGGTCTCCGTGGTAACAACTAAAAAGGGAAGCATTCTGATTAAAAAGCGGGAACAACAGTGCACAGCTCATGTGTCACTTCTGCCACATGAGTTTGTATACCACTAATCACCCCAGTAAGATGACTAATTACACAGAATAACAGACATCTCTCCACCAACACAAGCCTCCTCGGATCACTTTTGACGTTATCTGCAATATCAGGGTTTATTCCATTTAAAAAATAAAAAATGAAAAAACAACACCCCCAGAAACTTTTTGGCCTTAGATAAAAGAAAAATGATCAGGGCTGTGATTTTGAAGTTTTTCCAAGCTAAAATGCATTTTGTTTATCAAAACAGTCCAAACCACAGGAAGTGTATTGACCTCTGTTAAGGCTGCTAACACACTCTTTGGCTATGTGAATCAATCAGACTTGTATACAGAGTCAAATCCAAAGACCTATTCTGAGCCAGGAAAAATCGTGAATACCGCCAACTTTGGGTACAAATAAACCTTACAGACTTGTACGCAGATCCAGGTGTAGGTGCAAACTTGTGCCCTGTCTCGGTTCTAACAGTGGGCTGTTAAAGGGTACAGAAACCTTCCTCAACCCACTGTGCTAATAATAAAACCCCAGTTCCGCAGAGATGAGCGCAATAATGTAGGGCCCAGATAATGTGTGTGATATCACTCCAATGTTAGAAGAAATATATGTAAATCGGCATCAATCTTTTTGATGCTAACCATAACATAAATCCTCTAAATTTTCTATCATACAAAACCTTTTTCTTTTACACAACTGTTGATACTTGGCAATCAGTACAGTACGTGCAATTACATGTTACACCCTAATTTGTATACATTTTATGATTTCTGGCAAACACAAGATTTAAATTGGAATTTAGTTCTTCGTGTGAGTACTACATAGTTTATAGTAGACTGCTCGGTAAGAATTTTTAAAAGCCAAGAATACCCCACAGACTACCCAAAAATAAGTTCTGAACATTAAGAAATACAAGTAAAATAATTCTGATTTGATGTTATGCAAACCTCTATAATATAACCACATCTTTGTGTCCTTCTATAACAAAAACAAAGGACAAGAAATGGGAGGTAGCACAGAAAATAAAACACTGAATATGGTGAGGTTGATTCTCAAGTTCAGATAACTGGGGAGTATCCTAACACTGCGCTAAGAGAACACGCAGGCTTCTTTGGGAAAAGTGGTTAAATTTGATCCCCACAGAAGGTACGGGAATGACACCATCTAGCATGAAATGAATCTGAACCATGTGCATGCTTAGACTGAAAGTCTATTAATGGCCTCATTGAAAAACCCATTTCTAAAAGAAATCTATCAGACTCAAACCATATTCTTATTTCAAGGATTTTTGCTGGAGCAGATGATGCATACATAGCTTGTGGTTTATTTTTCATCCGTCCCATTTTAAGAGGCACTCTGTACAAGCATGAAGCCACACTGCTGCAATACGTATTTTCAATATACCTTGCTTGCGGACATCTTCCACAGCAGCAGTCAGCTCATCCTTGAGGAACTGACTTTCCTTTGCAATCTTTTCGCCTTTTTCAAGGAAGTTCTCGGTAGCAGTCTCCACTGACGCAGCCAAAACATGGGCCTTCTTGGAGCGTCCCTTCCTCTTGTTAGATGGGCCTTTATTGCTGGTGTTTACCAAAGTGGTGACCTATGGCAGAGATTATTAGGATATTATATACCTGCCTACAGTTAATAAATCATGGTAAGTCTAAAAAACAAACAACATATGACATAGTAAGGCAAAATAACAGTTCTAAAATGGTGAAATGCAAGAATGAACCACAGAAATAAATCACATTTTTTCACTTTGCTGTTTTGTGAAATAATATGTGTAAGGGGCCTCATTTTAATAATATTAATACTTGTTGTATTACCTGTGTGACCAGAGGCTCCAGTAGCCTTTCCACTGCCAGAGTACGGATCTCCAGGCTCTTTGGGTCCCATTTAAAGTTGATGTTTGGTGCGGTGTTGCTAGTCATGATGTCTAGTTTACTGTTTTAACAAAAAAAAAAAAAAAAAGTAAAAGAGAAAAAACAAAAACAAATGACAAATTAATTCTTCTGAAGCAGAAAATGTAGACTACAGAAAAAATGGACATCTCTGTCCTTTGATTAACTCAATATTTGCTTCCCTGAATGACTTAAAAGTTATAAATTCTCTTCACAAATCAAGATTTCTGTCAGATTATCAGACTAGTGTCTAGAACTCGGTGCATTAAAGAAATTATTAAAGTCCTTGTTAGAGCCAGCAGTGCTCCATTGCTTTCAGAATGAATGCCAACGGCAGAGCACAGCAACACAGTGGCCCAATTTCAATTTCTCTTTTCAGGCAGTGGCTGTGACTCCATTGATTAGCTATCAAACATGGAGGGGCAGGGATAATCAGGATGGCCCGAGGGCTGAGGGGCTTCAACTGAAAAGTTGGTCAGCTGTATTATGTGAGGAATTACAACACTAGCTATTAGCCTACATTACCAACAAAAGTACAAAAATATTAAGAGAGTAACATGGCAACCATGGCTTTCTAATTTTATAGTGAATCGTTATATATTAGAGCTATTTTCAGTTCTACTGTATTATTAACCACTTTTCTTCTTTCCAATATACACAGAGTCTCTACCCATGAGTTAACACGCAGTGAAACTGATAATGTTGGGCAGTGTATTGAAAAAAAAAAAAAATTTCTGTAAAGGTTGTTTGAGGAAGACGTCTGTTTGTCCAGACAACATGACGCATTTCCACTGAAAGCAACGTTAAAATGCTAGTCATGAGACGAAGGTTAATCTGGGCCAGCGTGGGAGAAACTGCGTTCGACTGCTCTGTATGGGCGTGGTACATGTCGCAAAGTGATATCTACAAATCTCTGCAAATGAAATCGAAACAGTCTAGCAGGTTTGGGATTGAGGGTTTATGTACGCGATTTGGGCAAAAGAAATAATATAAACGGTTTAAAACTGTCAAACTAAGCCATATGTAGGTACTAATAAGTGTATATAATGTATCCAAACAGGAAAAATTACGTAACAAAACAGAAACATGTTAACACTTGCTGAGAAGCACTAGGGTGGGTCAAACACCTGGTGTGCTAACATTAGCTCAACTTCCACCTGTTGCTAAAACTACCTAAACAGACGTCGGTTTTACCCCGTCAAAAACAGTTAAACGAGAATATACAAAGCAGAAAATACTCGTGTACACATTTAACACCCAATAACGGTCCATCTAAGTCATTTTCAATACTTTATTAACAGCAGGCTACAGGTAATATTAAAACCAGCTTAGCTTAGCGTAATGCAGGTTACCTGCTGTAACACGGAGCTCTCCAAACACAGCGATGAGCTAAAGCTAATGCTAAGCGACAAACAACTATTAGCCTGCTTTCTGCGACAAACTTTACCGCCGAAACAGATGGCCCAAATAACTAGTCCACTCATTTTGTTTAAGTATGCACTGTACATACAGTACGAAAGACTCGTTATATACTCACCGACAACAGTCCGCTAGACAAAGTGAAGTTTAAAAGTTCAAAATGGAGGAATGGGAATTACGGAATTCCTTGCGTCAAAAGTTTTCCTCCCGTTTCCTCGCCCCACGGACTTAGTTTAACTGCGCCGCTCACTCACGATAAACACGAAAGTTTTCCTCCCTCCGCTCGACGGCTATACAGAAAAGTATCACAAGAGCTCCAGCAAGTCAGCTGAAAAGTTTCGGTTAAGAGAATTTCGATGGAGTAACGTATTGCCCAACAATAGATGAGGTAAAAGGAGGAGGAGGGGGCGCTGGGCGGTGACCAAGTTCCTGAACTTCCAGGCAGCGGGGAAGGGAGGACACGGGCCACAGCAAGTCCGTAAAACCAGGAGGTGTTTTAGGCGTGGCGCTCGCTGTGTATGTCCATATATGGATTAATTACTGCTTCCATAAAGGCAGGAGTAGGGAAGATCTATTTAAACTGTTGGGCGAAAGAACAGACTTCTGACAGAGGATGGAAAATAAACTGCAAGTAGTTATTATGAAGAAATCTGATTTTTAAATATGACATTTGATTTGAGGGGATTTTCAGACGTGACATTTTGTTGTAATAGTTTTTGTTTTGTTTTTTTCTGCCAGAATTTCTTCGACATTCAATCATAACGGCTAACTAGAAAGCCATAAAAAGATTTACTCTTCTTAAGTCTGTCACAACAGAAAAAATAATCATTAAAAAACAGTGAAATTCTCCGTGAGCAAATCAGTTCATTATCTCGTATTATTGTTAACCTTTGTCTCCTGTCTTTACTTTCCTCTCTGCACTGCACCACTCTGCAATGAGGTGGTGTCAATAACAAACTCCAAGGTTTAAGGTTATTACCACAGGCAGTGGCTCTTTTGTCTGCTGCTTATTTTCTTACTGTCTCTCTGTGTGTGCGTCGCTAGCAGAATGTAAAACAGAGCCTTTTCAAACTGAAACCATCTTTTTGTGAAGTATCACAAAGACTCACAAATAGCTATTTGCGTAGTGCTGTGCAAAAGTCATTAGAATTGTGCAAACTCTGTTTTTTCCTTATTTACTGTACTTCTATTTGTCTTAGCACATATTTCATAAAACATAAATATGCAAAATTTTGTACCTTCTGTTAACCTCTTAAGCCCCAAGCCTACCTGATCTCCTGCTTTTTGCCCCCATATCAGGGGGCGTTGGGGCTTAAGAGGTTAACTTGTTGATTATCTTCCTTTCAGTTATTTAATTTTTAATGTTAACTCAATTTAGAGCAGCTCGATTTGTTTTAAACTAAAATTATGTTTATCTTTTGTTAATGCTAATGGGTTTTACATGTTAGCAACTCTGTATAACAGAATCCCCTAGGGAAAGCCAGCTGATGTGGCATCAGGTGCACAGACACAATGGGCACATTGAAGCACCACTTACTCATTTATTATTAATAAATAAACATCATATGAAAACACTGCAGGCATTCAAGACAATTAAATTACTCAGCATATCTATATCTAGATATGCTTTGTGGATACGCAAACATGTGCAAATTCAACTCTTACAAGGTCAAGAGCAAAATACTGAGACATTTGATAAACATATTCAAGTGCTGGGTATTTTGGTTCAGGCTTGATGAAGTGTGAAAGACATAAATAGATTATCTAAAGAGGCCAGGTGCCACCCCTCTAGCCTCACTTTTCTAATTCACACATACACGCACACATGTATAGCAGTGGTAGCTTCAGTGCTTGGTTCTTGGTTGTATACAACTAGCTGCAGAGCTGGCAATTAATAGTTTATTAATTAAGTTCAATCTGTATCCTCCTAATGTTATGTGTGTTTATGGCACAAGACACCTCTTAAAGAAATACAGTACTGTGAAAAAGTCTTGAGTTACCCCTCATTTTGTAACATTTTGCTTCCAAGGAGCCAGACTTTCTTGCAAGTCCTCCAGGCTTTTCTTTGCCATTGTTTGCTTTTTAGCCTTTTTCAGTCCAGTCCTTGTACCTGACCACTTTCAAAGGAATGTGTTTTTGTGTTTGTTAAGCTACTTAACACGGACCTGTGAAAATCATGTGCTTGAGAAAGGGGGGAAAAATCCAGCAAAGACCTGACCTGAGAGGTACAACTGGTCTACTGTTCAGGAAAGCCACTAAAGGCAAACAGAGGAATAAAAAGACTGAAGTATGCCATATTAGATAAGAGCTGGACTAAAAAATCTCTTATCTCTGTGCTGGTGTTGTTAATGTTGGTCAGCATTGCTACTGACCAGTCATATTGTTGTGACGTCATAGCTTTGGAATATTGAGAAAAAAGAAAACAAATCACTTTGTTTATATTAAACTCTTATGGAACAAATGGTAAGTGTTTCATTTTTAAAAAAATATTTTATGCAATATAACAAACATATGATCAAGTTAGCGTTTCTTTTAGCCAAATTTAGATTACTTGTGTTGGTTTGCTCAGACAGCGGGACTGGTCAGTTGCAATGTTGAGCCAACATTGTTATGATGATGTTGTACACACAAAACCAACACTGGGGTGTCAGTTCAGACCTAAAAAGGAGTCGCAGCAGGTCTTTTGGAGCAATTAATCCAAGTTTGACATTGTGGGTTTTAATTTTTATGAGAATGTATGGTGTAGCTCAGAGGAGAGGAACAACAGTGAGTGTCCACAGCCATGTGGAAAATACAGTGGAGGTTTGGGGCTGAATTTAATCCAGTGGTGTTGGATATCTTGTCTAAACTGACTGAATTATGAATGCAGAAAAGTACCATGAGATTTTGATCCATCATGCAATACCAAGTGGAAAGCGTCTGATTGGCAACAGCTTCATATTCAAGCATAACAATGATCCCAAACACACTGCCACTGCAGTGAAAGCATAACTGAATAGAAAAACACACAATGGAACACTATCAGTCGTTGACTGGCACCCACAGAGCCTGAACCTCAACATTATTGAAGCAGTGTGGTTCAATGAAGCTTCAAAACTGTTAGATTCGCACAAACTATACATGTTTGCACGTTTCAATAGATCTCTGCACAATAGATCTGTATTGTCCAAGCAAAATATGAAGAACTGATGGGTGAGATAAGACTTTTCTACAGTGCTTCACGTCATGGTTCCAAAAAGAGAGGACAGTCATCAGTAATTCAAAGCAGTGGACACACAGAACACTACAATCAACAATGCTGTCTTGTCCTGCAGCCAAGCACAACTAACACACTTCTATTTGTTGGCTTGAGTAGGTGTTAATTAAGAAGCTCCACCAGTGCAGCATGAATTACAGTCTTGGAGAGAATGAGCTTACAAATGTACTTATCAAGCTCTTAATGAAGGCCTCGGAATATAATTATCTTTCAGAAAGACACTCCTTAATGTTTTGGGGGGTTTTTTTGTGCAATAATAATTTGTGAAGTAATTGTTTTTGCCATAGAGTTTTGACCATGCTAAAACTTAAGGAGTCATGGATTCAATTTCCATATTAAATTCTTTGGGATGGAGATACAGCAGTGAACTATCTTGTGTGCATTATTAATTTCGGTGTAGAACAGAGAAAACCGGCATGTACGTAGTGTAACAGAGATCTGTTTATCCAATTAATACTCCGTAGAGAAGACGGTTTAGATGTGGTGTAATTGTGTTCTTGAATGATGAATGTTTGTCTAAGTAACAGCTTGCTGGGAGGACAAGTTTGGGTGTCCTTGAACTTCATCTTTTTGTACCTGTTGTGCCCGACAAATGATAAGAGCGCAGCACGCTATAAATAATTCCTTCTCATTATGTGGAAGTGCACATGTTTGTCACATACTGAATGTATAATTGAGTGCATGCAAATCTTCAGAGTGTTGCACTAGAAAAATAGAAAATATTATTTTGCGCTACGTCAGGTGAATATTACAAAAATCAAAATACAAAAATGGTATTTATGCTATCTTTCCTCTTAGCTTTCATTGATTCTATAGATTAGCTCTACATTTCTATTCAGGGGACACAGCATCTTATTGAATCACAGTCCTTGGCACTGCTCCACGCCGATAAAAGAAATGCTCACGGTGACTACTAAAGGTAAGCATCTTTCACAATTGTGTTATTATCTATTGTTTTTTTCAGTCATGGATGCTACTGTATGTTATAGCTTCCTGTCAAAGTAGTTACTCATGCTTTGACGGTGACTGAACTGGAAGCTGCCTCGCTGCTGGAGGAATTTTGTTCCCTGACATAAGGAACACAGCGACTTTCAGTCTGCCTAGGACCACCTGACTCATTCTGACAGCTGTCCATGGAGCTGCATGATGTCATCTGCAGGCTTTCCCTTTCCTAAGCAAAACCCTGTACCTTGATTAGAAATGAGTGCGTGGTGATGCATGGCATCAGAGAGAAGTCAGCCGACTAGTGACGCTAATGATAATCAGTCATTCATCGAGACAGTCCTGCAAAGCGGAACAGAAATGTACATTATTCCAGTGGACAAACAATAAGTCCTTATGACATATCAGACATGCCTACAGGTAGGTGTTAGGACGGTGATGTCATAATATCAGCTTGTTTGCTTGTCTGATTGGACATATCGGAAGGTCACAGTGACCATGACTCAAACACTACTAAACTATTCTTTGCAGTCTGCTGAGCTCCACCTGCTGGTTTAGGCTTTTTGATAACATTCTTCACTGCTGTCCCAGTGGAGCTGCTTTGACATAACCTCTCCTTGACTTACAAAAAAAAAGGCAAGGAACTAACGGAGTAACCCTTTTTCTGTTTCTGGGTCAAGTATAACAAGTACAGCTATGAACTGATCTGAACGTGCCTCCTTTTCACTCTTCGTTTCTTACTGTTTATTCAGTAGTCTGGCATTTGGCTAGGGTCAGTGTCACTACTGGTAACATGAGCAAGGGTTGCACAGGTAGCCCAACTCCTCCAGGATGTCACATCAATACTTGCCATTGCCAGGAGGCTGGCTGTGTCTCCCAGCGCAGTCTAAAGAGCATGAAGGAGATTACAAGGAGCTGAGAACAGGCTCGCTGAGAGCAGACTCACTCTGAGCACATGTGATAGACTGAAAAAGTCTGGAGAAACTGTGGAGAACATTTTGCTGTAACATCGTTCAGTATGACCAGTTTGGTGGTGTGTCAGTGATGGTCTGGGGAGACATATCCATGGAGGGACACACAAGCCTGCTATTAGGTATCTTAGGATGAAATCCTTGGCTCCACTGTCAGACACTGATGCAGCGGGTCCTGGGTTCCTCCTGATGGACAACAGTGCCCAGCCTCATGTGATGAGAAATGCAGGCAGTTCCTGGAGGATAAAGGAACCACTGACTGGATCCCAGTGCTCACCTGAGCTATAACCAACAGAAGACCTCTAGGACATTATGTTTCAGCCCATGCAACGCCGTCAGGTTGCACCTCAGACTGTTCCAGAGCCTAGCAATACCTTGGTCCAGGGTTAGGGGTTAGGAAGGAGACCCCCCAGAACACCATCCATTATCACACTAGGAGCATATTGTCAGGCATGTATACAAGCATGTGGTGGGCATAAATACTACTGAGTAACACTCACAGTAAGCACTTTCAGCATTTTCAGGGTTTCATTGCATTCAGTCTTCTGGAGATTGATCATTTTCATTTTCAACAAATGATTTGGCATCCTTTCATGTCTAACATATTTCCCAGTCCAAAGGAGTGTAGATATCCAGCATGATCCACCCCCCCCCCCCCCCCCCATTGAGATCTGATGTGTTTTCAAAGTGTTCCTCTAATTTTTTCAAGCAGTGCATTTCAAACAAATGTTTTTTGCAGAGGTTCTACTTGCGAAGGTGGTGTTAATATTAGGTGATGTTGATGATAGGTGATGTTAATAGGAAAACAGTGATGCAGACTATACTATACTAGCATCTCTATTTTTTTCTCTCTCCCTCTTACTTGTATTCATCATGTTACCTCTATTGCCAGATGGGTTTCGCTGATTAGAAGACAATTGTGTGTTTATAATCACTTTCACATAAACAGTGATTACTGACTGGTATGCAATTACCACCAGGCCACCAACCACGAAATCACTTGTCATTCACAGTACAAAGAACTATTCCAGAAACCTTGTTTTATTCCAAAAGTCTCTTGAGACCCGCTGCCCTAATTTCTCATTTTCCAAGTGGGATTCAGGCTAAAAGGAAGGTGAAGTGTGTGATGGAAGCCACAGAATGAAACATAATGAATTTCAAAGCGATAATGAGTCACAGGTTTAAGCAGCCGCCAAAGTGTTTGAACTAAGCACATTCGCGAGCTTCAAAAATACAGTAGGATGCAAGCTTTGTTTTGCATTGAAGCACTAAACGCGTACACACATACACACTCATAGCATTACCAGCAGTAAAATGACTGAAGACAGCTTATATAATGTCAGACTCTACCTTACAGAAGAGATGTTTTTTTGTTTTTTTAATAAGGGACGCTCGGGAAATGTCTGCGCCACAGGCTGTTTATATTATAATCTGTGTATATATTTACACATATGTGTTTATAGGTAGAAATGTAATTCAAGTCATATGTGTCACATAACCAGGCATGATTTTAGGTGGAACTTGAAGAGAAATGGGTAAAAAGAGAATCCACAAAAGGATTTGGGCTGATGGAAAATAAGACTTCTTTGAAGTTCAGAAACTAATCATAAAAGTACCACAGTAACCTAAGGGCCTTATTAAAACAGCCAAAAGAAAAAAGAAAGAATATGTTTTTGCTTGCGACTTCTAATGCGCTGAAAGAGCTGAAGCAGTCTACGTAGGAAATAAAACAATAAAACAAGCAATAAATAGATGTTTGTGAATAAAATAAAAATGGATACTTAGTCATATTATTAAAGCCTGAAATCCAATGTGGATTTGGTGTGTGTACAGTTATGAGTATGACTACTCGCTAAATATTCATTTCATAGAAAATAATAAAATGCCACTCCGAGTCAATGGCTCTACAAGCAGAATAGAGGAAACAGAATTTTACGACACTGTGAGGTGGCGTTCTCTCATATATACAGTAAGAAAGACCTCGAGAGTTGTGTGGCAAATTGGAAATTGAATCCGGCCTGTGATAGAGACAACTTCCAAGCTGAGGAAATGACCTTTCAATATTAATGATGCAGAGAGCTATGACATCATCAGGACCTGATTGGGTCCATGTGATGTGTAGACAGGCCTGTAGAGAATATCAGCTCTCCCCGGCTCCACTCATGCCATATTTATTATAATAAAAATTTATCAAACCAACTGCTCGAAGCGTCACTCAGTGCAGCAGCAGAAATGTGGCAATTCAGCCGGCACTACCTACCATTTTCCACACAGCTGATAATAAGTCAGATGATGTCATTTTTTTCTTTTTTTCTGGCTGTAGCTCGGGCAGAACTGAAGCTCAAACATTTGTTTGCTCATGGCCTGTTTAAAAGGTGCCTCGCACAGTGCATTGTAAAATCAAATTACTTCCACATATAACGAAATGTAATCACCGTCACAGATTTACAGAAGTCTTCCTAAGGCAGTGAAACAATGGAAAAGAGGGGAAGTAATGCTCTTTCTGTGTAGTCGGCCATGACTTGTTTTTGCTGTGCTGCAAAGCACGGGTCATTGAAAGCATAAAATTCTCGCACATCGCAGAAAGAGCAGCGAAGGAAAGCGAACCTGACGTTGATTCTTTCCGATGTGAGGACTTCTGGTGGAGGAGGTTGTCACCAGAATCGTCGTTTATGTGTAGTCAGTCACTTTCACCTGATATGGCACTGTGCTGTTTGAATGGATGATGGATAAAGTTTTCAGAAGCACCTGATAGTGTTTGTTTGTTTGTTTGTTTTTTGAATAATGAATAGAAGATTGAAGAGCTGATCTACTGATATGCAAAAACCTTTTACGAAGAGAAAAAGCACACAAACTACAGCTGCAACGGAAATGGTTATGCATTTAGTGTTGACATTCCTGCCGTTTTGCCAAAACTAACATGGCAAACAGCAGTTTTCATTCCTCGAAGAGTACTTGCAAACCTGAAGGGAATTCAGCGGACGTGTTGAATGTCAGAACGCGTATGGATAATTACCCATAAATTATCCAAAATGACAGTTTTTTACCCGGTCTGTAAAAGCAATACCTGCAGGTGAAAACATCAGTGTGAAGAGGTGATAGCACAGGTAAACACGGCAGGGATGGAAACAAACTGGTACTTGGAAGCGTGTGGTTGCTGTGTAGCTGCTTGCTGATAGCTCTAAATAGTGAGATACAATGTTGAAATACTGCAGGACCAGACAGCAATAAACACCCAGTCGTATCCAGGGTCCACCACAGTAAACAATCGCCGGGTATCTGTCAGCTGGATGTCTAATCAATCACCAGGATGTGTCCAATTTAATGCGCTGTCAAGAGAGGTTTATGGATTTCTATTTTGACGCGTCAGTGTTGCCAAGCGGGAATCCCGCACGTCCATTATCAAAATTCTGTAATATATGAGGAAATAAATTCTGGAGAAGCAGAAATCAGAGTGAAAATTTCTTAGAAGGAACGTATTAATTGACTGATTTGGAACATGAACTGTGCATCACATAAGCAAAAGAAACGTTTGTTACTTTTTATTCCTAATAGACGGTGCATACTGTAGCAGTTTGTGTCAGATGCTGGAGTCAGGAAAAGTTCAGAAATCATACTGATCCATGAAAGAAAAAAAACAACTAGTGAAAAGCAACTGCTTGATAACCTCAAAACAAGCACAAAGAAGAGTTGCAGATCTAAATTATTAACATTCGCTTGATAAAGATGAAAAGTAGTATAAATAAAATATTTAAGAAATATGCAGAAGCCCTGGTGTGTCCAATTAAGAAGACTACAAACAGCAACTGAGGTAGTCAGACACTTGGTGAGGCATTCCTATATTTTATGTGATCTTAAAATTGTTGAGGATCTGTTTTATTTTGTGCTTATTTGTACCGTGTTTTTTTTTAAGCAGTCATAAGAATAAGAATAAAATTTTTACATTGGTTATCTATAGACACGATATTTAGAGATTTCTTTTTTTTTTTTTTTTTTTAAATCAGGGGAGCCAAGAGAGTACGCATCCACCTATCCATCCATTTCCACAACTTCTTATCAAACATAATGTCACAGGAGGGTGGCTGGACTCTGTCCCAGCTCTTATATAGCGAGAGGCGCGGTATGTCCTGGTCCAACATCTTGGACATGCACTGTATACATTATAATGTCTGCACTGAAAATAAAAAAGGCTGATGTGTTACACCCTCTTAGGATTAATCAACGTGCTATCTTATATTAGATTACTTTTCAGAGCTGTGTGCTTAAATCAGATACTTTCAGTTTGGGTCTGTGCTATTTCAGTAGCTAATAAGAGACGCTTTATGCAGACAGGGGGTTGAACCCCTAATTGGCTGTCTGAAAAGTGACATCATTATCACAGGGCCATCAGTAATTGCTGTCTCGCTTGTCCACACCCACAATTAACTTTATGGCCCAGCACTCACCTCAGCACCTCATTAGTTTGCTGGTGCTACAGTTTAAGTGTTCGCTATCTATCTATCTATCTATCTATCTATCTATCTATCTATCTATCTATCTATCTATCTATCTATCTATCTATCTATCTATCTATCTATCTATCTATCTATCTATCTATCTATCTATCTATCTATCTATCTATCTATCTATCTATCTATCTATCTATCTATCTATCTATCTATCTGGGCTCAAGAGGTAAAGCAAGTCATCCACCAATCAGAAGGTTGGTGGCTCGATCCCTGACTACCCCAGAATGCTAAAAAGCACTTAGTCACAGATAAAAGCGCTGTGTGACTGGATGAATGTGTTCAAGTGATCTGATTGATTTTGTGATACAAAAGTGCACATTGCAGTATCATGTGATCCAATATTTCTTTAATGCAGTGACATAATAGTCCCATCCATATTTTAGTAACTCAAAACTAAAGGAAATAAACACTTTGATTATTATTCTGATAAAAGAATATACATACATTACACAAAACACACTTCCTTCAAGAGTGCATTACGAAAATGTCTTGTGGACAGGATGAGCTGTCTTCATCTAATTATTTAATAATTATTTTAAGCAGCTCAGTGTGTGATTGTGTCAGCTTGAAATTAACATATTTACTCTGGGTTATTTCTTTAATTTTTTGGGTCAGTTTGTCCACTTGTTGGCGATATTAGCAGATATTTGGCAGAACTTAGTGGATCTGGAATGCCATGGCACACAGTGTCACTCCCCCACCCCCAAAGCCTTGGGAACTAATGTGTGCGCCTTTAGCTTATGTTTAAATATCTGTTTACTTGGCTGCGAAAACAAGTTAGAAGAAAAATTCTCCTTTTTTCAAAATGTATTGTTGTTCAATGTCTCATAAAGCCACAAAGAAAAAATGAGAACAAACTGTGCTTTGCTTGCGGTGGCTTCACTTGTCTGTTGCACTGGGACCCATTGATTACATTGCTATGAAAATAGCACAAATACATTCAAATGCATTATTGCTATGTCCTTGCCTTCTGACTGGATCGGAAACAATCAGATTGAACAGCTTAATTCGTGTGCTAGCATCTGTGGTATTTCAAATCTATGCTACGTCTTCAACTTTAAACACCATTCCTAACACAGTTATTATTTTTCTTGATGTTTCAGTAATGGAGCTTTCATTGAAAATTCTTCTAATTACACTTTAATATGTACATGTAAGAACCTAAGAGAAAGACAATGACTTATGTCCAGAAAAGGATCTCACCCTGTCAGTTTGAGTGACACAGCTGAAATGCAGTCTGTAGCGGCACATCAACAGCAGGATAAAGCCCATGGCGGAGAAAACTAATCCGAGGGTTAAACCACTGTTGACTATTGCACTGACGCGTCTTTGAAGAAAGACAAAGACAAGACAAAGCGATAATGAAAGACGCGTCACATTGCAGTTTCATCTGGGGAAGAACTGTAGCTGCTCCATTTAACATACCAAGGTTATCTAGTGACAGCAGACAAGCCTGAAAAAAAAAAATACAACAAGCCTGTGACAAATATAATGCAGCCTATCCAAAAAATGTGTCATCTCTTAAGTATAATGAAACCATTAGGCATGAAGCATGAAGAGATGAGAATAACAAGTGCAACGGGAAGAATGACCCAGCTGTGTTTTATAAAGAATCCGAGAGTGAGGAATGGGTTTGGAGGAGCAGAATAAAAGGGAAACAGAAAGGAGGGGAATGGACCTGGTTAAGAAGAAGCAATGATCAAAGCACAAGAATATGGAAGAAGTCCTGGGCCAGTGTCGGTGTTGCAGGATCAGGAAACCACATTGCACGTATGTCAGAGAGCTGCGCCCTGCTACAGTTGGCACCTTCAACCCATTTCTCGGTGATTTCTCGACTTATTTTCACAGATTGTGGTAAATGTTTCACACATTATTGAAGGGAATATGGCCACAAGTAGGACTTCCTTATAAAAAATTTATCCCGACAGATGTGCACTTCTGGCTTCCCCCTGCTATGTAATTCACCAGCCAACAGAATTGAGCGTAAAGCTATCTGTGCTCAAGTGCATTAAAAGCTGCCTTGCACCTGGTCGTATTGGAACAATACGCTGACTCTGACAAAAAACAAAATCACGGCTGGGAACGAGCCATTAACATCAATATAATTGAGTCCCTTTATTGTGTTGCAGTCCATATGCAAAACATTCACTGGAGTGGAATTATGCATACATGCAATTTTAAATAGCGTTTGGAATGAAGAAAATGTCCTGCTTGTGAGGAAAATTGAGCAGCGGGCAGTTAGAAACAGATATTTTTCTCAGGGCTTGATGAAGCTCAAAAACAGAACTAAACTAAGAGGAATATTTGTTCCACCAAATCAAGACCACTACTTAACCGTGCCTCCTCGGTTTGTACCTTCTGTTTTTCTCGGTTGATTTGGTTCAATTGTCGGGTGATGACAGTTGACTTTTTCAAAGCTGTTCGTAATGGTGCGTGTCAGAAAAAGCATTTCTCGTTGCTCATTATTTTAAAAAAACATAACCTCCACCAAGGAGGTTGTGTTTTTTTAAAAGATCTTTTTTTTTGTAGCATTTTTGCCTTTCACTGTTTAGCAGTGAAAATAGGAAACTAGACACACAGCAAGGGGCTGCAGGTCAGACTCAAACCCAGCGCACTGCCCTTCTGCCATCTAACATGTGATCGCCTGCTCACCCACTGAGCTAAAGTGGCACCTAGAAGGTTATGGTTTTGGTTTTTGCATGCATGTCATTCTGTCTGCAAACACGATAGCTCAAAAAGCCTTGAATGTGTTTTGATTACATTTTGTAGGTGTATAGAGTGGGGTCATGTTAACATGCACCAAAGTCTTCATAGTCAGCTTAGTTTTTATTGGTCAGCAATGGACCAAAAGCCTTATAACTTAAAAATTATGACTCCTACAAGTGTGGTGTGTTTTGTTAACATATAGAAAGTACCACATAAAGATTTTAAATATCACATCACACCTGACCTCCGACCTCTCCTTCAAGGTCATTAGAATGATCTCAAGGTTAAAGTAATAAAAATGCTATATTGATCTATTTAAAACTATGTTTCTTACTTCCATTGTTTGTATTGATGACATATAGGCATAATGATATTGGGAATTACATAAATAATGCTAATTTAGACCTTTGACCTCTTTTTAAAAAATCAAATAAGGTCAAACTTTCATCAAATGCATTTTATTTTTCAGAGAAGTGATGCTTGTCTACAGTTTTTCTTCTATGTTGATCTCAGAGTGTGTTATTTTTACTGCACTGTTTACAACGAACAAAGAAAACAAAATGAATCTATGCAAAAAATTCAAGACTGTTCTCTTTAAAGTAAATATTGCTGAGAGAGTGACCAGCCTTCGTGAAGGTTTGCTTTCTCTGAGCGCTTTGTGTTATACATGTTTTAGGAAATGGAGGCAAATAGGATTGAGTACAATTATCTAAAGTCCATCCATTCATCTTCTTCTGCTCATCTACTTCAGGGTCATAGCTTGGCTGGAGCCTATCGTAGCTGTGATAGGGCAGAGGCGGGGTACAGTCCAGACAGATCACCAAAATATCACATGGCTAACACAGAAAGGTCCCATCCAGCTGATGGATTAGAACCCAGAGCCTGCTTGCTGTGTGGCGATGGCACTAACATCCACACTACCAATTATCTACAAATTAAACAAATATTGGTTGTGTATCTATTTAAGTCAGCTGAATTGTTTTATTCCTGTTTAAATCGTTTCACTGTGTCGTGAGTCAAAACATGCAGAATAGTTCATCTAATCAAGGATCAGCCTCAGCATGAGTGTTTTCACCTCTGCCAGTTTGGTGATTTGAACTTGATTTGAGCAGTGATAGGTGGATGTGACTGATTCATTGGTGAACAACTTGTGACTGACAAATCATTAGCCAGTGAGCTTGGTAATCCTCCTTTCTGACTCTTAGAATGACCATAAATTGCAAAATGGACATAATGTTGTCTTTCAATGAGAGACTGAACCCAATTACGCCATCACACAACAAAAGAGCCTAGGGCGTTTTCCCCACATAAACCTCTATACAACCAGAAGTCATTTTGGAGGAGGAGGAGGAGTCGCCCCCCCCCATCCCCATAACAATTTAAAGACCTTAGCTCTACAGCTCTTCTGCACCATTTCCCTTTCCGACCTAAGTCACAAGTATGAGCGCTGTAAACTTGTCTTTACATGTCTGTAAAGAACTTGAGCGAAAGGAAGTTGCAACTATTTGTGAACATGGAGAAAATAAACATTTCACAGGGTCAGCATGTCAGCAGAAGACGAGCAGGGATATGTTGCGGCATGGCGAGGAAAAGACAAAACACACCGAATGATGCGGAAGATAAGGGTGATGATGTATTTCCACAGTGCATTTTGTTGGTACTCACACTTTACATGGCTCAGTTTGTGCAGTGCTATGTAACTATTCTTCTTTTATAGTTACTGTAATGGTAGATTACATTGCACAACCACTCCTCTGCTCTTTTTCTATACACAGTAGAATGTAAAACCACCTGGCAAACTAAAAAAGCTGGACCATCATGGTTTAGTTTGACACAAAAACTTCACTTTTAATCAACTTAAGTGAATTAGAAAGAAAAAGCATTTTGCTTGTTATCTGTGTTTTGCTGCTGTTTGGGGGATCTGCAAGTTAAGACATGAGAACTTAAAGTGGACATGAAACACTATTTATTAAGGCTATTATACACCTTGGATTAGTAATCCAAGGTGTCCGATTTGTACTGTCGACAAAGCTACACACATGCTTAAATCCAGCTTCATAGAAAGTGTTAAACCTATGACGGCTCCATGATGTAAATGAGCCTTAATACATGTAGTGTTTTGAGTCCACTTTCAAAGACTGAGAAACTGAGAAAAACAGCATCTTGTTTTTATGCTTCTGCTGCCTGCCTGAAAATCATCATGTATGCTTGTTAAATTGATTGATGGCTTTGATGTCCTTTCAGCGTAATTTGTGTTTTGCATTCCATTAACATTCATTCATATTTGTAAAGCACACTGCCATTGTATCAATTACCTTTAACGGCTCTGATGGCAGCACCTTTAATATATGTTTGTGCAAGTTTGCACGGTGTGCTGTGAAGGCTGATAGTCTGACTCATTGCATTTTCAATAATAAATGTCCTTCGCTCATCAGCAGATGTCGTTCTGTATAGATAAATGAGCCATTTCTTAATCCCTTAATGACTACAGTTTCTTAAGTAATTTAATTATTTCAGCAAATTTGTCCTTTCATGCTGTATGAACTTTCAAACTTAACAAAATATTGGGATAGTTTCGAAAACTCAAAGTATGACATCAGTTTTATCTTCTCAGGGAGAGACATTATCAGTGGGTGGTGATTCAAGATCAGCCTCAGCTGCTGCAAATCCAAGTTTTATGACCAGCACGTATAGCATCATTAGTATTGTTTCCACCCTGTGAGTCTGTCAGTGTGCGTCATCGTGGCAAAACACACTTCTGGAGAAACATATTGTAGGACATGAGCATTGCAATCACGCAGGGTGCAGACATGAAATGTTACATCAATGCAGTTCAGACCAAAATGAAGATGGTAGGGTGTAATCTATAAGTATGGAGTAAAGGGCAGCCGAAGTGGGAGGGTCAAGGGGCCATTGAACATAAGAGACATAATAATCTACTTGCAGTATCACAGAGTTGAACAGTTAGAGGAACGCTGGGCAGGCGCGCACTGGAGTTTTTGAGTATGACCTTAAAGTACAATTAACCTCTCTGCCTGATGCTTTCAGAAACCAAATGCGCTAACTGACTATTTTACACTTATGACACTCGGTGGCCTCTTTGCAGCTCCTGATTTTGATGCTTGATGTTCATAAATGGTCCGCTCCCCAGCTTTCAGAATAAAGTTGTCAGACAGGTTTCCAGGCTTAATTCTTTCTGTGCAGTTTGTATCATCGTTGGAGCGGTTTGTCACAATATAATTTGATTTCCTCTCACAGCACACAGACCTGTCATGTTGAATTCATGCTGGGGAGAGATTCCAAGGTGCAGATGTGACATGTTACTTTAACATCATCTCATAATTAGAGCCCGCTGTGCTCTATTCTGATACGGGAAGGCGATTGCTATCAATCAGCGCCGCCGGGATCTTACCGGATCCTACCGTCACGATGTTCATTCTCATTCTCTTTCCATTGAGATCGACTTTACACCCAGGCTGGAAATGCTGTTTACTTTCACTGTAGTGTGGTCAGAGTATGCAGTTAGCACAAGTGTCTCAGGGCCTCATCGTTAACATTAGGTCAGGCTCTTGCTGATTGGAATTGATTTTCCCTTTTCTGGTTGTGTTTCTCTGGACTTCAATTTAATCATGTCTGTGCAAATGAAGCTAAATGCACCTTCTCTATGTGTGGCTGCCCACAAACCATTCATGTATTAATTATAGTGCAGTGCTTTTAACCATGGATAAACAATTCTGACTTAATAATAAATGAGTAGCCATTGAGTAAACTGAGGTTTTGGGCTTTTAATAAACCTTTAAGCCTTATGTATGTACTTTCACAGTGCAAAACCCCTTCCTTTTAAAAACATTTTATTTTTTTTACATACACACCAATCTATTTTACATTCTGTCATTTCAGATTATATTTTTAGATGCTCAACACTAATTTTGAAAACAAGACTGGGCCAAATCTTTGACACAGGTTTGCTCATTGATAGGCTTACACAGTGTTCTTCCTCTGACCTTCCTCTCTGCACTGCACTAAGATGCAAATTTGTTAAAGGCAGAGTGGACAGGAATGTTGAGCAGCAGAAGACCAAGAGTTCAAATACAGATATGATAGCCAGAGGTATGAGTGGGAGAAGGCAATATCATTGTCAGCACTTGTGCTAACAGTGTTGAAACAACGTGTTAATCTGCCAGTGGATTCAGCTAAGAAGCTACATTCACAAGTGTGGGACAAAAGAGTGTGATTAAAGTATTAGGTGATTGGTATGAGAGGTGTGGATTTTCTATTGTCAACAAAAAAAAGATATGGACTTTTTTTTTTTTTTTTACAGTGAAAACCACACGGCTTATGTAAAGGTGATAATATATCAGTGGATTTTCAATCAACACAACATGGTGTGTTGTGAAATCTGTCAGGAGCCCGGCATGAATGTGCTATATGAAAGCAATGAATGTGAAAAGAAACTTCTACTTTTTCCCTTTACTCTCTGCTCCTGTCTGTGTTGCTGTATGTGTGGAGAGTAACAGAAGAAGCTTTTCTGTCTCATACGTAGTTGGACACCAAATAATACCACGTCTGCTATTGTGACTCCTGATTCTGAGAGTAATTTAAAGTTATATTAAAACTTTTCTCAGCTAAAAATTCCCAATCATTGTCAATCAACCTCGCTTCTACTGCAAATCACAGTGTGCGGGTTAGCAGTTTCTTAATGAAATATCCACGGCTTTCCCTGAGAAAGCCGTTGTTTGGATTGGAGCAAATGTTACTCTAAAGCATATATACACACAGTACACTATATAGCCAAAAGTATTAATTCATGCATCCAAATGATTGATTCCAGGTGTTCCAATCACATTCATGGCTACAGGTGTATAAAATCCAGGGCCTAGGCATGCAGACTGTTTTACAACTTTTGTGAAAGAATGGGTGGCGGTCAGGAGCTCAGTGAATTCCAGCATAGTGATGGACGAGTCTGGGGGCGGTGGTTGCCAGGAGAGCAGCACCTGCCTGAGTAGGTATGCCCAGTGTAAAGGTTGGTAGATGTGGGATTATGGTGTGGGGTTGTTAATCAGAAGCTGAGCTCAGCACTTAGTTCCAGTAAACTCCTAATGCTTTAGCATACCAAGACATTTTGGACAATTTTATACTCCCAACTTTGTGGGAACAATTTGGGGATGACCCCTTCCTGTTGCAATATGACTGTGGATCACTGCAAAAAGCAAGGTCCATAAAGACGTTGAGTGAGTTTGGTATGGAAGAACTTGGCTGGCCTGTACAGAGTCTTGACTACAACCTGACAGAACATCTTTGGGATGAAATAGAAACTGTGAGCCAGGCCTTCCCATCCAACATCAGTGTCTGATCTCAGAAATTTATTTCTTGAAGAACAAAAACACTCCTAAGCTTTGTGGAAAGCCTTCCCAGAAGAGTTGAAGTTGTTATAGAAGGAGTGGGATGACATCAAATTAAACACTATGGATTAAAAATTCAAAATTAATTATTAATTATTCAAAAATTCAAAATTAAATTCTTATTTGTGTGAATGAAACCTGAGTGAGAGATGAGCTTTGACAATATAGTATACATTCAGTACTGATGCTGGCTTTCCATATGTGCAAGCTGACAATTCTATAGGCACAAATGCACCTCCATATATCATTGAATGTTGATAACAAGGCAGATACTCTTCATACATCTGCATCAATGACACCCCCCCCCCCCCCCCCCAAAAAAAAAAAAAAAAAAAAAAAAATTAACCTACATTTGTCAATGGCTTTGTGTCCTCGCCCATACAGCGGTTTCCATGAAAGAATCCTTACTGTTTTTATTGCAGTACTGACCCAAAGATCGTGATCACCATTGACTTTTAAACTTCTACCATGTGCACATAGATTTCTCCAGATTTTTGTAATCATTTAAAGATATTATGTACTGTAGATGATAATTATGTTGAATCATTTTATTTTGAAATTACTTCACAAATTGTAGACACGTTTTGCAGATCGGTGAACCTCTGCTCATCTTTACTTCTGAGAAACACTCTGTGCCTCTCTAAGTTGCTCTTTTTATGCCCACTTATGCCAAATAACATAACCAGTTGTTGGTTATTTTTAGTACCACTTACTTTCCCAGCCTTTTGTTGCCCACGTTGCTGCCATTATATTTGACATGATATTATTTTTCTACCAAAATGATTTTCTGACTTTAAACATTTAAGATGGTTTTGATGTTCTATTGCGAAGATTTTCTGGTTTATGAGATTTTCACATCATTGCATCCTGATCTTATTTACATTGTAAACAGCATCCCAATGCTGCACTATCAGCACAAGTAAATGTAGTTCCTTGAAGAACATTTCAACAACCTAATTTTATGCAACGCTAACCGAACCTTGGGCTATATTAATGTAATAATAAAATATTAGTAGATAGGACTATAAACTTCATTTCAGTCTAATTTTTAATTCTAATAAAGGAATCGCAACTCACAATAATGTCTATAGAAAGCATCAGCAGACTTTTTTTAATTTAACGAAGTGTAAGCAGATGTTTTTATCAGTTGTCCTCGCTGATTTCCATCCTCTACACTGACAGTTCAATGCTTATCCTGTCTTTGTATTATACACTACACAATCATCATCAGCTTAGCTTCAAATTCATCTCTACTACCCTTTAGTATAAGTACAGATATTTGTTAAAAAATGTAGGGAATAAAAGTAAAAAGTTGACAAAAAATACTCAAAAAGTACAGATACCTGAAAATTCTAGTATTTGTACTTACTTAAATATTTCCTACCTCTGACTGCCAATGATAGATGGAAGTTTTGTCAGCTAATGCACAACAGGTCATGGTGCAATACTGTTGCATAATATTTTTTTGCCTCCAAACACTGCATCATAAAAACTGCTAGAGCAAACATCTCACCAAAAATCATCTTGATGGCGAATCATCCATCATGATTTGGGCAAGGTTATTGTACAAGGCCACTGAATTTGTTTATGATGGTGCACTGAGAGCGAGTTAATGTCAACTGTACTTCATGCCTCCTACTTGGAGGTTGTAAATGCATATGCAATGGGCTGTGATCATCCTGCAAGTAGTTGAGGACATGATGGCAGCTTCAGTCATGCCATTCACACTAATGTGCTGGGTTATAGGAAGTGAACGACTGGCCATAGATACGTGAACCCATTTGAACTTAAGAAGACACAACCCAGGTGAGGAACCACTAAAGCAATCATGCAAACAAGTAAAACATTAGGAGGCTTTTCTTCCGTTTTCATTTCTTGGTGCCTCACAAACAACTCGAGCATTTTATTGTAATGTTCTGGCCTAACAAAGCTGAGATTGGAGATTTATTTTCTTTCCCATTATCTGCCTCTTGATAACAACAAGGTAAATTATTTGGTGATTATGGCGGATGGGGATGCACTGAGTCAATCAGTTTCCAAATGGAAACTGGATGGAACAAACACAAATTTAATATGGGGAATCTGTCTCCAGGGACTCAGGCGATAGATAGACGCGTGGCCAGACTCTCAGCACGCTAAACAACTCCTGGATGATTTTAATTCACACAGCCCGCCCAGTGGATGGCACCAGCCAATTCAGCGGATAGTAAAAACAGCAGAGGTTAAAGCTATACTGAGGACCAATATAGCTGGGGAGAATTTTCATTAAAAAGGCAACAGAAAACGAACAACTTTGCATGGAGCCTGGCTATAGTCGTGGCTGAATTTCCCTCACAAAACCTTCATCACAACGCTCTGCTGATTTTGATGAATTTCAATCCACATAACTTGAACCCCCTGATACACCAACAGCCTCCTGTGCACAAACACACACCAGTGTATGCACAATCATGTGTGCACAAAAGAGAAAAAGAAACACTTAAATTTGATGCTTTCAGAATGAATCCAAGAATCTATACTTGCAGTTTCATCACCACTTCGTGTGCGGCATTTCACCCTCACCTGCAGGAACCCTGTTCTCCAGGACACAATACCGTCTGTCTCATATTATAGCTTTTTAATAACAGATAGGGATCTGTGATCTCTGCACGGTTACGTGATAAGTTTTCACTATTAGCATGTTCTTGGGTGAAACCTCCTCTTTCACCCGTTCTTCTAAACCTTTCTGAGGCGCTGGCATGCCATAACTCATCCAGGCACCCATGCTTTGCAGCCAAGCCCCGAAGCTTTCTCGGAGGAGATTAAAGAAGAAAATTCTGAACGCATGGGGAAACATTTGCCATGCTGAACACTTGTCTTCGCTGTCACAAAAAAAATAAAACCCCACACGCACACAGACAGATGTGAAGGTAGAGGAAAGTGATCATAGTTACACAAATGCAAACAATGCAAAGCTCTACAGTAATCACTCTGGTTGTCACTGTTGTTATTGTTGTTGTTTTTTTCATGAAAGTCACACATAACACAGTTTTCTAAACCTGGTTCTACTCCAACTTTTTCTCATCAACTGCCGATGTAGAGACTGCTAAATTAAATCTAGCCTGTTGAGAACAGGGCTATTTTTACCAGCATCATGAGACTGAGAGTCAATCCAAGCTGAAGCTGCCTATAAAGAGGAGAGGCAATCTTGGTTTTGAATGGGTCTGAACGCTCAATCAGCAATACAGTGCACTCCAAAGGAAATAAGGCATCTACTTCAATTCTGACATTGATTTCTTTCTCTTCCCTCTCAAACATTGTCTTCATGATCACAGCCAGTCGCATAACTCCACATTACGTTCACAAAGGAGAGCGTCTGGGATGTTTTGCTGAGATCAAACATCGGTGCCACCCTTGCACGCACATTTATCTCATGAAATGCAGATTCTTACGCACTGCCCCGGCTCAGACGCAGCCTCGGTGCGGTTATCAAAAAGAAAAAAGCGCTAATGACTGGGCACAGCTTAAAGCAGTAACTGCACAAACCAATGTAATAATGCATCAAACCACAAGAGGGGGAGGCACCACCTGTTTTTATTCCCAATAGCCGAACAGTCAGAGCAGGTCTGGATGACAAGCTTAATTTAAAATGCACTGCAATAATGGCTCACGCACTGTGTCATCCTGTTTGAGAGAAAATTTGCAGCTCGGATATCAAAAAAAAGGGGGTGTGGGGGTGTTCTGGACAAATTACATGCAGGAACACCTGAGAGCAGGGACACAAATCAACTCAGGCCTGAACCAGCCCGCTTTTACAACCTCTATAAACCCCTGAGGCAGCCTGTGATATGCTCCACTGGCTGCAATCTATTACATAAATATGCTCAAATTTTACATGCATGTCTACTATCTGCCCGAATCTCTATTTTGCAGCAGTAATTTAGATTCGTATCACAGACTGACAAAAGAGAAGAAGAAAAACTGGGGGTGGTGGGGAGATCATGATGTGCAGTGTTATCCCTTGACCAGTAGGTGGAAATGCATGCATATTAAGTGACTGAGTGAGTGCCAAGAGGTTTTGCTGCAGTGCCATCTTCCTCTGGTGGATAATGCTCATCCACGGAACCCTGTGTGTACATGTTTAAGCTGCTAAAATGGGTGTCAGAGAAGAGGAATTCTGTCCTGAGTCGTATTTTATGGCGGCTGAACACTGACTGAACCCGGTGCCAACTAGGATGGAATCCAGCTCCACCGCGATCTTCGTTGGATAAGGGGACAAGAAAATGGATCATTGGTTGAAGGCATGAATGGATGGACCATGTGTGATCCCATCCTTCAGCAGTAATGCCAATGAGTTACCCATCCTGGAAAATAGTCTGTATTCATAAACTCTAAATGGGAGTTACAAATACACACAAAATCTTTCACTGAGCACTCATGGGCCACCCATGACCTCATCCATCTTTGAACTTGGCCTTCACTTCGATCTTTACACACCTGTAAACTTTAGCGTCTGTATCTTGACATTATTACATCATCTAAAGCTGTCCACAGGCAGGAATATAAACAACTGCCAATGAGCTTCGAGAAAAAAAAACCCTTTTTGGTTGGCAGGTCCTGCCTTACAGAGTCACAGGGTGAAAATGATGCCAGCTTTGCTATCATGGGCTGGCGACAAAGACAGTTACGTGTCGGGTATAAACCCGGTCTCTCTGGTGGTTTTATTGATTCCTCCTTCTTTGCAGGCTTAGTGCTTGTCCGTATCTCCACAGTGAAATCACTGAAATCCACAGAGGATTATGTATAAAGTGGTGACTGCACTAAGGCAGGCTCTGCTTCTATAAAGACAGGTAGGGATGAGATGTTATCTGGAATGACACTGTGTTTGATATGTTCATCTTTGATCCACGGGCTGACACGCAGGAAAGGGAATGTTCGGATCAATGCTTTTCTAGAGGACGTTCGCGGGATTTGAGGGCTAGCGTGTAACTTTAAAGCATTATATGTAAAATCTAATGAAATAAACTTCACCATGCTCTCTATCTGCGTCAGCACCTATTCAAATTATTCATTAAGTTTTACAGCTAGAAGGGAAAAAAAATCTGCGCAGCCCCCAGTTGATTGGAACAACTGCGTTGGTGCCTGTGTATTACTCATAAATATAGCAATAAAGTATAGATCAACAAAGGGGCGGGGTGGGTAGGTGGGGGGCATGCCACAGAGTTATTTGCAGACCTGCAGGCGATGTGTGCCGCATACTGATAGTGCTGGAACCCCACAGACACCGTGTGAATGCTAAGATGCTACAGAGAGGTGAGACAACTCTTTGCGGAGATGGCGAGCTCTAATTCAAAAAGCCCCCGAGGGCGATGAAGGATCAATACGGTGTTTGTCTTTTTTTATTGTTTTTGTTCTCTCCCGCCACCCCCGAAACTATTTTGAGCCTTTTAGACTTTTGTTTGTTTGTGTAAAGCCGAGTGACGTGCCTCTTCTCTTTTCAAACAGTCATCAAACGAGCAACTGCGCACAGGCATTTTACACCCTCGAATAAAGCCACTTTCATGACTGTCGAGAAAACATAAATGCCCTCCCTTAAGCCTGGAGAAAAGACTAATTATGCCATTAGAACCTTAAAATCACATCAAAAAGGAAGTTCTTAACTTCAGCGGTGCAGTTTGGCGCTCAGCATGGTGAAGCGGGAAAGGGGATGGCAGGAAGACAAACTGCAGTTTCATACTTTGATTGCAGTTTGCAAGAAAAATGTGTAACCAAGTGTTGCGCACGCGTACTCTGCAGCATAACCGATTATCCACATCCAACAAATTTTGGCATACATTTTTAGTAGAAATCTGTTTTTTTTATTTATATCACTCACTCTCTGTGCTATCAGTGGGTGTTCAGGAACCAGGATAGGAACAGGGGAACCGGTCATTGAGGAAAAAGCAATCTCAAGTTCTCCACCAGTGGCCTTGTTGACACAGTTGTCATAAAAAGTGGTCCTTTGAGACGTTGTTTGATACAATAACTTTTCTTTAGCAAACATTTTCGTTCTGGCTTTGCTCCTAAAAAACGTCAAATCTCTAATCCGAACCTTACTTAATTCGTCCCTTTTACCGGAATGACTCCATTTCCAGAGGGAGCTCTGACACAGACTGGCATACTGATGTCCCCTCACAAAACAACGCATCTTTGTGGCTCAGTTTTCATCCTCTTATTTAAAATCCAATTATGAGAGGCAATGTTTGTTGTGGCTGAGACAGGTCATAAATGGGCAAAAACTATTCCAGAGATTTGATGATTGCGCATGAAGCAAAAAATAAATAAATTAAAATGATGTTTTCACAGTGAGCTATTGTTTTCTGGTTTGTGTCTGGTTTTTATTTCCTTTTTTCCTCTCTCTGTGCACTGAAGTAGGAGGAGAAGACCTGAAATCACTGCAGTGTCATTGTTAGTCTTGTGGCATCTGGCAAGTATAGTTTGCAAGATTCACTATGTTTTTATTGTGCTGCTGCACTTTGAGGTGAGAATAGTGGCGAAATTATTTTTCTAATGCTTAAAAAGAGCTATGATACTACACGCTAAACTCTTATTTGCAGTTCAAATCTGCACAAAAGCAACGTCAATATCCCAAAATAACATCTTGCCCTCTTGTGGTGTTAATAACAGTGCAAAAGAAAATCTAAGAAGACACTGTTGCAGCACACGATCCCTGCTTTCTCCCAAAATATTAAAGCTTCATCTGTTTTATGAAACAGAAATGCTATAGTTTAGACTTGTCAAGTTTCAGGCACAGAAATACCTCAGTTCATTTTTTAAATTAAACTTTGAAATTACAGCTTGGTTTAAAGAAAGCGAGGGAAGAATTGTGCCCATGACTGAATAAAGCCTTCATTGGGTGTCACTGCTCTCCTATGCTACCACAATGTGGTCAGGCATCCATCCTCCCCATGCAGCCCTGTGACAATGGAGGATTTGCTTCTCCTCTGCAGTTCCTATTTTTGAGTGACTCACGATATCAAAGCTGTGATTATGCAAGTAAGATCCAGTGTGGATCCTTGATTAAATCTTGAGCACCCACCATAAGACCACACAAAATATTATGCTTGTCTGCACATGAAATTGGTCGGGTATGACTCACTATTTGCCATGGTTTTCTGTGAGTCTGTGAGGCAAGTAATCAAATAAATCAATACACAATTTTTGGGTAAATCAAATACTGCCATTATGGAAATGTGCCACTTCATATGCGCGTGTAATTGCTTTCTTTTTTTCCCCACTGTCCAGTCGCATCCCTCAGCCCTTCTTGAATCGCACAGAGGTGTTTCCAGGCTACGTTCGAGGTGTAATCCCTCCGTGTTTGCTCGGAGACTGCCGCAAGTCTCCGTCAACTTAGAAATGTCTAACACGTGTTTGCTGACGGTGCTGGTGATGTATTTCGATCACATTTTACCCTTTTTAAACCAATAAATAACAGCTTTACCAGTAAAGACAATCTAAACTGGATTAAAGCTCAAGTATTCCCATATGGAAAAGATATATATAAATCTTATAAAGTTTGCATCTGTCTTGTGTGAAACTTGTATGAAAAGCATACAAGAGTGAAAACAGATATAAGATCCCTTGAAAAATTATATAAATGAAACTTGTATGTTTTGGATACTTACTAAAACAATATATGAAAGTAATGAGAAAGTGGCCACTTTCATGAGTAAATCATGTAAGCCTTATATGATTCACTATATGAAGTAGGCCAAATCTTATGCAAGTCTTTTATAAGTTTTTACTATTTCTTTTCCATATGAGTTGATAGAGAAGACATGCAGAAGAATGGGAAAGTACCAAGCTCCCTTTTTTTAAATATCTAGTTAAATATAATTTAATTAAACATTTTGCCTGCAGGGGGCAGCACAAGGGGAGGGGTTATGGTTTGTGTTGACCACAGTGTACCCTGCCTTGTAACTGGTGTCTGCTGGTGGAGGCTCCCCTGTGACCTTAAACCGGATAAGCAGTAAACACAATGAACAGAGGAGCAAATTCATTCATTTTATCTGATTTAAATGGGACAGACACTTAACAATGCTAGGTAAAGACCCCACACTAATAGAGCGACCTCCTATGAGCAAGGGTTAGAGTCACTGATACTCTCAGTGTGGACCGAGAATCGGCTCTTGCGGTGCGCTGTATAATGAGCACACAAATAACAAAAAAAACCCAACAACAATCATTTGTGCAAATGCAGAATATTTAGAGATAAAACGAGACATAAAAAACCCCACTCCAGTTACAGCTCGAGCCATCCAGTAATGCAATTAGTGACAACAAGGGAGAGCTGCCCCTGTGGAGTGCAATCTGTGGAAAAACAAATTACAATCTGCAATATTTCCTAATAGTTAACAGTTTTAGGGTTAAAAATAAATAAATAAAAAAAAGCAGGAAAAATTGTTGTTTCCCTCGAGGCCACTCGAAGCGAGTCAGTCCCCATAGACTCATGTTTTAAAATGCCCAAATTCAACCATGAAAATAACATGTTTACAGCCTTGTTGTTTGTTTTTAATCTAATTTAAAAAAAAGAAGCCTTTATAACTAACCCATCAGGGCTTTGTTATCACTTAAAGTTACCACTTTAAATGAAAGGCATGCTGCTGGCGTCCTCAGCCTCCGTCACTGAAACCAAATCCACTTATGCCGCGTTATCATTAGTTATCATTTTAGAAAAGTTTTATCAAACATGTTCGGCATTTTGTAGTCTGTTTTTGGCACTGCATTTGTGATGCGGGATTAATGTCTGCTATTAGTAATTAAACATTCTCAGGATTGCTTGAAGCCTTTGTTATGAACAAAGAACTATTACCTCTCCTTCGTCTTCTTTTATCTTAGAATATGAAATCAAATAAAGCATCAGGGTGGCATCGGGGAGCTGTGATGAGTTACATGTCACATCAAGGTTCATGAAAAACACTGCCATTTAATACTGGCATTCAACAGTAGATGTGATTATATAAACAGTTCCTTAAGCTGATGCTAAATGTTATCAAGCTGGGTTATTGTCCTTTATTTTTCTTTGTAATTTCTTCATCCTACACCCCGCTGCCATAAGAAGACATCAGGAATATGAAAATATTTGTATTTCCAAACAAACAAACAAAGAAAAGGAAAGATTAGAAACTGCTGAGAGACTCCTGCCAGGAGGAAGAAAGGAAGGAAGGAAGGAAAGGAAGGAGCTTTTGCAACTTGAACTTTGCAAGTGTGGCTGATTCTTGTTTTACATCAAATCTATAATCAGATAAGCTGCAGAAAGAGAACTCTGTGCTTTCTAAACCGCTGTTTTGAAAGGCATTACGAATCAAACAGGAACCGCATCAGACTGCTGTCAAAAACCCCGCAGTTTGAGGGTAAATAGAGACGCACGGCATAACTGCAGATGGGTGACAAATTAAAGGAAAAATGGTAAATTAAATGAAGGGAGAAACGCTACGAACGCAAACGGTACCACACAGCTGCACTGCGTGGTACAATTAAGCTGTTAACATCCAGCTGTGCTCTGTGGTGTATGAAAGCGCTGAGGAGGCCCAGCGGAGTCTGGTTCAGTATTGTGATTTGGGGGTGGGAGAGGGGGAGGGTCACTGCTGTTGTGACCGTGAGCATCGGTCGCCGAGATGAGTAGGGTGACTAAAACGTTATAAATAAATAAGTAAATAAAGTAGGAAGCTCTGGATGACGCTGGTGGCAGAGCAGAGCATAGATCCCAGATGAATACACATTTGAGAGAAACCATAGCACTGGTCTGCAGAGATGGGAGAAAGTGATAAAATCAGATAAGTCCTCCTCCAACATGTGTCAAAAACTCTTGACCCCAAGATCTAGTGGCACTGTTATGCTTCAAGAGGAAATTTGCAGACATGGTTTGGCTTCAGTCAGAGCCCTCGAATGGTGGTCATCGTGTGATTCAGATAGTTCCTGGAAGCTGGAATATTCAATTTATAAGATTCAATTATATTTATAGAGCCTCAAATCACAACAGCAGTTGACTCAAGCTTTATATTATAAGGCAGAGAAACCCCCAACAATCAAGTGAGCAAGCACTTGGCAACAGCGGGAAAGAAAAACTCCCATTTAACAGGAAGAACCAGGCACAAGTAGAAGGCAGACAGACAAGACACTGTGGAAGAGCATAATAGTAACGGCAATTAGTAGTCAATAAATTAATCAATCTATAATAATTGTTACCTCACAGTGAAGCGTATGTTGAAGCATGTTATGTTATATTTTTATACAATAAAATTTATATTTCACAATGAATTATTGTCTACCTATCATTTTTTCTTCATTGTGTTTTCAGTAATCTCCATGATTCACATCTCAGAGTGAAAGTAATCTCCAAGACTTGCAGGTCGGACAGAAAGAGACTGACGGTGGTTGTCGGTGATGTCACCACATTACCTGGACAGGTAAATGCATCAGGAGGAAAACTCTAATGATAGAACTTTGTGACGAGTGTCATCACTTATTATGAATTTGTGTAATTCAATACATATTCAATAAATACTAATACTGTAATACAGGATTTTACGTATTTAGTCTAATTGATCCATTAAGTCTTGAGTATTTGTTTCAGACCTGGTAGCATATTATAAACTTACCTTGTGTTTTCAGTCTCATTGGCTCTCCTTCAGCAGTCAGCTCAGCTGTAATACAGACAGTAACGGTAAACAGGACGACAAAGCTTGAAAACATTGAAAACATTGAAAACATTATTTGAGGATAAACAGGGAAGACAGCCGTAGGACATAATGTTTTATTAATGTTATATTTAGCTAATATTTCAATCCAGCAACCCAGCAAAAACTTTTTTTAAACATGTCATGATGTCAATGAATGAAATAACATTAGGATAAAATATTTGGTTAATTGATAAATGAATTTGTTGTTCCTCGTTGCTTTTAAGAGTTTGCTAGCCTACCACAGTGTAGTAATTTGTTGCTAGGTAAGCCACAGTTTTGTGATTCAATACACAGATTAAATTGATTTATGTGCTGATAACATGCAGGCTTGCTTATTCAACAAACAAAAAAACATCTTACCTTTTAAAAATGACCTCAAACATCAGTGCTGCTTTCTATAGTACTCAGCAACCGTATGTCGCTAACTTCCGGGAGCAATTTCGAGGCTAGATTTCTTTGCTTTCTCCGCCGCACCGCTGGTTTTTCAGTATGCCTGACGTCTAGCTGGACCTTTTTCCAGAATTAAACTGAAACTATCAAAGCTATTAGGCTACTAAATGTATTAATTATTATCAAAGCAGTTCTTTTCTTTTTCATTCATTTGCATAAATGGATGTAGAATAAGTAAACGCAGACTTTGTTCAACTGGCTTGGGTTAAAGGCTCATTTAAAAGCTAATTTAAAGTGGACTGCTGTCATGGTTGGCTGTGTGGCAGGCAGGCAGGAGTGGTGGACCCAAAATGCAGGACTCTTAGGAAACGAGGTGAAAATGCAGCTTTATTGCTGGGACAAAACTTCAACATAAAATAAAACTCACAAAAGCAAACAAAACTCTAAACTGAGGTGCAGGAGGACTGGAAATCATGAACACACAGCAAGTTGAGGGTGACGCAACAGGAAAACACAGGGCTTAAATACACAGGGGAGTAATTAGGAAATGGGCAACAGGAGGGAGACACAGCTGGGAGAAATTAGGCTAACGAGACAGGAGAAAGGTAAAACTGAACACATTGATATGAGACATGAACTTTCAGAATAAAACAGGAAACTAACAGACACAGAGAACCATGGACAGACAGAGGGAACATAGGCAGGCATGAAACAAACACACTAACACACTAATAGCAAACCTAAACAAAAGACAAGGCAGAAAAAACAAGAATATAGAAGAATATAAAGAAACACAAAACACCAAGTCCTCAGACTCAGGACCATGACAACTGCATAGCTTTGCAGCTACTTTTTACAGCTCCCTCCACTTCACAATTGTTCAAAAAATGAAATCATTTTCTTATTGTATAGTTTAATAAATGTAATAACAACATGGTATTATTGTAGTGTTCCTTATTCTCACCTACACTGCAGAACAGTGGTTACACTCAGCAAGGAGATTCTTACTTACAAGTTCACTGTACACAAATAAATAAGACAAATAACTAAGAAAAACTAAAATAAAAGAATAATAAGTATAGAAGAAATTAATAAAATAAAGCAACTACTGTGGACAGGAGTGTAGTAGTGCGTGGTCATATAAAGTGCAAATGGCATGCATATTGTTGTGATGGTAACACTTTCAGAATGTATGAGTGTTATTGTAAAAACCTGTATTATAGTAATGTTGATTTATTCTTAACAGACTGTAATTCTAAGACTCAGATATTATTTTCAGAATAAAAGTTACCAAATATTAACACTGCTGACATGCTAGAAAGTGCTTAACATATTATTTCTTTTATTTAGTTTTTATTGTGTTCCAACGCTCCAGTAGACTTGAGCACACTTGGACAGTAAATGCCAATGTGCATTAAAACTGTTCTAGGAAAGTGGTGACATTTTCCTCGAGCTCAGCACCTGTCTGCATGTTTTCGCTTCACTTGCTGTATCTTAAGAAAATACAATTTTCATGCCACTTTTCTTCTGGTCGTTATTTCCCGAATTACCAGCATATATAACTTAAATGGCAGCCTATTTAAAATGTCCACAAATCCAAACTTTGTCCCGAGTTCGTAGGAAAATACAATGTTTTGATTGTTAATTCTTGGAAACTGAGATGCTAGTAATGTGAGTTATTTGTAACACCAGAATAGATGTGTGGGTATTTTATAAGTGGATGCTTTCCCTGCATACAGTATGTGAATTCATCTTGCTCATTCCCCTGAAGGAGATCATATGATGGTCCAAAGAACCTTCACAAGATCTGTGTCATCCAACAACCAGAGAAGAACAAAACAAGCATGGAAGGACAAGTCGTACAATCGGAGTTTCTTAAAAGACATGCCCGTCATTCATTCTGTGATCCAAACACAGACTGAGATATCTCGGGCTGAGTCCGAGTCTGGTAAGTTTGTGCTGACATGCGTTGACCTATCCTTCGTTCTTCTTGCCTGGAGTGAGTCATTGCCTAAACGACTATTTAATCCGAATGAATCGCACATTAAAATGACAACTCACGTGGGACAAAACATACAGGGAGCGTCGTTACTATATGTAATGAGAAAAGACCCTAAAGCCACAGTATTGTTCTGGATTCATGCTTTGTAATAGTCGCGGAATAACATGTAATTTATATTCAGATCTTTTCTTTGTTCTGGGTGAAATTTCCATGAATATTTCATCAGGCTTAGCCGGAGAAGAAGAAGCCGAACAAAAAGCTTCCTTGTGGCCAGCAGTGTTACACAGCTGAAAACAGCACATAAGGAAGAAACACAAATTCATACTGAATAGCCAGAGGAGACATGTATGTGAGGTGGTGCACCACTGGGAATCCCCCAAAATAATAAGAGATAAAAACATGTGGGAATGCATGATATGAATCCAGATTGACCTCTCGCTTTTATGTATAATTATAATAAAAAAACACTGACAAAAAGTTTTGTGCACTCTCGTTATACAGTCACGCAGTATTTCTCCATTTAGACAGAACAGCTTTGATAAACATAGCTTTCATATCCAACACATTAGAAATGTGTTCACGGTTCCTTAGTCAACGTCAAACCGTGCATACTGTTCATATTTCATGCCCTCACATTAGACGGCCAAGAACTCCCTCATAATAAGTCTCTGTGCCAAGTTTCGAACTACAGATGTATTTAGAATGTATAAATAGCCAACCTGACATTAATACATGAATGATTAAGCCTTAATTTATGTTTCAGAGAGCAGGGAAAGTGCGCTTTTACATTTCTACAACACTTCCTGCACATCCTGCTTTCCCCGAAGCATGAAAACAGCCACAATGATTTAAATATATTTAACGGAAAGTCAAAGTAGCAAGGAAATTCTCAAGTTGCTGAGATTTATAATATATAGATAACCATTGCAGACATTAAACACTGTCCTCACTGAAAAAAGAATAATCTATATGTACCATGAAAGGATTTTACTTTTTTAAGACCAGTTTTAAGACCCATGGGTGCTTGTCTCTGTAGAAACCTGTGCAAACTCGGCCATCACTGTCCCATAAAAACATACAGACGTGGACAGGTCAAGTTTTTTTTTTTTAAAAACCCTGAAACCATAGATTTTTTGATGTGAGCCATGCCGGTGGATCTAAAGTCCAGCTGAATAGATATTGACAGCCACAGTAAACAAAATCTTGTAGCACCTGTAGATTTGCATTGAATTTCCAAATACGTTAGCAAATCTGTCACATGCAGTATGTAAGGCTACAATGATTAGGTTCAGATGCAAGATGGTCTTGGTGTTTTAATAAATTTAATAAATTAATTAATTAATAAAATCCTCTACTGTTAATTTTACTAACAGAATTCTCAGATTTTGTTTTGCAAAAGTGGCTTTTTTAATATCACTAATTACTAATTGGCAGATGTGAGCCACAGGCTGCAAGCATTAGCTGATATCTCAGCACTTCACTCTCTCATCCAAATCCAGCATAGTCTGCCTGTCATGCAGCACACTTTCATCCAAAGATTGAATTATTAATCACCTCAATTTAAATCTGGTTTCCCACAAAGACAACCAAATATGTAACAACGCAGAAATCTATGACCTAGAAATGTAGCTTTTAGGTAGGTAGGTATTAAATGTGGACTGATTGTTATCAGTCACAAAATGGTATCAAAATTCCACGAGTCTCTGGTAATCCATGGCAGGGTAGCTACATCGCAAACTACAATTTCATTTTAAAAATATAAAACAAAGAAGCTGAAAATATAAAAGGCACATTTCCTTGAATCATGGGATTTGTGGCTGAGAGGAAATCACACACGGGTCTAAAATGAGGTTAGCTTTTACACGCCGCAGTCAAGAATGTACAAACTAGTCGCATCCAAATTCAAGCTTAATGAGATAAATACTTCTCTTATTAAGCTTAATGAGTCTGAATGTGGCCAAGCGGGTCAAGTGTTTCCCATGTGTTTGTTCCAGCTCCCCGTGAACCACAACAAAAACTCTTAGGGACTGTTCAAACTGTGACCTGAAACTACCTTTGGCTGGTAGTCCTCTTGCATCTATTTACACACTAATGCCATAATCAAATGCAGACCGAGACCTCTTTGCATCAGTATTTGAAATATTGCTGTCATCCTGATCAGACTGTGATGCATGGCCGCAGTGCTGCACTAGAGGACTGAATAATCTCTTATAAATCCTCTTCCCTATCCCGCTCCTTACACGCTTTCCCTTTATCAGCTCTTAATGGCAAAGATGGTTTGTGAATAGCTTTTATCTGTTCCAGCATCTAGTCTCAACTGTGAGGGCAAATTGTTACTAAAGGTCCCATTCTAGGAATTTTCATAGCATTTGATCAATAGGCGAGGCAGCTCTATAAATCGGGGGCTGTGGTGGATGCCTTTTAACCCAGTGACCACAGTAACAAGGGGCTCATTCTCATCTGAGGGATGTTTGAATGTTACTTTATCTTGTGTGTTTCGTATGTCTAATCTGGAATAACGAGCGGCTTCAATGCCCGCTGAAAGCAGATTATTTAACAAAGCGTAATGATATTGTAACTTTGGACAAATCTACAAGGATTGCAGCACAGTGTTACTTTTTATGAGCTGAGTTCTTGCTCTGGAGGAGATGCAGAAGTCAGGTCTAAAGCATGAATGCTGTCACTCACGGAAGCTTTGATCATCGAGGAAGTCAAAAACAGACTGGGCAGCTTTGAGAAACTGTAGATCCACAGTTGCTTCTGTCACAAAAGTCACAACTTTTGTGAAGCTGGGTAGTCTTCCATAATGAGGGGATTTTGCCTTTAGTAAGATATAGCATCCATCTGTGAGAGTAAACATCCACTATTAAGGAAGGACTATCCGAGGGAAATTTGTGCTAAGCTGAAGTTTTGCCTTCGATAGCTGGCAAAGATCTGTTATCAGAAATGTCACAAGGGGCAATAAAATCATTATAAGCTTCAGTCCTACCCTAATGCCACATTTAATTATGGTGGTAGCAATGTGGAGTACTTATCTCTTAGCTCTGCCTGTCAGCATTTTTTTTTTCCACAGCTCACAAGTTTCTTTTTATTACTTGCGGCCAATGAAAATTCAGTAGAACCAGTAGTTGGATGTATTTCAATCCTATATGTTTTGGAAGTAGAATGAAAGCCAGCCATGGCTGTAGAAAGTGAGGGTTTGAACTTTAGAGGGGACTAAATTTAGTTTCCAGGGACTTTTACTGCATTTGAAAGTAATGAAAAGGAGAGACAGTACAGTATCTGACATTTTATTGCATCCAACACAGCAGTCTTGCGTACAGCTCTGCCACGGCGTGGCAACCCCACTCGGAAAAAAACCCACTGTAGGACTGATCGTCATATATTTGCTAATGATCATTTTATACTACAAAACACCATTTCTGGTGTTTTGCCCGCAGGAAAACCACATAGGCACAGGGAAAACATGCAAACTCTGTTAAGGCAAACAAATAAAAAGATAACTCCACTGTAATACGTTAAAGTAAAAGATTGTATCATGGCTTTGCGGTAAACTAGCTGCAATTCAAAAATACAGGATAGGACTAAAAATCATATTAAAAGTGATATTAAAAAAACCTCACAATGTAAGCTGCTTCGGGTACCAACAAATCTGTGCCTGTATTTTTAAAACCATTTGATGTATTTTTTCCCTAAACACACTCTTGGCTGCTTCTCTACATTTACACACTAATAAATAAACCCAGCACACCCACTCCAGCTTCAACTTTGTTGGCAACTTTAAATAGTCAATGCACATTTTGCCCTTTTGCCTTAACCTTGCCAAGTCAACCACGTTCTGTCTTGTCTTTATTCTTAAGTAATTACTTTTACTTTTACTTATGCTACTACTACTGATAATAATAACGATGATCACTATGATCATGATAGTATATATATATGCATTTATGCATCTTTTCATTGCAGAGTATCATGCGACCTCTCAGGCATGTGATACTGTTAACTGCACAGTGGACAGGCTGGAGTTTCATTTTCTTTGGTTCATGTTTTGCAATTGAATTGCAAACAGACACTTCTACCCTGGTTTAGTTTAGCGTTGAGCACATTATACGTACAACCCCATATGTTACTGTATCTGCTCAGTAAATTGCATCCTGCTCAGAATGTGCAGGAAATGAAACATGATCCTTCGAAATTAATTTAATTTGAAGTCTCCTTCTATACTATACATTCAGCTTGACATATAGATACAGTGACAGTTTCTCTGTGCCGTTTCACATTTTCATAATTTAATTATCGGCCTAAGGCATAGCACTATATTGCATAAAAGATGTTCCTAGATAAGTTACTCAGACACTACATTATGTTTTGCTACACTTGCCACTCACTGCTTTCAGTTCCATGTCCACAGAGTGTACCACGGGCATAGAGCACAGGATGTACTCAGGTTTGTGTCCTTTGATGTGATGGAGCATGGTTTGCTGTGGAAAGGTATTGATTGGTTTTAGTGTCTGTTTTTGGATTTTGTAAAATAATCCAAGTGAAAGGAGGAATGGGATGTCAAAACAGGTTTATAGTGCATGCTTGTCGAAATGTTTCTTAGTATAAATCTCTGTAGATGTACTCTACTACTACAGATTTATGCTCAATCTGTGTATTTTCAAGGCTATGCTGCAGTGCAGTTGCGGCCACACTTTTGACACACTTATGATGTCAGGCGATAATCTAGTGCCTATCTGCATGGATGTAAATCAACCTGCATGTGTTTTACATGCACATTTGATACTGACTGTGATACCATGAAAACACAGGTAAAAACCTGCTGTGCGCAGCTCAGAGCCAGCTCCCCGATGCTCTTTTGAAATGATTCAATGTCACAGCAATTATACACTTCACCATAATGAGTGCTCATCTGTACTGATGTGAGAAAATTCTGGAGGGCATGAAATGTCGAAAAATAGGACAGGGTAGCATCTAATATGTAATGTCTTTAAACTGTCTGGAGAAGACTTGAAACCCCTTCTGTGTTTGCATTGAGGAACTTTCTAAGAAGCATGGGTAATTTCACTGAATGCTGTAAATGGTGTTTGTCACATGGATGGCATTTGGATTACTTGATTTTACTAATTCATTCAAGAGCAAAAAGGGAAATTGCAATTGACAGGCAAATGGTAATTTGCTTTTATCAGGTTAAAAAATAATGTCCGTGTGTAGATCAATATCAGAACGTTCCGTTTCTGAATGTGTTGCTTCTGTTTGTCCCGACAGAAGCCGTGTACAAAGAACTTCTTTGTAAAGGAATGAAAACCCAACATAAAAATTATTAAAGCTATCCGCTGCAGCCGCTTCTCATCTCCGACTCTTTGTTCTTGATTCTTTGTTTGTTTTCCCTCCTGTTGTCACTAGACTCTGCTGTTGCTGTTCTATTTCCACTTCAAGGCTGCCTACCTGACCTATGGCGTCTGGGCAGTGTCTGCAAAGTGTGCAAAGTGTCATTGGCCAGAGGAGACCTGCTGTTTGCGTGCTCAAAGACTGCACCCGAGTGAACCTCCAAAGCATTCACATTGGCTCAATTCCCGTAATCCAGGCTGGAGAAGTAGACAACAACATGAGACCATAATGAAGCCTTTGAGGACACTGGTGGCATAGGTCACATGATCATTACCTAATATACTACAGACTGAGTCACACTAAAGACAATATTTTTGTTTTGTTCACTTCTTTTTTTGCTCACTGTTTGGTTACATTTAACCACCACTTGGGTCAAAGGCTGCAAAACAGTCAGTGGGGCAGGCGTGATACATGTGAGTGAGTTTCCAATTAATGCTGTCACCAAAAAAAAAAAATTCAACAGTTTGTGTCAGTTCATCCTAAATTGCCGCAAGATCAGAGGCTTGCATGGTTTGGGATCTAAGACTTGGTTCTTGATCTAAGACAATGTTCATGTGGGTGTTCTGCATGAATGCCTTGATGCAAAGTTTCTGAAGAGGGTAATGCATGGTAACGCATTATCTTCCAGTGGTTTTAATACATCTAACCCTTCTGGTTTAATCTGTACCCAGAAACTTGTTGGTACACTCCAAACTTTAACAAGCTGTCAGCTAATCCTAACTTGATCCAGGCTTGGTCTGTCACTCTCTTTTTTTCTGCAGTGTACCTTTTACAGTAATACACTTTTACAATCCGTGGGCTAGACCAGGGCGAGCGCCGTACTCCGCGCTCGACCACTTGAGCAGGTGTGAGGTAAGACCCTACTAACCCTGTCGCGCATCAGCACTCACAGTGGCAGGTGCCGAAAGAGAAAATCAAACACTGCGCGCCTTTGGAGATTTGTATCGGCCACAAGCTCAACTCTTACAGCTTTGGGTACGTTCAGCCCACAGTAGTCTATCATTTATAGCACAAGAACCGTGCTGCTGCAAACAATGAGATCTGTGTCTTTTTTGTACTATTTTTCTACTAGCCTTCTAAGAAACAGATAGTCACATAAGAAATACTGTTATTCTCTAAACAAGCTATTAAAACACACACACGCACGCACACACACACACACACACACACACACACACACACACACACACACACACACACACACACACACACACACACACACACACACACACACAGAGCCGCACAGTGTTGTGTAAATGTATTTGGTTGTTGTCAATGATGCAGAGCCATCAGGATGTTGCCTGACTGGTCCCAAAGTCAGTCTGCGGCTGAACTATCCTCTGTTACAAGAGGAACAATGAGTCCTAAAACAGATGGCACTGCGCCCGTGGACCTTTGATTTCAACATCTTGCAGTCAGTCTAGGATTACACGAGGAGACAAAAGACAGTGAGACTGCCCAAATCCACAGAAGGACCGTGGCAAGCTTGGAACAAACTACCTGCCAAGTGGGCCCGCTAACATTAGCAAATCTGCACTAAACACAATGTGCAGGGCACAAATGGAAATTTTGAAAAGAATGGAAATGGACAGCTTTTGTAGTCACACTAACCGCCTAAAGCCATCTTTCACAACAAGCCAAACTAATCCATTCACACATACATTGATTTTCTGTGCTTCGAGAGCTTGATTCATCTCACACCCACACCTACAGCCGGTATGCCAGTTTAGAAAATTAAACCAACAAACTCTGCCTTTGGACTGTGGAAGAAACCCAGAAGAAACCCACGCAGGCAAAGGCACAAAAGAAGCTGTCCAATGATGACTCATGACATCACTGATGCTGATATCGGTAAACTATCAGAGGACAATAAAAGTCCTTAGAATTCAATCTAGGGATAACTTGTGTAGGGGAGCATCCACCCAGCAAGATATACAACAAAGAAATATATCGAAAAGAAATCAGGACCTTCTGAGGGACTCGCACTTCTTATATAATATTCCACAGGAGCCCATGTAGAGAGTATGAAGTTATGCAACACTAAATGAAATAAATGCAAACAATGGATTAGTCCTTGATCTCAAGGATTTGCTCAAAAACATTTAAGCAAAGCAAATGACTTCTGATACTGCGGGGGGACATTATTATGCAAATCCTCTATTTGAAACGTAGTCACATCTCCTGTCCTTGAATTGCTGATATCAAAGTGGAGGGGCCTCAGTCAAAACGCAGCGAACGGCCTTGCTTTTAATCACTCTGCATGTTTTTGACTTGTAGATAGAACCTGCACAGGTACTCTACTCTGGATCACAGCAATTACCCGTCCATCTCTGCATGAAGGAGGGCTGGTGTGGAGGATCAAGATAATTAAATGCAAAACTCATTTCAGAGCTGAGTTTAAAGTGCTTGCTGAGGCAGGTGCGCTGTGTGTTTTGGACAAGAGAGAACTGGCAAAAGTATAATGTATATTTTATGTGAGGACCTGTGTGAAAAATAATTATATTATATGCGTCTTTGAATGGTTGGTGGAAAATAAGAAAGAAAGCACTACGGGGAATGAACAAACAGCCCCTGAAACCGGCACGAGGAAACCTCCAATATATATTCCTGCCGGATGACCTGTGATGAGATCCCAGCAGAGCCCTCTCTACTTTGAGCTGCTTCAGATTCTGGATCAGCTCCTGTCCTTTATAGCTGCTCCCAGCGATGTCAGAACAAAGCTCCAAAGAAAATCACATCTTTGATAGCAGGGTTAGACAGGAGCCTTTAGGGCTTATTCACCACAGGAAAACTTAATTGCCAGCGATAGCCTTAATTTGCTGGAGTTGAAGCTATCATAATTTAGAGAAAGCAAAAGAGAAGAATGTTTAAAGATCGTCTGGAAATCTAGGTAAACCCCCCAAAGGGAGACAGATCTTTTGTTTTATGTAAAAAATTAAGTGAAACAAGAGAAGGGTGGAAGGGGGGCACGCTACAGCTGTCTGCAGTCTAAACCTCAGATTTGTTTCCAACTTTTTTTTAACGCCTTAAACGATTTGAAAGAACTTGAAAAGAGATTCTTTCAGTTTGCCGTCTTAAAGTTTAAGCAGGAAGTCCTCTTTGATCCACGAAGCTTGAATCTTAACCTACACCCAGAAAGAAGTAGAAGCGTAAAGGCGCAGAAACTGTGGGTGTGCCGCCTCGTTAAATGGGAAAAAATCCTGGAAACGCCCCTATGATAAAAATACCTCACTAAATGATTTTTTACTCCCCCCCCCCAATCGGCATTTCTTGTCATGAGGTTAAAGTGCCGATTTGTGATTTGCTCCTCTCATTACACAACGCACAGCGTGATCCTCTACAGGGAGTGAACACTGGTGTCCGTAGAAGCTCGCGGCAGAAGCGCACAGTAAACATTTGGATCCTAATTTGCTCCCACATATAAACATCTTCGGGACGATATCTTTGCTAGTGCAGTCAGCCTGGATTGGAAACTGCTTTTTTCCCTCCTCTTGTGCTAAATCATACACTCACTTGTAAGTGAAAGCCAGGGCAGAGAAGCGGATACGCGCTTTTGGAGAGAGAGCCAAAGTTTGCCGCCCTAAGTTTGAAGCTCGGGCTTGAGGGGATCCCGGAGCGCACGGTGCGCCACTTAATTACCGACCACGCCGAGGTGACTGTGAGGACGAGCTGAAGATGAATGACACTGGCATATTGTGCAAAAACAACCAAACAGACAGCTTCGCCGATCAGTCATGTCAGAATTCAACTCCCTCGCCTTACAGTCAGATCGACATCACCACTTTCATGCACATATTCCCTTCCATTTATGGCATCTTGTGCTCAGTTGGAGTTGTTGCCAACGGGCTGGTTATCTACGCGGTGGCAGCATGCAAGAAGAAAATGGTATCAGACATCTACGTGCTTAACCTGGCAATAGCAGACATGCTCTTCTTGCTTGTGATGCCCTTCAACATTCACCAGCTGGTCAGAGACAGGCAGTGGGTTTTCGGAAACTTCATGTGCAAAGCGGTCGTTGTAGTGGATGTCAGCAACCAGTTCACCACAGTGGGGATTGTCACTGTGTTGTGCATTGATCGGTAAGCGTTGAAATCCACACTTCTCACAGAGTTGTTCCCAATCCATGAAGATATTTTAATATTTTTTTCTTTTAGGAAAAAACAAAACAAAAGTTATCCTCCAAAGCATGCTAACAACAAATAAATGTATTTATCTGTGCAAAAAATAAGATAATAACAACCCAATATTAGCTGAAAATAAGTAAAAGTAGTTGTCTGGTATCCACTTTGCACTCACTGTCTTTATTTCATTCCACAGTAGGTGTTTTTAAATCTCATTTCCAGAGTTTTCTGTTTGAAAACAGAAATCCATGCTCATGCTCATTTGTTCAGCCTCATACATAGCCAGCCTCAGTGGGTGTAAGTGAAGCTTTCATTTCTTTTGAAAGGCACTCCTTCTAAAAATGTACCACTGAGTGGGTTTTTCCATGCGAGTAACAACCCATGAAAACACAATCTTCCCTATATAAATGTGTCGGGTCTGTGAGCTGAACACATTCAGGACATTAAATGAGCCCTCATGCCAAAGAGCTGAAGTGATAAACATCTCCATTTAGACATAATCTGGATCAGGTGGCTTTGACAGAGGTATGATTGCACACATCTTCAGAATAATACACATAATACATTTCTGCGAGGGGGGGTCACTGGACCGGATAAATGTGCTCCGATTTAGCGGCACCGCCTCCACAGGAAGAATTCCTCACAGGTTTCTTATTTGCTTTGCCATTTAGGTTGTGAATCGTCTGAGCTTTATATCACATCAGTTCAGCTTCATCATTTTAAATCACTTCTTTAACGGGGAAAACAAAGACAAAGGCTTAACTGTAGTAAACATTGAGGAAAAGATCAAACAATCCTTTTTTTAAAAAAAAATCAAAACTTCCTCCCTTTCAAGGCGAATAATTTCAGTCTGTAGTCTTGAGTCAAATGGCAGTGAAACTCATGGAAACCTAAAACAAAAAGCAGCTGATTTTCCTGAGTTTCCAAATCACATTTTTGATATCTGATTATCTGAGTTTATTTGAGTTGGCCCTTATTTCTGATATCAATGTTACCTTTCAAAGAAAACATACATTATCTGCTCAACATCTGCTCATACTGTAATTGCATAATTTTTTTTTCCTTAATTTCTTATTAGGTAAAGTCCAAACTGCCATTACGGTGCTTTTCTTTGAATTCCCTGCTGTTTATCCCAACAAAGACCACTTTATCTCAGGCTGCTGTGTAATTTCATTTCATGGGAGGTTTGTGGATACCAACATGATCGTGTTCTCAGTTAACAGAAGACCTAAATAATTGTAAAAACATTTACAAATGAGTGACTCATGTTTTAATGCCCCACTGCTGTTGGATTTATAGGTTTTAGATACGTACAAGTGTTTGTTTATTTGAAACACAATACCCGAAGGGCTGTTGGTTCTTTGCATAGAGGTAAACTGTAGTATTCTTCCTCTATGCAAACCTAAAAATCATCTAGGGACAAATTTTTAGCACATAATACAGTGCAGGGCTATCTAGTGTTTTGACAGTCTGAAGTGGGGGTATTTGGGCATATAGCAAACATATTCAACCTGAGCTCAGGACACGAATGGCTCTGAATGATCAGTATACTAAATTAATGATAAGAGAGCAATGGCAATTTAGCAGCATGTCATGGAGGAAATTACAGGAGTGTTTTTGTGTCCACGCCTGCTAAATCGCAACAGAAAGGTCAGCCGCAAACATGCAGACAGTCACTGGCTCTACTTGAATGGCAATGATTGCATGTAATGGCAAAATGATTTTTCTGGCTCTTCAAACTGAAGCACAATCCATATGGAAATGTGTTTACATCCTCTCGCTAAATGACTCTTGTTAAATTATGCTGATTTATCAGTGCAATCATCACTTTAATGATTGTGTATCTCTGACATAGTACCTTGTATCTCATTGGGTAGCCTGAGCTCATCCAGCATGAAAATGACCATCCAAGCAACATCCTGCACTTGCATGCACTCTGGCAAAGCTGCTTTTACCATTTGTGTTCAAGAGAGTGGTCATACTCTTTACACAGTGCATTCTCCCTCACAGGTACATAGCTATTGTCCATCCCACCTCAGAAAAGAGGACCGTGCAGTGGACCATCATCATCAATATGCTGGTGTGGCTGGGCAGCTTCCTCCTCTCCGTCCCCGTCATGATGTACGCCAAGGTTGTGAGCAGGCAGCATTTGGAGGTGTGTATGATGTACCTGGACGGGCCTGAAGATATGTACTGGTACACTCTCTACCAGTCTATCCTGGGCTTCATCATCCCCCTCATCATCATCAGCACCTTCTACTCGCTCACCCTCTACCACGTGTTCAGCTCCATACGTCGGGTCAAGCGTAAGCAGTCTGTTTGGGCTAAAAGAGCCACTAAGATGGTCCTCATGGTCATCGCCCTGTTCCTGATCTGCTGGTCGCCCTACCACGTCATCCAGGTGATCAACCTGAGCAACAACAAGCCAACCGTCGCTTTCGTCTATGCCTACAACATCAGCATCTGCCTCAGCTACTCTCACAGCTGCATCAATCCGCTCATGTTGCTCATCTTCGCCCAGAATTACCGCGAGCGTCTGTGCCGAAAGAACGCGCTGCACAGCTCCCAGCACTCTTCCAAGGTGACGGTGGTCAAAACAGATGGCTCCAGCACGGCAAACGACCCCAACTACCGCTGTACGGTCATCTAACTTTTTTTTATATATACACATATGTACATGTAAATATATTGCTGCTTGACACAGAAGAAAGGAGCTCGGATGGATAGAATTACCATAAACTCATACCAGCTAACGTAATGGCACGAGCAGCTGAAGCACGAGCAGCAAAAGCAACCGCAGCTGAAAAAAACAGGAAAGTGGAAGTAATGTTTTTTTCTCTTTTAGCCTCAGTGTTTCCATTAGCCTTCATAAACTGTACTTCCAGTCTCTTGCTGGTCAGTTGCAACACTGAAGTGCAGCTTGCTGGATAAGCGTTCACATGCTGAGTGTGCGAAATGATGTGATGTTCGGGACTCTTTCCATGGGAGGGTGATAGAAGGAGTCAGCTTTATTATGTGTTTGACGGATAATGTTAACACACATGGTGGCATGTTCATTCTGAGCGTATGTGACAGCTATCAGCACCATTTTCCAAGAAGGAACTATTTATAAGGGCTCCTGTGTTGGAACCGATGGCTTTACTAATGGTGAATACATAATTTACATCATTATTTTGCATATCCATCCATTTGCTTTCCACCTTATATGAGGCCTTGGTTGGCAATCTACTAATAATTTTTCATGGTTCTTCCACCAGCAGCTCAGACGTTACCAAAGAAATAGGTCATCAACCCCTACTGTATCATAATTGTCACATGCAGTTTTTTTGAAACATCTACATCACCAGTGTGATTTGTTGCCCCCGAAACACTGGAAAAAAAACCGCAATACATTTTTAAGCAATGAAAAAAAATCACATATAGCAAAAGTCATATATGGCAATTACTTCATATTTCAGACTATAAGGGGTTAATTAGGAGTAGTAATGGGGAAATCAAAATAAGTCTGTTTTCATCATGGGTAATGTTATAACAGAGTGTTATTTTGATCTGTAAATTATTCATTTTTCTTTAAATAGCCAAATCAGAACAACAGTTACCTCAAGTCGCTAATCCTGATCTTAAACCTTACCGAGTAGTTTTGGATGCCTAAGCCTAACCAGGGAGAAAGTGAAAGTAAAAAGCATACGAAAAGGAGATTAATCAGGGGTAAAAATAAGGGAAGACAAAAAAACTCCAAACTGAGTTTTGTGGACACAAATCCACGAGTTAATCATCATCCAGCCGACCGTCTAATTAATATTTCTTTAATTCAATCTTAAAGACAGGCAGAACTTCCCTGGTTTAAGTCCAGGCTTATTTGGTTTGTCTCCCAGAGCAGTCGGATGTAGGCTTCTAATGCCCTGCCAACCCACAATCAATTTTTAATGGTGTGTAGAGCAAGATCAAATTATATATTCACCATATAGAATGTAAATATTGAAAAGCATTAGTTACAACTACTAAATGTACACACTTCTTAATCGTGGGACCAGATAATCCAATATGTGGTTGTTTTATATTTGAAGGAAACAGAATAAGAAAACATTTTAAGACGATTTTACGGCAGACAAACTTTAGAACAACAGCAGAGATGATTTTCTCAGTCATGTAAATCCTACAGCAGCTCAGGCGGCCTGTTACAAACTACCTGATTGTTGTACAAAGTACTGTAAATCATAAGTATTTGTTAGGGTGTGGTTCGCGCACTATTTATGGAATGTGTTTGTAATGAATGTAGTATTTAAAGAGAAAGACTTTTTTAAAAATCACAAACACAAAGTCAAAGTCTGTTATTGTGCCACTCCTGATGCCCCCAGTGAACAGCCTGTTTGTTTTACCCTCAGATTGCTGGTAAATTCAGCATAAAACACCAGTGACGGATTTAAACCCAAAAAGTAAGACCAAGAAGTGTTGTAGTTTCCGCCTTAATGAATGGTTTCCCAAATCATCAGGCATTCTGTGTTTTATTTCTTTATTTATTGCCACACAGCTCACAAACACTGTCCTGCTTTTCCTAAAAGAAAGCTTAAAAGAAAAGCCGTGGACGCAGAAGCGGACGTCTGAAAACTGGCATGTTTTTTTTATTGTTTTGGGGGTTTTTTCTTGTTGAGTGTCAGATTTGGAGAAACAGTGTTGATACTGTATATTGAGTTGAGATAGTTGATTTAATATTGGTGTTCTTCTCTCCTCCCATGTAATGTATATTTGATATGTGCTTCAGATTGTGCCTCTGACATGTAATTTTGTGATAAGAAGTTGTTGTTTTTTCTCATAAAGGGCTCAGAGTGATATTACAGAGGCAGCAAACTCATTTCCCTTCAGTGTAACGTTAAAATGCACAATGAAAAGTCGGAACGTTTTATAAGTATAACTCTTCTTTTTAGATCTGTGACGCGGCATAAACACAGAGGAATAAACTGTCACTGTATAGTTTGGAAACGGCTATGACTGCACAGTAGATGATCATCACTGGTTTCTTTCATACGTTTTTAAGATGAATTCTTTTAATTTTGAGTGTTGTTTATTCATTGTGTGCCAACTGAGGTGAAGGAGCCTAGTGAGTTTTTAAAGAGGAACGCACATTCATTAATTACAGGTCATTCCCGAGTCCTCGCACACTTGCTCCTCAGTAAATAATCACAGTGTGTTTCAGTGTGTTTGTCTCTGCGCTGTGGATTACCAGCTGTGCTTAACTAGGCGACTGGGCCCTGGATGCATACAAGTTCTGTGGAAAATTAGTTTGTGGTAATTTAACGACATGTAAATTCGTCTGGAAACTCAAAATACAAACCGAGCTCAAAGTGTTGAAGTGGCTCTCAGAGTCTGACTTCATGTCGAGGCCCTGTATTGTGAAAGGGAGCCTTTGTCAATGAGTAAGCTCACATTATCTTTGTCAACGGCCCTCAAGTGATTCCTTGTTGCATTTCAATGCAAACTCACAAGAGAAAAACGGGAATATCCCAGTTTCTGTCCATTTTTTTCATGGCGGCAGCAGCTTAAAATCTCACTAAACATGACACAAGTGTTTTTGGGGGAGACGATAACGTGAAGGAACAGTCGTGGAGTGAACAGTAAACAGGCATCTGTGTCACCGATACTGATGCATCCTCCTCTTCTTCTTTTAAAGCGTGTGTCAGTGGAGTCCTTCTTATATTTTGGCTTCTGTCATATCTGCACTAATGACTCCCCAAAAACACTTCTATTGTGTTTTGTGACATTTTTTTTCCCATTTCCATTGTGTTATATTTTTACTTCTGCTGTGTTTCGTGTGTTTTTGCAGCATTTTTCTACATGCTTGCTGTTTTCTTAAATTACTGTGCATTTGACCTGTCAGGGCCACCGTAGTTACCTTCAAAGGGAATGTGCCCTGGAAGAGATCATTATTAGATGTCTGAACTACCACATGTAGCTTATTTCAATAGAGTTTGAACATGCAGATTTACCTCTACATGTCCAGATTTGTCACTTTATCTCGAAAGCTCAGCACAGCCACTCAATGGAGGATATGCATTGCATTATTATCAGGTTCTTCTAAAAATTCTCCAGTTGATCCAAAACGCTGACGGTGAGAGCACCAGCAGGGACCTCTTTCTCTTCATTGGCTCCCTGTTAAACCTAGAATTGATTTTAAAATCCTTGTGTTTGCATGCAAAGTCTTGACTGATCAGGCCCCATCATAGCTTAAAGATCTTATAGTATCATATTATCCCAACAGAGTATTTTGCTTTCAGACTTACTGAGGCTTTGTTGTGGTTCCCAAAGTTTATAAAAGCAGAGCGGGAAGCAGAGCCTGTATCTGTGGAACCAGCTCCCAGTATGAATTTGGGAGATAGACTTAAAGAATAAAGATTAATAAAGAATAATAGACTTAAAACTTTCCTTTTTGATAAGACTTATAGTTTGGGTTGGATCAGGTGACCCTAAATCCTTTCTTAGTAATGCTGCTATATGCTCAGACTGCTGGAGGACCTCATGCGATGCACTTAGCACATCTCCACTCACCTCTTTTCACTCCCTAGGCGTTTATGAACCCCTGCAGGAAGTCGTTACATTTTTCTCTTTTCTCTTCGTTACTCCATGTTAGTCTGGTTTCCTGCTCCTCTCTTTCTTTTGTCTTCTCTTTCTTTCTTTCTTTTTTCTCTTTCCCTTCACTCCCAACTGGTTGTAGCAGATGGCTGCTCCTCCCTGAGCCTGGTTGTGCCGAAGGTTTCTTCCTGTTAAAAGGGAGTTTTTCCTTCCCATTGGTTCAAAGTGTTATCTCGAGGTTTTCTCCAGAATACTGTAATGTCTTTACTGTACAGTATGAAGAACCTCGAGGTGACTGTTGTTGTCATTCAGTGCTATGTAAATAAACGTGAACCGAATGGGAAATGAACTACTCAGTGCTTGTGACTGTTGTAGAAGGTTGGAAAACTGATGGACTGGTAAATGGAAAGCTTTGTCATCTAGCTCGGGTTATGTTTTCACCACAGTGGAATTAATCAGTCCACTCATCCATCTCAAACTCGGTGTTAGCATCACTCGGGGATGGTCAAACTCCTTCCCTTGGGATAGCAACTCTCCCCCAATGCTGAAGGAGAACCGTTTTCTCAGACTTGATGGGACAAACCTTGTGTAACTTTCAATGTAAGCAACACTTCCCTCATTTTACAACCTCTGAACTCAACGATTCTTTATAACAATAAAGGTTTTTTTCCATATAGATTTCAAGTGAAAGCTAAAAGAAATTGGCTTTAAGCAGCTTGATTCATCTTAGGGACAGACTATGATTTGGATTAAAAATTGCTGCTTTAGTAAGGTAAACAAATCTTCGTAACCATGGTTACAGTAAAATCCTTCTACCAGAAATGACCAGAATGGTGCATAAAAGACACTTTGTTGACACAGGAAATGGGAGACCGTCTGCCGTCTCTCACATCTTGTTAGTTTGCTCATCCTCCCCGATCCTCTCTTCCTCTTTGGTACTTGACTCTATAATAGTGACACTAGTTATAAACCACTAGCTTGTTGTAAACATATTGTTTTGGGAAATTTGCTGGAAGAAGCGCTGCTGTTGTTTCTGCTGGGAGTCTCAATTTCACAGGTTGAACCAGACTAGGGCTCACTATCTGCGTTTAATGTGTGAAACTCGTGGCATTTCCCTTTATTGTTTCTGTGCCATTGAGCTTACATCCAGAACAAACAAGTTTAAGTGAAATCAAATAATCTAAATAAAAATAAATAAAACTGATTTTTGCCCAGGGACCTCAACATTGGGTTAATCCAGCCCTGACCTTGCTTTGCTGTGGTCTCCTCACTGTCTGTATTGTAAAGTGCTTTTTCTTTATTTTCTTTCTTTCATTCCTTTATGCTGAATTACTCAGCCAATGAAAGCTTTAAAAGCCTCTTTAAAGCTTCTGTGGCTTCTCTAGCTTTTGTTATGACTTACATGTCAATCGTATATATGAACTCTGTGAGTTCTTTTTGAATTTCTTGTAAATGTTCAGACCTGCAGCATATTGTACAGTATAACTGCATCCTTCCAAATCATTTCCCAGTAATTCAAGCAGCATTTCATTTAATACATCGGTGCTCTCGATTCTCACTTTAGCAACCATAAAGAGTATCCATGGAGAGTCAGACTTTTAATCAGCAGTTGGTGCAGTGGTAATATTTCAGATTTATCTTTGATTATCTTCAGACGCATCAAGCAAAAACACTTGCCTCTGCTATTTACGGTGACGCTCGTACAGTAGCTCTTGTGTTATTTAGCACTCCAGCAACATGCCAGTAATGCCAAAGGAACAGTTGAAAGTGCCAGCTTAAAAAAGGAGGTACTGGGGAAGTGTGCTTGGCCCAGGTTAGTCTAGTGTTTTGGGACATGCCTGCGTGCCTTCTTCGAAGCAAGAGTCAAAGCGTCAGCAGCCAAAACAGCTTCAAAGTCACACCAGTGCACTGAAATGACCCTGAATGATATATCGACCTCTGTCTTTGTTTTAGTTAAGTGAAGTGAAGTTGCAGAGGATTTCATCAACAACCACCACCCCCACTCCTCTTTTCTTTGGATCTTTGATTTGAAAGTTGGGAACACAGTTGAACAAAATCTTCCTGATAGCTAAAACAGGAGTTTTACAGATTTTTTTTTCCTATTAAAGGAGAAAGTCAAATTCTTAATCTTTAGACAGGATAAGACTGCTAGTTTAGTTTAATATGACAGGTGGAAACTGCTTATAGGGATTTTAACAGAATTAATTAGTGAGCATTGTAAGTACTAGAAGGCGAATTTTTAAAATTTTCAGACAGGGCCTGGCTGGCTGTTGCTGGTCTGTCTAACTGTCTGCTCACTCCAGCTGCACTGATCCAACAGGGGAAATAATTTTCTGATCCCCTGCTGAATTCATACGTTTGCCCACTTACAAAGAAATGAATAGTCTCTAATTTTTATGGTAGTTTCATTTTAATGAATAGGGGCAGAAAATCAACCAAAAATGGGGGGAAAAAACCCCAAATTACATAAAACTTATTACTAATTTGCATGCCGTGAAATAAGCATTCGATCTGCTAAACCCCCCATGAGTAAGTCCAAAGCGCTGTCAGTGGATCATCAGCTTGGTGAGAAGGTGCTGACTGTTGGTGCGCTCAGAAACGGTACGCACAGAGATCGAAACATTTTACTTTGTGGCCTTTTTTCTGCTGAGGGTCCAGGAAGTCTTCATCCTCCCTCAGTCAGAACACTGAAGATGGGTCATGGCTGGGCCTTCCAGCATAATACTGACCCAAAACATACCATCAAGGCAACAAAGGAGTGGCTAAAGCACATTAAGGTCATGGAGTGGGCAGTCTCCAAACTGAATCATGTAGAAAATCTGTGGAGGGTGAAATCTAAAGGATTTAGACAGTTTCTATAAAGAAAAGTGGCCCCTGAGATGTGTGCAAACCTGGTGAGCAACTACAAGAAACATCTTACTGCTGTGCTTGCCAACAAGGTTTTCTGCACCAAGTACTAAGTTGTGCTTTGCTTGGGGATCAAATGCTTAGTCCACTCAGTAACATGCAAATCAATGTATAACTTTTATGTCATTTGTTTTTCTGGATTATTGGTGGATATTTGTTCTCTCTTCATTAATATTAAACTAATATAAAAACCACAGACTGTTCATTTCTTTGTAAGTGAGCAAACTTACAAATCCAGCAGGGGATCAAATCACTATATCCTCCATTGTATGAAGTGTTGTCCACCTTTTCATCCAAAGCTCAGGAAAAAAGTGATTAAATAAATGTCAGGTATTTTCTTAGAGTCCTGAAAGAAATTAGTTAGTAAGCAAACTCCCAATCAAGCAATGATTAACCAAGTACGAAATGAACAAGTAGCAGTTTTAGAGAACAGGTCCATCAACTGGATGTGTATTTATATGATTATGTTTCTGAAGTAGACTTTAATTTGAAATGAAAATAACTTTCAGTCCACCTTTACTTTTCTTATTCATAGGGGTTTGCCCCGCTTGCCCTTTTAAAATGTGATTTTCAGCTCTTTTCAAAGGGAGATCTCACTCTTGTGTTCACATTTCGTTACTGAAGCCGGTCGAGGTAGACGGGTCATCCTGCCTTCCTCTCCGCAATCCTTGGTACAAGCAGCACCTGTTCAGAGCTTAAACCTGAATGCGTTCCAGCTGTGATTCAATCAAAGGTTTGACAGGAGTCCTTTTTATGATCCAGGCTAACATATAAATCACATTTTCCTCCTCACCTCTCATCTGCACTGACTTCTCCCTCCTATCTCAGTGAAGCAGATCCCTTCCAGCCCAGCTTCACTTAATATTTTCCCACCGGAGACAACATAAATTCAATTATGGAGTCCATACACTCCAGTCTCTGCTGGGAGAAAGGAAGCCTTTCTTTCTTTTTTATTTGCCTGCATTACAGAAGAAACCAGCATTATGATGATATCAGAAAAGCTGCACATCTGACACATTTTCCACTCTGCTGCTGAAACATTACAGAGAATGCAGAAAACGTGAGCTGATGCTCCACAGGGGTTGCTGGAGTTAAACCTGACGGGCCGGCACTGACTGTAAAAACTTCACTGAATATTAAAATGTTGCAGTAGCACAGCTCTCTCACAGTAATGCTGATGCTACTTGAAAATCTATCTCTCTAACAGTAAAAAAATATATATATACTGTTTGTGTTTGGAGCTCTGCTCAAACTCAAACTCTGAATTCATTCAGTAATAATGTTGAAGACCAAAAGCATTAACAGGGATCATCTGTGGAGCCACAGTCAGCTTTAATTTAACTTTCTGTCATTGCTCAAACTGTTTGAACACATAAATGAGCCACACTGTTTACTTTTGGCTTATTTTTTTTTTAAACCGGACCACAAATTCTAATGCGAACCGCTAGATTCTTAATGCGGAATTTGTAGACAATCATAAAAATATTCAGTCACACAGGAAGCACAGTCAAAACTTGTCACAATCAGAAGGCTTAGCTTTCAGGATGTCGACTCAAATGGAAAACATGATTATGGGAACGTGTGCACAGTGTTGATGTAAGACATTTGAAAGTATTAAAATGCGACTGGATGCCGGGGTGCAGGAAGGCGTATGAATGCTGTACGGACGCCAGCGACAGCAGCGTACGTCAGCATAATTTTCAGGTGAGCGGTGTGGCAGAACTTGTGGTGGAGCGAACGTTTACATGCACCGCGGTGATCGAAGGAGAGCGCTGGATGTGGATGTGACACGAGCGTGCACTGCAGCAGTCTTAAACCTGCCTCGCGGGTTTATTAGCTGGCGAGTGAATGGGAAGCAGATTGTTGGGTGATTTGGAGCTGATCTCCAACAACTGTGACCGCTCACGTACAAATTAAATACGGTGGCACTCAGTGACTTTAAGAGTATTGACTTTAAACCCTCGAGCACCACAGTGTAAAAATTTGATGAGCACCGAACTAATAAGAGGGAAGCCGCTTTGAATGCGGTGCTTTAGAGAGCCATCCGCAGAGAGAGCTCTTCTCTGCCTGCATGCATGAAATAAATCAGATGATTAAGAGAATAAAGTTTAAAATGTGGATGTGACATGTGCAGTCGAAATCAATCAAAATTCAGAACACATTAAGATGTTACGGTGGCTTGCAGATGAGCACATAGACGACATAATTAAGCAGTAGACTGAATTTGACATGCATAGCTACATACATTTAAAATGTAGCAAGTCTGCAAAGTCATAACAGATGACAGAGTGTGCTGAATTACAAGGAGCCTTACATTCACCCTGTTCACATCTGGCATTAACATGCATCTCTACGTTGGTTTAAAGGGACGTCATGTCATGTCTCTTGTGCAAATAAACATGGCCTGCAGCCTGAGGTTGAAAATTCAAGGAAAACTAGATCAAAACATCTTAGATTTTTCGTTGTCATCCAGGCAAGTTTCCCAGGATTTTTGAGTCCACTGTAACACATCACTATAGGCTGTGCATTAGTACGTACTTTTGTGTACACAGAGGATGTAAATGAGTGGATCATCCTTCATTGTGATGCTTGTGCATACACATGCTGATGCTGGTTCTGTGTGTCTGTTTCCCCAGTGGATCTGCATTCAAACCCCAGCGATGAGATCACCTATCAAACATGTTACTGCCAAGTGTTACACAGATGTGTATTTGTCTTGAATTTTCCACTCCGAGGCTCTGACATCTTCACGGACATCATCAACTTCACGGTTATAGCAGCTTCCCTGCATTACTCTCTCATGTGATCAGCTATTAGAGAATTAAACAGAGGCAGAGAGATGTGGAGGCAAAATAAGCTGACTTTCTGTTGATCTGCTATGTCCGTGAAGCAAAACCACTGACCAAAACCAATCTCAGTGGAAGTGAATAAAGTTAATCATAGTTTAAAACTGGTGTGTGTCAAGTTCAGAAATATATTTAATGAACGTGAAGATTGACAAGGGATGAATAATTATGATCAGAGCATGGTTGGAGCAGCTATAAAAGAGCATGAGGCTCGTTCCTAAGTTATATAAGAAACGTGCGCTGTCAGATTCACCTACTATAGTCAGCAGTCCCAAAAAGCTTGATTTCGAAACTGCAAAGAGCAGTTCTGGCACAGATACAAAGCCCAGCAGGAGAGAAAAATGTGTTTTCAGGTTTATCAGTGTGGATACAGCCTAAAATCCCAGATTACATGCAATTGGTCACTAATCAGATTTTCCACTCCGCCTCTGCCACAGCGATACTACTCTCAGTGTTTGAAACCCTCTTAAAAGTCTGGTTTTGTTCACTGTTTGCTTTTATCAGAACTCACACGTCACGTAACTATTTTTTCCCTTCAACCATACAAAACACAAAATTCCAGCTCGCTTTTAGAGCATCCCAGAGCATGTCTTGTGATGTTGTTTGAAAATTTTCTTCCTCAAATGATGCCAAATATTCACTGGGGTTGAGGTCTTGTGACTGCTGATGGAGAGCCATGCGAGCAACACTTGTTGCTCTCCCTTGGACTTTAAATAGCTCTGATGCATGTTAAGACTCATTGTTTTACTGGAAATTAAATCTTAATGCAACACCAGGAGGTTGTGGCACGAGGGATTTTACAGCAAGCTTCCCCGGGATAGAGCCCACTTCTATTTGCACTGCAGGGAGATGATCCATAAAAAATTACCAGACCTAAATATGCCAATCACACTCTCCATGGTGGAATCTGATTATGTATTACAAGCAGTGTTGGTCAAGTTACTTGAAAAAAGTAATCAGTAACTAATTACTGATTACTTCCCCAAAAAAGTAATCCTCTTACTTTACTGATTACTTATTTTCAAAAGTAATTAATTATTTAGTTACTTAGTTACTTTTTAAAAACATGATTTACAACCTGAATAGGTGATAAAGCGATAGATCTTTCAGCCCAATTCTTTTTTTTCTTTTTCTTTCATTTTCTTCTTTTTCTGCATAATCCATCATACAAAATGTAATCAAATGGAAAAGTCTTTTTTTTTAATTTCTTTTATTAGTTTTAATCTTTTAACTTTAAATTTAATTATATGCAACATTCTCAGACTGGAAGAAATTTGTTTAACATTTAAACCTATTTTCTGCACATTCCAGCACATAAAATAAAATATTTTTTTGTGTTTACACTCAGTCTTTCAAATAGATGCAAGTAAAACACAGCAGAAAATAAATAAAATCAAAGACTAGCGGTCCTGTTGCTCTATTTTCACCTGTAAAGCAGGAGTGAGGCAGGCGGAGGTTTACCCTGGTGCAGGTGTGCCGCAGCGGTCAGTTGAAGAATCCGCGAGTTTCTCTGTGAATTTCTCATTACGTGGTAGCGCACTCGGTGCTTGCTTGGAAGTTTAGGGGGTTTTTTTTCGCTGTAAAGAGAAGTTTTCTTCCCACGCACAACGGACGCTAATGTTTTTGTCACTTTTTATGGAATCAAACTCAAAATAAGGTCAGTACTTCCATGCTTTAAACGCTGCACGCTCATACTCTCTCCTGCACTCGATATATGATCCATTGTTGATCTGCACACAGCTGTTGTCACGAACGTCGCACTCGCTTACGTCACTGTCATGAGACATTCTCGTTTTAGTAATGCAGTAACGCAGCGTGCTTACAGGAAAGTAACGATAATCGAATTACCGTTTTTGCAATAGTAATCCCTTACTTTATTCGTTACTTGAACAAAGTAATCGGATTACAGTAACGCGTTACTGCCCATCTCTGCTTACGAGCACTTTTTTTTTTCATTCCTCACACACACACGGTTGCACTTAGGTTTGAACTTTGTTTCATAAGTTGAAAAACAAAAAACATTCTTCACTGAGGAAAAACTCCCATCTAACCAGGATTGCAATCTTATCTAATCACAAAATCTTAACTCAGGGTGTCTTGAAAATACGGTGCAAAAGGGGAAGCAAAGCCAGGAGCATCGGAGGTGGATTCAAGCTGTTCCACCATGGTTTAGATGGGAAGAGAAATGGAGCAGGAGTAATCTTGAAGGAAGAGTATCTGAATAGTTTTGTGGAGGTGAAGAGCGTCAGGCAGAATCATGAGTTTGAAGCTAAAATGTTGTCATGTTGTATGCCCACAAATTGGATGCCAGGTAGAAGTAAAAGCGGAATTGTATGGTAAGTTGGATGAAGAGGTGGAGAGTGTTTCCGGGGGAAGAGAGTAGTGATTGGAGCAGGCTGCAGCGACATATGGGTGAAGGGAACAGAGGTAACGAGGAGGTGAGGTGTTAGGTAGGTATGGTGTTGAGGAGAGAAACCTGTAACGACAGATGGTTGTGGATTTTGTGAAGAGGATGAAAATGGCTGTGGTGAACATGTACTTGAAGAAGAGGGTGGAAAAATGGGGTGATGTATAAGAATAGGGGGAAGGTGCACACGGGTAGATTACATCTTATGCAGAGGGTGCAATCTGAAATAGATAGAAGACTGAAAAGTGGCGTCAGGGGAGAAAGTAGCTAGGCAGCATTGGATGGCGGTGTGTAGAATGACTTTAGAAACTAAGAAGACGAAGCAAGTAAAGTGAGAAGCAGGGGTTAAATGGTGGATTTTGATGAAAGAATTCTGTGCAGAGTTCAGGGAGGGGTTGAGGCAGGCTCTAGGTGGTAGTGAAGCGATACCAGATGGCTGGGAACTTAGAGCTGAAGTGGTGAGGGAAACTGCCAGGAAGGTGTTGGGTGTAGTCTCAAGGCAGAGGAAAGAAGGCAAGAAGACCTGGTGGCAAAATGAGGAAGTGTAGTAGTATTCAAAGGAAAAGGTATGCATGTATGTGAGACTGAACACTAAGGAAAGAGAGCAGGAGTTGTACTGATTGGTTAGGCAGAGAGATTAAACAGGAAAGGATGTACAGTAGGTTAGGATGATTAAGGATAGAGATGGAAATTAACTAACACTTATGAATCAATACAATGCGAGACAGGAGAAGGGATGGTGTGGAGGACGGTTAGTGAATCAGGAAGTTCAGTGGATTAGTAAGAAGAGAGTGAGGGCAGCTATGAAGAGAATGAGGAGGTTTTCGTTGGGGGCGTCGAGGATCGACACAGATAAGGTTAGAGAGGCAAGTTCGAGATGGTTTGGACATGTGCAGATTGAGGAAAAATGATGGAAACTTGAAGCTAGAGCGTCCAGACAGGAGGAAAAGAGGAAGAACTCAGAGAAGATTCATGGATGTAATGAAGGAGGACATGCATAGAGTCAATGTGACAGAGGAGGATGCTAGGGATAGCAGGAGATGGAAGCAGATGATCTGTTGTAACAACCCCTAAAGGGAGCAGCCACAAGAAGAAGTGCTGTGCAAAAGTTTTCACTCCTCGTTTCTTTATATTTTTCCAAGGAGTCAGAGACTGTCACGGTGAGCTGTGTGGCTGGCAATGGCTGGACCCAAGTGCAGGACTCCGAGACAGAATAGTTAACTCAAAAGTGGCAGCTTTATTTGCTGGCACAAGAAACTTGGCCACACAAAAATAAAACTCCAACTAGGAAGGTTAAGTAAACCAAGAATACTTGGTGACTTGATATGATCTGACGATACAAGACAAGGGACTCACACACAACTAACGTGGAGGACGCAACATTGAATAATAATACACAGACTTTCAAAGTAAAACAGGAAACATAACAGACGAGGACTTGACTAGGGGATACAGCTGGCAGAGAACAAAGGGAACACACTGGCAAAAATGACTGTACACTAAACAGAAGTAGCACAGAACCACAACCTAAGAACTAGAACACAAGAAATGCTAAGGAACTAAGGAGCTCGGAATACTAGGGACAGAAATCAAAACCAAGAGGCTAGCAAAAACACATCATGAATTCAAGGATAACTAATAGAGAATAACAGAAAAACACAGTCCACAGACTCAGGACCGTGACAGAAGTGGTCTTCAGCAACAGTTCTCCAGGCTTCCTGAAGGTTTTTGTCTCTTTTTCAGTCATTTTCAAGGTAAAAAGTTATTATTGTCAGTTCACAAGTTATTTTAAGACTTCCCTGTTTGCCACATTTATGATTTTCGCTCACATTATTATTGCATATTCTAAGGCTGCGTCAACATCCACATACTTATTGAACATGTGTAACTAAAATGTATGAATATGAACCCCGTCAGTGGAATCGACAGTACGGCTCACTAGTTCGCCTCCATTTCACAGAGTAGTTAAGAATAGGATCTCTTTCTTTCCCTTCATGTACAGTGGTGCCATTTATCACAATTTGAAATCTAATGCATGTCATTTTAGAAAAATGCATCTTAACTAAGTAGTTTTGAAGTCTAAACACCAAATGAGAGAGACTGAAATCACAACTTATGTTCAAAACACAGTACCAAATTAAATTAGAATATAACCTCTAGATCCAATAAAAAAAGTGACCACTAATTTGGTCAGTTTTTAAGGGTTAGTAATTTGTTCCAATGTGCCTCTGGTCCAGCGTGCGTCTGTGTGTATTACCACTGTAAAGTGCTTTGCAAATACACATGTTGATGAATGTGTATCAAATTACAGACTATAAGTGTGCAACATTTTCAAGTTAGCTTTGAGTTTGGATCATTAAATGCATTCTTTGAAATTAGGGTTTACATTTTTTTTTCAGAGAGACTAATAACTTTATTGAACCTAATTCTTAATATTAAACCAGCATGCTCTCACAGGAGGAGGTTTGCTTTCATGGAACAGTTCACCCGAAAGCAGTACGCTACAGTCAAATCAACAATACTGCCTTTGGGAAATTTAATAATAATAGAAGGAGGCGGATGCTGAAGGCAGAGCTGGGCTTAGATGGGTGGGGAGACTTGTGCACAACTTGCACAAGGGTAGAAACACTGCACTGTGTGAGATTAATCTGAATAAGGTGTGACAGTGTACTTTAATCAGCTATATTATCTGTTGATGCATATATGCAACACAGAAAAGTAAGCTCTGTGAAAATAAACAAAGCCTCTACAGTTTTTGTTCAGGATTCTGCTCCTCCAGAATCTCTCTCCTCTCTACTTGAGTGCAACTAAGACATTTTTTTACGTTATCAGAAAGAGCGCAATTTAGGGGGATGAAGAAGCATGGTTTAGCACCCTGTGACAAAGGAAAACTGAAGACACATCGAAACCCTGGAGAAAAGGTGAAAATCACAGGGGAAAGAGAGGGTGACATTCAGAAACTATGCCATTTTTTCTGTATATTGTCATCTTGACATTTCTCTGCTAGGAAGCAGTAAGTAAGCTCGTCATGACTTTCTCTGGGTAAAAACAAAGTTGTGATTAGTTGGGAAAAATGTGCACAAAGTAAAGCCCTTTAAAATGATTGGTGCTTTTTAACACTCGGGAGAACAATATGAACCCACAAAAAAATAAAAATAAATAACAGCAGTACAGTTGCAGTGGAAGTCCCCGATCAAGCTCGGGCACTTTACCAATTATGTTTTATCTCCTCTTCCCCTGCTTAGCTTCAGTTCTTCATTTCTTGCATTTGCATATACTGCATATACTAGATTGCATTACTTCATTAATCCTTATAAGCTTAAGATGCTTTGTAGTCCTTTGTGGCAAATAGTAAAAACTACAAAGGTCAGATTGGTCCCGGCAGATAGTTAAAAAAAATAATCTGAGAGCACATTAAGGTGGCTTTAGAGCAGTATTAAAGGCAACTAATATATGATAAGACAATATATCACATGTCTCATGCAGCCATGTAAAAAGGAAAGTACATTTAAGGAGACAATACAAATAATCAGGTCCTAATCAGATCTTAAATTTAAGTCAAGATAAGCTGAGATGAACAACATGATATTATATCATTATGCATTTAACAAAGATTAAGCCTAAATGCAGAAGCAGTGTGTGGAAAAAACTAAGTGCATCCTCACTGCTTCCATAGGAATTATGGAAGGATGGTAAGTGGCTGCTGGGTGCTGCTAATGAAATGCAAACAATTAACTGATGATCACCTTTATAAAAGCAGCTGCTCTGGAACATTCAGGTGTGAATCCACAATCCTCCCAGCAGCGAATGTATGGTTGTCCCAGTCAGTTCACCCCAAGATCAAACCGTGCAATGCTCAGAGAAATTGCAAACAACCCAAGAGCTACATTTCAGGCTCTAAAGGCTGCAGTTAGCATGTTAAGTGTTTAAGTTCATCACATTACAATTATAAGAAGACCAAGCAAGTATGGCTTGTTTGGAAGGGATGCCAGGAGAAAGCTTCTTCTCTCAAAGATTTGCAAAATTGTATCTGAACAAACCACATAATGTCTGGAACAATGATCTTTGGATGGATGAGACCAAAGTGAACAGGTTTAGTCATAATACACAGCATCCCATTTGGAGCAAACCAAACACAACATATCAGAACAGGTGGTGGAGCGGTGATGATTTGGGCTTGTTTTGCAACCACTGGATCCACCATGAATACCAGATTATTCAGATGTGAAGCCATCTGTCTGACAGCTGAGAGACGTTAAGAGCAACATCAATGAACTAAAGCAACATTGTAAGGAAAATATTGGGGCAAAATTCCTCCACAACGATGTGAGAGACTGAAAATGATTATTTCACCAAAGGTGGTTCTATAAGCTACTGAATCATGGGGTGTGCTTATTTTGGCTTAGTCTTTGTTCCAAAGAATAGCGACACAGTGGGATGTGTCATGTGTTCATTATATCCTAACATGAAAAAACATGAACTGAAAGAAATTACAGATATGTAGTCAGTTGTGCACATCAGTGATCCACGCTGGAAGCTCTTTGTGCAGTCATCCAGGCTCATAAGCTTGAAAGCATAAGTCATGGCCTCTTTTCCATTGACATAAAAAGGATCCTTGTACTGACAAAGCTTGGTCTTCAGGCCTCGCCTAACATGACTTTTCAGCTACAGAAAAGAATGCATATTTGCAAGAACGAAAATCATATAGGACACTATGTTGAATGAAGGTTTTGTGTAATTCCTGCTTGAGCTAAAGATTCAGTGTTTTCTCATGGAGGCTTTCAAGAAAAACACACTCCAAACGGCGTAAACCCTCAGTCCCTGCTTCTTACTCAACAGCAAACTCCTCGGCAGCGTTGTCGTGCCAGGTCAAGTAAACAAATTTCTTAGATACATCTTGGCTGAACGCTATAAACAGTAAGCGAGGCAACATGAGAACACTGTGCCATTTCCTGCTGTTGGTGTTTTAGTGTAACATACCCAAAGCTATTTATGCATGTGCGCAGTTTTTAGCTTTTGTCGACCAGCTTAACTCCTAAAAGAACTGTAGTTTAAAACCTCGTGACTGTTTGATGACTTAAACATCAGGAGGAGATGACAGCTGTGACATAACCTTAGTAAAAAGGTGGTATTATATTATAATTGTAACATTTCAAAAGAATTATTAATATAAATTATCGTTTTAAATATTAATAAATAGTATAATTAATATATTATATTATTATGTAATAGCAGTTATTTAATCAAAAGAGTTTTCATTTGAGTCATTTGAGTCACAAGGTTGAATGCTTTATAGTGACGGAGGGGACTTATCTGTGGCTTGATAAGAGCATTTCTTCCATGTCTTCTTTTCTTTGTCTACCAGGATCTTGGAGGAAAACTGTTATTATCTAAACTATTAGAAAAGCACTAAGCTGATTTTAATTCTTAATTTTTAATAAGAAAGTTGGTCAAAATGTGCAAGATGATTGTTTCTAATTTAAATTACAACAAGTTTGAGTATTTTGTGGATTTCATTTTAAAGAGTCATGGGTGTGACAGAAAATGATGGCGTACTATTTCTTCCATGCTTACCAATTCAAGTGTTACCTTTTGTACCTCTTTGCTTTGTCTCCTTCACTGCCTGTGGGGAAGATGGGGTAATATTTTCCAACTATTATCAGGTACTTCTCCTCGTGTCCGTGCTAGGGCACTGGTTCATTGTGTTCTGGCTTTTTTCCCCTACTCTGTTCTAACAGGCTGAACATAATCAACTCCCCAAGCAATTTTTAATACAAATGACTCGGTAACTTCACAATTACACTTTTTTCTCATAACATAAAGAGACTTTCTGTTTCAGTACAGTTGCTGTAACAAATTTTATGAGCACATTACTCAGTGTAATGTCCAGTCTCATAGACGTAGATATGCAGAGCTGTGATACCAGGCCTATTGTTCCCCATTAAGAAGCAAACTTAAACCCCTTTTCAGCCATCTTTCTTCTCAACTGCTCTGCTCACAGGAGTATTTTCCTTGAATTAAGTTGAAACAGCCAGCGCAGCTACTGAGGCAGTGGCAGATTTTTCAGCACCGTTTGTCTGCCTGTCTGTTGTTTTTCTGTCACTCTACTCTGACAGCAAGATAAGACTAAAGCTCCTGAGCCAAATTAAACTTGGGGAAGAGATGGGGGAAAGTGGAACCCAGTTAAAATTTGGTCTGAATCGGGATCGGCTCTCCATATCTATGTATAAGTACACCCATACTCCCTTCATAGGAAAGGACAAATAGCAGCTAGGAGCTGCTAATCAAATGTATTTGATTAAATATTCATCAGTGAGTGTGAGCACCTCTAAAAAAAGTAGAGGTTTTGGCAGTTTGCTGGTCTCAAGCTTTTAGGTATGTCTTTATATAATCCCACAATCTTCCCAGCATTGAACATCTACGGTGGCCCTGAGAGGCCAAACGGACTGCAACTTAAGAAAACACCAGCAATAAGAAAAAACGCTGCAAAAGCACACAAAACACAATGGAAATAGGAAAAAAGAAAACAGAAATATGAAAAAACAGATTTCCGAAAGCACAAGGGAAGTGTTTCTGGGGAGACAATAACCTGACGGACCAGTTGCAGGAACCAAAATATGCTAAGAGTTGCGCTGGGAGACTCTTAAAAGAAGTGGAGGATCTATCGGTTTTATGAGGAAAGAAAAGATGAGAGGTAAGTGTGTTAGCCTGACTATTAGCCTAAAAATCTGTCATCAGTATTATAGGAATCATGATAAAACACACCTAGCATGTTTTGGGTTCCAGCAACTGGTCCGTCTGGTTATTATCTCCCCAGAAACACTTCCCTTGTGCTATTGGAAATCTGTTTTTTCATATTTCTGTTTTCTTTTTTCCTATTTCCGTTGTCATTTTTCCTATTTCCGTTGTGTTCTGTGTGCTTTTGCAGCGTTTTTCTTATTGCTGGTGTTTTCTCAAGATCAGTCCGTTTGGCCTCTCAGGGCCACCGTAGACATCCCCACAAATTCACCCCAAAGTCAGACTGTGCACTGCATAGAGAAAGTGCAAAAAACGCCAAGAGCTACATCTCACAGGGCGACCGTGGCTCAGGGGGTTGGGAAGCGCATCTGTGATCGCTGGTTCGATCCCCGGGCTCTCTGTCCTGGTTGTTGTGTCCTTGGGCAAGACACTTTACCTTACTGCCTACTGGTGTTGGCCAGAGGGGCCGATGGCGCGATATGGCAGCCTCGCTTCTGTCAGTCTGCCCCAGGGCAGCTGTGGCTACAACCGTAGCTTGCCTCCACCAGTGTGTGAATGCGAGACTGAATGAATAGTGGTATTGTGAAGCGCTTTGGGTGCCTTGAAAAGCGCTATATAAATCCAATCCATTATTATTATTATGTCAGGCTCTACGGGCCTCGGTTAGCATGTGAAATGTTCATGACAGGACAATTAGAAAAAGAGTGAACAAGTTTGGCTTGTTTGGAAGAGTTTGCAGGGGAACACCTCTTCTCTCTAAAAAGAGCATGACAGCACGGTGTAGTTTACAAAGTCCCATCTAAACAAACCACAAGACAGGCGAGATAAAAGTAGAGGTGTTTATCCTTAATGCACAGCTCCACGCTTGACAAATACCAAACACAGGATATGAGCACAAACACCTCGTACAAACTGTCAAGCACAGCATGATTTGGACTGTTTTTTGTAACCACCACACCTGGCCACCTTGCAGTCATTCAGTCGACCGTGATCGCTTCTGTTTACCAAAATACTCTAGAGTCAAATGTGAGGCTATCTGTTCAACAGCTTGGCCCGAAATGAGCCACAGGACAGTGATCCCAAGCACAGCAGCAACTCTACAGCAGATTTTTTAAAAACAGAGTAGAAAAGCGCCAGAGAGTTTCACAGCAATGAGAGACCGATAATTCACAAAGAAAGCGACTGTTTTAAGTTATTGCTGTCATGAAAACCAGTTGGCTACGGTTCTCCAATAAATAGATTCTCCTGGTGCCACCAGAAACCAGAAATGGGCAAATATCTTAGTGCTGCGCTTTTGTGATTTATCTTTGCTTTGGAAGGAAGTTGTCTCCTGATGCCAGAGGGTTGTAACACATCCAAAAACTCTTCAGTAACTGTATTTGGATAATTACCACAAGTACTATGAAGCAAATCCACCATAAAAAATATCCTCTGGCCTCGGTGTTCAGTACACTTTCTAAGCGCTCTTCTATTGTTTTACTTTTGTCATTAAGCTAATATTGCTACCCACAAAATAAATAAACACTACTAACAGCTCACTAATGCACCTCATATCTCTCCCACTCACTGGCACAACTACTGAAACGATTTCTGTCTCGAGGTGCTGGAAGAATCCTCCTCAATTTGTCTTCCTGCATCAAAGACTGAACAGAATATCCCGACCAGCTTCAAACACACTGGCTAACATGTTCCTATTGACGCCACTAAATCTAGTTACTTTCTCTGATTAAGCGATTCTCAGGCTCAACGAGCAGAGGCGGCCCTTCCAGTCATCTAGCAGCTCCGCGTGAGATGGTAATGCGGGGTGAAATAACTGAGATTGAATATTGATCAGGTGTCTCTGTACAGCCCCGAGGCACCTCAATATAATCATTTCCACACTTGTTCTGCCTCCGTCGGGGCACACCTGATGGAGTGATGACAGAGGATGCAACCACACTGTGCAAGGTGTTATCTGTCATATCTCAGTGCACACATACACACACACACACACAAGCATGCACGCGCAGGTTATGAAAGAGCGATCGGGTTACATTCAAGTGCTGATCCAGATGCATCGTAACTTAATTGTTTTGATCATCTATATTAAAAAAGGTGTGGAATGGAGATTAAATAGCTGGGAAATGATTGAGTGTTCTGAAATTGAAATGAGTTAGACTCGGCTCCATCCACTGAATCGGGACTTTTTTTTATCTGCAGCACAAGTTTAATTGAACTGTGTCAGCAGTGTTAAAAAAAAGCGGTGCTTAGACTGGAAAAGAGAGTGTCTGAGAGGCATATTGATTAGCTCCTCCTGGAGGAAAGGATCCTCCTCATCGCACTTCCTGGCAACACCTCCCCACAGGGCATCCATCTTAATGTGATATGACAACCCTCAGCCATATCAAAACGAAATCTGGACATTGATTTTGACATTCAATTTAAACGCTGAAAAACACTTTTCCGCTTTCATACACGCAGGCAGACGCAAGGGTGTTTGTCTTGCTAAGAGGGACTCCTGCTGTGGGCCTTGCACAGAGCACGCCGGAAGCGGACGCCCACTGTCACTTTCACAAAGTTTCTTGCTGTTCCTTGTGCAGTGTTTTCTATTAAACCCTACCCCACCTGGCCCCCACAGAAGGTCATAAATAGCTTTAAAGCGTGGCCTTTCTAGAGTGCGACAATAAAAAGGTCAGCGTTTTTTGTTGTTGTTTGTCCTCATAGAAGCTGAGGCTCTGGTGACTTGCATCTTTAATTCGTAACTGTAATAATGTGCAAATCCATCCACGCAGAGCTCGTTGTGCTGCGGTTTACTTGCCAGAGAACATACTGTTTGAGTCGGGATGCTTAAAGGAGGCAATATGGTTTCAGCAATTGGCTCAGACTAGAGGAGGCAATAAAAAAAGCCAGAAGACGAGAGGTTTGGCAGCAGAAACCAGCAGACCAGTTTAATAGGTGCAGACACTCTGTGCACAAATCTGCTACGAGGCTTAAAGAATAAATGCACCAGTGACACAACCAAGGCAGGGTGTGCTCATGCACAATATAATACGCACAATATAAAAAAGTAAGAACAGCCCAAGGAAATTGTGATGTTTATGTATAAATTTGGACAGTCCTCATTGAAGCAGCGCTGACTTAAACAATTATTGATTATCAAAAACATCCACAGAGTCTGAAGTAAATATAAAGCCTCGAAAGCCGGTATTGCCCTCTGTGGCAAACAACAACAAAAAAACATTACTGTAGCTATTTCGCACAATTGTTACATTTTGACACCACTTTTGTGTCCTTCAGGAGTGTTTTTATGTACCGTGTGTTTCAAATCTCCCAACAGCATTTCAAAGGGATTGAAATCAGGGCTTTGGCTCTATCTCTTCCTTCCCAAGCCTTTTCTTGATATGTTTCTCTGTGTGCTTTAGAATAATTATTCTCCTGATAAACCCATTTACATTTTCACTGAAAATTGCTGACAGACAGATGCCTTCACATTATCATCAAGCGCTCTTTGGCGCGATGCAGGATTAATAATTGAATAACTGACTGTGAGCTGCCCAGTCCCCGAGGCGCCAAACCACCTCAACCCTTAATATTCCCACCACCATTTCTCATAGTTTCTCCTGAAGTCTGGGGGTCAGGGCCTAATATTTCTGCTTTTACCATGGCCAGACAACTCTGTCTTTCAGCACATTATTCCAAAAACACCTGCTCATCATCTTAATGTCCATTCTCTATGTTTTATCTATGTAATATTTTTCTGATTATGCATCCATCACCAGTCTACCCTTAGCCTGGAGAAACTGGCATTCATTTGAAATCTGAGCCATTTGAAGAAGACTTTCCTTACAGCAGAATAGTTCATTTCAAATAATTTGGAGATCTTTTTAAACCCACAGCCAGACTGATAGACACCCACTGATAGCCTTTCTGAAGGCCTAAGAGAGCTCGATAGATCTTGGCAGGATGGCACCAGCCCCACTAGAAAGAAGCCAAATATTCTTAAATATAGTCAAATTGTCCTGTATCAAGCAAATTGACAAAAGAAATCTGCCCATAGGGCACACCAGTTTTAATGGACTATAGTTCTCAAAACTAGCTTCAGAGTCTAGACATAGAGATCAAAATGGGCCCTAAAACTAGAAAAAGATGCCAAATGTTAAGCAAGTTGTGCTTCTTACAAGCAATTTAAGTCTTTAAGGGGTTGTGATTCAGCTCTTCACCAGTATAGTGGGGGTGCCATGTGAAAAGCAAAACCTACTTTACCAAGTGAATCACAGCCACCTAACTTTGATATGTTCATCAGACTTTAGTTCAAGCGCTGCTCTGAAACAAAAGTCAAACAATTGAACTTTAAGTTAGTTTTATTATGCTTGAGTAGTATTTGCACAGTATCATCATTTTCATTGGTAACACACAGACATCAGTGACAAGCTTCTGATAATAATCAATGCAAATGAGACAGTACCTGTCTGTGGACTCATTAAAAAAACAGATATGTAGCAGACAGGCCATTGTACTGTTTTAAATAGTTTTGAATGACAGTTTAATGAGACTCTGGGTGAATAGAGATCTGGCAGCATATAGAGATTCTGTACTTAATCTCGCCCCGGCGCCTAGAGTTAGATGTTAGATGATGAAAAGATATCATATCAGAAACATTATAAGAGAGAGACATAGTCTGCTAGTAAAAGCCCATGCAGTACTGTATTTCTTGGTCTGTGATTTTAGTCTTAGATGGTTGTCAGGCAAGGTGATGGCGTCATAATACATACTTGACTTCATGTATTTTTCAAGTTTTGTGAACATCAGTAAGAAGTTACTGACACGACACAATGCTTTTAAAAAAGTGTTGAATGTGCATAAATGCAACAAATGGGTCAATTCAGTCCATTGGTAGGCGGTTGCTAGGCAATGTGGTGACTTCATAGAATCTGACGAGAACCTTCGGGGGCCTAAGATGTACCAATGTGTCAAGTTGGGTTGCTCAAATGCTGATTGCGTAGGAGCAGTTGTTGGACGAATTTTGTGTATTATGGTAAGTAAAGGATTGTGAGGATTCAGCTCGGAGGTAAACAGTTTGTTATAGAGGGAAAGTCGGCAAACTTTTTAAGCATTTTCTTCATTTAATTTGTAAAATTATTCAAAACAACATCTTAAGTAAGTGTCCAGTGGCCTTTTAGGATGACTGTCAAGTTTGATCATACAATTTACTATTCGATCAGCTTTAAAAAACGAACAATTTTGTTTTGTTGAACTGGTATTGCCGATACTCGTGATTTGAAAATGAATGTTTTCTCATTGCTTAAAAAATGTCCAGGCAAATGAAACGGTTTATTTATTATTATAAGCAGCACATACAGCCTATGAAAAGACCCCACAAAAGCATGTAATTTGACTTTACAGCCTACATTCAAACATGCAGTAATAATATTACAACTTTTTTTTTTTTGACCTTGAATAAAGCTCTTCAGAAAACCCTGCCCCGAGGTCCATTAAAAGCCATTCTGGAGTTTTGGATTGCATCACATGATCTTTATCAGCAGACAGAGTTGGCCCAGCTTTCTTAACATCCATTTTTTCCTAAAGGAGCTCAGGGATTTCTGGTTCACATCTGGGCGCGCTCAATCGGCAGCTGAAGATTACATGATGTCACTGAAAGCTCCAGAACAGCAAATTGATAAATAAGTTGTATCCTGACATGTAAATGAAGCACATTGTCAGTGTCTGAACATGTTCATGTGAGTGTTTTCGCAGCGCTGCATGTGCTTCTTCAGCCCCTATGGAGGACCACAAGAGCCACGCGCATCGAAATAAAAAATCCTGTGCTTAATTAATGAATTGTAGAATAAAATCTGCATTTGTAAATTCATTTTTGAATTCCAATTTAATAAACTGATTTTTAAAATGCTTTTTAAGTCTTCATTTCAAAAAACATTTTCGAATTGCACTTTAATAAACTTCATTTCAAAAACCTTTTTCGAATTGCACTTTAATAAACTTCATTTCAAAAATCTTTTTCGAATTGCACTTTAATAAACTGCATTTCAAAAACCTTTTTCGAATTGCACTTTAATAAACTTCATTTCAAAAACCTTTTTTGAATTGCACTTTAATAAACTTCATTTCAAAAATCTTTTTCGAATTGCACTTTAATAAACTGCATTTCAAAAACCTTTTTCGAATTGCACTTTAATAAACTTCATTTCAAAAACCTTTTTCGAATTGCACTTTAATAAAGTTCATTTCAAAAACCTTTTTTGAATTGCACTTTAATAAACTGCATTTCAAAATCCATTTCCCTTTCCTGTTCGCTCAGGGATTAACATGTGGATTAGCATTTGGATTAGCAGTTGGATTAACAACTTCATTTTAAAAATCCTGCTGCTATTCAAATGAGCCACACCGTGGGATGTAAGGAGCTCTCTGATTGGTTGGTCAGACACAGGCTGTCTGCCAGCCTGGATGTTTCTAGCTCATAGCTTCGCCCTGCTAAGAAGCCTGTGTGCTTGTACAAAGGCCGTTCCACCTCGGGATTTACACTCGGTTCGACAAGGATATGTGAAGAATGAAGGGACCCTGCAGCGAAACGGAGAGCCCAACCTCTGGCTGAGTGCCTGTTTACAAAGTCTGACCACCTGTGAAGGTAACGTGCTAACGTGGCTAACGCTAGCATCACCGCACGTAGCCCCGTTATTTTAAGGTCATTTTAGCTTATGAAAGTTTTACGTCGCAGCAGTACAAGCTAGCTACGTGTTTTGTAAGCTGCTGTGCTCTTCACAAATAAAGCTGGAAGCAGCTCAAACTATTAGAACCAGCACTGAGGCCTGTTACATTTATACAGTGTTGGAGCAACGGCTGCAGCCTACAGCCTTTAAACTAGCGATTAAAATGCTGACAGTAAACTCGTCAGTCCAGATGTTACCACATTACTTTGTAATACTTGTGAGTTAAAACAACTGAGACAGGCTGATTAAAATAACAGCTTTCAGTTCTCTCATTCAGCATATAAAGACTGGAGTTCACACTACTGATTTCAGCTCATTTAATATGTGAGTGCACAGATTCATTCTCAACTGGACATAAACGATGATCAAAGGTTGTATATATGATGAAGTCATCAAACCCCAGCCTGTAACACAGTGCGCTGAATCTTAGCTTTGAATGTCCAGTATATTCTAATCAGTGCAATCTAAGCATTCACTGAACCTACAGTATCTACACCTGTGTGGTAAAGATACAGATAATGAAATTTAATTATTAATACAATATACGTCATGAGAAACGAAAGCTGAAATTGATTCAGTTTAGTACTTTTCTCTGTATGCTCTGTGATCATAAAGGCCTTAAATTCTGTGATATATACTGTAAATGATTTTCACAGAGGTCTTAAAGTACTTAAATCACTGCTGATAGTCTGGTTGTTTATATTTTCACATTTTTGTGTCTGTAGGGCTGTTTGATGACAATTTGGACTCCTCTGGGAGATGAGGACACACCCACACCTGTTCCATACTGCAGCCAATGATGGTGTTACGGCTCTGAGTCAGCTTTGGGCCATCAGACGCACACACTGGAAAACCAGCACCTGGACTTCATGCAGGAGAGACGGCCTCAGTGATGATGGACTCTGCATCGTCTATTTTACCTCCTAATCTCTTTCTCTTTAACACACAATTAAAATCTTAGTGAGGAAGTCTCTAACTTGTACACATTTGTACTTTTACTTGTTTTATTAGTTATTTTTAAGAAGAGTAAAGTTATTCACAAAGTTTTTATTCTTCTGTATTTATTCTTTTGTATCATGTACCACAGTCATACTGAACTATACAGACCTGGTGAATTGGAGAAAAAAAAATCATATATGAATGAATCATTCAGCTTCAGCAGTATTTCTAATCATCTTATGAATTCCAGTCTAATGTCAATTCACTGTTTGAGTTCAGTCTTGGTCTTAAACTCCAGAGAATACCACCTGGTTCAATTTTTTCATCTGATTATTGGGAAAACAGTTTTCTTCTGAGAGATGCTGCTAGAGCTGAAATAGAGCCCAAAGAAACAACAAAGTTTAGTCCCTCTGGATTTTCCATGGAAAATTGTTTTATCACTCACTCAGGTGACTTCTCCAGTGTCACGGATAAGTGATGAAAATATCTCCCACTGGAAACCATTGTGTCCAGTTAAAGTCAATCGACTTTTTCAAGGAGAGTTGTTAGATGCTGTGCTCATGAGGACAATGGGTTTTAAACTTGCAGCACAACACAAAGCTGAAATACTGGATCAACGATCAAAACACATTGAGCAGAATTAAGTCAAAATGGTAATATCCTGATATGACACATCACACATGATCCAGCATTGTTCTAAGAATGCAAACTTTCTTATTGGAAGTTTCCACAGCTGCCAGAAAGGGACAGATTTCTGGCTGGTCTTAATGAGTGGTCGTTGCTCTCTTGTTTTCTCTGGAATTGCTGCACGAAGGATGTAACACCCATGATAAGCACTGAGGTGTATGTCCTTGTCAGAAATGAGCAATGCTCAGCTTCCAGGTAAGGAGAAGTGGAACCAGAAGATATTCAAATGCATCTCTCCACAGCTGCTGAGGAATTCTACAAAAAACAAAGTTTGTTAAAAACATTTGCAGGTGAATCAACACTGATTTATCACTGACATCCATTTACTCAAAAATTACTGACAAGTGGACAACTAGAATATATAGTTTATAATTTCAACATTGTACTGTAAAAAATGGAACTTTATATGACAAATGTGTGGTGCTTGTGGAATTTTTAACAAGGACCCTACAAAACTTTACAGTACTCATGCTGCCACACTTCTGATGGCTAGGTGTGCAGTTCCTGCTTTAAATGCATTCACTTTTAAGATTAAGAAATCTAAGTGATAATAGGCCAGAAATGTTTGAACTTGCTTATGAACCTAAATCACTGAGGCCGTCTCTCCTGCATGAAGTCCAGGTGCTGGTTTTCCAGTGTGTGCGTCTGATGGCCCAAAGCTGACTCAGAGCCGTAACACCATCATTGGCTGCAGTATGGAACAGGTGTGGGTGTGTCCTCATCTCCCAGAGGAGTCCAAATTGTCATCAAACAGCCCTACAGACACAAAAATGTGAAAATATAAACAACCAGACTATCAGCAGTGATTTAAGTACTTTAAGACCTCTGTGAAAATCATTTACAGTATATATCACAGAATTTAAGGCCTTTATGATCACAGAGCATACAGAGAAAAGTACTAAACTGAATCAATTTCAGCTTTCGTTTCTCATGACGTATATTGTATTAATAATTAAATTTCATTATCTGTATCTTTACCACACATTTACCACACAGGTGTAGATACTGTAGGTTCAGTGAATGCTTAGATTGCACTGATTAGAATATACTGGACATTCAAAGCTAAGATTCAGCGCACTGTGTTACAGGCTGGGGTTTGATGACTTCATCATATATACAACCTTTGATCATCGTTTATGTCCAGTTGAGAATGAATCTGTGCACTCACATATTAAATGAGCTGAAATCAGTAGTGTGAACTCCAGTCTTTATATGCTGAATGAGAGAACTGAAAGCTGTTATTTTAATCAGCCTGTCTCAGTTGTTTTAACTCACAAGTATTACAAAGTAATGTGGTAACATCTGGACTGACGAGTTTACTGTCAGCATTTTAATCGCTAGTTTAAAGGCTGTAGGCTGCAGCCGTTGCTCCAACACTGTATAAATGTAACAGGCCTCAGTGCTGGTTCTAATAGTTTGAGCTGCTTCCAGCTTTATTTGTGAAGAGCACAGCAGCTTACAAAACACGTAGCTAGCTTGTACTGCTGCGACGTAAAACTTTCATAAGCTAAAATGACCTTAAAATAACGGGGCTACGTGCGGTGATGCTAGCGTTAGCCACGTTAGCACGTTACCTTCACAGGTGGTCAGACTTTGTAAACAGGCACTCAGCCAGAGGTTGGGCTCTCCGTTTCGCTGCAGGGTCCCTTCATTCTTCACATATCCTTGTCGAACCGAGTGTAAATCCCGAGGTGGAACGGCCTTTGTACAAGCACACAGGCTTCTTAGCAGGGCGAAGCTATGAGCTAGAAACATCCAGGCTGGCAGACAGCCTGTGTCTGACCAACCAATCAGAGAGCTCCTTACATCCCACGGTGTGGCTCATTTGAATAGCAGCAGGATTTTTAAAATGAAGTTGTTAATCCAACTGCTAATCCAAATGCTAATCCACATGTTAATCCCTGAGCGAACAGGAAAGGGAAATGGATTTTGAAATGCAGTTTATTAAAGTGCAATTCAAAAAAGGTTTTTGAAATGAACTTTATTAAAGTGCAATTCGAAAAAGGTTTTTGAAATGAAGTTTATTAAAGTGCAATTCGAAAAAGGTTTTTGAAATGAACTTTATTAAAGTGCAATTCGAAAAAGATTTTTGAAATGAAGTTTATTAAAGTGCAATTCGAAAAAGGTTTTTGAAATGCAGTTTATTAAAGTGCAATTCGAAAAAGATTTTTGAAATGAAGTTTATTAAAGTGCAATTCAAAAAAGGTTTTTGAAATGAAGTTTATTAAAGTGCAATTCGAAAAAGGTTTTTGAAATGCAGTTTATTAAAGTGCAATTCGAAAAAGATTTTTGAAATGAAGTTTATTAAAGTGCAATTCGAAAAAGGTTTTTGAAATGCAGTTTATTAAAGTGCAATTCGAAAAAGATTTTTGAAATGAAGTTTATTAAAGTGCAATTCAAAAAAGGTTTTTGAAATGAAGTTTATTAAAGTGCAATTCGAAAAAGGTTTTTGAAATGCAGTTTATTAAAGTGCAATTCGAAAAAGATTTTTGAAATGAAGTTTATTAAAGTGCAATTCGAAAAAGGTTTTTGAAATGAAGTTTATTAAAGTGCAATTCGAAAATGTTTTTTGAAATGAAGACTTAAAAAGCATTTTAAAAATCAGTTTATTAAATTGGAATTCAAAAATGAATTTACAAATGCAGATTTTATTCTACAATTCATTAATTAAGCACAGGATTTTTTATTTCGATGCGCGTGGCTCTTGTGGTCCTCCATAAGCCCCCTCCACCGCTCCTGACAGCTACAAAGGTCCCTTTCAACAAGGCTGCCACAGTGTTTGGGCATCTGTCCCACACAAGGAGGAGTGACTCGGTTCAATTCGCTCTTAGCTACAGCAGCCACTATCCCATGACTTTGCTAAAAAACCAACACAAAAGGAGTGTGATTAAATTGCCTTGTAGTAACATATACTAAGGTGGGAGATAAACAAATCTGCAGAACTAAGGAATGCGAGGAAGATGTCAGGCATACACAACCCTCGCTTTCTCACTAATATGATTAAGTGGGACTTGCTGGCAGGTGTGTGCATTATATAAGCTAGCCTTGATGATATGTGGAGAAATGATGTGATTATGACTGCACTGCTGCAAAGATGGGATTCTGTATTTCATGCCAAAAAAAGCTTAAACGTGAAGTGCATAAAGTGTGTAAGGAAGTCTTTTCGCTGTACTTTTAGCTGCATTGAAAGTGCCACTGGCTGATGTGTTCATGGTGGAGCTTAACAAGATTAATATCCTGGAAATTAAATTGTTAATTAACATCATTCAAAGCATTTAAAAAGTTTTATTTTTACAGTGCAAAAAATGGTAAATATGACTTTTGTACACTCAAGGGAAACATCTCAATTTGTATTTTGAGGAGAGTAATGGGCTTAGCATAAAAGAAAGCTGGAAAAAGACTGCAGATGTTCACCAGCATAGATTATGCTACTTGGCATACAGCGATTAAACCTTTCCTCTCATGATACTTGGATACTTGGCACACAGTGATCAATGAGCAACTAACACTGTGACATTAAAATTTAATCAGCACCAGAATGAAAAGCAGAAACAGAATTGCATTTTAACATTGAATAAAGTGTAAAGTACTGAAAAGTACTAAGGAAGCTGTCCCACTCAGACCCATAGTCAGTAGCATAAACTCAGCCACTTATAACATTGCAAAACACCTTGCTACCATCCTTGCTCCTCACGTGGGGAACACCCCACACCACATCAAGAACTCCACCGACTTCACTGACAAGGTCCCGAAACTTACCCTGGGTCCAGATGAAATCATGGTGTCCTTTGATGTAGTGTCTCTCTTCACTTGCATACCCACCACGGAGGCCGTGGAGACTGTCAGAAAATGACTACAAGAAGACAGCTCCTTGGAAGACAGGACCAACTTCACACCCGATCAGATTTGCACACTGTTAGACCTCTGCCTCACCACAACATACTTCAAATACAACGACAGCTTCTACAGACAACAACATGGCTGTGCCATGGGCTACCCCGTGTCACCTATTGTAGCCAACCTTTACATGGAGGAAGTGGAAAGGAAGGCTCTTGGCTCTTTCAAAGGAAGAGTACCCACCCACTGGTACAGATATGTAGACGACATCTGGGTTAAAATCAAGACAAAAGAAGTGGAATCCTTCACTGCGCACATTAACGCTGTGGATAAAAACATCAAGTTCACCAGGGAAGACACAGAGGATAACTGTTTGCCTTTCCTGGACTGCGCTGTGCACATTGAAGAGAATGGCAACCTCAACATCGAAGTTTACCGGAAGCCAACACACACGGACCAGTACCTCCTCTTTGACTCCCATCACCCTCTTTAACACAAACTTGGAGTAATTAGGACCCTACACCACCGGGCAGAACATGTTCCCTCTAAGCCTGAAGGGAAAAAGAAGGAACACACACATGTAAAGGAAGCACTCAAAGCGTGCGGTTATCCTAAATGGGCGTTCTTAAAGTCAGCAAAGAGGCACAGAAAAGAAGATCAGACACCAGCGAGGGAGGATAAGAAGGACAGACGCAACAACATTGTCATCCCCTATGTAGCCGGTGTATCAGAAAAACTCAGGAGAGTTTTCTCCAAGCATGACATCCCGGTGCATTTCAGACCCAGCAACACGCTCAGACAAAAACTGGTTCACCCGAAAGACAAAACTCCAAAACACAGACTTAACAATGTGGTGTATGCTGTACAGTGCAGCGAGGAATACCCAGACCTCTACATTGGAGAGACCAAACAGCCACTTCACAAGTGCATGGCACAACACGGAAGAGCCACCTCCACAGGACAAGACTGCCTGCAAGCTGTCTATCTGCATCTAAAGGTCAAAGGTCACTCTTTCGAGGATGCCAATGTTCACATTTTGGACAGAGAGGACAGATGGTTTGAAAGAGGAGTGAAAGAAGCCATCTATGTCCACTGTGAGCGACCATCTTTGAACAGAGGCGGTGGTCTACGACACCAACTGTCTGCCATCTATAATCCAGTTTTGAGTTCCCTCCCCAGACGCCTGAACGCTCACTCACATCCTGGGCCATCTGACCTCAGGAATTCGCATGATAAGGTGGGGCCAGGTTTCACAATGAGCTCACCCGAAACCCTGGCTGATTGGGACCCACACCCAGTTTCACACCTTGGCTCAGGCGATTAGAGGATCATTAGGGGGTCCTTTTGTCCCTCTGCGGGGGGATACTCCCACTAGGTTTAAATCTGGGACTCCCCACCATTTGACCTTAGAACTGACGAAGCTTCTCGGATGAGAGGTGAAACGTCTTCAAGCAACTTAAAGAAGTCCAGACGCTTTTCTTTGCAAGCTCCTTTGACTACGATGACCTGGATGACTGAGAACCTTCACAGACAAAGTACTGAATGCCAGTTTGATACATCAGCCTCCTTGCTAAGGCTGGTTCCTTTAGTTATTTTGAAACCAACAGATAGACTTTTTGGTGTGGTACTTGCTTTTTCTGAGTTAGATGAGCTCACTGATGACATCAATGTGTTGTCCTAAAACAAAGTCTGAGAGCCTGCCAGGACAGAAGGCACAGTTTGAACAAAATGCTAATGTTAGCATGCGAAACAGTGCTAGCATGCTAATGTTTACTAGGTAAGCAGTACTGTGTGGTTTAATCAAAATACAGAGGTATTTCATAAAGACACTTACCAGCCACTTTATTAGGTACACCTGTTCAACTGTTTCACAATCACAAGACGCATCTAAGCATGAAGACATGGTCAAGAAGAGCTGCTAACGTTTGGACTTAGCATGAAAATGAGGAAGAAAGGTGCTTGAGGAACATGTGGCTGTTGGTGTCAGATGGGCTGGTCAGAGTATTTCGTAAGCTGCTGATCTGCTGCTGGGATTTTCCAAACAGCCATCTGTATGGTTCAAAGAGGATGCTATGAAAAAGAGAAAATGTCCAGTGAATGGCAATTATCTGGGCAAAAATGCCTTGGTGACATTAGGGATTCTTTGAGTTGATAGGCAGGCAACGGTAACTTAAATAACCACTCGCTGTAAGCAAGGTATGCAGAAGAGCATATCTGAATACACAACACATCGAATCTTCTATCAGATGGGCTGCAGCAGCAGAAGACCACACTGAGTGCCACTCCTCTCAGCTAAGAACAGGAAAAAAAGAGTCTCCAGTCCACACAGCCTCCCACAAAACAGACAACCTTTAGTTTGAAAAACGTTGCTTGGTCTGATGAGTCTCAATTTTTGCTGCAACGTTCAGATGGTAGGTCAGAATTTAGTGTAAACAACCTGAAAGCCTGGATCCACCCTGTTGTTGTATACATTTATGGTGGGTATTTTATTAGCACACTTTGAGTCGCTTAGAATCAACTGAGCATGTTTACACTCCACAGCCTGCCTAAGTATCGTTGGTTACGATATCCATGCCTTTCAGTCCGCAGTTTACCCATCTTCTGATGGCTGCTTCCAAGAGGATAACACAAATCTCACAATCTCAATGTCACAAATCTTAAATCATCTCAAACTGCTTTCATGGACATAACAGTGAGTTCACTGTACTCAAATGCCCTCTACATTCACCAGATCCCAATCCAATAGAGCATTTTGGGATATGGTTAGAATTGGAGAGTTTAAAGGCTGACAATAGCCATAATGCCATTTTCTTACTTTAATAAAAACAAAAACCAGTTTAACAATAATAATGCTAGTAAGATACAACTTCAGTTACCAATTTGTATATTTTTGTACACAAAAGAAGATCTTAAAAAGACATGTTTTGTTTTTAACAAACAGTTTAAAAATCAATTAAGCTGACTGGCAGAAGATTAATTGCCGACTATTTTGTTAATCAATTTAAGTCACTCTGTTTGAAAGTATTTCCTGGCTGCAGCTTCACAAAATGACATTTCTCTTTTTCCTCTTATTTATTTAATAACTTTAATATATATAATTTTGATAATGTTAACAATTAACAGCGGGTAACTGTATTGCTTTTTTCAACATACTGTACCCACTGATGCTAGTTTATCTATTTACTATTTTTAATTTTAGTATTTTGAGTTCATTTTTGTAAAGTAAATGCAGAACATTTGCTTTTAACAGAGCATTTCTACAGCACAGTATTAATACTATTGCTTAATTAAAGGAGCTGAATGCTGGCAGTGGTAAAAATATATCAGCCCAAGTGGCCTTTTTCATAGACACACACGCACATCCTGCTCTTCTTTTCGAGCACCTTGAAGCACTATCAATATATATAGCTCAGATAAATATTCTGGCTAAAAATGGGTGACATGCAATTAGCTCTTGTGGGATTCTGCCTTTAAAGTAGAGCCACTTGGGTGACTTATGGTTGGCCTGAGAAGCTCTCTCCTTCAACTTAACCCTACGGCACATTCCTCTGACTGAGGAAGCAGCAGCTAAAGAGCAATTCTGCGATTTTGCTGCTTGGGCCATTGTAATCCCTCTTGCCGTTACTTCAACTGGCCCCTACTTCAATCTCAGTTTGTGTGGTAATAAGAGAAACATACTCATTCAATTACAACCAATCAGATCTGTTAGATCACAACAAAGGGCAGACATCATGACATCATTTGATGTCTGTGTTTGTCTCGACTAAGTGGAGGCCATTGCTGTCTAATAATGCGGAGTTTCTGATTATAGGATAAAAGATAAAATAATGATGTTCATTTTCCTCACACACACTAGATAAGAAAACGAATCAAAAGCAGCATGTTTCATTTAATCACAAAAGGAAAAAAAATAAAAGCTTTTACTTGAAAACTTCAAAGATTTTTATTTAACTGCAGTATGTGTCAATGACTCCCTTGTCCCCCCTCCATGAAGATACCACATGAAAAAGCGAGAGTGCTGTCATGTGATGTCTGTTTCTCTAAGTTAGCTTACGCACATGTGACGTCACCGGCTATTTAATGGGTGCCTTTGACAGTTTGGTGGTGAAAGCTTTTTTCTATAGAACACATCAATGAAATCAAGTTCTGTCCATGCCAGAGGCAATATCATCTCTTTCTGCAGGCTGACATGATCCCTCCCCTTGTGGAGAACCGCAAGGAGGTTTCCCACTACCTCGTAATGAGATTGTTGTTCCTCGATGCTTGTTCAGATCAATCAGAGTGGATGCAGGGGGCTTAAACTTTTACACCTTTCACTGGAAAGTTATGCCTTTCATTCCCGTGTGAACCATAGGAAGGAAATGCTGTGCTAGGCCTAGACTGTGAAACCTTTGTGTTTTTCATTCATCTGTGCCAGGAGCTTAGTTGCTGCTCATGAGTTTTTGACTCATCCAATTTCAGATAGAAATCCAGGCTGGGATATAGGGTGTCACGCCTTCAGGAACAAGATGCTTTTCTTCTTGAGTGTCACATCGGGGCCATTCGGCTTCTTTAAGATGGTAAACAGAGGCCCCACCGTGCCATTTAATTAGCTAATTACTAACTGTGTGCATCCAATTTAGCTGCTTAACTGCATATTTAGACAACCTGAACACAAATGTATGTTGTTGTTGATGATGTTTTTTAGGGGGGCCTATGGTGTGAGTCAGGCTGCAGAGCTTTTATAGTGCAGTGCAGTGAGGGAAATCTCACTGCACTGCACTTTATGAAATAACTCAGCACAACTTTTTGCAAGCCTAAACACAAACAACAAGAGTGTCTAATCAGATTTAACTGCCCTGTAATTTTATGTAAATAAGATCCAACTGCAGTATTCAGCAACAGGTTATCATTACATTTGTTTAACGAATTCAGACAAAAACTTCAGATTTCAAGCTTCTCATGGATCCGAGCAGTGACCAGCAACTAAAAGCTACAGTGTGCCACCTACAGGTAAAGCTAATAGCTTTTAAAACTATTGCGCCTCCTGAAGGCAATGAGTGGTACTGCTGCTGGTTTTAATAGCTACCGCTTTTATTCTCCTATAGTTCTAAAAAAGAAAGCAGCAAAAAAAGTCAAACATATACTTAGTAATACAGACAGTTTTTTTTTTTAACTTTTTTAACTTTAACATAAAAAGCTAGCAGATTTATAGAGAAAACAAAAAGAAGCCAAAAACAGAATAAAGTTTCCATTTTTCCCAGTGCTCAGCAGAATAACTGTACCAGCTACTTAAAAGTTATTTTGATAGTTTAACCCCATAACTACTGTGCTACTCCTTAACCTTCCAGGGCCCACCCGTGGGCTATAATAGCTATAATGACTTGAGTTATTACCCTTTTAGATGTAACACTGGTTGTGTTGAACTGACAAATCTTATATACGACCAACAAGTGGGTAACAATTAGTAATGAAAAAAGATTAAATTCCTTGCTAGCAGCAGGGGGGGAAAATGAAGCAAGAAGTAAAGTTATCTCTGCTGAGAATCTATATCTCCCACGGAGTGCCAGAGGGTTTAGAAAGTCTCAGAAACCTAGAGAACCACTTATTCGCCATGCTCCGTGCTGAGGTCTGCGGGTCAAATGGTGGTGCTCTTTTCATAAGAAAAAAGTGCTTCTGAGCATAAGAGCGCTGTTACCCATGCTGCAAACCCTAGTGGGGATGCACCCCAGTAAAAAGTGAGCCACCTTTACAATACAGAAAAAGGCAAGGCAAGTTTATTTATATAGCACAATTCAACAGCGAGGTCATTCAAAGTGCGTTACAGAGACATTAAAAATACAAAAACAAATAAAAATCATGATTTAAAATGGAAAAAAAAAGAAAGGAACAGTAGTTAGTCAGTAGTTAAAATGTAAATTTTGAAATTTAAGCTTAAAAGTAAAACAGTGCGGATTTGGTGCTTTATTCAAATGCAGCTGAGAACAGGTGAGTCTTCAACCTGGATTTAAATAAACAGAGTTTAAGCTGATCTGAGGCTTTCTGGGAGTTTGTTCCAGATATATGGAGCATAAAAGCTGAATGCAGCTTCTCCGTGTCTGGTTCTGGGAACTGATAAAAAAACGGATCCAGATGACCTGAGGGATGTGGAAGGTTCATACTGGGTCAGGAGGTCACTGATGTATTTTGGTCCTAAACCATTCAGAGCTTTCATTCAAAAGCTGCAGTTAACCCACTAACCCAAACCCTGCTTTGTTGTACAGGCCTCTGGAGAAGCTCTGTTCATTTTACGTGGATACAGAGATGTCCTCTCCCAGAAAGAGACCTCATAGGTCTGTCAGGCTGTTATTAGTTTAATGTATGTACGATGGGTGTTGGTGCTGTCATCTTTAGATTTGGAATTGGCACTGTGCAAGAACATGAGCTTTCTAAAAATGCTTTAGCTGACCGGAAACTCCTATTATTCCTACAGTGTAACCTTCCATGCTTTTCAAGTCGTTGTGGTATGCATCAGCCCGACATGTAGCTAGATTTCTCGGAAGGTGCACGTCAGGTTACGTAGGAGGTTGCGGTCCAGTGTTAAAATTGGGTTGCAGTTATGGCGTGAGTTACGACGTAGATCTGACTCAGCAGTATGATTCACACGTAGCATGAATCTCAGACCATGATCTTTTCCAGACTCCAAGCAGGCAGCTTTCAGTGAGTTGATGTGAGACCAAAAAAAAGTGTGGGTTCAGATCAATACTACTAGTATTATAAAGCTGGTAGTCCTGGTCACTTTTCACACTGCATCTTTGCTTTATTTCTATTATTGAAAAATCTGATTGTCATTTATTGTTTAACCTTTATTGTTGAGTTATTTTGCCAGAGACTAAATGCTCAATATCTGTTCATTTTATCACGGGAATTGAAGGAAAGGTTTGTTGTAGAGAGCGCTGTTATTGGACAAAGGGGACAAGGATATAACAAGAGACTTTACTTATGTAAGTTATTAAATCTATCCCTATTGTTCTGTTATCATGGCACATCCCATACTTTTTCCACTGAACTTGGGGGGAAAATAATATCAAAACAAATTTAAAAGATTACAAGCATAACACTTGTGATTAATATTATTTAAGGTGAGAAGGTCAGGCGCTCTGCTTTCCTCTCAAAGATGAAAGGCAGTAACAATAAGGGCTGCAGAAGCAGCAGAGTCTGATGTAGCCTTCCAGATGTGAGATACAATCTGGAGATTAAATCTTTAAACGTCTCTCATAAAGGAAATGGAGCATGTATCGAGCAGTGATCTCTCTGAACTGTGCCTTTTAAATGATATCAATTGGTCTGGTTTTCAGTGATGAACTACCGTATGGTATGAAAGCGAATTGTTGGTGCCTAAGACGCTTCCTGTGCCTATAAAAACACAAGGTCAGTCAAATTTATTGGACAGATGATGGTAGCATGGTAGCAGCTGCTCTAAATCAAATCAGAAAAGGGGGAGCTGTACTGGCTGGTCTTCTGTCCATGAAGCTGCATGCTTTATTTTTTTGGTAATAAGTTAAGACTTTCGGTGTATTCGTTTTTCCCCGTGGCCAGAAACGGTAACAAAGACGGAAAAGACCAGTGACATTTGTCTGTTAAGTCATTTGTTTACTGCCAGGGAAAGCACAGCAGTGCGTGCATAACTATGAAGTGTTTCATCTCTGAGATGCGTAAGAAAATGTCTCTGAAGTTCACGGATTAAACTGGTTGATTAATTCTCTTTGATCTCGATATCGTAAGGCAGAGCTGCAACAGCAGGTCGACGGGATGGGTTTGTATAGATCTGAGCTGTTCTACAAATGCTAATAACATCAAGAATATAATACACAAATGCACAGCTTTTTGCACGGCGTTTTTTCTGACTTTCAGGATTAGCAGAGGAGGTCACAGCAGCACTGTGTCAGCAGCTGAGCTCTGAGTCACTATTTGTCTCCCTCTATTGGCTAAATTTATCCAAATATGATGAATTAAAAGGACTTTGTAATCATAGGACACATTAACAACACCCCCAGAGTAGATAGTAAATGAGTAGGTTTAGCATTCATCTTTTGCCCTTTGGGTAGGCCTGCTTCCCCATAAACAATATTCTGTAACATTAGACTTCATGTACAAGTAGAAATAACTTAATCTCAAATACGGGTCAGGATTGCTGAAAGACCTATTACATTAAAAAAAAAAAAAAAGTTATTACTGCTACTTAGGCTTCATCATAAGGCCACGTATTCATGTACTGGCCATTCATTCCTTTTTCATGTGTCATTAATGATGAATAAGGATTTCGGGCAAAAGAAATAAATACATAAGGCCCAGCGTTCATGATTATTTGCATAAACCACAAAGGAAAAAAAGAACACTTTTATCAATAATCCTTTAATATATGAAAGAGGCATGTATTAACAGAATATACAGTGTAACAGACCAAGTCCCACAGTTTTCATTTACAACACTTCTTCACGAGGTTACCCCTCAGAGTAGGCAGATCGGAAAAATACGGCTGATTGTGGTATTATTCTGCTGTTATCCACAAAACCTTACACATAAAAAAAACAAAGAAAACAGAGGATCTTCAGAAATTTTTGTAGTGGTTTATATCTGACTGACAAACAAACAAGTTGTCTTCATAAATGTCATCTCTGTAAAACCCGCCAAATCAACACAAATGCGTTTTCATACCAGTTCAAACCACAAATGTGTTCGATTTGGGAACGTCGGTACTAACACGTGTGGTATTGCTGTTCATATGCTAGCAAACGAGCCAGTTAAGCTGCATTCTGTGTGACATGAGCACGTGCACACGATGAGGTAAGACGTACAAATGTCTGATGTGCTGCTCATTTCTGTTAAACATGCTCGCAGGACATGTCATCCGACGCACTTGGTAGCCACTCGGAATTATACCTGTAAAGCAATTTTTAAAAGGCTCATTCAGATAATTCAATCAGTACAAATGAATAATCAATAATGGTTTATTCCAACCTGAACAGACGAGTTTGTGTATTTAAAGAAAAAGATCCACATATTCAGCTACACAGAGAAACCAGGACAATGTTAACTGGTTGTATCTGCTAATTAAAAAGGTTTTGTGATTGCATATAAATGTAGGTCTGCACACACGCGCGCACACACACCTGGAGACTGAGGAAAAGGAATGCTCATCCGGTTTCATGCTCGCTACAACATATTTAAAATGTAAAAATCTTCAAGAAAAGAACATTAAAACATCTCCGCATACTCTTGATTCACATTCCTTATCTCGATTCATGTTATGCATTGCACTGCATCAGGATAAAGGGAAGTTCAAACTGAATGTGGAGCAGTAGGTCCATGCTGATAACAGACTTGTACATTCATGGTATGTAATGGTATGTATAAGGCTCCTTCTCGGGAATGATTTAAGCACCCACAGGGGGGAAGCAGAGAAAATTAAGAAGGTGTTTCTTGATGCAAGGCCATTATGATAAAGGACAAAGTGTAATTAGCATCGTTCTCTCCCTCCTGCTTTACAGGAATACAAAAGCAGAATTAGCCAAAGCCGTTAAAAACAAACATACTCGAGCAAGTTCACCTCTGTGGAGTCTGCATATTTAAATCCTGCCAGGCGGCTACTGCGAATTATTATGGCATCATTATCCTTATTACCAAGGTGACTGTCTTGGCACATCCATTCAAGCATGATGTTGGCTGCAGAGCGGTTTTTATTTAAGAGCTGCAGCCCTGTAGTCCAGGAGAATTGACACTCACGGCCTCCGCCTGCGTTCAGCCAGATCCTCAGCATAACTCAAACGGCTGCAGCTCTCCACTTCATCAAACATAACACAGGATCTCATCCTATGCATATGCACTCTTCTGTTATTTCTCTTTGGTCTTTGGATGGAACGGTGTGTTAAAGACCCTGAGCAAAGACTTTCTAATTAAGATTTTTAGAAGAGAGAAAAAAAAAAACATGAAAATGCTTCACAGATTTGTTAAACTTTCTCATTTGTTAATTAGTGACACACATTCGTTTCAACCCACAGATGTATGGAGGGAAGAGAAAAAAGAAAACAACAAAACACACACACAGGTTTCATCCAGATTCATCTAACAGTCTGAACAGTGAGTGAAATCAAAGAAGCCCACACACAAAGCATGACAAACAACTTTCGCGGCACGTCATGAAAATATAACTCCAGGTGAGAATTAACTGCAAGTTCATCCTGTAAAACGACTCCATATTTATTCTAAATGAAATCTGTTTTTGGAGATTACTGGAAGCTGTTACTCACTGATTAGACCTAAAGTGCTGATATAAATGAGCCTCTCCTATACACACGCATCTACCTGAACCGGGGAGAAGTCATTAAGGCTCTGTCGCTCTTGTGCAGATGCATTGTTCTCCGCTGGCGATATTTCTACTTGTGCATTTGCGGCGCCCAAACTCAAATGACTCCCACTGTGTCGTGTGTTCCTCTTTTGTCAAAAGAGCCCGATGTTTAAAAATACATCAGAATGGTAGAGGCTCTGAAACAGGTGCACTATGATCAGGTAGATTTTTGATTTTTCTTTCTTTGTTTTTTTTTCAAAAGGGAGGGGGCGTGGGTGAAAAGCAACATGTGACATGTGCACACGACAGACGATCTTAAGGTGGCGTCGCTGAAAGAACTCCTATGTATATGTATTCTGCAGACCGACTCTGAGAGAAGCAGGGAAGGTTTTCCTGCACTGTTCACAGAATATTAATGCTACTCATCTTTCAGCTAGTCTGCATTGCAATTCCAAACATGTTTTCTCATTTTTGAGAGTGTGTGTGTACATCTAAGGTGTGCATATATGGACCTGTGTGTGCAGTCAAGTAAATCCGTTCCTAATCTAGCTTGTGCAATGTATCCGAATGACATTGTGACAGCCAGAAACAGCTGTTGTGGTTAAATGCTTTGAGTAATATACAGAATTACTGAGTGAAGCCAGTTATAGCAGAACTGAACTCACTCCAAGAGAGTGTTTTCTAAATGACTGAATAAATTGGGGGGGGGGACCCATAATAATTAAAAAGGCGGTGACGTATAATGTGTAAACTTTAACATGAAAAACAATGTGACTATTTCCTCAGATGGAAACCGTAGCGGCCAGACCGTTTTCTAAAAATGCCGCCACGTGAGATAGATTGTTAGCTCGACTATTGTAATACACCATCAATAATCTAGTCAAAGTTAAAAGCAGCATTCATGTTATATTGAGACTGTCGCTAATATTAAAAAGGTACGGCATGTATTTGCTATTCTATTTCTTAAAAAACAATCCAAAGGAAAAAAATAAAAAAGACAACACTGAATTAAAAGATTAGCGTTACTGTAACATTGTTTAATTGTCATTTGATTTCTAGGTTTAACTGGCACTTCCCACATGGAGGGACAATGAATTCACATTTTGGCCGTGGAAATGCCATTTGTTATCGTTTGGCATTTCTAATAACAACAGAATTGTGGCCAGACAAAACCTTGGCAGTTAGCTAATGATATTATTTGGTCTCCATTAGGACCGCTAACATTCACAATACAAAGCTAATTTGCAGCTGACTGATGAGCTGGAAGTAAAACAGGTGCCTGTAAAGCTTAATAATGAACCCGAGAACAGATTTATCTATAAATGACAGGAAATGAATGAAGAATTAAAAGAACATCTTTAACAACAGACATATGTTCTTTTGCAAAGAGAAAAATATAAGACAAATATGGTATACAGAAGTCAAGTAAAAAGAAAAAAAGAAGATTAAAAAGGCCCCAAACTAGCAATCCCATGTGCCTGAGGGATGCTCGGAGATAAACAACAACCTCTATCATTAAACCCCCTTTCTCTGTATAGCACACACTTACAATCCTTACTATTTCATGTCATACAATACACTCAATCAACAGATGATGCAATCACCATAGGGCGAATGGGGTAACTTTTGGTGTTTATCTAAATTCAACAGACACGGATGGAAAAATAAGATATGCTTTTAACTGGCGGCAGGAAACACATTGTTTAGCCAGGCCCTGAGGTATAAGGGAAGGGGGCGGTCGAGGTGCACAAGTTCCATGTAAAGAACAGGAAGGACACAAAACTGGAAATTAATGGCACTTTTTACATTTGAACTTGAACAGAAAACTCTTGAAGTGACTTAAATTTGCAGATATGACCGACCAGTGTTCAGTTTTTTGTCTCTCTTTTGTTTGTTTTTTTAGTGGTCATAAAAAAGGTCACAAAGGAGAAAAATGGCACGCAGACGAATCCATGCGGCCAGCCAGTCATCGTCCTCTGGAGGAGAAGGAAGTGTGGGGGTGGGTGCGAGCTGACTTTAAGGGAAGATCTTCAGCCCCCTTGCTGAGCAGGACAAAGGCTCTGTGACAACATGTTGCTTGAGTTTTTTTTCTTTTTTCTTTGAAAAAAGGAGACGTTTTTCCTCATTTTGTTTCGTTTTTTTTGCTGTTGTTGTCTTTTATCCATGGCTTCTGATCTCAGAGTTTTCTGGAGTCCTTGTGCAACTGCGTGCCTTAAATAAATTTGTCAAAAGAAAAAAAAGAATAAAGGGGAAAAAAAGTAGGCAGGACTCTCTTCTGTATATTTGGGTTAAAATCCCAGCTGAGTGGTAAACAAAGTTCTGACTGTTTGGTTTGTCTGTGAAATATATTTTCTTTTTCAAGCGTCACTCACACACATATCGGTGTGTGAGAGCGTGTGTGTGTGTGTTGCTTAGCTCAGTGGCAAAAGTTGTCCGCCTCAGCCGGACGGTGTGCTATGCGAGTTTGGTGCTGGGGCCGCCCCACTTCAATTCTCCTGTCACCAGTTGGCTTTGACAGCTCTGATGTCACTCACGAGGTTTTGAGCAAGGCAGATACCAAAAATCTAGAAGAAAATAAAAACATTTTTTAAAAAGGCCACACGGGATTTTAAGTCACTGGATTAAGGCAAAACAAACAAACAAACAAAAAACTACAGTTACATGTTCTCAACACTAGATGGAAGCGAAGATATAAAATCAAAAAACTAGAACTATTGTTAGTTTTAATTAAAGGCCTCATTTGCGATACAGCAAGTTTCTTAGTGTGAGAAATCTCCAAACAACAGCTCATTACCTGTAAAAGTGCAATTCCAACAAAGACCCCGGCTACAATAATCAGGTTGTCTTGAAGCCACTTCTCAAACTGTCCCACGCAGCCCTTCGTATAGATAAACTTCTGCCGGTCCAACTCCTTTTTCACAAACATGAGCAGAATTCAAGTACATTAAAGTTTTGAGCGAGAAAATGTGTTTAATTTACGGCATATTGAATGATCTGCTCTCTGAGAGGATGCTGGCATTGCTCATTATTTAAACAAAAACTGGTACTCTGCCCTATGACTAATGCTGGACACAAACAAACACAAGATAGTGTTTTGCCCACTGACTCCATCACAGTTGATGAGGGCGTGAAGACCTCACGATAAGCTGAGTCACAGCCTAAGATTGCAACATGTCAGTGTTCTCAATTACGCTGACTATCAATGCAGTGTATTCTTTTCCACCAAGGACACTGGTGGACTGAACAGACAAAAGCTGTTTCCTGTTGCCTGACAGATGGCCATTTCTGCTCTTGGATCCAACTGATGGTGTACGTGCTTTATTCAGACACAAAAATTAAAAAAACAAAAAAACCAAAACAAAAACGGGTTTAATTAACGCTGCAACGTTAATTAGGGGCTAAGAATCGGTGCCGCTGTACAATTCATTCTTTGTTATCCTTCAGACAAGTCAACCAGGAAAATCTTTTGTTCTCTCCCAGAACTTGAAATCTAGTTTTAGACCAATGAGGTAGAGAGAGCCACTTTGCAGCCAAAAAAAATAGCAGGAAATGCAATGTTGTTATAACTGTGGACTTCCTCTAAAGCTATTTCAGCCCTTTGCCTTTGTTGTGCTCCTGTCCTTGCCATACTTCCTGCTCTTCCTCTTTCCCACCCTGCTCCCCGCTCAGGTGCTGCACAGGAACTCTCTGCACATCCCTGATAGTTTCAGCAAAATGTCAATGGCCAGGGCGTTAGCGCACAGAAAATGAATTCATAGCAACTCAATGGCAGGTGGTTCACTGTACTGCAGCTCGCCTAGCAACAGCAATCTTTCTGACTGCAGTGCAGTGAGTTGTAACCACCACACCCACACACACACACACACACACACAGAGGAAAAGGGAACGGACTGGCATAACCCACTGAGTCGCCAATTACAGAGTGTAGTAAGGCTGCTCTTGAGGCTATAACTGGAGCCTAATTATCCCTGTTAGAAGAACAATCTGTTATTAAGGCAAGAAGCATACAGACTAGTCTGTGTAAGCTACTTAACCCACTATGTTCTCTATACCTTACACAAGCCATCTGGTTTTACCTATAGTAGTTTTAAAGATAGAATGCAGAAAATGCCATAAAATCTCACATTTAATTGGTTTTCCTTTGCATTTCAAACACAAATTCACTTTTTGATCGACTGACAATCGAATCCAATACAAATGAACCCGACTGTCACTCTGCCTTTGACAACTTAGACCGTTTAAGTCAAACGGGTTTGCAGGCTGTCAGTCAATTCGCCCTCGGGAGTATTTCTCTCCAGCAGCATTGCATCATTTTAACCAAGATTTCTTTATTCCTGCAGAACTCTACATTTGTAACTGACTCTATCGTATGAGAACTGGTTAAGCGTTGCAATTTCTTGGGACTCTAAATTACAGATTTCCTTGATTTTCTTGTCTAAAGAGATCTACGGAAATAGAAGAGATACCAACCACGTGCTGCCGAACATCATAACCACACTGCGTGTTGATGACATCCTCCTGCAAAAAAAACAAACCAAATGGAGATTAAAATGGGATCCTCGACCACATTCATCCGTTACAATTTTACCTAAGGTCAGAAGGTTTGAAATAATGACTCTTTGCATGAGAGAAACTTCTTATGTTGACACACATGATGCATGGCTACAGAGCATTACACGAAACAAAAAGGTGATTATGGACAGTTGTTTGTGCTGCTGAAACGCGACTCACTGCAGGGTCTTTGATGCAGCACGAAAAGGGAACGCCACAGCGCTCCCTACTAGGATTCCTGTCAGTGCAGTTGAAGTAGATGTTCATGTTCCAGTCGTCAGGCCCGTGCGCTCCACAGCATGACCACTGGGACAAACAACAACAACAAGCAGAGATTAAACAGCTAACTCTAGTAAACACACAGATGTACCTTCTTTGATCTTGCCATCTGAGCCCTTAACAGGCTGGCTCAGGTCAGCCTAGGTTGTTAGCTTACTATGGGCAGGTAATGACTACAAACAGTGAGATTCAAGTATGAACACAAAAGCCAATCTAATCGCCTTTAGGGTGCCTCATGACAGAACCTAGCGTTTACACACAGGAGCAAATTATCTCAACTGCTTCCTCCACATAATTGGATAGCCATTTGACCGAAATACAATCACATTAATCAGAAAAACCCCTCCACATTTGCAGCAGCTGAGTCTCTTCATTCTTACCATAACAAGGCTGACTCGTCATTTTCTGAGCTCACATGTACAGCCGCATTTCTAAGAAAGGGAGTAACTTCTTCCAGCAAAGAGACATGAACGATTTTAAGATAAGAGATACCATCGGTGGGGGTGAACTCACATATTCCTGGGCAAAGTCGATGAGATTCTGCAAGTCGATGTCATCGCGGTATGCCTTGACATTATTGTTGATGAAAAAGTTAAGCTGGTCTTTGATCCAGTCCTTAAAGACGAAGGCAAGGATCCCTGCAGTCAGCTCCAGGAAGAAGATCAAACCCAGGAACACAGAAAACTGAAAAGTACAAGTAAACACATGCAAACAAAAAACAATACACCTGTCACTTCAAGCAGGGAACAAGGAGCACCAAAGAAAATTCTGTGCCTTTCCCCGCTTCTGCTTGAAAATGAGTGTAAGAACAACTTTAATGTAATGTTCCTGTGCAGGTCAGTTTGTAGGGCCTGTCCTGATTTGCTAAGTGAGAGTGTGGCAATAAAAACTGCACTCCCACAGGTCCTATTGAATAATCCCTTTACAGTAAATGTAGGAGAAGATGCTGATGATAAATGCACAAAAGCCGCATTAGCTCCTCACGCTGATGCCTGATTTACTGCTGCTAATGGACATCTGCTGGAGTTAATAGCTACTCAGAATCACAGGCAGCAACAAGGCGAGTTTGTCTCTGTCAGTCACAGGTTTTTATCAATAAAGCTGAACCCAAATAAATCCTGGTGGTGTTGTGGCTGAAGAAAGAACTGCCTAATACGCATACAAAAAAATAGGCTTCAGTGGATCAGTATACCTTTCTGATCATTAAACAGGATTTGGTTTTACTGATGAGGTATGATATGCCACACCGTCATTCATAGCATTTGGCTCAAGCGAGTCAAAGTGACACCGGCTACACAGATACCTTCAGCCCTGGTGTGTGATCTAAGGGGTGTGCAATAATTAAAACAGTGTCTGTGCACATAAAGCCTAGAGGTGGCTTACAAATTTAAGCAGTAAGGTGTTCTCTCTGAGCGCTCCGATACATCCAGCAAAGCCCAGAATGAACATGACCCCTCCGACGACGATGAAGAGCCATACAGGGTCAAAGCCCCCTAAATCTGTGATGGATGACAGATTGGACAGCACGCCCTGAGGGGGAAGACAAAAGAGTGGTTAAAATTCAGACCATAATACTTCCAAAATCAATCCTTACCATCCCTATGACAAGGTCTCAGTAAAAATTCTCCTTTTACAAAAACACAGTTAACCTTGAGAAGAGCCTGTGATGTCAAAGAGAAAAAGGGAGATTTAACTAATGTCACAGCCTGCTGGGCCCCGTTCACAGATGCAGACTTGTAGCAGGGAAATTTAATAAACTGAAATACTGTTATTCCATTACATTCTTATATATCAATGTGATGTTTTCAAAATAAAATAAAGAACCTCGCTGAGGTTTTGTTATCAGTTTAAATGCAACATACACTCACTCTATGGCATTTTTGTGGCAAAATTATAAAACAAGTAACTTCTCACAAGAGGCAAACTTCAAAGCCTCCTGAAAACACAGAGACATTTGTCCTTCCACTCTCCTCTCTGAAAGCCACAGTGTGGCCACCATCTTATTTTGTCAGCCTCTGCGTTCTTAGAATTATTTACAACAAGACAGACTTCACATGTAATCACTCCCAATTCTTAACTATACTGTATATTGCAACTTTGATGCAATAAATTTGATCTTAGGCTGAATTTTCCAAAATTTTCAATTAAATGATTAGTGTCCAATCTTTATGATAGTTTCATTTTAATGGAGGTAGATAGAATATTATCCAAAATTCGAGAAAAAACATATTACATATGAAATTATTCACATGTCATTGAGTGAAACAAGTATTTCATCCCCTGCAAACCAGCCAGAATTTTGGCTCCCACGAGTGTGTGTGGGCACAGAGCCAATCAATCAATCAGTCAAGGATAGTCCTGATCTTAGCCTGTTAAGCGTAAAAAGCGCATAAAGCACACCTGTCCACAGAAGCCATTTCTTCCATTCCAGCCTCTCCACCACCAAGGGCGAGACCAAAGAGCTGTCAAAGTCTGTCAGGGACAAAGTGTAGACCTGCACAAGGCTGGAATGGGCTACGAGACCATCACCAAGAAACTTGGTGAGAATGTTGGTGCGATTATTCCGAAATGAAAGAAATAGAAAATGAACAAAAATCGCCCTCAGTCTGGGGCTTAGTGCAATGAGAAAAATCTTACCGCTGTGCTTGCCAACAGAGGTTTCTCCACCAAGTACTATGTCATGTTTTGCTTGGAGATCAAATACCTATTTCACTCAAAGCCTTGCAAATCAATTTATAACTGTAAATGTGGGTTTTTTTCCCCTGCATTTTTGGTTTATATTCTGGCTGTCTTTATTAAAATGAAAAATAGAGACAGTTTATTTCTTTGGAAGTGAGCAAACATCACACAAATCCAGCAGGAAATGAAATTATTATTTCTTCCGCAGTAACAGTGGACGTCGTTATTGTTTCTGGATAGCACACTAAAGAAGGTACTTTGCGAAAGCTCCATAAAACGAGTCCAAGCTTGTTTTATTAACATGATTTTGTACAGCCCTGATCCCTGCTATATTTTTCAGTTATTTTGAAAAAGGAAACCACTGCGTGTATCCACTCTCAGTCTGACATCCTGTTTGCTTGTCATATATTATAGTGAACATGCCCAACATGCAGCTAAAGCCGAGACAGCTCTCGTACTGAGTTAATCTCCCTCTGCATTGAGCAAGGACAAAACTGTAGGATGAAGGCAATGCTGGATGCTCATGTTTTTAATGGCACTGCTGCAGAATAAACTGCACGCATTTAAATTTTAGCAGGAGGCCCTGAAACAATAATGTAGTCTGGCTGTGCACAGCAGGCTTGAAACTAATCATCTTAGTCACTGAGACCCAAACTCACCATTACGACTTTCCAGCAACCACTATTCATCATTCACCCTAATCCCTTTAAATTATTCACGCTGCTCCACAAAGGTACTCCAGCGCAGGCCGATTTGCACAGAGTTCATGACCAGACGTTACTAATCAGTACATGGTTCCACGCTTGTGCAGCGATTTCTTGCTAATTAATGAACAAATTGACTGGTAACTCCTCTGAAAGAAGTTTTGAACGTAGCCATGACTCACTGCACACGAGAGGTTAATGGCAACACCTGGTCTTTGTAGCCTGTTCAGCGTGGACAATAAACAGCGAACCAGTTTCTGCGCAAATATACGATCCAATTTATCGTGCAACAGGCTTTCATACGAGACGAAGCACAAGGCATTCAAATCCTGGTAGCTGTAAGTCAAATGAGTGTGTCATTTGGACCCTATGGCTCCTTATTTGCAGCCACAGCCATTTAAAGCTCCAATCACCGGAAAAACAATTTAACCATTAGCTCGATATTGGCTCAACAAAACTTAGTTACACATCACACTGGAGCTGCAGCAGTGAGCATAATTCATATCCTGAGACGTGTTTACCAGGAACATTATGAGGTTATATGCCTTTAAGTGCTACAAAGTGTTACAGGAATGAAGCTTCTACTTTCCACACCACTCCTCTCAAAAGCTCTGTTTACATCCAAACTCCATCCGATGAATTATACTTCCAGCTTATTACAGCTAGGATATCTGGAAGAATTTTAGCTATGTGGTAACCCGTAGCCAGTGTGTTTGTGTGCATGTGTTTATACATACCTTCTCCGCCCATGCCCACAAGCCTATACCCAAGAATGCAGCTCCTAGTAACTGTAAAACAAAGCACAGAGAGGCGGCTGTGAGACGGGAGGCGACTGATACAAACTGAAGCAGTTTATTACAGATGATACGGTTGTTATTGTAGCAAGACCGGGAATGGTTTGGGAGTGGTGCGGATTTCACTGGTGTCCCCCTGGCAACATATGTAAACAGCAGAACTGCTTTAGATTCAGAGTTTTACTGTGGTAAATGAAAATCTAATTCATCTTTTGTCATCCACTGCATCCTTTCTAACAATATTCACATAAGAACAAAGGGATCTCTCATTTTTAATTATCAGTGCACTTAAAAAAACAGAGAGAATCACACAGGAAAGAGACCAATAAAAGAAAAACTGATTTTAGGAGCTTTTAAATAAAGTGAATTCTTCAACGATTAATTCACAGAGATATTACACTGAGCTGCTGTAAGGGTTAAAGAAAATCCATCCAATATTAGTCTTTCATCCTGGTGTAGGTGTACGAGTTTAAGGCTCACTGCTTCAACTTGACTGAAAGCCAAGTGGCTGTGTTACTAGCCCACGGTGTCTAAAGATGTAAAAATGACACAAAAACAACAGAATAGCTACAGGATGAGAAAAATCAACGGTTTCTGGTGTTTACACGTAGAAATGTTACTGTCTAATCAGCTGCTTAGCTGCTACAAAATGGCATTCATAAGAGTTTTAGGATGTCGATGGAGAGAGCTGGGGGCAAACTCTAATGGTAATGCCTGAAATATAATAGCTCCATTGAAATTGTGTTAAATCATTTGTTGGGAAGCTGATTAAATCGCGAGAAGCAGGTAAACTAATGGCAGCCCATTAGCACACACCTAACAAGATCAACGTGACAGTCTTGCAAACAACAACAGCAGTCAGCAGTTGGGTTGGGGGGGCTGCCTTGACCTGGTAGTTATATAAGCGTCTGTAGCGAAGGGTGTGGTAGATTCAACTGGAAAGTGACAAGCAGGAAGAGTCAGTGTATGCAGGCAGACATCAGAAGAGATTAGACTGACAGAGTGGGAGTATTACAGCACTTAGCCTTTGACTTCAAGTTTTTCATGCAGATTAAAGAAGCTGAAAACCGTGACAAAGGAAACCACTTGCGTCTTGCGACATGAAATGCACAGCAACACAATGCATCAGAGTCGCCAGACAACATGAATAACTACTAGTTCACTTCTTCAAAATAAGGACATTCGGACAATGCTGCCTTCATTTTTCTATATTTGAATGTTAATAACCAATTTGGAGCACTGAACTACTTAAGCAGCTTTGTCAAGCTTGGCTTCAACCCTAAAATGGAATCTATGGAAGCTTTCATTCATTTTGCTTCTCTACTTCAATGCTGATCAATATTTTCAGGCAAAAAAGAAGGCATTTTAGCATCAATACAACAGTTTTATTATCCGAGTCTGAACAGCATATAGGACCAGAGCAGAAAAAGGCAAGCATATGACTCAGGTGTGCAAAAATTCCAATCAGTTTCACATCATTGTTTTGCAAAGTGCAACCTTAGCACGCTTTGACGCACTGATGAAAGAAACTGAAAAGCTTGGAGGCAAAGCAATTCAATAGACTGGACATTTTGGAGCCTGCTCTCAGTTTCCACCTCTAGTGACTACACCCAGAAGAAGCCTTGCTCATAAGTGCTCTGTTTTCCAGTTCTTTTCCATGGTTCAGAAGTTTATTTAAAAAACAAACAAACATTTTTTTGCATATGATAATGGTTCCTGTAGGTCCCTACACTACACCGCTTTACCACAGTTGTGCACCAACACAAAAAAAGCAGTACATAATCTATCCAGGAATCTCATCATTAGTAACTTGTTTGCCTGTCCTCCCAACAGAATAGTGAACTTGTATTCAGCCTCAATAGCCAGGGCGGAAAAGGAAAAGAAAAAAAACAAACAAACAAACAAAATACTGTTTTTGCCAATTTTCAATGAACCCACTGCCATGTTTTTAGAAATCTAAATAAAGTTAGGAGTCAGAAAATGTACCTAATCTTTGGCACGCAGCTTTAAACCACACCAAAATCACCATAATTCAATTATACAGTAAGAAACAAGCTGAATGGTAAGCTGTGGCATTTTTCCAGTTCTGCTAATGGAAACATTTTTATCTGACAGGGTCAAGCGGGACATGCTCGGTCCAGCTACTGCTTTCGCAATATTCCACTTAATCAGGAAGAGTTCATGCCAGTAAACATACAATACCAGATATTTTCACGGAAATGCATTTAGTTGGCTCATCAGACCTTGGAAACCACAACACATTCTGAGTAACAGTGAAAAACATTTCTTTGATTTGTTTACAAGAGAACTCCATATCACTTTTAGGCTGCATTTGGTAATAGTACCAGTACCCAGAGTTACACACCACAAACATTTGTCTAAACACAGAGAGGTACACCACACAGCCTTTTAAAATAACTAAATGTCCAAAACCTGATACAGACACCAACATTTTTCGCCCTTTCAATCAAAGTGTTTGTTGTTATTTCACTAGGGATGTCACTCTGCCTCCTCACTGGGTAATATCAAATAACTTGCCAAGCATCCTGGTATTATTTTGGTGAGCATAGTATTAAAATTTTCAATCTTGCATCTTTAAGCTCATCCAGTCTTTTTGATTTCACCTAAGAAATCTAACAAACCAACCCCATCAGTCGATACCAAGGAAGCCTTTAGTACATAATCAAAACGTCTCCCATCTAGATTCTGCAAGTCATTTTTAACCTCCTAGGACCTGGCGTTCACTTACGTGGACATCACATTTTGGGTTGTCTAGACCTAAAAACACTAAAATTTCTCTACTAGGGCCTGATATCCACTTACGAGGACATTCTAATGCCACTGTTCTATCAAAATTTTAAACAAATGTCCTCATATGTGGATCTCATTTTTGTCAGAAACAAAAATCAGGTAAAAAAATAAAATAAAATCTGGCAATTCTTTGTTTTTACATTCATGAGGTCCCAATATGCCCAAATATCAAAGAGATATTAAAAATGCAAGCCACGGAAGAGTTCGGGTCTTAGGAGGTTAAACGCACCCCACTTGTTCTTGCAGTCCTCTGCAACCAGCCTAGCTTCTAATGGTCTAGGCAGTAGAAGCTAGGCATCTAAGAAAAACTAACAGGTGATCACATTCATCCTTATTCTTGCTTCGCTGCATTGTCTTCAACTGGATTTTAAAATTCCGTTGAAGACTATTTTAAATGTTTAGTGACATACAAAGCCCTGCTGAGACCTTATTCCATCAGTCACCTTCTCTGACCAAATTTTGATTTATTTATTTGACAAGTTTTTTTTAATTCATTACATCACTGAAATGTGAAAGAAAAAAAAACCCGATGTGGCAAAATACATGATGCAAAATCTGTGCCACTACCAAAACCTCTGGCTACGACTGTGTGTGTGTGTGTGTATTAAGGCTGCCACGATTAGTCGACTAGTCACGATTACCTCGACTATTAAAATCGTCGACAACTAATTTAATAGTCGACGCGTCGTTTGAAGCTTTGTAAGATCCCAAAAGACGCAGGAACACCATCCAGACACCACAAAAGTATTTTGTGGTGTCTGGATGGTGTTTGGTTATAGAACCAATTTTATTATTATTTTTATTTCTGTTCAAAAGTACTTCAGTGCCACATCAGGTTGTATTTCCTCCTGCCACAGCTTGATGTGGCACTGAAGACAGTGTTAAAGAGACATCTATGCCTGGTACTAGTTTATTCTTGGGGTGGGGGGGGTCTGTGAACTGTTATTTTATACTTTATAAAGTTAATGAAAGTTTCAGACGGGATGGATTCCTGAAAAAGCCCAAAATCAATGTTTAGTTTTAATCAATGTTTACCTGAGATAGACTCTCTAAATACCACTCTCTGTGGCAAAACGTCCTCCAGACAATCTTTTCACCTGTTTAGTTTAAGCAAAAATTTAATTTCTACTGAATGTGTTGTTTGTTTGTTTTTTTTAATCTATTGCAGAGATTTGACAGGACAGATCCACTAAGCAGTATTGTGAAATATTTACCGTGATAACTGGCAGTATGTGTTTGTGCTCTGTGCTTTTTGGAACCCTATCTGTAAATCAAACTTCCCTTTACAGACCAGTACATTTTAGACTGAACTTACTGAAAGAATACACATCACAAAAAGAACAAACTGTCTTTGTATAGTGCTTCCGTAACATCCTTATTTTGACTAACTTTTCTCACAACCTGAATCAAATTCAGGTGAGCTTGTGGCAATAGAATTAGCTATGTGAGACAAATCTCTAAATACCACTCTCTGTGGCAAAACGTCCTCCGGACAATCTTTTCACCTTATTAAGAAACTCCTTAAACAAGACAGCTGGCTTTGGGACTTTGTTGATCAGGTGCTTTGATGAAGGAAACCTGCTACCTTTTCCCCAGTAAAGGTTTTAACAGAGAGGACAGGAACAGCGCTGCAGTTCTGGATGATAGAAACATGTTTTCTTTCACTCAACCTGAGCTCACCATCTGGGTAACGACTCCGACCCTTTGCTCTTGTGTGTGAACAGACTCCAGCTCCACGTTAAACTGTGCCGGCATCATCACGACTGCTGTTGTTGTGTTATCAGTGTTTTTGTTTAAAGTCTGTTTTTAGTCGCAAATGTGGGTTAAACCCTTGCGTTTGTCTGTCCATGGTGACAGTAGTGTGCTACAGAGCCGTGTGTTAAATGAAACGTCGACGCAAAGAATTTCTGTCGAAAATTTTTCTTTTACAATCGAATTACTTGAAATACTCAATAAATCGTTACAGCACTAATCTCTTTGTACAACACAACGATGTACGAGTCACCACCTTTGGTTTTTTAACAATATGTTATTAAAACACTCAGGATCTGTTCATTTAAATCTCACCCGCATGGATAATGCATTTCTTTTGCTTTTGATTAATTTGATCATTCTGTCAAACCTATGTATTTTACCAGAAACTAATTAAATAAAGTCTGAATCTAGATGTCTCTTTATTTGCATTATTATTCAAATCAAGGTTCCTTCGGTGTCAAGTGCTGCTTGTAAAATATGTCCTTCCCAGAGCGATGGTTTTCTCTCCATGTGGACTAAGAGATTATCAACACTTGAAAAGATGCCTCCCTAAGCCAGCTGATCCCATTAACCTCTACTAACTGGCAGACAAATCAAGCTCCCCACTCCTGCACACGCATGCACACATACACACACAGGATATAGTGTGAATCCCCTTTCCATGACTCCCTAAAAAAATGAATATTTAATGAGGGGGATAGTGTGACACCGTGATTCTCAATCTCAGCAGCAATGTCAACGGGGTGAGCAAATTGTTAAGCTCCTCACATTCCACAACATATATCTTTACTACTAATACTTTCATTTTACATCACATGGCTACAAAATATATATACTAATTTTGCAGATTAATTCTTTACATCAAAACTTAATTCAAACGTCCAAAGAAAATCAACTTTAAAGATTCAACACCAGATTCTGAGACAGAATGAATGAATAGAAAAAAAAAGGAAGAAATATCACTAAGCACACTCTGACACCATGTGTTGGTCTTAGTTGTGAAAAGAAGCAGAACACAAGTAGAAAATAGGAAATGTAGCACAAACGACAAAACAGGAGGACGGCAGAAAATGGAACCAGACATTTAAAAAAATATGATAGCATTTCACAGAAAACAAACTTAAATGTAGACTATGCAAAGCGGCGCTTTCCTTTCACGAATGTACCCCGAGCTGTGATGTCAACTCCGAACGGGCCAATTTTAGAGAGTTAAGTTTATGTTAATAATGTTTATGTTAGATGACCTCTCAGAAACTTCTCAGGATGATGCTTGCTAAAGAAACACCATTTCAGTTTTGTTAGCTAATGAGTGAAATGTGATAGTAAACCACTAGTCTTTTATTTTTTCCGACTTTAATATTAGCATTTATTCTATTAAACCTCTTCCACCTTACATTAGGTAGTTATTCTTTGGGTTATAAAGTTTAATTTGCATTGAACACTACACTGTCTGAGAAACTTTGATATACAACTACAGTGATTAGTAACTGTCTTTTCTAATTGTGTTTTGTTCTGTTTTACTAGTATTAAGCACAGGCGTATAAATGAGTTGGTTTTAAAAGGGGGCTCTTGCACCTCTCAAATGGCTGAAGTCATGACAGAGAGGATGTTTAGTTATCAGCAGCTTGGAACATCATCTCAAAGACAAGAGCAAGCCTCATTCCAGAGCACATCCACTGCAATCATGAAGTAATAAACTGAATCATCTGTAAACTTTGCAAACTAATTATTTTGGACTGGAAAAGAAAATCTTTTTGATTTCTTTTAAATATTTATTTGAGTTTGTGGTCAGAAGCCATTTTTAGTTTTCTATTAGCACGTCTTTTGTTTAAATACTGCTGGCACTTTTATTTCGTATTACATAACATTTTTATTTTTTTCATTTTTATTCTGACGGTCCTGTTGAGTAGTGTTAAGAACAGGGATGGGTATCGTTTAGGTTTTATCCGATACCGGTGCCAAACCGGTACTTTGATAAACAAAGCACCGAAATGTGCGCTGCTCTTCGGTCTGGTTACTACCATTTATGACAGAACCGGTGCCATACCGGTACCCATCCCTAGTTAAGAATACATTGGATTATTTTCAAATACAATTTTCTCCAGTTATTTTATAAACCAGTGCTTTTGAAAATTCATGGACATCAACAATAATTATATTTTAGCATTAAAAATATTTACACATACTGCTGAATGAACTTTTACAGAAACATAATTAATTTTGGTAATTACTATAAACATCAATTTTGCACATTTACTTGTGGTATAAACCTTACATCGAATGAGAGTCTAATAAATTTGCTGAGCACTTTAATTTCTGATGACAACGTCCCCACATCAGTGTGGTATTCCTCAGTGTTATGGCTAATATAAATAACATTATCAATAGCTTTCATCATTGGCCCAGTGGAAAAACTTTTAAAACTGATCTAAAACCGCTAACCAAAGACTGGTCCTGGGTTCTGTTAAATGAGAGAACAGAACAAGAAATGAAATATTGACTCCAACACAGCCCATTAACTACATTATAACCTTTCTCAGGCTTTATAATTGCAAAGCTGTCTGACAAATTTACTTACATATTGTGTTCAGTGACTAAGGCTACATATCAATTCAAAATGATCAATAAGAGATAAAGGCAGAAGTGGCATAATATATCATATAACTGATCAGCTGCCATGTCTCCATTTTAAGGTAGAGTCACTGAAACGGCCTGATATGAGAAATGCTGAAAACCAAAGAAAGGAAGATATGTTCTAGGAACACACACACAATGGGATCTTTAAAATAAGGAAGCTTATCAACATTTATTCCTTCATTTCATAAATACTGAGAAAATCTAACTGTCCTCTGTGCCAAAGGTAAGGCAAAAAAAAGTCTTGCTCTCCTTAAATGCTATCAGTAATGCAATCAACATTGCAATAACTAGACAAGTTTATCCATGACTAAGTCACAGAGCATGTCTCCAAATAACGTCACACCTGGTTGTTTAGAGGTGTGCTCCAGAGCTGTAATCATGCAGCTTGCCTTTTGGTGCCAAATGTGAAAAGACAGAGCTGTAGCTGGCTAATAACACTCTCGCTTGCATTCAACCAACTCAGCAACTTGGTTACAGCTTAACAAGCTCTTAATTACAGCGTGCAGAGCTCCCAAACATTTCAGCAGCTCAGGCAGAAAATGTGATTAATTAATTGGATGTGGGGAATGTGTCTATTCTAAGGATGAGAGAAGGTGTGTTGTTCGTGGGTGAGAATGCCTGGCTGTCAACAGCAAGCCTGGGTACTGCGAAACCTCACACTAAAAGCAAGTATTGTTCCATTTTGTTCACAATATTTATGGCCTTACAAGCATTTTGTCTCAATTTAGGCAGCCCTTTCAAGCCTGACAAGATCACTAGAGGAAAGACAAATGGGTTGATTTGTGGAGTATAAACCCCATCTCTTTCTATTTCAGCAATGCACTGGCTTGTCTGTCAAATCCAGTTCTGCAGCACACAGACAAGAGTAGAACATCTTCTAGTGATTATTAACGGAAACAGCCAGCAAGCTGGAACTTGTTCCACTGTTTTACAGAGAATTCAGACACATGACTGTTAGCTTGGCCTAAGTGTCAAACACTGCAAAAGAACACAATGAGTCAGATACAATGCTGAAAGCCCATGACTCAATATTTCCTTGTTGATTGCTCATTCAGATGAAATTACAATAAACTCTGTACTTCTGTCGATAATAGTAGCCTCTGTATCTACAAATATTATGTTCATGGAAATATGTGGCAGGTATGGTGCACTCATATTTGTTTTTGAAGGAAAAGTGTTGCAGAATGAGGAAGCGATAAGGAAAGTTTGAGCAATGCCAGAAAAGGCAGATATATGTGAAGTCTGTGTTCCTTGTGAGTCTGATAGAGCAACCGTATGACGGGAGAAAACACAGACTTACAAGCCCCCCTCCCAGCTTTTGTTCTCACCATTACTCTTTGTGCATTTGTGGGTGTGTGAGCGAAGACAAACAATGCTGTCCCGCACAGTCTGGGTGCTATAGTATAAAGTGAAAGAAAGCATGGAAAGGGGAGGGTTGGGTGGTATTCAGACCGTATGGCCTTTTCCTTTAAACTGTGTGTGGGAAGACCTCCTGGGGCAGACAGACACGCCATTCCTTCACCCACAGACATTATATTATACCAGCCCACAGAGGCGATGCAGATGAGTGAGGAGGGAGGTTAGGCAAGACTGAACAGAGAAACTTTTCAGAGACGGGATAAAGATGGAGGGAGGGGTATTGTAAAGTAGACGTGCAACCACTTGCCACTGCCCCATCAGTTCTGGTGAGAATTATGCTATTGCTCAGCTCAACTAGGAGCAGAAACTATTATAAAAGAAAATTGCTCCTTTATTTTTCTTTACTAAACTTTACATTTAAATTGAGAAGTTACAATTATAAGCAATCTGTCTCTGATGGCCAAAAGTTTCTAAATGGAAAACTGTAAAGTTTACAAGTAATAAGCAGAGGCACGCAAAAAAAAAATAAGAAAATAAAAAAATCTAAATCTAAATAAATAGAGTGTGTAGCTGACATTTTAGGGCATGAACACTGTCCTACATTAAACAAATAATTTCCTCCTCATTTACAACAATTTACTTCTGTTAGAACAAGCTAATCTGCTGTGCATGACAACACACATAAACATCAACAACACCGCATTAAAATCAAGTGACTCAGGGAAAACAAACAAAAAAAAAAAAAATAGATGGGAGCTCAGCGATCAACTTCCATTGGCCAACAGCAACGGTGCTAACGTTCCCGACGTTTACACGAATGTATACTTCAAGTTATCACTATTTACGTGAAATTTCTAATAAAACCAAAAGGAACGAGTAACAACACTGTGTTTACTTACCCAGAATACAATGTTGAATCCAAATAAAACGTATTTCACACAGCAGCTGACTTCGGCTCCTTTAAAATGACGGTGTTTTCTACTCATTCTTCCACGGAAAGTGGTGGCTAACTGACGAGCTAGGCAACTACTATGACTGATACTCAACCAAAGCTACAGTTCTTAAACAACTGAATACAAGGTTAGCTGGCTCCATCAGCTAAGCAAACCCCGCGTTAAGTCTTCCGGGTAGGTTAAAACTCAGACATATGTGGCTAAATTGTCTTTAACTTGCTTTGACTATTAACTTGCTAGGCCAGCTAGCTCGCAACTTCTATAGTTAGCATTAGCTGCTAATAACAACAAATCCAGGAGCACTTCAACTAAGGCACACAGATGCGGCTCTGCAGCTCCGTCGACATTCAAGTTGCCTGGTGTTTACGTCGCTTCGCTTGCTGGAGGATCGAAATAAAGCTGGCGGTACTTCAGCTACACCTCCTTAATGTTATCTGTGTTGCTGCATCGCCGCCTGTGAGTCTTCATCCTTGTTGTTTTGTGCTGTAAAACAAGCCCCTGCTGTCAAACGGGAAAACCACTGCGCTGGCTTTCGCCCTTTTCACCTCAAGAGCGGCCTCTTGTGTCTCAGCCTAGCTTGACCACACAGAGAATAAGCACTGTATGTACGAGGTTGCTTCATTAAAAGCTGCAATAGGAAGTGGCCAGGTTTATAGTGTGAGTTCAAATTGAAGGAGTGCATAGTCATTTAAAAAAAAAAAACAAAAAAAAACAAACAAAAACAGGACAGGACAGTATGAGTAATGATATTAACAATCATGTATAATGATTAATAATTAGCTAGATTCTAGCTCATTATTTACACTTTTGCCTACACTTGCCACGACGCATTAAAATATCTGCCGTGAGAAAGGTCGATTAGGAATGACACTCTAATAAACGGGGGTATTCAAGCGCAATTATATATTCATAATTTCAGCCATAATGTTCTGGCATGACAGGCTGAGTAATTTCACTCCTTTAAGTAAGTCAGTGAAGGAGAAATATAGATAACTGCAGAATATGTGAAATGTTGTGCAACGTGATCAAATGAAAAAGGAAGTGAACAATCTGTTCTGAACAACTTTGCCTCATTTGAACTTCTGTCTGGAGTCCTACAGATGGCAGTCTATGATCCTGCGATAAATGCATTTCCTTTTCACCTCTGGGTGCTCCACTCTGGGGCATGCCAACCTTCTAACTATTGCCAGAAATGTGTATTATGTTGTACTGACAGTAAACACAACACAAGACTGTAAAACCAAACAGTATTAGCCTGCATTAGCTATTAGCTACATGTAATATTTTCATCCGGTACTCTACTTTTTCTCAATATGGCATAAACCCGCACCTAATAACAAGACAAAGACATATTATGAAATTACAAATACACTGTCCACATTGTCATATAATTTTAAAGGAGCAGCTGTTAAAGGGCCTTAATGTTGTAGTGATACATTTAATAGTATATTTATTGGCCGATAAAGTTTTATTGATTATAGAATAAAAACACTAACTTAACATTGTAAATGGATATGTTACTACTTATCTTCCGTGACCAGCTTCACATTTTATTTAGATACATCATAGCTAGGGAAATGTTACTCCAGCCTACATTATTTTCAGTTCCCAAAAAGTTGATTCAGTTCATGAGGATGTAGTGTTTTCAGTGGGAGAAACGTTTCACCACTAATCCAAGGGACTTCTTCAGTCTCAGCTGACTGCAGGTTTCCACCACCTTATAAACACTACAGTTATATAATGACTCAAACTAGCACCACTGATGAACAATGGCTGTAAGGTCAGTTTCTTGATCATTAATATGTAAATTGTCATGACCATTGATCAATGACCATTGATCAATTGCCATGAGTACCATTCACAGAGAGTTGGGAAATGGCTGCAATCATAGCATTGAAAGATGTACCCTTAGGCCCCCTTCTTGATCTAGGTCTTTCCTTTTTCACATAAATGGCCTCCTTGACTACCCGTTCAAACCAGTGTTCCTCCCTGTCCAGGATGTGAACATTCTCTTCATTGAAAAAGTTGGCACTGGCCCATAGATGTGAATAGACTGCAGAGTCCTGGCCTGACGAGGTAGCTCTTCTGTGTTGTGCCATCCGCTTAGCCAGAGGTTTTTTGATTTCCCCGATGTAAAAATTGTGGCAATCCTCCTGGATCTTAACAGCGTACACTGTGTTACTCTGTGCCGGGGGACCGGATTCTTGGGGTGGACCAATTTTGGGGCAGTGTGTTTTGGGATTTAAAAGCGACAGAGGAGTGGTGTTGAGGAAAAAATGCATCTCAACTGTTCTGACACATAAGGGATCACTAAATTTAAAGGATGCCGAGAGCATCCTTTAAATTTGCTCAAGGCCTTCTTGATGTGATGTTTTTCTGCTTCCCTGGCTGCTGTACCTGTGGGGATGGTGTTCGTCATGTGTTGTAGCATCCTGATGACACCCAGTTTGTGTTCCAGTGGTTGATGAGAGTCAAACCTTAAATATCGATCCGTATGCGTAGGTTTACAGTGCACATCAACTTTTAAATATCCCCATTACTCATGGAAATCTCACAATCTTTAGACTCAAGTTCACATCAAGTTCACCAGTTCTGTAAACTTGATGTGTTGATCCACCGAGTTTATGTGATCACTGAATTGTGTTATGTCCTGAGATTTGATTTTCACCCAGGTGTCATCCACATTCCTGAACCAATGACTTGGTGGTGTTCCAGGGTAGAATAACGGGCCCTCTTTTCCGCTTCTTTCATGTACAAGTTGGCCACGGTGGGTTATTTTCAATTGTATTCCTCATTAGGGTGATGGTTTTATAAAAGACAATAGCAAAGACAAACTGAAAATATTGAATCTAGTGTGGCATTTTTTTTATTCTGCATAAAATCATTCAAAGATCATACAGTTATGCAACATGGGTTATAAAATGCAGGCATGCAATCAACCCCCCCCCCCCCTCCCCCCCAAAGCACTCCAAAAAAAAACCCTGCTTTCAAATTCAAAACTATAACAATTCTTGTTAAAGTCTGAGAACTTCTGCAGTCCACCTAGTGGTGACCCAGGTTGAACTCAAGCCGTGACAGTGATAGGCCTAATCCTGCTGAAAGAGCCGGGTCACTGTGTAGCAGGAGTCCCCGTCACTCAAAAGACAAACAGGGTAAATATTTAGAAATGTGCTGATGCTTTTGGCCTGCGTGTCAGGGAATGAAGGAATGATCTGTTGTGCTAGCGAACGACTTAAGAAGGTGGTGTAATATGGCTCCACGCTTGAAACATAAAGCTCGTTCTGGCAGCAGTTATGTTTGCGGCTAAGTGCCACCATCATCATGTCAGCATATTGCATTCTCCAGCTGTGGGCTATTTTATTTTTTTTACAGTATACAAGTGTTTGAAGGTAACGTTTTGAGTGACACTTCTCAAAGCAATCAAGCTTTTGAACAACCCCTTCTTAGCCGCTGAAATGGAATGAAAAGAAGTGCAAATCAAGTACGAAGAGAAACAATAAAAATGAACGAGAACATACATTTGATTTTTTATATGCATTTCAAATACATACTGGTCCTCCAATCATCTTCTGACAATCACTTTACAACGTACAACATTCTTCAAAATCTTTTTTCCCTCCTCTCCATAAAAGGTTAACGCACACACTTGTGTGACATCCACTTTTACTTCTGAACTTCTGAACCCATCTCGAACAGGCTCTCAGTGAAATATATAAATTTTAATCCATTCCTTGTCTCAAACCTTAATCAACCGTTTTTCTGTCGACAACAGCAAAAGAAACAAAAAATACAACAATTTTGACATCTTTCTTGGAACTCGGAAACAGTGTTTGATTGAACAGTTGTATCAATGCCCTGTCTTACCTCCACATAAGTCTCTGTATTTAACATTCCCTTTTTTTCTGTCATTCTTCGTCAGTCTGTCTATAAAGCTTACATTCATTTCAGCAAATCAGAGCAACATCTATACGCTTTGCTAAACTCATTATTGCACTGTGATATTTATGCATTTTACTTACTTTGCAGTGGTTACAGCTGGTAATAAATGAGTGTGTGCTACCTATCTACTTCTGTGTTTTTGTTGTGGAAAAGGGAAGGGAACCCATCATAATCAGTACTGTCTAAATCATTTTATCAATTCACTGCTTGGTCATTTCCTAACGCAGTACTATGAGAAAAAGCAGATTAAACTCACTTGAGGGGTATATTTACATGTTACCCATTTCCTTCAACATTTTTAGGTCTCAACCCCAATTTTCTACTTGCGTCATAACAATAGTTCATTAATGATGTTTAAAACTGATACTATTTCTTCAAACACTTTTCAAACACAGTATCGACAGTGAAGATTCTTTATGTTTGTTGTGAAAGTATAATATGTATTGAAAAATCTTTGGTTATTTTGAGTCTTTTGCACTTTTTTTGGCGTGTAAGAAGCATACAAGCCACAGCAACTGTGTTGTGTAAAAAGCTTGTTCTTGTCAGGCCATACTACGAATGTGAGCCATATGAAATACTATAAACTACTTCGATACAACATATACCATTATAGGATCTGCAATCAAAGTTACTTATGTAGTACTCATCTAACATTAGTCTGATGAAATGTCTCTAGAAACTCGGTTACTTGGTGATCTACTTCCACAAAACTCTATGAAATCAGAAATTGTGCTTTTGTCGACACTCAATAACGCCCTCACAGGTCAGTGGAGATGGTACTTCGTTTCACCCTCAGGCTGCCGCCCCAGCCGCGGGGACAAGTGTTGTAGGAGTGGAGGCCGGGCGAGCGGAGGCCTGAGTCTTCGGATTCAACAGAGGCGTCGGAGTCGGTCAGGGAGCGAGTGTGGTAGAGACGCACAGGAGAACAGATTCTCTGAGTTGGAGTTGGGGGAGGGCTGGTGAAAGTAGGGGACTGTGCCCCCAGTGACCGTGACTGGAAGAGGTTGACGGGTGGTTTCTGACCGTCGTAGCTCAGTGATGAGATAGGAAGACTGTGACCGCTTAGTGCACCAGGAGAAGGGCTGTTTTTACGTTTGGCTGCATTGATGATATTTTTGGCCAGCAGGCGATGGTTGGCTTTAGAGTCCAAGTTGTTAACTGTGGGAGACATGCAGCGACTGTCTTTGGGCAAGGAAACAGGAGAGGTGACGGAGGATGTGTACAGAGGTTTAGTGGTAGAGAGAGAGAAACTGGTTTGAAAGTGTGAAGGAGACTGAGAACGTGAGCCCCATGGAGGAGAGACAGGAGATGTGACTGTAGATGGCTGGGATGGTCTGGATGTGGAAACTAAGAAGCTAGAGGACTGGACCTTCTGGCTTACTAATGGGGATTGGCATCTTGATCCCCAAGGAGGTGTGTGTGGTGAAGTCGCTGTAGATGATTGGGGAGGTTTAGATGAAGAAAATGAGAAACCAGTGGAGGGCTTGTTGTTCTGGGTCCCCATTGGGGATTGGCACCTTACACCCCAAGGAGGAGAAAGGGGAGAAGGAGATGTAGAAGTTTGGGAAGCAGGAATTGGGGAAATGATAGCGGACTGGCTGACCACTGGGGACTGACATCTTGAACCCCAAGGAGGAGAGCGTGGAAAGGTGGCTGTAGATGTTTGTGAGGGTCTGGATGTGGAAGTGGAGGTAACTGTAGAAAACAGGATATTCTGAGTGCTCATAGGCGATTGGCATCTTGAATTATTACGAAACGATACAGGGGACGTGACTGAACGGATGGAGCTAGTGAGGGGTGGTGGGCTTGTTTGGAGGCTAGAAGTCCAGCTTCCAGTAGCTGGGCCGCCCGGGTTGCCTGTGAGGTTAGGTGTCCTGGTTGGTGTAGGTGTCTCACTGGGAACTTCAGCAGGAGTGGACTCCTTTGGTGTCTGTTGGATCAGGACAAGTGTTTCTTTAATCTCTTAGAAATATGTATTCAAAAACACAGTATATTAAATACACAATAACTTAGGCTATAGTATTGTTAAGCATGGGGATAAGTAAATGAATCTAAAAGGTTTTTAATGAAACTGTGTCAGGATGTGTTGTTCGGAGAGTCTGTTCAGATGAAACTTCACACAATACACCCAGAAGATCAACCAAGTAAACTTAATAAGTGAACCTGTGATGATAAAACTGTGCCCAGCCTGTGCCTCAGCAGCATTCAGGTTATATTTATGCACTCCCTCCATCTGTATGTGTTTATCCAGCCTCCCCTGGCTACCAGCCCACACAGGCCCTGTCTTAAGTGTCTCTCTCGGGTTACTGTCATCTGGCTTTCCCGTAGAGGATAACCTTTGCAGAGATATGAAGTTACCTGACAGAAGCAAGGCTCGCATCCATCTCATGTCTATTCTAATTAGGGAATACTCCCACTCAGTATGATATTATGAGGAAACTAACCTGCTAGGATCACCTTCCCGAGAAGTTATGGTCTCATAAGTCGAATGTTAATGGTCATATTTCAAAGGCCTAGGTCAGGAGTCATAGCATTTGTCTAAATTTCTGACCCCCTCAAGGTCAGCCAGGGCAGAGTTCAGGCCTTAACATGAATACGCATAACTCAAATTGTTATGGGGGAAAAAAACATCATGTAATGGAAAGCTTCAGTTTTTTCCCCAGAACTTTAAATGTCACACGCTGTGTAACAAAATAGATCTCTCCCCCCCCCGCCGCAAGCTATCTGTGTACTTCAAGGAGGTATAAATTTTATTAGCGTGTTTCCAGTGATTGCTTAAAAGGCAAAAGAGTGAAAGTGGCAAACAATTAACATTGGAAAAAGCCAGTGAAGTCAGGAAATGAGGAAAAAAAGTCAGAATGGAATCCGTGTAGAGGGTTAGCATGAAGCTTTAATCAGAGGAAGCAAAGGTTCAGTCGTACATAAAACAATCGGATAGAACAGACGGAAAAGAGCAGCAAATCAAGGTTTGTGAAATGAAACAGACACAGTCCCTGTGCTCTGGAAAACAACAGCGTTTGATGACGGAATTACTGCTTCAAGTCATGAAAAACAAAAATATGTATATAGCAGGCAGATTTGAAACACCTAAGAATTCAGGCACACACCATATAGTTAAGTAGAGCATGCTGAAAAGCAGAGTAAATTAGCATGAAGGCATAAAGATAGAAAAGTAGTTCTCTTGCTGCAACTTTCATGTCAGTGAACAGCATTAAATTGCAAATCGTAGATCATAAAGCAGATGCTAGACCATCTGTTAAAGTGCTTTGTGAAGCAGCATCACCCGGGTGCCCAGTGGAAAAAGTGTGAGGCTGTTTCTCATCATATTTTAAAATGTGCTGAAAATGGACGTTCTTGAGTGCTGATGTGCTTCGCGGCTTTGGGAATGGCAGTTGATTTTCATTACGCTGAGGCACATTTTACATTTTCGAAGGATAATTACCAGTCTTTGGGGTTTTTTTACTGACAAAAAAGACAAATAATATGCACTGAACAGAAGATAAGACACAGATAGCCATGGCTAAAACTGTTAATCTGTCAGTAGTTTGATGAAGATGTTACATAGTGTCTAAGAGACACATAAATTCTCTATAATGTGTGGGATTATAGTAATAAGAGGCACAAGAAAAAGAAGAAGGCACACGTTAAACAGGCAGTGTAATGAATCGTAAGTTTTAGCCCTATTAAAATCACTTCTGCAATCATGTGTTTAGTATCTAAAAAAACCCAAACATTTTCTTTCAACACATTTTCTAAAAATGGTACAAAGAGGGGCTCCACACCTGCGGTGCAATCCCTGCCTTTTTGGCAGAAAATGTGGGCCTTGGTGCCTGTACTGATGACCGGGGAGAGGACACCCTGTCTGGAGAAAAAGCAGACATCGGAGAGCTGATCCTTGGATGACCAGATGTCGGATTTGAAGGATAATCTGGTCCTCCTGTAGGTCTGAGAGGTATTTGAGGAGACATGCACTGGGCACTGAAGTTAAAGGGAGGATTCTTAGGGAGTGAAGTCTGTCGGGAGAAAGTTGGAGTGGCGAGCTGGTTCCTGGCCTGTGGTGCTCCTTTGGGTAGGGTACTGATGGGGTCCTTGACTGGGTTAATGATGAAGAGAGAAGAGTTAAGCTGGTATGGCCGGTGCCTCGACAGATCCATCTCTATCTTGGAGCAACCATTTTCCAAAGGCGGCGGCTCTGGAACTGGCTCTGGTGGTGGAGGTTTTTTCATTGGTTTCTGCTTGACTGCTTGTTGCGCCTTGAGATTTTGTGAAAGTTGAGCACACATGTCAGAGTTTTTAGCGATAGCTTTGACCCTACCAGGCATGTTTGATGGGTAAACCCAAGATGGTGGCAGAGACATTGTAGGAGAAGGAGATCTAATTTGGCCTGCGTTCTGATTCTCAACCACATATTTTTCCATCCTGGACTGACGCTTAGCAAACAGTTCAGCACCTTTTCCGGACACATTTGTAAGCGACTGCTCCGGTTGGTGCTCTGCCCTCGGTCGGGTCCTCGAGCTCTTGAGACAGGAGGACCATTCTGGAGCTCTTGCTCCCTCTGTCCTGTCCTCTTCCTTGGCGAGGAAGTTGGAGGCTTCTGCACCCAGAGCCAGTAACTCTTCCTCAGATCCTGGCTCAGGGACAGATTTGTGTCCATGCTTCTTTCTTTCATCCGCTCCTTGCACTAGAGAAAGTAGCTCGGGGTTTGGAGCAACCACCGGTTTCTCTTTGAATGTGAACATTGACTTTTTATTTGCCCTCCTGGCAGCACCCTCCTCAAGTATTCCTGTTTTGATTGGTGTTGTCATCGTCCTCTCCCCTGATGGCTTAGGAACAAAAGTGGAGGGTTTCGGGGCTGTGGGAGGGCCATAATGGGGCAATTGTGAATACTGGGAAGCAGAGAAATGGGATGACAGAGGAGAAGAAGGAGACATGACAGGAGACATTGGAGGTGGACTGGAGTAGTAAGTCTGTGGGGGCTGGTTTGTAAAAGAGGGTAGAGGTGGTGTGGGATATGACGGAGGCGGAGGAGGAGGTGAGGCCACCACAGGCTGGGGGACAGTAAAAGCAGGGAGAGGAGGTGTGGAGTAGGAAGGAGGAGGGGGGATGTCCATGACAGGCCTGACGGTCTCCGGAGACTGCACCGTGGGCGGAGAGAAGAAAGGTCTGGCAGTTCTATTGATGAAGGAGCTTGCCTGCTTAGATGTGGGCACCTTCTCAGGACCAGAGGCACCATGACAGCCATTAGGAAGCTTTCCAGCAGGATCTGGCCCTGTTTGCCTCCCATTTATCTCTGCTTCTCCTTCAGCATGTACTGACACTATCACATCAGTGGTTTTACTCCCTGGCGGAGTCTCACGCTCGGCCTCATCCTCTAGATCCTCGTGAAATTGATGTCGTGCCTCTTCCTCTTGCTCCTCCTTGACAGGGAGGAAGTGTCTCTCTTGCACAACACTGTCATCAGTGTCTTCTTCTTTGTGGAAATCCTTAGCCGGCTTATCCATGATATCTCCCACTGAGCGTACTCTTGCAGGTGTTGAGAAGACCGGCTTGTCAGCGGTCGTGTTCTTTAAGTTTAGGTCTCTGTCCTTTTCCTCACTGCTCCTCTCTGCCCATGTCAGTTTGTTGGATGGGGGGTTCGTTTTCACATCCTCAGCTCTGTCCTCCTCTGACCTTTCTCCACAGCTCTCAAGTGTGAAGGCGTTGACTCTCTGCTTACGCCGATTAAAGAGCTGAACACCCCTGGACTTGGAGTTGGAAGGGACGGTGAGCTGAGCAGCAATGATCTGACTCTTGACGCGAGCCTCCTTTAGCTCCTTCTCTGACAAACTGGCACTCCTGGTCAGATCTAAAGCAAAACACACAGGAGAAAACACAAGAAAGGAAGTTCAGCTAAAAGAAAAAGACAAAGGAGTTTTGCCTTCTTGTCTATATTAAATAATAAAAGGAGTAAGACCTCTGTAGACTTGGCAACGTGCTGCTATGCAGAGACAACTCCCTAGCATGTAATTAAAGTTTGCCAAACTGTTTTCATGAACAAATAGAAAGAACCAGAAAGGGTGATTTTTAACAAGTGTGGGATATAAATATTCTCTTTAAAACCCACATAACTGTTTTGGCACCATGTGGTTTTGATTGCTTTTTTTCCCTTTTTTTTTATTTCAGAGTACCGGTACTTTTGATTTCAACCAATCTAGCAAGGGTTTTTTCCCCTTGTGGACATTTGACTCAGCAGACCAGAGCTGTAGGCAATGAGCCAGGAGACGTAGGCGGAGAAGCATTTGAAATAAACATGTCAACAGCTGCTTTACTAAAGTTAATAAAAATTAAAACAAACAACAACAAAAAAAGATCAAGGTCAATGTCGAAAGCTGCAAAATAGGGAAATTACAGCGAGTCGGTGTCTTACCTTGATTTCATAGGTTTGCTGATTACTGGAATTATAAAATAAATGATAGTTTGTTTTCTGAGCTTGAGAGCTCCCTTTTAGGCGGCAGAGCTATTTCCTTCTGCAGTAGTCCCTCCCTGAGCATTCCTCCACTGAGAAAACTCCCTGCCTGTGCTTCCAGCATGCCTTTGGTTTCTCTCTGTACTTAATTTGTGCAGAACTGCAGCTCAAACCCTTAATAGACCATTTTCACAATCTAAAACTAACCCAGAAAAATCACATTTTTTCACTGCCCTCTATAAACATACTATACAATTAAGTGTTCCCACTTAAAGTATAGTGAACACATCACTCTTCAAAGTCCACAAGAGGAAAATCAAAGCTGCATCTTTTGCCTTTTTTTTTTTTTAGCTCTATAAAAACCTGTAGTCAGAGTCTCTTTGTCGTTATGGTGACACATCTGGTAGATTATTCACCGAAAGCATGTTACTCTGATGGAAGATATTTAAAATCCCTGCAGGACGTTTCTCAGACAGCTAGCTCAGCCATGACTGTTTTTTTTTTTTTTTTCATTTATTAAGGTGATGAATCCAGACAGCTACATTATTTGATGTAATCATGTGCCAATCATAATAATTATGCATAAATCAGTCACTTGTAAAGCTGTCCTATAGAACTGAGTCGGCATGTAGTTTTCGCTGGCACAGAGTGTAAAGCCAACACGATCATTCCCCCCAGTTAAAAGGAATAATATGCATCTGTCACTGATTTGACAGACTAAATCTGGCCCTCAGTAATTGAATCAGCTCCTTGTGAGGTATCCTTGAGCTTTTTTTTTTTACATAAACTTAGCTAAAGTTCAAGAGCATACGTGTGCCATCCACTCTTTATTATTTTTTTCATGAACCATGCACCCTGGACCTGCTCTAATAACAAGCAGCGTGTTAACAAAGTTATCCTCTGTGATAATAACGATGATGACGGCGGTTATGTCTGCAAAAAAATGGATAAGTATAGACTATGTTAAATCACGCACCTGACACCAACATGATCTATCCCCCATATTAGATATTTGTTCCAGTATAACAAGGATAAACACATTACCACACCTTAGACAAGCAGTCCTCTCATAACTACTGGCATGAGCATAAATCACCTTCTTTTATAGACTGCTACACAGAAATGAGCCTACCTATCTCACAGGTACTTTATGTAGACTTGCTGCCTTTTATCATTGTCGTCACTGTAAGCAGTAGCACCACCAGGGGTCCCAGTGACCATTTTTATGAGCTATTTGCTGTTTATAATTCACGCTACCTGAATATACCGGAGCAGAGAGGCTTGAAATGAAGTGTCCTTGCTATAAACATCTACCTTGAGTGGGAGCCAGCTCTGTTATCAAGTAACATTTCAGGAGCAAATCCCAAGCGGTACCTTTTACTTAATTTGAATTTTGATTTTAATTAGCGTTAAATTCTCAAGTTTTTAAGCTAATCTTACGGAAAATTCCAAAAGCAAAAAAAGCTGCAGTTATTTTGCATAAAATGTATATTTTAATCAACAACAAATACATAAAAATGCTCAGGTTAGGCTCAAAAGTACAGATTGCATGATTACACACAAATCTCAGTGATCTTTACCTTTTTAGTTATAAGGAGAAATAACTTTAAGCTTATGAGCGAGCGTCTTCTACAGAAACACTGCCAATAGTAAGTCATATTTCTTCATAAAAGAGACAAGCACAAGCTGCTTCAACATGTTAACATATTCTCACATTTCTTGAGTTTTCTGAAAGCCTGCTTCTCTTGCTGGATCCACTCTAGTGTCTAATCCCTTACCTTTTTCAAGTGAAAACTCAGGGCTCCGCTGTTTTGTAGTACTTCCACAAGAGTTTTCAATTTAACTGCGCCTGATAGCTTCACACCCCCTTTCTGGAGCGAGGTGGGATCGGATTTCTTTTCCCCTGCAGTCCAGCACACAGACAGGCAGGCAAGCAGGCAGGGGAGGAAAGGAAGGGAAGAAGGGGGGAAAGGCGGGGAGGGCGTGTAGCTGGAGGCTGTGCTCTCTGTCACTCAGCCTCCAGCGTTGTTTTACTTTTTCAGATCTGTGCCATCGCACTTCCACTTCCACATCCACTTCCCTAATTATATATATATATATGTGTGTGTGTATAAAAAAAACTGGGACGTGACTGCTTGACAAATCTGGGTCTTTCATTTTAGAAAGCTTTACAGAGGCTGCACTTTATTTTGAAAGTTCAGGAGATGGGTGCAATCAGCGGTAAGTAGTCAGCAGCTTATCTCTGTCTGATGTCCTCTGCCCTTGCTGCCCTCAGTGCACGTCTCGCACTCGCTCCAACTAAGTGTCTGCCCTCTTTGAACCCTAAGGCCTCCAACCTGCAGGAGTGGGATAGGAATTTCCTGTCCAACATTAGAGTCAAAACTCAGCGCTCAACAGCGATGCAAGAGCCCCTACATCATATTGCCTACCCTTACTCCTTCACCTCCAACTTTCTCTACCTCTGCCCTCTGCCCTATCACCTCATCCCAGCACGGGTGAGATCAGACAGGAAAGCTCCCCCCGCCCTCACGGCAGCGGGATTTAAGTCAGGGAGGCCAACCCTGCTTTTGTGTATCAAAGGTCAGATTACCCTGTCGGATGTTATCTTTCTCCGGGTGATGGCTGTGGGGTGAGCATGGATGACAGCACCAGCCCCTGCGGGTGATGCGTGAAGCGGTATGGAAAGACGAGGATTAACAGAGGTCCTGAGATCCTACCAGACTGAATGTGACCTAAACTCTCAGCAGATTCCCCTGGGAGGAATAAAGAAATCCAGTTCAGAGGTGGAAACCAAGCTCTCCTGCTCATAGCGTTACTGTTTCACGTGTTAGGAAAGATCCCACCGGAGCAGTTGTCCACTTTCTCCGCCGCCTTTTTGTTGTTCTAGTGATCTCTGTTTCATTTGAGGAAACTAGTGAGTAATGAGTGATAGGAAGGGTATTGGAAGCCCACAGGCTATAGATCCATATCAGGAACAATTATTTGAAGGCTGGGAACCTTTTTAATGCACAATGCCTTTTTACTCACTTTGAATAGTGCATCTGAAAAACTTGTCACCACCCACCAGTAGTCATGTTTTCTGTCTTTTCATGGATTCAACATTTCTATTTTAAAACAGGTTTTTTGAAGTTAAGTTGGCAGCTGTAGAGGTAAAAAGCAGAGGGGCATTTCCAAACAACGTCTCCCACAAGTTAGCCTGTTATTGCCTGTGGCCGGGTTGTATATTAAGACAGCCCTTTAGCAGTGAGGCATGATTGCATTGGCACAGCTGCTACAAGAACCTGTATTTTTATGACACGGAAACAGATGTCTCAGAGACCAGCTCATTGTGTCAAGTTGCTCTGATGAGTCCAGACTCAGAAACAAACCACTGAATGTGCATTTAGAGTTACATTTTCTTGTAAGAAGTCCAAATAAGGAGAGAAAATAGCAAATAAACAAGCACTTACTTGTTTTCCGGCTCATGTGTTCTTTGTTGAATCCTGTCTTCTCCCATGACGCATTGTAGTCTGTCCCACGGGTCTGCACGTCTTGAGTTAACTGGAGAGGTTTTCTCAAGCCCCCCGGGCTCCAGCTCACCCCTCTCCTGATAGACGTATGTCCCTTCTCCATCTCCATCGCCGTCTGTCGCAGCAGGAACAAACCCTCAACGCGGGAGGGAGAAACGCTAGTGCTTTGTCCTGCTCGGCTCAGTCTCCTCTCCCGAAAGGATGAAGCAACTGGTGAAAGATGAAGTTTTACTCCTTACTGGCAAACAGTGAATTAGCTGAAAGAAAACACCCACGCAGAAGATGAGGGAAAGGTAGTAGTTCAGTTTTCCCAGTTTCTGTTTCCGGTTACGGCTCCCCTTTCAGCAATAATTCTTCCAAATGTTGTCCTGCAGACAGCCGAAATTTGACGGAAGAAGCGTGTTCTTGCATTGGTCTTCATGAAGTATTATCCTGCATCTAATGGGACCTCCCAGGAGGGTCAGCTTCGATGAGCATTGGATGAGCTCCCATGGATAAATGCCACGAAAATTGCACAAGATTGTTGTGCTGTGCTAAAATTCTGGCACGAAGGGCTGAGAAAGAGTCCAAGCTTCTCTACTCACATCTCACTAATACTCCTTTTTTTTCTTTCCCAGATGTTGCTCTTCCTTCTCTTCTATTTTAGTCACAAAAACAAGTTTTTCGCCTGCACCCCAATCTTCAACTCGCAGATGACTTTTCTTTTGGAGAAAAGGGATCTGCCCTTTATCTCATAGATCATAACTCTTGAGTGGCTCGCAGGGAAGCTGTGTATATGAGCGGCTTCCTGCTTTTGGGTGCGTGTGAGGAATAGCATTTCATACTGGAAAGGTCACTGCAGAGGCTGGTTTGTATTCAGTGTTCAAAAGCATTCAATTAGGGCTGCTTTCATCTGGTGTCCCGTGTTATTTCTCAGGCATTAAAGCCAAACACGGTCTCTGAAAGTAAAATGATCGATTTCATTCTTCTGCTTTTGAGGAAAGCCATATGTGAGGATGAAGATTCCTATTTCATGCGGCGGATGTTCTGACTTCCACTGAAACACATCAGGGGGCTGCAGCTAAGACTTCAACAGTTCCACCAGTTTGGCTGATTGTTGGATCACAGATCGCTGCTCTGTTCTGTGTTCGCTGTATGCCCAGAAACGCCTGCAAGAAAAAGGAGAATATGCAGTTATGTCAAAGGTCAAATCTATTTTAGGTCAAATAAAAACTGTATGATGCATCTAACCAGTGTTGTCTTTTTTAAATAATTTCACTGCTTCGTACACGATTTCAGGAAGGCTTCTGATATTTAAAGACTTTTTAATGACGTGGTCTGAAGAACATCATTTACCTAACTCTTCTGATGAAAGTTTAGTTAGTTTACTCCCAAAAATAAAAGCATCAAACTCAACTTATCTCGGTTTGTAAGACGGCAGGAGTCTGACTCTCTGTCTTCAGAGGTAAAGATCAGGCTTCTCACTTTGAAGTGCAGTCACACTAATGGTGCAAAGTCGGAAACGAGAGGCGCCTTTTTTTTTAAAAAAGAGTCTGATAAACTCTGTTGTCTCCCATGAAGGGAGGAAGGCTGCAGTCCATTCAGGTTTGAGTGTTTAGGATCTACTGTGTATTAAACCTGTCAGACACAACTTATCCCTGCCTCAGGGTCTGTGATGCGATAGAGCACACTGAGAAAGTGAATGTGGACTTAAGCTTTCCATTCAGCGTGAAGTAAAGAGAGAAACAAAGACATGAATATCTTGCAGTGACATTAAGTGGGCACACATCCTCCTTCACTCTGACCCTGTAGAGTATTTCTTTAGATCAGCAGTGTCATGTTCCTCCTTCAAAGCCAACAGGAGCCACTGGCAACATTTGTAACGGTAAACCACTGTTTGCACATCTCCTTGTCCTTGATCGGACTTGCCTCACCTCGAAGCTGATTGGGGTTTCATTTTTGCTTGTGAGTCACTGCTCATGAGTGGGAGGCTTGTTCAAAAACTGCACACACACACACACATTTCACACTTATTATTTTTAAATGCCTTTTCTGAGATTCCTGAGAAGCAAAGCAATGCTGCTTTCTCGAGGTGTCTAAGCACCGTAAACTTGTTTGGATCGTTTGAAGGCTGTGTTTTTGTTTCGTAAAATAACAACTGAGTCATGAAAATTCATAGCAGGGCTGCGCATTAGTCCCTGGACACAATCAGCCCAAACAAAACCCTGCCCCACCTCCCCGCTGTAAAAAAAAAAAACCCAACAACAATCCTAGCTTACTGGCATGATCGTGTCAAGTGACATGAAGGCTGGTATTGTTTAGATACTCTGACAATCGCTCTTTGATTCCTCCAGATGTGCGATCTGTGCTTGGATCACTCAGAAAGCGACACTGTCTCTTCACATTAGCTTTCACCGTGTCACTTTCCTGCAGTGGTTTTCTGATATTTTTCTTCACTCGCAGTCAGTGTTGGTCAAGTTACTTGAAAAAAGTAATCAGTAATTAATTACTTGTTAGTTTTAATCTTTTACCTTTATGCATGAAGCAAAATTTTAATTATATGCACCATTCTCTGACTGGAAGAAATTAGTTTAACATTTAAACCTATTTTCTGCACATTCCAGCACATAATATATATATATATTGTGTTTACACTCACTCTTTCAGATGCAAGTAAAACACAGCAGAAAATAAATAAAGTCAAAGACTAGCGGTCCTTTTGCTCTATTTTCACCTGTAAAGCAGGAGTAGGGTAGGCGGAGGGTTATCCTGGTGCAGGTGTGCCGCAGCGGTCAGTGGAAGGATACGGCAGTTTCTCTGTGAGTTTCCCATTACGTCGTAGCGCACTCGGTGCTTGCTTGGAAGTTTAGGGGTTTTTTTTTCGCTGTAAAAAGAAGTTTTCTTCCCACGCACAACGGACACTAATGTTTTTGTCACTTTTTATGGAATCAAACTCAAAGTAAGGTCAGTTACTTCCACGCTTTAAACGCTGCACGCTCATACTCTCTCCCGCACTCGATATATGATCCATTGTTGATCTGCACACAGCTGTTGTCACGCACGTGGCACTCGCTTACGTCACTGTCATGAGACATTCTCGCAAGAAAATCACGGTTTTAGTAACGCAGTAACGCAGCGTTCCTACGGGAACGTAACGGTAATCTAATTACCGTTTTTGCAATAGTAATCCCTTACTTTACTCGTTACTTGAAAAAAGTAATCGGATTACAGTAACGCGTTACTTGTAACGCGTTACTGCCCATCTCTGCTCGCAGTTGTCTTTGTTTCCCGTCTCCACAGAGAACATAGGTGAACACGTGTGGAGGACATGTCCCAACACCCCTGGTTTAAACATGGGTTGATTGCCAACTTTGATCCAGTCTGCAAATATTTATTAAGTGACAGACAAGGAACAGATGTAAGAACTCTACATGAGCAGAGGCTCTGGCTCAGGAAACAAAACACCAGCATATGGACTTTTGAAATCTGCATCTGTCCCAATCCTTTCTTTATCTCTTTTGCTTTCTACTTTTTATTTATCACGGCTTGTTAATACACAGCTTGATGTTGTATTTCTCCCAAACAAACCTGTGATATCTATCCCACTCTGGCGATTATGTGCTTGCCATATGTAATAGTCTGATATCTCTTCCACCACCACCACCACCACCACCACCTGGTCTCCAATTACTTTAAAGTTCAAAAAGTATTTCGCAGTGCCCACCTGTCCCGTTTGGCTTCCACCCCGGCACAATATTCCTATGCCACCCAACTGCCTCCGTGATCAGGAATCAAGGATCTAATTTACAGTTTGGCCCCGCAGGCTGGTTTAATGTGTAATCACAGAGTTCCTGTCCATCATCAGCTCATGATGGATTCATACCAGACAGCAAATCTATCCCTCTGCCCTCTGCGGCGCGTCTCACATAGCGACAGCGCACAAAAGAAATTGCTTTTGGCACCCTTACAAAACCTTAATCACTCATTTGTCCCTCATGGCTGTTGTCTTGTGTGTTTATTACACATCTGCATCAGTAGTCAGCTTGTAGAATGCGTGTCTTCCACCTAATAGCTCACAAAGCGCATGTAGTTTCACCCCAGTAACGGCATCTGCACATCATCAGTTGCTCGGGGCGCACATGAGCGGATGTCAGGTGAGCGCGCATTCCACCTACTCTGTGACTTGAAGTGTATCATTTACCCAGCTTATAATGAGGCATCGGGTCAGAGCATTGACTTGAACTGCAAGCCTTTATGACTGAATCCCTGAGGGGAAGATCTGTTGTGTGTCTGCTATTGTCTGTCTTTTGCTGGGATGTTTTACAGTTAGCAAAAAAAAAAAAAATTAAATAAATAATTTAACAGTAAAGGCTAAAGGCTTTAGCGGGGCCTCTCTCTCTCGCTCACTCTCTCTTGTTTAAACAAAGAGCTATTCAAGGGCCCTCGCAGCACTACAAAATAATTTGGGCTAGTGCTCCAAAATGGGCATTCCTGCTTCATAATTCCTCAAGAGGCTGTGATAGTTAACATGCCGCAGCTTGTGCAAGCTGACGACAGACATCTAAAACATTGCAAAGAGTCGTCCCCAATGAAACGAACAAATGTCTCTCTCTGTTTGCCATTGCCGAGAGTGCGATCATAAATCATGCAGTGGGAAGACCTTGTAATAAAGCGCCTGCATCGCGCGCAGCTCATCCTGCTCTCGTTGTCACAGGTGGGGAACTTCAAGAGGTGAAAATAAATACTTGAAGTAGGTGTGTGTCATCCAGTGCCAAGAGGGAGGCACCTCCTTGAAACAATCAGTCATAATCTGAAAAACCGTTAGACATCAAAGGCAGCGGGCACAAACACTTTTTTAAAAATGTAAAGTTGCAAGCAGGAAACTACTGGCTTTCTGTTCGCACTGAGACATTTGACAAAGTAGGTTTCTGCTGTTTCAAAGCATCTCCCATTACAGCAAAAATAAAGGAGGTGTAGTTTGCTAATCTGTGTAACACACTGTAACACATAGCAGAACAAAGCCTCCTGTTGCTCCCCCATAAAGCAGTTAATGGGCCTCACCTGTAACAGGAAGCAATTACTTATATATGCTATGCGTAAGTCAATACAGTCTCCAGTCAGGACTTTAATTGGATACACCCTCTAATGTTACACAGTGAAGTTCAAGTCTATAACATGGCCACAGAGCGGGCTCCACACAGTCAGGACAATAGGCCTGGATATCAGTGACCACAGTACTAATGTAGCCAGCCAACACCCCCACCCCAACAACCCCTGCAAGCCTACAGCCTTTGCCAAGGGAAAAAACAGCAGCCACAGATGTTTGTCATCTACTCAAACAAAGACTTTCAGAGTTTCCCTCCTCTTCTGCCCCAGTTCGTCGCATTCCCCGGTCTCTCTCTCCTCTTTCCCCAAGCAAAGATACTGTCTTCTTACCCCATAAAGATAAACTTAATAGGCTCCAAGTGACAAAGTCTGGTGCAAGCAAAGATAAAATTCCATGATTCATTAAAGCAACCCCCCCCCCCACACACACACACCCTCCCTTTTCTTTTCTTTTCTTCTTTTTTTTGTTGGTTAGGTTTGCTGCTCACCTGTACTCCGGTGCGTCTGGCTGTTTGAGGCGGCGAGGGTGTGTACTGCCCCTTTTCAGTTCCTACGAGTGTGCGAGCATACCTCCCCTTTTTACCTCTTCTCTCCCTCTCCCTCTAACTCTCTCTCTCTCTCGCTCAGTCGAAGCAGACGAAGGATGGGGTGGGGGGGTGGGGGGGTGGGGGGGTGAATTGGAACACAGAAGGCTCTTTGTCTGGGATTTTTTCATATGGTTTCCTTCAAGCTTGCATACTGAACACATTATGCCATAATATATTTTCATATTCAACGCAGGGATGTTGAGGGACCAGTAGGCCCCCGCTCTGTTCTCTCCCCACTTCTTTGTTTCATTCTTGACCCATTTCCCCCACCGTGCACACCCGGGCAGAAAAAAAAAATCCAAAGAAAAAGTGAAAAGTATGCAGGAAAAATGCCAGGCTGGGTTTTCCTCTAAACTCCAAGAATTTCTCGATGCACTTCTTACATGTCTCCAAATATTAAAAGTCAAGGGAACAGATTTCTGTTTGAGATATGCAAACATAAGCTCCACCGAGCTTCTTACCTCAGACGTCCAGATTCCTCACGATAGTAACTTTACATTCATATTTGATGTACAGTACACGACATTTGGCCTTTTCCTCTGGGATGTTAATCTTAAGATTATGGACGTGCACTCCATATCGCCGAAGATTTACATACTCGAAAGATCCCTCAAGTACCATAAAATGTCAGTAACATCTGGTAAGTGTCTGAGCCTTAAAATGATTAGATCTGTAGATTTATAGAGGAACGTTTCACCTTCTTCTTCAAAATCCTTTGTGCAGAGACCTGAAAGCCTTCAGCGAGATGAGGACTGACTGCGGGCACTGGATTTTTGGATACACAATGGAGCCTGCTTGGCTAGGTCATATGCTTGAAAAATGTATCTTGAACAGCTGCCAGGCTTTAGGAATAACATCTTAATCACCCTTCAGCCACAGGACAAGCTAACTTTATTTAATGGTGCACTTATTCTGATTGTGGTTCACCACTCTTTCAAAGAGCAGGTCACCCAAAGTTTACCAAAAGGCACGTCTCTACATCTCAAATCGGGCTTGTGATCATGGGCGTGTTTTTCAAATGCACAGATTCAGCATCTTTTGTAATCCCGAAGGTGTGGTTTGCTGGTGATTTTGGTGCGACATGTCTGGACTTTCACCACCTCTCGTCACCTGCTGGATTGTCCTGTCAGTCCATCTCCTCGAGGCTGGGAAACGCCTTTCCTTCTGCTCCCAACCTCTATTCTTTTATATCTTTTTCCTCTCTTTCCCTCACATATCTATCAGCCTTGGATTTTCCAACTTCATGCAACTTATTCCTATTTTTACCCTTCGGTCTTCCTTTCTGCATCACCATGCTCTCTCCCTTTTGACCCTCTCCTGACATGTTTATATGTCTCGGACCCCATGCAGCTGGGAGAGGAGCCATTAGCCGTCGAGTCTATCTGTCTTTTCTCTCCCTTTCTGCCTCTCCGGCGGCCTGCTCGGTTCTGCTCTTGTGGCATGACTCTCTGAAGGGCAGCTGTCTATGTGGGAGACCAGGGAGCTGAGGGGGAAATCTTAGCTCGCATTCCTTCAGAAGAGGGGCACTTGCTGCAAACGGACCGTTGTGGAATTTCCAAAGTGATCTGGTTTATATTCCCTCTCAAGCTGGATTCATCTCCAGAAGTTATTAGAGAGGGGCACGCTCTGGCCTTAACTGATTAAAATCATACATCTTTGCTTTCTTCCCCACCGTACCAGCTCTCAGTACATGTAATGAGATACAGCTACGAGGCTGCGCACAGACACGGCTTTACTATAAACACAGGCAAAAACACCGGGACAATTCGCCATGCTTTTGAATATTTTGAAGTGCATGCTCCAAAAATCTCATTCGAGACGCCATTTCCGGATTAAAACGGGTTGATTGCTGCTCTTAAAGGATACGGTATGTATGTAGCACTAACTCGGTTGAGGCTCACGCATGTTTCAGCTCTGCCTCTGTTTATTTTCAGTGAATGGGACATCTGTATTTCTCATTAACTACCTCAGAGGGTAGTTGCGGTCTGAAGCAGAGATGAGTAAGCCCTGGTAGAATCAGGGTGTGTCTGCTTGTGGTCTGATGATGTTTATATGTCTGAGGCGTATAAACAAGACAGTCCAAAAGCCTAATTACTCCACAGTTTCAGTACATACTAGTGCCTAATAGGCTACACTCATTTCGCATTTGAAGTGCAAGCAGGTTTTGGATGCCAGCCTGGCGCCTTGTAACACATTTAAACACACACAAAGTTTCCAAATCCAATATATACACTAAATATACTACATGGCACAAGTCCCACTACAGCAGTTAGTGGCCTAAATTGCTTCCACAGACTGGCCAGGGAATCTAAGTTGCCAGTGGACCCCAGAGTACTATTTTGTTGGTGCTTTGTTGCTGTGTATGAGTGCATGCTCGTTTATAAACTGTATGTCTGAGCAGACTTGGGCCCAGAGCACCATAAGCATATGGTGGGAGCCCCGGTGCACCAATGCACAGACTGAACCCAAACCACAATCAGCTGGCTCAGTCTGTCTGTCTGTCTGTCTGGGCAAAGTCGAAATCGCAAAGAGCCAAGAGCCAAGATTCACACATAACAAAAAGTAAATCAGCTATATGCCCACGCTGTTACCTTCTTTAATAAGCTCTTGGGGGGGAAAGAAATGCAGCTCAGGAATGTGGGAATCAGAAATAATAATTGCAGATGAGTCTGCGACGTTTGCCCTGGAAATAGAGGTTTCTTCACTGCCAGCACTCGTGCTTTTGATTTGTGATGTTTTAATGCAGTAAGTTTCTGGTGTTAAACAGTTTTGAAATTGCACTCATCAGTGTTCACATGGCTGCAGCAGCCAAAGCAAACAAACAGGGGATGTTGCAAAAAAGAAAAGGAGATTGGTTTGATTTAGTCTGAGTTTATTAGTGGAAGAACATACAGACCTTCTGATCCCCTCTCTCCATTTATGGACAACACACCAGGCCGTGCGCGTCGCATTTTATGAGCTAAATGATTATCATGCTGAGTGAAGTGAGTCTGTATCACAGGTCAATGACTGAGTAGCGCTGTGCAGTTAAAAAGCTACAGGATATTTCTTGATTCACAGGAATGTCATGCAGCGCTGTTAATCTTAATTCACTATATCAGTATGTCAAAGGTTAAAGAATGAGAGGAAATGTGTGGGATCTCAAGAGGTTCACACCCCTCATACGCATGCTGTAACCCGTCACTCGGCTGCGGTCGCACTTTCTTTCTTTCACACGCTGCATCTTGCAATCAATCAGGGTTTAAACACATTAAATAAACATGCATCAACATTGTGCAGCACTTCAACCATTAAACAAGCATACACGAAAGCTTACAGATCGATTGATGTGACATCCTGTCGTGTCTGATTCTGTTTGGTTCAGCCTGTTTCCATCTAAATGCCTTTCTGCTTAGTTGCCGGGCCTCTCTGCAGATACGGTAGGAACAAGGCAGGAATTATTCTCCCAACAGAGAGGCTCGCTCTTTGTTCGGATCAACGCTCCAGAGAACGTAATCAAAATTTACGAGAGGACAAAAACAAAATGCCTAATGCTGATCTGCTTCACTGACGTGCAACTTAAGGGCTTAATCTGTGTCACACAGTGCAAGGTCCTAATAAAATATTTATTCGTCCTCCCCAGTGCAAATGATATTAGCGTGTAAGCCGGAAATATGAGCCAAGGTTGTTGTGAAAGAATAAAGTAGTAAAAAAATAAGTTGGATGTGTTTGTATGTGTGTGTGTCCAACAGCTGTGCAATGGCTTGTTAAATATTTAAGCAGCCAATCACATCGAAGCATCTCAGTGGATTTATGCATGTATCATGGTCAAGACGGGCGGCTAAAGTTCAAAACTGAGCAACACAACAAGGGAAAGAAAGGTGATTTAAGTGACTTTGCTTGTCGGTGCTAGACAGGTCAGACACATACTTCACAAACTGCAGATCTACTGGGATTTTCCCACACGACCATTTTTAGGATTTACAGAGAATCGTCTGAAAAAAGAGAAACTATTCAGTGAGCAGCAGTTAAGTGCTTTGTTGATGCTAGAGGTCAGAGTCAGGTGGTCAGACTGCTGAGTTGATAGAAAGCCACAGTAACTCAAATAGCCACTCATTACAACCAAAGTATGCAGAAGAGCACACAACATATTGAACCTTGCAGCAGATGGACCACAGCAGCAGAAGACCACATTGGGTGCCACTCTTCCCAGCTAAAGACAGGAAACTGAGGAACATCATTGGCTGGTCTGATGAGTCTCAATTTTCTGTTGCTGCATTTGGATTTGGACCATCTTACCTTGTAGCAACAGTTCAATCTGGTGGTGTTTTATTGTTAGGGACAATGCTGCAGAGCATCTTTGGGATGTGGTGGAAGAGGACATTCGCATTATGTGGAACCCTTAGCAACTGTGATAATATCATGCCAGGTTTAAGGCAGTTTTGAAGACAAGAGGGGGTCCAACCCAGTAGTAGTGAGGTGTAACTAATGAAGTGGCCAGTTACTGTGTGACTAATAACTGTTATAGGGTGTACTTAGCAACAGGATAAAAAAACAGACTCCTGCAAAGATGAATTTAGTTCACCCAGCAGTATTTTCTTCACTGAGCAGTAATAGCAAAGGAAATGCTCTGACTAAAGCGCGCATCTTCCTGTAGTGAAAGAAAAGCTCTTTAATTCAGGGTAAATGGGTAAATACATGCAGGTTGGCTTTAAATCCATTTAGTTATAATAGACCTCTCTGTATTGAATCATGTCTGTTATTAATCTCTGTCTCTCTTCCACAGCATGTCTTTTATCCTGTCTTCCTTCTCTCACCCCAACCGGTCGCAGCAGATGGCCGCCCCTCCCTGAGCCTGGTTCTGCCGGAGGTTTCTTCCTGTTAAAAGGGAGTTTTTCCTTCCCACTGTCGCCAAAGTGCTTGCTCATAGGGGGTCATATGATTGTTGAGCTTTTCTCTGTATCTATGAAGCGCCTTGAGGCGACATTTGTTGTGATTTGGCGCTATATAAATAAAATTGAATTGAATTGAATTGAATTGAAGTTATAATTACACTGTTTACTAAATTATGATTCACTCATCTTTAAATGAAAGCAGCTCAGACCACACAGGCTGTATACATTTACAGTACAAATATATCGTTTGCGATGCTACAGAGGCTTCCTCCGTTCATTACTGATTGCTTCTGACTGAACAGCATTTCAGATGTTTCCTAGCTGCTGCTTTGCACATTACGGCAGCATGAGAAAACTAAAACAGTTCTTTAGCTTCAACGGTGCACGTCAGACGAGTAAATCACAAGATGGGATTACTTACTGCAAACTTGGGAAGGACTTTTCATATAAACGTAGTGATGGATTTATGAAGAGTAGAAGAGAGCCATTCCTGGATTTGTCATTTATGGTGACACCAGCAGCAAGCTGTCATCGCACTGCCTAAGTGTTTCACACTGATGTCGATTTAAACTAAAAAACCGCCACAGAGCAACTTCCCGTCTAATTTCTGCCTCGATTTGACCTCATTTTGAACAATTAACACTTTGAGATTATGAGTAAGCGCTCAGATCGATGGCACTGCTCATGCCTTTGGCACATTTCATTTCAGACCAAACATACTGAGGTAACTAGTAATAATATTCATCTCCATCAGACGTCTCTCCCGGGGTGCATTTGTGCAGCTACAGCACCTTGTACCTCCCTCTGCTTGCATCGTGTCTGGAAGTAATTAAACTCATACCTTCATTCCTCCTGCCATCTGTGCTCTACATGTCTTTGTCACTTTTTTTACTCTGTGAATTGAGAGACTATGTCGAATCATTTTCCATTCTGTGGGTTCATATTTATTCCCAGCACACTATAGGCTTTGTTGGTTCAGACTTTTCTTTGCCCTTTTTTTACCTTTCTCAGTGGAAAATAACCCACCAGAGAAGGTTCGGTTCTCTCACCTGGGAATAGCTTACTGTAACAAGATTTTCAGAGTTAACATACGAGTATAGGCAGCTGCAAAAACAGTCATGTGAAATGGCTGTAATAATATGATCCAAATGAGAGGCATAACCTAGAATGACTTCATTCATAATGCAAAATCAGTTTACAGGACTCATTCACGGAGAAGTGTGATCAAAGGGCAAAAGCTGAAGCTCTGTGTCATTTAAGCTGCCAGGCTTTGCCTGAAGGTTTGCCAGACCGGTAAGTCGGGCTGTAATAGGTGTTCCTGCTGTTCACATTTATGCAGAGTCTCCACAGTGTGCTTTCTTCATCACTGTCACTCCGCAGGTTTAATGGTCTCTCACCGGCCTGTGGTAGATCCCATTTCTCTGAATCGAGCGAAGACACTGGCAAGGACATTTTTTTTCCATTAAAGAGAAAGTGCTAAAAGGGTCCGAGGAGGCAGCTGATAGACGGGTCATGGTGAAACTGCTTCACAGGAGGGCGGAGGTGGTTATTTATCTTCTTCAGCCAGGCTCGGGTGACCACAGGAGATAGCCGTGGCTGACAAGAACCCCTCGGAGCTCTGACAGTCGGGACAAACAGAAGCACCGACAGCTGGCCCAACAGCCTGAAAAAATAACCCAGGGACTGATAATGGGCAGCATTTCCCATTTCGCCAGCTTCTCCCTTCCTTTCTGAACAATGATGAATAAAAGTTTTCTTCTTACTCAAGTATTAACAAGAGAAGGAAAGGTGCAGGGCTCTAGTATGTGATAGCCAGCACAATTAAACATGGTGCACGTCATCCATGAAAAGTGGGGCATTTTGACAGGTATTTACGATGAAGACTCTTGTGTCATGGAACTTACCCACAAGCTGTGGGAACCCCCTCAGTGACTGGTCCATTTCACCACAATGACTTATTCAATCATGGTTTGCACCAGTAAAAGAGATTCTGAAAAATCCCCCAGGTCAAAATCCAGAAAGTCTTAGGAAAGAATTTCCTCTGTAAAAGCTGCAGGCAACTTGATCACACTTGTATGTAAAGGAAAGCTCTGACACACTCACCACACTCACACACAAAGTAAAGCAGGGTGAACATCAATCTGAAACCAGGGATGAGATTCCCAGTTTTTATGGGACTGCTAGAAACTTACTGAATCCTGAAGGTGCTGCTGAGCCAGATGACAGACCAAAGCATTGGCCGTCACTTTTAGGGTTTGGATTGTGTGTGCGTGGATGGACTCCTCTATAATGTTGATTTTTATGGGTCAGCATGAGGCTAATATTTCTCACAGTGCTTTCCACAGAAACATGGAACAGGTCTAATTGTACAGACTGTAGCAATCACTAAGCAAGTGGGAGCCAGTTATAAAAAGGTGATTTATTAATTATGTATCAAGAGAAAATTTGTATGGATTTGCATCATGAATGAAAGTAAACTGGTTCCACTGAGCTTGGTTTAACCTAAAGGCAGACTTTCCTGTCTGTGGGGCAGGGGCATGTGTTGTAATTACAGTGATTATAGCGGTTTGTAACTGTTGGCTCATGGTCTATTATTTCATTTCAGATCATCTGTTTGGTAAATCTGATTTATTAGATGGCTAATCAGCTTTATGTGCCTTAGTATTTTGGGAGGGGATATTACTGTCGACTCATGTCGAGGGGGATCAGCTTCTGTGGTGCTCAGTATCCTCTGGACTTCTGTCAATGCCAGTCACAGCTCACTGGTTGTGTAAGCATTGCAAAGTATCATTGGCTCTTAAAGATACAGTTCTTTTATTAGGTTTTTTTTGGAGATAATAAATTGTATATATTAGCAGACCGACTTTACATAAGCATCTATACGCAGGGAGATTATAGCACAGAAAGAGAGTAAACTAGAGTTGGTATTTCAGTGCTAACTCTATAAATCAATAGAGATAACATTGCCATGTTTGCTCTTTTGTTTAAAAAAGGAAGCATAAATGTCACTTAGAAAATTTAGACTGAAAAGAGCGAAATTATTGTCGATCATCCGTCATTTATTTCCTTCGCACATATACCCACGACATTTTGTTTCACGTGTATCTATTTTACTGTTGGACACAAATTTAATCTTGATGTATCCACAGTTTCACTGATTTGATAAACCCAGCCGTTTATCAGATTACCTGACAATGACATCGTGGAGCCTCGTACAGGTCTTAGAAGAAAAGAGTATCCAGCTGAATGGCACGTCTTTTTTTTACAGCTGATATTTGTTATAGAGTGGGTAATCTTTCACAAGCATTCGGGTTAAGGACTCAAAGGCAGATGTAACAACAACAACAAAAGACAAAAACCTAAACTTTATTAGGTCAGTTGCTTAAGCCCCATAATACAAAAACCCACTGAGAGAAAACAAACCAAAAATCCCACGGATTAACACAGAGCTCACAGGGGAGAAGCACAGAGAGGAATAACGAAGACATTTTAACAAAGAACAAGGGAGAGGACTATATATACTCTAAGGGTAATTAGAGGAAATAGCAAGGGAACAAGGCGGAGGTGAACAGAATTAGGCGCAGACATGATGTCGGATAAAACTCACAGAAGAGACAGAAGTTAACAAAGTAAAAGAGGAAAGAAGAAATTTTATGAAAACACAGGAGAAATGCAGGGACATGAATAATTTGACAGAGGGGAAGACACAAGGAAGAGATAGAGGGAATACTGAAGAAGTAAATAAACTCAGAAAGTCAGAAAGTATTATCATAAACTTTAATTAAAACAGGAACAGGAACTAAGAGCTGAGAGCTCGAGGTAATAAAGAATAGCATGAAAATCCACATGTAAACGTAAACAAACTTACCACTAACTAGAGAACGCTAATCTAAAAAGTCCAAAAAGCCCTGGGGCCACGGCACAAACACCGCTGATGACAACAGCGAAGCTTCATTTCTATTTAGGAGCGAGCCTTAATTAATATAATTACTAACACCTGTGTTTACCTGTTGTTTCATAGCTAAACTAAAGGTGTGTTAAAAAGCCGTCCATCCATCCATCTTCAACTTATTCAACTGACGGTCGCGAGCGGCTGGAACCTATCATTTGTTTTTCCATCTAGTCTCTCAGCATCCTGGATGGTAAGTGTTGTGGTCCCATTCACCCAGACTGTAATCAAGTGTATAATGCAACTTCTAATGGTGTGGCAATGGGATTAGAAGTGTGGCCCCACATCAGCACCGTGAAAAATTAATATTTTTTTTATGTGCCACTGGTGGAAACAGAGTAAGCACAGCATCTTTCAAACTGTTCTGGTTTGTAATAAGAATCCCATCCTCACAGGGCCTCGTTCACGATGACAGATTTTTAGTCTTGTTTGTTTTTCTTCTTCTTCTCAAAGGCCGCTTTTTTTTTCTTTCTTTTTTTTTTTTGGTTCTTCACCATCGACTGTGACTCTATAAATGATGCATAGCTCTTAAAATCTCTTTCGTGGAAAACTAAATACCAGACAGGACCAAATAACATTCTTTAATACCACAGGTGGGTGATTCAGTCTGAGAAAGCATGATGCAGATGAACATTACCACTTTGTGAGCTGTCTCTGATGCTGGCCGCCGTGATTTCGATGACTGGAGCTTCACTCTGCGCCCTGTAGGTGTGTGCGAACATATGAACTTGCTAGCACACGCACGCCATTACCAAAGCTTTTAAATGATTCTCAGATGTATGGGTGCTGCCCCGTGCTGAAAGCAGCCGTGGCCCTAAATGTCTGCAGAGGACTCTGGAGCTCTGACATCATCCTCACTTCCCATAAATACCAGATCCTACGCATGCCTTTCCACTCGACCCCACGACGGGCACTTAGCGAGGCAGGGCAATGTGGAGTCAATACCCAAAATATTCACACAGCGTGCAGAGGAAGTGTTCCTTCCTATTTTTAATTAAACTCGTTTGTTATTGCTAATAAGAGGTTGCACCTTAAGACATCCAAGTTGTTTAGAACTGCTTGTGGACACCAGTTAGTGAGTTTTATCCCATCTGTGCAGCACATGGCTTTGAGAACAAAAAAAAAGACCAATTTACAAAACGTGTTTTTCCACCTGATACTGTTTGTAATGGAAAACACATCTATGCCTCGGGTAAACCTCTCATCCACTGCTGTTAGCAGCCACCCACCTGGATGATACCACCGTGGCCCTTCCGTGCTTAGACATTCAGCGTGGGCTAAATAAAAACAGACTCCAGAGGCTCTTTTTTTTTTTTTTTTGAACCATCCTGCACAACATTGGTTTAAGCTTTTGCCCCATTCACAAGGAGAAATACAGTTTATGCATGCTCTTGTGTGAAACCCACAGCCTGCAGCCTTCTTGATTATTACTCTAGTCACAACCAGGCATTCCAGACGGCAGCGATGACTGTGTTGTAAATAGACAAAACAAGCTTTGACAGGCTTCCTACATCGTCTCCATTTTTGCAATGGTTTCTTTCACTTTTTGTCTTTATTTTGACTTCTTTCTTGTGTTTTTTTTTTCTCGATTCTTGCTGTACTAGTAATCACAAAACCACAGATATTCTCTGCGGGCTGAGCCAGCTTGGTTAGGAAAACGGAGTGCAGTGGAAATGTCCGTTTATAATGGAGGCTCGAGCGGTTGGAGGGACCCAAGAACTTAGCGCTACTTTCCCATGAGCTGTTTGCGCATGACCTAGGGTTATTTTATGCTAATGTAAGTTTAAGTCACAGCTGCCAGAACTCTGCGGTTTGTCTGCCTGTGAGAGTTATCTGTGAGAGTTCGAGCTGCAGAAACAGTAAAAGTCGCCACAGAAGAGAGGGACCCCACATACTGGCAGATGAATGACAAAGTAGATATACTTTACGGTCAAGAGGATGTTTCACATGCCGCATAGTTTGTGTGTTTCTGTCACTCTGCCTGCCTGATTTACATATGTGGCTTGTTTTTTTTTTTTATCTCTGTGTGTGTGGCTGACTTTGATTGTGCACATTCACAAGTGTGCATGAATGCTGCACAATGCGTGCCTCTCTATGAGTGAGCATGTTTAGTCTACAGGCAGAGGAAAAGGGGCTCGTGGTTTGACAAAGACAAATAGCTGGGTTTGTTCCTCTGCTGTGAACTGAACCTGTATCAGCACATGACATCACCTCTTCAGTTTTCACTGGCTGGCAGTCAGCGTGCTCCGTGCATGCGCACAGCCCTGGTATACCGCCCGCAACAAGCAGGATGCACAACTGGAAAAGGAGAGAGGAGAGGACAGAGCGAGGCCCGGCGCAGTGCCCGATTAGATAGACGGTATGCCATTGTCACCGCATACAGCGAGCTACTCTGGGGTATTACCAAAGTGTCAGCGACATGTGCAACATCAGCGCGAAATTATGCTGAGCAGCAGTGACGGTTTCTTTTGTGGAGAGAAAATCATTACATTGAAAATACACACAAGTTAATGGCAAACACATGCTGTGAATGTAAAATGCAGTCCGTGCCAATACTAGTTCTTACTCCCGCTTATTGCTTCTTAGATGCAGCGACTCAATTCGAAAGTTCAAAATCTGCAGTGGCTGAAAACAACGTCACAGAGAGCCAAAGCAATAAAGTTGTGGGTATTTCTGGCCAAATATGAACCTCCTAATCATTATTGCTGGTATTTTTGAAAGTTCAATAAATATAATAGCGTTTGCACCGGTATGTGCTGTGCAGAAAATAGCCACATGTGCACAGTCACAAAAAAGCTACCTCTTCAGTTATTATATTTCCAAACTAACTTAATGTACCCTGAATAGATTTCAAAATCATTTAGTCACAAACATGGAAACAACTAAATGGACTGGTTCTTGTGCTTTTCTACTCCACTTTCTAGTGTTTTCTATCAAACATACATACAGTGAATGCACTGGGAGCAACTCAGGGATCAGTCTTGACCTGTGCCACAGTCACCGCTTAAACTAGAGTTCCTCAAAAGGCTGATGAAGCTGGACACTCTGGTGACAGTGGCAGAGAAAAGGACATTAAAGAACCTGATGGACATTCTGAACAATGCTGGGCATCCTCTGCACATGGTTGTAAACAATCAGAGGAGCCTATTCAGCGACAGGTTGCTTCTCGAAAAAGTCGAAAACCAACAGACTTAAAAACTCCTTTGTCCCACACACCATCAGACTGTTTAACTCCTCACTGGAGGGGAGGGGAAGGAGAAACAGGGGGACAAGGAAGGGCGCGAACAATTGAGCTGTAGTGCTTTTTTACACTGTGCAATATTTGTAATATTTGTTTTGGGGTTTGGTGGGGGGGGTTCTTATATCCGACTGTGCAATAATCACTGTGCAATATACGCACTCAAATGTGCAATCCTATTTATCCATATTGTATATTCTGTATTTATATATGTGTATATGTGTATATATGGTGTATTTGTGCTTATATCCTTACTCTCACTCCCCTTATTGTATCTGTAACATGCAACTTCTTTCGGTGCTGTGCTACTGGAAACTGAATTTCCCGGAGGAACCCACCCGAGGGATTAATAAAGTTTCATCTAAACTCTAATCTAATCTAAGGCTTCAAAATTGAGATGATTCAATGTTAAAATCTCCCATTTTAGAGTTGGTGGCAGGTGAGTACATCATTGCTTGTACCATCCAGCTGTCGCACAGCTGTCGCACAGGCTTTAAAGTTGACCTTCCAACCATGATTGCTTTGTTGGAGCATTTTTGAGAACTTTCAAAAGAAGAAAAAGTCTGTGCTAGTGTTTTTTTTAGGGGGGGTTGGTTACTGAATTCAAGCATATTACTTTAACAGTACTTAACACTGATTAGTTGGTATCTGTGTTGGCATAATCCAACCATACAGTCTATGGATGTAAAGGTTACCTGAGAACTTAGTACTCCACCCTCTCATCCAAATATGAAAACTTCTGGCCTCAAAATTTCAAAGAGACAAAATACCGATGGCCAAAATCCTCATTTGGAGATTAAGTATCGGAATTTCAGGAGCGAGACCATGACTCCAAACATGCTCATTCCAGTTCTCATCTATATAGGTTCCCCCAGTTCTGTAAGCTGTTCATTCTCGTTTACATGCCCCACCCTCCCGCCCCTTTTCAATTCTTTAACTTCCTCACTTCTGTGTAGTACATGGGGATCTGCCAGGCCCAGGAGCTGCCGCCAGTCCCCTTTGAGGCCTTCCCCCCAAAAAATTCATGTCCAAGCCATTCACCTTTACCACTTAAACACTGTCAAACCTAAAATGAAGACATGGGCCCAGCTAGTGAATTAAGATTATGAACACAAACTGGTGTATAGCTTCATCTGTGTTTTAAAAACAGTCTTTGATTCAACTACTGTGGCAAAGTGGAAATGGCTAGTGGGAAGGATTTAGGGGGCTCTATTAGCAGTCTAATCATTTAGATGGTATTGGGCCAGATTTAGTGACGCAGTGCGCCGGCATAAATTGGATCCTGGCCTAACAAAAGTAGCGTTGATATTTACCGAGAGCACATTGACAAGTTTGGTTTGAACGCAGAGACTTTTGACCTTGTTGTGTTTATGGAAAATCCTTTCTCAAAGTGAGAGGATATTCAAATCAAGCGCCACATCTGTGAGTGCTATTTGGGGATTATGCTCACACGTTACTTTGCCCTGTTTAGTTAATCTGGCCCTTTGTGTCTTATTAGTGAAGAATCACTGATATCCTGTATCCTGTTTTTGTTTTTCTAAGCTTAGATTGAGCTTGTCCTATCTCAACAGGATCCAGGTCCTTATCCATGGAGCCGAGCTGAGTAATAATCTTATTACACTAGGCCAAGAAAAGAGTACGAGTTTTTCTAATTAAAAACTGTACTGCTACTGAGACTGTCAATAATAAATGGGTGTAGCACCATCACCCGTTGGTTAGTGAAGTCCTATGATGAAGCCTCGTACTAAGCATTTTGGACCTCGTCATGTTGTTGCTTTGAAACCAGACATGAGAGGCGAGTGCTGTGAAACTGAGCAATGCTGCATGATGATTTGTCAGCCACAAAGTTGGCCTGCCTTTAAAGAACGATTACAGAAATCTGCCATAAAATCTATTTTTTTCACTCTAACGGGGATCATATTTAAAAATAAATAAACATTAAGTCATATTCAGTAAGCCACGAAACAATCAACTGGGACCATAAACTCACCAGCTGTTTATTTTCAGTCATAGATCAAGTGAGCTATGTTGTTTGGCAGCTAAAGGGACCGCCCTTTGGCCGCTTGCCATTTGAAAGAATTCAGTTTTAGGCTTCACTTTTCAGACCCAAAAGTTGCCTCCACCTTTTAAATACAGTCCATGTAAAAAAAAAAGTCACTCAGTCCTCTTAGTGTGAAGATCGTGCATCCTGTGCCTCCTTCCTGTCGTGTTTGGGTCAAATCTGACCGATTTACAAATTTAAAAACTCATAAATATTGTGTTTTACATCCGATTGCCTCGAGGCCTTATGGCATCCTCCACACTATGTACTTGAACATATAAAGGTGATGACCACCTCTTTCGTTGAATTTTAAGTGTTTTAATCAACTTAGGTTACATCTGTGGTGCTCCCGATCAAAAATGACTGCCATAGGAAATGAATGGGAAGCCAACCCACCATCCTCCCCTTTGGCCTCTGACCCCCTGAATGGCCCACGAAATGACCAAATGAAAGACCCACTTTTACGACCCGCTGAACTGAATTTGGTGGTGAAAAATGTTTATGTTAATTTAAGAGCTGTTCAAACTGACTGGTCTATTGTGACCGGGAATACTAAAGTAAGAGGGGTGGGGGTGCACACAACCAGTGCAGTTGACTATGTGTCTGTATGCTGGAATATGTATGCTCATCTTTAATGTGTGGCTTTTATTCAACCCGTGATGCAATTATTAACTTTTAAAAAAGAAGTTTTTTTTCAAAGCTCAATGACCGATGGCAGCGTTGCATTTTGAATACAACTTTTTATATATAACATAGCAATTTATTCTATTTTTTTTAACTATTCATAAAAGCTGCTTTAAACACTTAAGTGCATGAAAACAAAATTAATGTGCAATGCTAATACGCGTGACCACAAACACTGCTACCACTACAAAAAGATCCCCAGTCTGTCCCTGCTTTATGAGCGGTTTTGTCTTTACATGTACAATACCTCATAAAGGGTTCCTAACACCACCCTACGACCATGATCACAGCAGAGGTAAAATCAGCTTTAACACTGCAGTGGATTTGTTAGCTGGCTCTTACATCAAGAAATCGGTGTATGTTATTGTCATATGAGTCTTATCACAGTTCCTGTAGTCGCATTTCTTCTTGCTTGAGCTCAGTAACATTTCCCGCCATGTTCCTTTGATTAAAAGCGCATCTGACTCCCATTAAAACTTCCACATTCAGATCCAGGGACTGCCTTTGGAGCTGGATGGAAAACTTTTTTTTTTCTTTTTCCCCCCCTTTTTTTTTCTTTTTTTCATTAAACCAGAGGCCAACTTGAGCCTGAGGTAAAGAGACTCCCTTGCAGAAAAGGTTCAGTGGGCTATAAGAAAGTGTCGAGGAAACTGTTTTCTCATTAACACATTCCGGTTTTAGCTACACAGGGCAGTGAGCTGAAAATGCTTTAATGACTTGGCCATACCGGGGTTTGAAAGATTGTTGGATAAGAAAAGTCGGCCTTTGGCAACACAACAAAGCCCTCGGCCAAATGCCATTCAGAGCCTGGGAATTTTGAAATGAATGACAGTTCCAGTAGGCTCACATTTCACAATTTAATTTTCCAACAGTTAAATGGGAAAAGAAACAGAAAAGCAAAAAGTGTCCCTGACAGTTGTGGGCATGTTTGGACTGTGGCAATGCTGGCCCATAAAAAGCAGGACAAAGATGAGCTGCTGCCAAGTAGTTCACTGCCTGGCAAGGACAATAGGATGTGATATGACTAATCCACGGATTCCAGGGAGGAAACGACACGCCGTGGAAAGCCTCTGAGGTCGTGAATCCCGCAGAAGATCAGCGATGTGGAGTCCACCCCTGAAGGGGAGACAGTCGTTTTACAAGCTGGGCACATATTCTAATGCCTGTGTGACTGTCCCTTGGGACAGATTGTCACTCTGACGGGAGTTCATTGCGCATTTGAGACGAGATGAATGCTGACGGACTGGAAGAGATGAGGACAACACATCATGTTCACTCAGTTGACACAGCTCCTTAAGCTGCTACAGCACAAATATGTGTGTAAGTCTGTTTGTGTCTCTTACTCTGAGGGATGACTATCAGTCAGTCCACCACTCAGATTTTTTTCCCTCCTGGTACAGAATAGCTTTTGAAGTCCTTCAGAAAAGCAGTTTCAAATTTTAAAACTGTTGGATAATAACTCTGTTGCGGCCTGAGCTGGCAAGACCAGCTAGGATTGCGGTTCGGTATCTGTGCTGGAATTCATCCTCAGTCGCAGAGCATAATAGTAAACAACTCCGCGCTCCATTTGGCTTTCACCTGGTTGCTGCTTACTTTGCAGAGGACAGGGGAACTTTTCTCAATTTTCTCCTGGAATATCACTGCGTGCCCTTTTGACTCTTTATCTCAGAAAGCACTGCTAAGCTGCGTTGCCAGCTCCCGTTCACGGTTAATTACAGGAGATCCCTCCGCCTCGCTTGAAGCCCGTATTTGTGAACCAGCAGTTGTTAAGCTCAAAAGAGGTAAACATGAGAGCAACAAAAAGGAAAGGGTTCAGTATTTCCACCACATAAACTTGATTTATACAAGGTTTTGAAACCAAGTGTAAAAAATGTAATTAAAAACCCAGTGGCACCCTGTATGGTCTTCTGCTGCTGCAGTCCATCTGCTTCAAGGTTAAGGTTGTGTGTTCAGAAATGCTCTTCTGCAAACCAGACCTGCTAGACTTTTTACTTTAATATCACTAGATGAAATGACGTGCAGAGGACCCAGACAACTTTATTTCTGCGAAGCACAAAATCCAAAGCAAATAAAAAGCCACAAACCAGGAGTCCCAGAGTCCACACGAACAGGGAAATTACCAGTAGTATCTGACAAAGAAAAAGGAGGAGACATAGCTGTGGTCTGTCCACTCTTACAAGGATATTTTTTGGGGAAAAAGAGCTTTTTATTGGCTTTTGATTGGCCCGACTTTCTATATGGTCAGGGCTATATTGCCACCTGTTGCTTTTGCGTGTTTTTAATAGCTCTTGATATTGTTTTGTTTTGTTTTTTTCAGGTGAACGAACAGTATTTTTCAGACAGTGGTTGTGTGGTCAGAAAATGCCAGGTCTAATACATATCCTTGTATATATATCATGTATATTCTCTGGGGAGGAATTGGGGATTAGCAACATATAGACAGTGTTGGGGAGTAACGGAATACATGTACCGCCGTTACGTATTTAAAATACAAAATATGAGTAACTGTATTCCGTTACAGTTACCGTTTAAAAAGGTGGTATTTAGAATACAGTTACTTTGTTGAAATAAATGGCGGTACTTTCCTGTTTCATATTGTCGCGGGTCAGGACTGTTTGGGTTTTGTTTGACAGCTATGTTCTGTCGTTCCAGGCGGCAGCGTTACGGTTGCCATGGTTACAGGGTGCCGCTCTCTCTCTGCGTGTTTCCTGGGTGAGAGAGGCCTTTTTGTTGTTGTTGTGCTAAGCTAATAGGCAGAATGCTACAGGTATAGCTCTAAAGAATGTAGCATCATAGGCAGTGTAGTCCGTGCTGCAGGGAGAATGGACTGCCATACCCGTTATGTGTCTGTGAGCGAGGGAGGGAGAAAAAGGAAAAGTACGAGCTGTCATCGAGCAAAAACGGGAGCTGGAAGCATGTAAATATAATAATAACCACTGCAGCCAAGAAGAGTGCCTGACGAGCCCAGTTGTAAGTAAGCTATTAAGACTCGACTGTACACCGTGTTCGTGTTTTCCTCCAAAAACAATAAGTTCCTTTGGAGCAGCCTTTCAACACCTCTCTCTGTCTCTCGCTAGCAAAGTTGACCCAGACAACAAAGTAAAGCTATTTTTCGGCTACGAGCCAGACACAGAATCCACCATATTAGTCAGAGGTCCCTTTACTACGGTTCAGAGCCACGGACCTTCAGTAACAGTAATAAATCACAGCAATAGTACATTCATGTAGTTGTAAACAGCATGATAATATATTAAGTAATCCAAAGTATTCAGAATACGTTACTGTCGTTGAGTAACGTAACGGAATACGTTACAGAATACATTTCGGGGCATGTATTCTGTAATGGAATACATTTTAAAAGTAACCTTCCCAACACTGCATATAGACCTGTGTGCATGTAAACACAGGTGAAGCTAATTAGATAAACAGGAAGTAAAAACTGAAGCAAGGCACACAAGAAAATCAGCTATTGTAGTGAAGCAGGGAATAACCAAAAGACAAAAAAGAAACAGATCAAGGCTCACACGAAACATGATAATGGGAACAGCAAACAAACAAAACAGAGGGAGGAACATACAGAGAAGCTCTAAAGGACTCAACATTTCAGTTCAGTTTCATTTATATAGCACAACAACCTCAAAGAACTTTAAATGTAAGGTACACACCCTACAGTAATCAAGAGGAAGCACTTGGCAACAGTGGGAAGGAAAAACTCCCTTTTAACAGGAAGAAACCTCCTGCAGAACCAGGCTAATGGAGGGGCGGTCATCTATTACGACCAGTATGGGAGTAAGGCAGACAGACGGGACAAAAGACAAACTGTGGAAGAGAGTCAGAGATTAATAATAACTAATGATTAAATGTAGATGGGTGTGTAAGTACACTGAGAGTGAAGATGGGAAGCTCCTAGCAGCCTAGGCCTTTTAAAAATATATGCTTTATCAATCTTAAAAGTAGAGAGAGTATCTGTCTCTCAAATCTAAACTGGGAGCTGGTCCCACAGAAGGCTTCGCCTCCCATTCTCCTTTTAGAAACTCTAGGAACCACATGTAAGCCTGCAGTCCAAAAGCAAAGTGCTCTAATTGGTTTGATGTGGTGTTATGAGATCTTTAAGATGAGATGGGGCCTGATTACTCAAGACCTTATATGTGAGGAGAAGGAGTTTGAATTTGATTCTGAACCCAGAACTTGGTAGAAAGACAATTAAATCAAATCAAGAACCAGAATTCACAAGTAATATAAGACTAGAGCTTAATGCTGCTCGAATAATGATGAAAAGAAAACATTAAAATCCTGGGAGCATGACACTAAAACTTATTTCGAGCTTCAGCCCGTGCATTAAGCATGCATCACAGATTCCTGAGATGAATCTGTGTTTCTTCTTAAGACAAACTCAAACAGAAGCCCTTGAAGTGTCAGACTTCTCTCCAGACTGTATGGGAGGTATCACCATTCATGTTCTGCATTGTACTGGCTCCCGGCCTCTCTTATATTATAGCAGATTCATGGCACTGACAGAGCAGCTATTTCAGGTCGTGCACCCTGCCACAGCAACCCAAGCATGTTGTAATTTGTGCTTGTCGCCAGGAATTAATTGTCTGCGTTTTTTGTTGTTTTTTTTTGCCAGAAAACATAAATCAGTTGTCCACATCCTTTCAGTGTCAGTCGCCTTTAGCGCAACGAGAGGCGGCCGGCCTTGTGAATTCCTGACAATTATAGCACCGGGGTGGGCCGCAACCCACCATGAAATCAGCCGTTCAGGATGCCCGGACAAAAGATGCCGGGGAGGTAAAGGTGAAGTTCAAAACCTCCAAACATCTGATGTCATTTCTTCCACTAACATTTGATTTAATTTCTTAACAAAGTGAACACAAGATGTCTGATAATATCTCTGCCAATAATCAGTAGTATTTGTAATGAACGAACAAGTTCGGCATGATAATACCGCTGGACTTGTTTTCATAAGTTCCTATTTCCTGCAAGTCTGCCTATTTTCTAGGATTAGCTAAGTGTTTGCAAGGTCCAACTAAAACAAATATGACGGTAGTTTGAGTACTGCCCTAAACCACCAGTCGATCTATCTACTGATCTCAGCCTAGATCCTGTCCAGACAATGCCCCGCTTCCCCCTGCTGCACCAATCAAAACACATGCCATTATAAGGCAGCCGGGCGAGGGCCTGCAGGCAAAGACGAGGAGAAAGGAGAGGGAAGGTGACAAAAACAAGAGAGAAAAGGAGGAGGAGGAAGAGGAGGAGGCATGAAGACAACATGGCATCTAATAAAGAGATGTCTGTTTTCACCGCCTTCGCCACCTTTGTTTGGTCTTTTGTCCTGTTCTCGTACCCGTGGCTCTGCTGACTGCATTGACTCTACTCTCCACTGCTCTTAATAAAAGCCTTTAAGTGGAATGGAGAGCCGTCCTGAGTGGCTGATACTGCGCTCTGATGAACTAAAGGGACTGGAGCTTGCTGGTTGGGAGCAGTGAACTCGGTCTTCCACTGGTGCTCTCTAACAGTGTCTCTAATCCATTTAGGTTGAGGGCTGGCAGAGGCTGAGGTCTGACAAAGCACAGCTCTGTCTCTGTGATCCGGCCCACTGAGTTCTAAGTTTTTACAGATGTGGAGAACAAATGGGCATGCAGTTAGCCCAGACTGGGAAGGCTGACTAACTGGACACAGGGTGCTAAATCTGCTTCTCAACAACTCCCTGATTAATCTTTCACGTCTGCTTTCCAAACTGACCTACCCAAAGCACGGTGAACTCAGACAGCCGTGGCCTGGTGGGTATTTCCAAAACTGATATGTCAAAATTTGCACGTGAGCATTTCGATTTCTGAAACCTTACATTTTGTGTGTATGTGTGTGTGTGTGTGTGTGTGTATACAGGGCAGGCAGCCAAGCATCTTATCAGCCCCGATGTTGTCTTTCTTGGTTTCAATCCCAGTGCTTTCCAGAAGAAGAGGAGGGCCTGACGAAGAATGCAATTTCTTTTGACTCGCATTTCCACTCGAGCAGTTGTCATGCTCGTGCCTTCAAACAAACCACTGCAAAATGTGGAAAAATGTCTCCGATCAGACGAGTCGCAGCAGCGGCGGCGGCGGCTACGGTAGAAATTATGCGAGATACATCAAAGCAGACGGGCTGAAGTTGTCTTTGATGATAGGCGGTTTATCTAGATTATGTTATGGCAGATGAATACAAAAAAGATTTACACAACATTACACTGAAACAGATGTTAGCAGTATGAGTTACCATGGGAGTGCCCCTTTCTTTCCTTTTCCAGTCAAGAAAGTAAGTTACAGGGCTGTCATGGTGAATGACCCCACCCCCGCAGTTTAGTGCTCGACTGAGCTCGATTTTGCTCGAACAAGGCCAAATTCAAACTTGGAATGAGAACAGCATCCTCTACTGTACTCCTGGTAAATCGCACAGACACCGAGCTGCAGCAGCATTTTTTTCTTTTTTTACTTTAAGCTGTACCCATGAACTAAGAAACACACCCACTACAGTTGGGTGTAGGTCAAAACCAAGATGAGCGACTGTGACTGGGAAACACACACAAACACATAAAGTGGACAAGGACGTGCTAACTAGCTGAATAAAATGGGTGTATGTTCGGCAGCACTTTCCCTGTGCTATTTCCTGGCCACCTGTGTGCCAGCTAGCATGAATAGGAAAGTATTGTGCTTCTCTATTTTTTACCATCTCCCACAGCACTCTTTCCTCCCACTCCTCCTCCTCTCAGAGCACTCCAGCACAGACTAGGTCAGACTCCATTTGAGAAAAACTGTGACCCACACTAGTCATTTGGCCAAACATTTCCAATAAAATGGTTGAATCATGTGTGGGCTGTCTTTTTTTGAAACTTTCAGTTCAGTCCAGTGTGCCTCATAGCCCCAGTATTTCATGTGAACCATAAATAGTTGAAATGTTAAGGAAGTCATTTAAAGGGGATGAAAGTTTATCACAAGATTGGGAGCTAGAAAAAAACGAAAGAAAGATAGAGGAGAGAAAAGAAAATTCAACTTTACCTGCTGCTTCTCGGAAGTGCTTGGACATTTTAGAGTTATGCTAATTCATTTCTTGCTACGAGTCACATGAGACAAGCAATAGTGCTGTCTTATCTACCACCAGCAGCCTCTTTCTTTAATTTAGCATAGACGGGGGACAAAAAAAGGAAAGTGATTAGCTCTGATCCTTAAAAGCTGGTCTTACAGCTAGGATACTTGTTTCTGTTAAGCTAAGGAAATCAGTGTAAGCTGTAGCTTTATTTTCACCATACAGATGAGAGCTGGACACTTTTCAAAGTAACATGCATTATGGTTGAGTCAACCACAGTTAAAAGTGATTTTCTGTTGGCGACTAATAGCAAGTAGTTGCACCAACCAGCTGGTCATCACCATGAGTGTGCAGCATCCTCATCCTCAATGAGCAACCGCTTTAAAATGCAAGGTGATTGCAGAGATCGCTTGGCGGGAGGCAATTTGTCTCCATGGCAGACTGACTCCAATCACTCTCAGACAGATTAGTGAGGGTGTGCAAATAATCACCGTATAATTTATAGACACAGACAGACTGTCAACATGTTGGAATCAATCCGAGTCAGTCTGCGCTGACTCATGTGCAACGCATCTCTTACCTGGTTGCCAACTGGTTGTATTCTGCTTATATTCTGATGTAAAAACAAGGTTGCTAATTTTGCAGTTAAATCAACATCCTGCAGGATGGTGCAGCAGCATACAGGATGGATACGGATCTATGATGTTTTGGCTGGATTCTTTAGTAAACCAGTTTATTGTAGTTATTATTGCAAACAGTTTGCATGTAATTGCCAACTGGTCCCTGTTCAATTGCAAACTGAATGCCAGCTGATAGCAGATTGAGTCCATCTTATTGACGTTTTATGACCATTTCCACCAACTGAAGTCACTTTGAAGAAGCAGTTGGTCCCCGTCTTTGAAGCAACCAACAATATCGTAATTCAAAGTGCTGCGGTCATCAACCACTGTGACTGTAATTTCAAGCTATCGTTTAGGTTTGAGGTATTTCTTTATTCGAGGGGGTTGGCTTGACAGAAGAACAACAATGCCTAAAAGAGGCGATATGAGCAGTGTTGTGATGAACAGAGACTAAGAAATTTTAATGGAACCTGCAACAATAACATGAAACATAAATGGTGGCAAGTAAAACTCCTCTGCATCCGTTCAGACAAGCATTTTTCTCTATGTCTAAGTGTTTTTCTATGTAACATTCATACTGGGTGCAGTTCAGGGTTAGGTATCTTTCCCAGGGATACCTTGGAAAAGGCCAAAGGTCACCCTCTAGCAGATCATTACATGAAGGAACCTTTTAAAAACAAGCGCGTCCATGCTCACAGGTGTACACACGGGTGCTCACACACACAAACTACACCCTTTTTGGCTCCTACCTCAAAGCACACTGTGCGCTGTCGATATTACGTGCTGCACAATAATGTTTAATATTTAGTATTTACTGTTATATTCCCATATATCATCGTGATGTTGTTTATTGTATTGCTCTCGTTTTCTTCTGCTTGTTTTCTTTTTTTTTTCTCAACAGGTGATCCAGGTGATTGATATATGTATTTTTTTTTTTTTTGTCTGCTTATTTAGTTGGTTTTTGTTTTTTTGCCCTTTATCCCCATCCCTCTTCTCCGCTGTTTTTCCCCCCTCTTCATTTCTCCCTTTTCTTTTCCTCATTCAAGTCTGTCCCGTATCTAGCAAGTGAAAATAAAAAAATAAATAAAATAAACAATAAAATGTGAATCAAATAGACCATTGCGGCAAGGCTGGGACGGTCAATTTGGTAAAGTAAATCCGTTGGGCATCTTTCTTCGCCTTTAGACAATAATTCTGATGGCAAAAGAACCAAACGGGACAGGCAAAAAAAAAAGGAGAAAAAAAAGGAAAAGGCCAGAGAAGCTAGGGATTAAATTATGAACCATCTAGTTAGTAGATGACCTGCTCCCAGTCAATACTAACCAGGCCTGACCCTGCTTAGCTTCAGAGATCAGATGAGATCTGGTGTGTTCATGGCAGTAGGGCTATCAGCCAGTGAATGGAAGTAAATACGTAGGTGAGAGTAAGCTCATTTTGATAAATCTGATCATTTTTGCAAGCTTTTAATTTGCATGTGGCATTAAATTTTATGCATTCATTGCTGTTTGAGCAAAATGACCAAGATTAGCTTCCAAATTCCAGTTTAAAAGCACATGAAGGTCAAATTCAGAGGGATTCATTTTGAATCTTGGACAAAGGGGCCTTCCGAGGAGCACGAATGAACACAAATCAACATGATTCAATGGGAACACATGCGACAGGGCTGAAAAATACACAAGAGTTATCTGCTCAGCCAGAGCCTGTAGCAACCAACTGCCAGCTACAAAGTAATGGAGCAACATCAAAACCGCTTTACTTTGTCTTTTCATTGTTACACATCTCTGAGCAATTATTCTCTGGTCTATGATGACCACATCACTGCTCGCCTCTTCCTGTGCGTAAACCTCTGAACACAGAGGTTGAACCCAAACCAGTGCAACACAGCAATGTTATTATATTCTGCAGAACCAAAGAAAGCGTGGACCATTCTCTCTGGGATTTCATCCAGACCAGCATTCTGCCTTGACTCAGTAACCAGTGTGCGATTTCCACTGGCAAGCCTGATTTAGGGTTAACTGGCAGCTTGGGTTGTAATGTATTTCCTTTCGTAAACCCTTAGAGCTGAAATGCCACAGAAACAATTAAAACAAGTGAAACAACGGGAAACTGATGTGAACGATACCTTATTTAGAAGAAAATGCATAAAACCCACACCACAGGTTGCAAAGCTGCAAAGAGTAAACAATCGAGAAATGACTTGAAGCGAGCGCGCGCTGATGAACGTGTAGACTCATCAGGTGTTCGTGTAACAGCCGTGAAAGTTTGAAAAGTATCCCTGGAGACAAGACCAAATATAAACAGCCTGAAATACACGCCTGTTAGTTCTAGCCAGGAGCAGCCATGTGGGCATATCCAGTTGCAGTGCTGAATAAGAAAATGAGAAAATAAATAGCTAGCAGGACCGAGTTCCTGTTCGGGCTGACTCAAGAAAACCACCTTCTGCTGTTCCAGCCCACAGGTGATCAAGCCAGGCTAAAAAGCTTGCTAATAAATTCAGCACCGCATTCCCCCAAGGTGTCTGGGATTTGAGGCGTCCTGATTAAGGGGATGTTTGACCTTCTGGTTGGATTCCCTGTCTGGGCCTGGAGCTCTTTGCCTCCAGAGAGCCTCTTTCAGCACTAAAAAGTCACACTGGGTTTCACTTCTATGACCCACTTAAAAGCTATGTGTTGGCAGATGTGCCCCAAAGGTTTCTTGTCAGCTTCCGAGCTTCTTCTTTTTTTCTTTTGCTTCCCTTTAATTACGGGCTGGGTGGAGAAAAAGCAAGAGAGAAATGGAAAGCTAGTCAAAGAAATTCAGAAAAAGGGAGTGAGGATGATTTTTAATGAGAGGGATTGAGGGAGCATTATAGAGAGACAGAGAGAGATTGAGATGCAAATGCTTTTATTCTTTGCAGAAGGAGAAGGGAATATTTCGTCCAGTTATTCATGAGGTCATGTTATGATCACCCTCCTCATGAAAATATTTACGAACTCAGTGAAGTGAGGGAGGAAAGGGACCTCAGCATCGAATCACGCTGGACATTCGCTGGCAAAAAGTTTCTGCTAACAATGTTGCGCAAACAACACGAGAAACGTGAAGTCATCAGAGTCCCGAGGCTTTACGCCCACATGTTGTTTCACTCATAATCTTGAGTTTTAAAGGACTATCTCGACGGCAACACAAAGCTCTCAACGTGAGCCTGATCTGTACAGAGCCGCACCTCAGAGGTGGTCTCTCTTTTAACATTTAGCCAACGGAAACTTTTCCAGGAGATGTTGATCCAGTGGGGAATGTGCTGCTCTTGCTCTTGCTCTTGCTCTTCCCCACCGGGTGGGGAACAAGGTCGAGCACAGAGGGGTCAAGCTCATCCATCCTCCAGCAAATGGAAAGATGTCAAAGCTGCCGTGTATCTGTAGCTGTGGGTGAGCTCCTGTGTGTAGATAGCAGTCCAGTCCCGGCTTTCCACTTTGTTGCACTGCTAATGCTGACATTATTCCCAACTGGTTTGTGTTTGACTTGAATGGAAATGACAGTTTCATGCCGCAGACACATGTGGAAAGAAGACACATGTAATTTCAAAAGAGGACCTAATAAAGGGAGCTCGTTCGAAAGGTCCTACTTGCTAAAGCTTGAGTATTATCAGAGGACGTGATACAGAAAAGACCTCACAGATGCTTCAGATTGGTCCCAGAAAAAAATATCCCCCACCTCTGAGGACATGTTTTCTTCCTTTAGCACCCCACCCTTGTGCTTTATCCTTCTCTTTCCTTTAACCTTCTTCATGCACCGTGCAATCTCAGGCTTATTGCATAGAAACAGATCTTGCTGTTAGTGGTGGGCATTAAAAATGAAATGATTAATTGTCAAAACTAAATTATAAAAACATGATATATATATATATATATATATATATATATATATATATATATATATATATAGCAGAGAGCTGGGGGGTCTTAGAGATAAAGTCTAGAAGGAGGAAGAAATTTTCCCTACTAAAGTCGGTTCACTGGCAACAAGATTATTTGTGCCGCATAAGCAGGAAATCAGATCTGGGAGTCTCATCAACAGGAAATTAAAGAGAGCAACATGGTTTAGAGAAAAGCAAACAAAGCTCAGGCTACTCAGATTCTCCCGGCAGCAACATTAACTGGTGACAAGCCCTGGCAATGCTCGAGGATGTCCTCACAAAGAACCACCCTTCAGGTCCGTCCAGTCCGTGGATAAACAGAGGCATTGGCTCTCTGTGATTGCAGACATCCTTGTGTAAATAAAATCTGAAAGAATGCCGTCTCCATTCTGTTGCGAGGCTCATTTTTCGTCACCGTTCTTAAATTCACTAGAAATTACTGCTGTTTGAGACTCAACCCTGCACACTCTATGAGATCTCGAAGCTGTCTGTGTTTCCACAGCTGAGCTGACGTATCTCATTTGCAGACAGTGTTTTCTTTAATTCAGTACATGGGTGCACAGGTTCTGCAGAAAAACCTGCTAGTTCACTGGGGCTTTTCTGTGCACTCCCAAACTCTAGAGATCATATTAGCAGTCATCACAGATCACACTCAGTCTGAACCTGAGTGTGATCTGTGATTAGCTGGTGACCTGTCTATAGTGTGACCCCAGCTTATCCTAACTGGATAGGAAAACGTTTAGATGGCCTCCATACTGAATCGCATCATGGATCAAATACGGTTTAAAAGCAAGTTTGTACTCTAGCAAATGTAGCCGCATGCCACAAACAAAGATCAGTGGGAAATTGTCCCCGTACGAAAGGGAAATGCTTTCTTTAATCCGAGCACACAGCAGAGTCTGAGAGAGTGAAATACATTTCATTCACTGAGACTTTTATGGACTTCTACCTTTTAGGGGCTCTTCACCCTGTGAAATGTGCCACTGATAGAGTCACAAATCCACATCTACAGTTTGGCATTTCATATTCTTGCACTGTAAATCCAGTGATGCTCTCATTGATTCCACACATTGATTTAACTTAACATCTCAGGGGTGAAATACAGCACTCGTTGGGAGCTTGTGTGTGTGTGTTGTCTACCTATGCTGAATGTGGACAGTCAGAATTTGTAGTGTGATGTTGGGCTGGACTTCTGTGGCTTCTGTGGGTCTTCTGCGGAAACCAATGTCTGTTCTCGAATATCCCAGCCACACACATTCTCAGCTTCAAGCGCACTTTCATCAGAACCTAATGGGCCTTAGCTGCCCAAGAAGCCTGCGGCTTTACATTGAGACAACAACAGTACTTCTTTTGTAAGTGTTGTCCTAATTGAAATCATCTATTTACTTAACAATGCATTATCGCTGGTGTGTGTCTGACTTTCTCCAGGGCGTGTAATTCTTCTAATTAATGAAGCTTGTTTGGATGATACTTGTAGACCACAGAGGATTAGGTTGTGGTTTGTATTGCTCAATTAGGATCTTGCTGAAGCAGGTGCAGAGATACTTGACTTTTCCTATAGACTTGTCTATAGACGTGATTTCTCTTTTGTGATTTAAGAAAATAAATGGCTGTAATTAGTCTACACAGAAAAAGCTACCTTGGCTATTTCTGGGTAACATATTTATCCTTTTTTTTAGTCTTTCATTTTGTTTTCTTTAGTGTAATCAAATGACTAGCTCTAAGTCCTGTTTTGAAGTTGAGCAGAACATCTGGATGAAGAATGCGATGATATTATGTAAAAGTGGTTGTGTTTCGCTTTTTTCATCTAAGGTTCGCCAAGAAAGCATTTAATTACAAATATTTTTAATGTCATTTAGTCAAATATGTCATTACTGTTCCTCATGTAGCCAAAACCTTGTGTTTTTATCTATCCAGCAGTAAGATTCAGCTCCAGCAGCCTATTTTTGTGATCTGATCTTTCTTTCATTCTCTCTGATTTTCTCTGCCGGAATAACAAAATGTTTGCCTCTGGCAAAGCCATTGATTAATCCCATATTTGGACAAGCTGTGCTGCGCTACCTGGGTGCCTGTAGAAATGTTGGATTTTAATTTAAGCTCCAGCAAACAAAAACATTTTTCTGGTAAACTTTTATTGTATTTTATTTTATTTTTCTTCTTGGGTTTGGCAAGCAGCAACCGTCACGGCTGAAAGTTGTAACACAACACAGACATGCAGTTGCCTGAGGCCTGCTCAAAAAGAAAGTCAATCCCCATAGATTTAAAATGCTAAAATGCCAAACTTAAAGCAGAAATAAATACGTTTATAGTCCATTTATAACAACTGTATAGTCACAAATATTCATCTGTTTTCAACTGTATAACAGCTTAAAGTTACAATGTGTAAAATTTCACCAATAGATGTCAAAAAATTGCAGTCAAGTAAATTCTGTTTTCTTACCCTCCCAGTTCAAGTGCATAATTCCAGCTACGGTGGCTGCTGAAGGACAATCAACTCTGGAGGAGGCTGTAAAACTTTGTGAAAGAAGTCCGATACAAGTTAATGAGTCAGTGAATCTCACTTCTGTCTAATAACAGAGATACTGAGGTAAGTTGTTCAGGATATCCTGAATTTTTCTTATGGTGGGTGTTGCTGTTAGCCCCTGTTAGCTGCTGTTAGTGTCTATTAGCTGCTGTTAGCCAGCATTATTGAAACTGTCTTTGTTCACTTGTTAACTGTTGATGTTTAGCCAGTTCGTTGTCAGCTGTACAAATGTAACTGAAACAATATCAGGAATAAAAGAGCATGTTTATACAAGTTTTTGTGATTTAGAGCTCTGAGTTTAGGAGAGGCTTCAGGTGCGGAGGAAGAACATGACATTTTTTATTAAGACACCTGTCATGTTGTCTTTTTTCCCCTTCTTTAGTGAAGGAGACGCCCTAACAGATGATAAAACATACAGTACATGTGATCTTTCATATGTTGAGTCTGAAACGAATCAAAATTTGCCTTAATGCAGCAGTCAAAAACTACCAGTTCCCTTCTCCTCCACCTTTGGCATTCTACATATGTGGCTGGTCTCCAAACGCATACATAAAACACAATAAAGCAAACAGCGACGCCCACCTAGGTCACTGTAAGGTGGGTCAACATGGTGGCTTAATTCTTAATCAAAACTTTATTCTAAGTTTATGAGAACACATCAATTTGTTGGGAGACAATTACACAATAATCAATGTGTATTTATGAGTACAATATTCTTTTTTCTATTAAATAGGCTCAATAAATGACTGACTGTACCTTTAAAGTTTATTAGTGTCACAGATGAGTCCAGACAGACTCTGCTCATGTCGGCACTTTTTTTAGCATATCTGTTTTAGCAGCACACCCTCTCATTCAAATATTGTCATTTCTCATTCAAAAACAAAACCTTCCTCTATTATAGACTCTATGCTTGAAGGCGATCAGATGATAAGGAAACATAGTTAGGGCTTCCTAAATTGCACATTTTTTCTTTAAAAGATAGCTACACTTTTTCTCAAATCTCTTTTCTACTTAAGTTTTCAATTGAGCAAGAAGATGTCCAGCAAAAAGCAAATTTTCCATCCTCCGGGGACCTCACAGGGTTCCCTCTTAGCACTGGCCCCAGTCTGGGGTCCTGATACACATACAGCCTTTATTGATGAGATTATAAATAAAGCAGAGAGCGTAGCTGCATGTGTGTCAGTTAAGGCAGACAGAGTTTCCGAGAGAGTGTTGAAGGTCAGCTGCTTTCTCTTTTTCAACCCTGCATCCAAAATAAACATTCCATCCAGCCTACAGTCGTCAGACTGCGGAGAGAGCGAAAGCAAAGCAAGAGAAATTGGAATGAGAATTTCAAAGGACATCAGAGGCGAAAGTGAACTTTTTTTTGCCTCCTGAAAAGCTAAGGTTTCACAGTTTTGGCTTTCCCAGCTCTGAAATCCCCCATGCCTCAACAGTTATTCATCTGGGTAGACATCATCAATTACAAATAATTAACCAGATGATGGTCTGGTGAGCAGAAAATGGAAGAGGTGATTCATCACTTTGAGCACCTTTTGGGCTTCCTGCTCACAAAACTTAAAAAAAAAAAAAAAAAAAAAAAAAAAAAAAACGAGACTAAAAAGAGATCTTTTTTTGTACCTGGGCTAATGCCCAGTAAAGGACATGTCATAAGTATTGTGGCAGAATCATTTCACCTGACAGCTAAGGAAACAAACCTCAATCCCAAGCTTAGCACGGTTGGCCTATGAAATAAGGGGCACGGAGAAAAAGTAGTTGGACATATTTCTGTATTATTTTTTTTTTTAGATTAACAGAGTTTTCTTCCTCCACTAGTGCACTGCTTCTCTCCTCTTTTGTTTGTCTGTGTCATGCTTCCTCTGTGGGTGAGTTACTGGCGGTTTGGGCGATGACGTAATTGTGGAAAGGTCCTGGGTGCAGTCAGACTTGTAATTCAGTGAGGAATTTTTCATCTGGTCAAGGCTGGCTGCGTGTGTCTTTATAAATAAAGTTGTTAAGTCTTCAAAGGGGGAAAAAAAAAAGATAGAGGAGCAGGAGAGACATTAAATGAGCAGGCCCTTGCCTAACCTACTTACTATACAGGCACTGCTGAAAACCCTATGATATTCATTTCTAATCCCGATAACGCAGTCACAGGTCAGATTTCTGTGCTGTTTACAGTGTGAGGTTCTGCAAATAAGAACACGCTGATGCTGAGCGTGAAATAATTCCTGTCTTGATCCAGGAAAATATTATCCTGACCAGAGCGATCCAGAATTTGTCCTCCAGACGGTGTGTTTGGGGATCATTCAAGGGCTGCTCATGAGTCAGTTAAAAGATGACTGCATAAATCACCATATTCAGTCGTTCTCCATCGGTCACGTCGGTTTAGGCGAATAAACATGATGGCCACGAATTACACATTTAGAATTTGCCTTTTTGAAATACAATACATTTTTTTTCACAGTAGTAGAGCAGGAGCCCAGCAAGTGCTTGCTTGGTACGCCACTGCAGGATACTGAAATCAGCTACTGCTATCGTCAGCTGTGTTTGAAGAGGGAGCCTGTGCTGTTTCAGTGGTATGGCACTCCCCCGCCCCATGTGTGCTTTATTACCTCATCTTCAGTGGTGATTTATGGCTCTCACAGAGACCACTTTTCTGGGCTGTTTATATCTGGTGAAGATAAAAGAAAATCATGGCTTTATTACCCAGACAGAGTGGGTCTGTTTACACAGCGGAGGGCCTCATCGGGGAGCTGCAACATACCAGCATCGCACATATCTGATCTGCCTTTTCAGAAGCAATAAATGACACGAGCACGCAAATCATCCCTCCCAACATGACGGATACGTGTTAAATATAAAACGGTATATATAAAACAAATTCTTTTACTCTCTGTTCCTCGTGGTGATAAGAGGGCATCTCGTTCTGATGATTTGTATGCTGATAAACAGCTTTGCGCTCATTATGAAAATGTTTTTCCCAGATTAAAGCAAAAAAACTGTGCGTTTTCACAGCCACGGTTGCTAACGATCGATGTTTTCAGCATGCAGAGAGATTCAAGATCAAGGTTGCCTTGTGCTTGCTCTCATGTCCTCCCAGAGCTCCTTGTGTGGCTGATGTTTAAAAACTATTTGGCTATGGCGCCATCTTGTGGTGAGAATGAATGACAGACAAAAATGCAAGTCTGATACACGTGATCAAAAAGCTTTTTACGAGATTAAACAGATTTGGGGAACTGATGTTACTTCAGATCCACTACTTTATGTATTATGTGTACATCCAAATGATACAATATATGCAAAACTGATATAGAAGAGTTCTGCCTTCCTAATTTTTAAAAAACCCTTTATTATGGAACGAATTACTGGAAGACTTCAGCTGAAAACAGAATCATCTTTACTTCTCTCTTCTTCTCATTGCTGTAGGTCATTTTATAAATATTAATTACACTTAAATTTTTACAGTGCAGACTACATTGACAAAATCTATATCATAAATGGAGGTTTAATTGAAGGAAGATATAGAAAGAAAGAAATATATAAAGATTCATAGAGAAATAGTTATAGAGATCAAATCAAATGTGTTTCCTATTACATGAATTAAGTTTTTTATTTTAAAAAAGCTTTAAAATATGACAATATTTTTAAAGCCATCGCTCTACATTGGCTCATTGCAGTGATGAACTTGGAAAAATATCACCTGAACCTTAATGCAACTGATTATTCGCAATGCAATGTAAGGTTTACATCACAGCTGCCCTAAATTAACAGCAATGGTAAAATCCATTTTCTGAGTGTCTGTAATAGTTAATCCACCAGTATGTGCGAGAGTTTTTTATTTTTTATGCCAAAAAATAATTATTGTTATCTATTAATTTTTTTAATGTACAGTTTTTAATTCTTTATTTTTAATTAAGATGCCAAATTACAGTCATTTACTTGCATTCCTGGACAAATTTGTTTCATTGGTTGGATGTTATGTAATCCAGTGTGACAGTGTGTGTGAGATTTCTAAAATACTTTTTTTTTCTTTTTATAACAGGCAGTCTAATAAATCTCAAGTCAGCAGCTTTACAGTTTTAAGCCATTTGCTTTAATAGCACTGTTTTCAGGCACAGCAGCAGGAAAAGTGGTAGAAACCCAGCTTTATGTCAAAAGCAGAGTGGAGCACAGTCTGGAATAACCACTTTAAAACTCGCATCACCCTAGAACATAAGACGTTTACGCTTTCTCTTTGACAACATTATTTATTAGCCAGCACAGATGATTAACTGTGATGTAAGGACAGTTTTTTTGTTTTGTTTTTTAACCAAGACCAAAAAAACTGGCAGCAGCTAATAATACGCACTGACATTGAGGTCAGTGAGGTCTATGAACCAAAAGCAAGTTTTCAAATCAGACAAAAATAGTGTTTCAATACACAGAAATGACGGGCACTTTGTACTTCATGTCATTTGTACAGTTTCTCATGAATCCTCCTCACAGTGCCATTAAGTTACTGTGCAACTTCAGACAATAATAAAACGATCATATTTATCCAAAGGAGATCCTTTTTAAACAAAACTACAGAATCAATAATTGTGATGATACTGTGTAGCATGTATGGTTTTTTATTATATATGTGAAGCATGCATGTTATTCTCCTACTGCTGTCTGAAGGATACACAAGCTAAAAGCGCAGAGGCGTGTGTGTGTGAGATTCATGGCTGGGATTCACACAGATTTTTCTCTATTCTGATTTCTGATTCTGCTCATCGACTCATCTTTCTATAATCCCACTCCCTCGACTTTGAACTTAAACTTCTATAATCTATAAACAGCAGAGACAAAAAACTCACAAAAATACCCACAGCACAACACAGCTGAGACAAAACGTACGTCAAGGGTGTGGAGAGAAAGGCTGGGAGCAACAAATACGGCATATATACTTAATCAAATTAAAGCTTCATTTTAGTCGGAAACGATATGCATATAATAAGGATCTGTCCCCTCTATCTATAACCACATGCTAAACTGCCTCTTACTGATGAACTATAAAGTGTTTAAGATGAGAAAGAGGAGGTTTTTGGTACATTAGGCAACAATAAACCGGACCAAGAATCTATAGTTATCAGTTAAGTGTGCAACAAGTCATGGTTTCATATAGTTTTATAAACTGTGCAGCATAGGGATCTGCTGATGTGACTTAAGCCAAAGCATAACAACGGCATCTGAAAGCCTTAAAGATGCCAAATTATCCTTAAGCTTCAATGAGCTGAATCAGAAATCAGTTTTAAAGTAAATTAATCCCAGTTTGAAGGTATTAGTTCGAAGAGCCTAACACTGGTGAACGCAGTACTTGGGTTCAGGAAGCGAGGGGTCCCAGCCTCAGCTCCACGTGGTGAGTGAGCCAAATGGCTTCAGCGGCAGTGTCGGCTCCCTCCTCGCTCGGCCGGATGGGACCAGCGAGGTTGCGGAAGTCGTGTCGGATCTTAAAAGAAACGGTGACATCCGTATCCTCTTCTTTCTGAGGGATCACTTTGATAAAGAAACCAATCTTGTTGGATTTCCTGAAGGCAACAACACTGTGGAAAAGACAGAGATGTCAGGTGGAGTGAGGGTGTTTTCTCATGCCATTACTGTTAAAGAGCAAGCGTGGGTTTGCGTATTAACTCACTCTGGGTCGTCCTGGAAGTCCTGAGGTTCGGCTAGTTCATCATACTCAGCAGCAGCATCCTTTCCTGCTAAGAGTAGCTCCTTACTGGGCACTAAAACCTGAAAAAAATAACAAGCAGTAATGTTTACAGCAAGATTTTAAATGTTAGAGTCACATTAAGATGAATTATTACACTTCTTTTTAAGTTAATCGCATGAACAATGGTGGTTATTAAATAAAAAGATGTATTTTACTGAAGTTGACACCTCACATAAAAACTCATGCTCGTCTGTCTGTTATATCTGTGTTGTGTTTAAGGAGGAAAATAAGTCAACTGAATCACACTTTTTGCTAAAACTGATGCTTCTTTTCAGCTGTCAACAGACTTACAGAGAGAACAGATGTAGTACATAAAATATATGTAGGAGGTGGGTGAACTTAGCCATGAGAAGTGGCGATAAAACTCAACCGAGCATAGCTTGATATGGTTCACAATATCCCTCAGGTGTTTGTATATCAGATCGAGCAGAAAGCCAGGACTGCACTCTCCGTTTGGCCATAATGTCAATGGAAATGGGTCATCAGGATGCTCTTATTCGGCCACCTGCACTTTACCCGAGCTGGCCCATGACTTCATCACTAAAGAGGCTGGTAATAAAAAAAACGCCTATAGTCAGAGAGCCTCAGTGCACCAGGCAGCACTGTTAGCTGTGACTAACAGTATGAAGAGATGACGCGAAGGCTACAGACAACCCAATTTGCAAAACAGCCGAGCTGCTGAGTAAAATTTGAATAAATAAGGTAAATAAGTATAGAACAAAATGGCTAACATATGCACATTTTATATTTGGTGCCAGCACACTAGGGAAAAAAAAAAACGTTTACCACCGTGTTGCATCACCTGTTTTTCTATCACTGCTTGCGGACTGAGGAGACCAACTGCTGCACTTGTGAAATCCAAATACTTTCCTTTTCTCACTCGATGCATTATCTTGCTGCTTGAGGGCCTCCTTTGTCATATTTTTTGTTTCACACCACACCAAATGTTTTCTATCAGTGACCGGTCACACACACCCAGTCAAGCACCTGGGCTCGTTTACCACAAAGATACAGATTTCAGAAAGGAAATCAGTGAAACAACTGGATTCTTTGAACCTATTAAAGATATTACAAACCTCCGTTAAAAATAACAGATAAGTCCTTAATTATCTATAAGAGCGGCTCTTCTGGTTATCATTTTGAAAACAAGTCTAATATTTGCAGTCTGAAGTTTCTTTCACTGGATGCATTTGTGGTTGCTTTCTAAAATGTCAATAGCCAAAACAAAAGAAAAAAATTGAGAACTTACAAGAGATTTTAAAAACTTCATTAAAGTTACAAAGTTTTGTATCAATTTCGGAACGACTGTTGTGCCTGTGTGTCAATAGAAGCGATTAAAAAAATAAATAAAATACCTTTGCAGTGCTATTAATCTCATCAGGGTCATTTTCCTCACAAGAGGTCAATGACACACGGGTGATGTTCTCCACTGGGTTGGTCAGGGTCAGCAGCACCTGGCTCTCCTAAACAGCGAATGGCAGGAAAGAAAAAAAATAAGTTTCCAAGTTTATGTGTACACTACCAGCCAAAAGTTTGAACACACTTCTCATTTAATGGTTTTTCTTTATTTCCATGCCTAATTACATTGTAGATTCTCACAGACCGTATCAAAACTATGAATGAACACATATGGGATCATGTAGTAAACAAAAAAGTGTTAAATAACTCAAAACATGTTTTATATTTTACATTCCTGAAAGTAGCCACCCTTTGCTTTGTTGACAGCTCTGCAAACCCTTGGCCTTCTCTCAGTGAGCTTCATGGTGTAGTCACCTGAAATGGTTTTTACTTCAAATTCCCAGAGCTTTCATGCATCATTAATTAAAAATAGACCAGATAAAATTCATTTTGGAAAATCGCAGATGTCGTGTACACGTGCAGAGATGTGTCTACAATGTAATAACCATGAAAATAAAGAAAAAACATTAAATGAGAAGGCATGTACAAACTGTTTACTGGTAGTGTGCATAGAATTAAAAAGAAAAAATCGAAAATACAAGATAATCTACCAAAGTTCGTGCAGACACTGACCTTCCCATTCCGGAGATTTGGAATGGACATAATTCTCACTTCTGGGATATAACTCCTGTGGGAGGAAGAGGAAGGCAGACAGTCAATACACTAACACACCAAAGATCACTAAACATTCGGTCAGAGTGACCTAATGTCTAAACTCCAGAAAACAAAACAAAAAGAAGAAAAAGCACACAGTGAAAACTGTCTCCACTTAACCCTCCTGTTATGTTGGTTTCCAGGAACACCAATTATGCTCCTGGGTTCATTTGACCCGGGGCAAATTTACTCATCCAAAAGTGTCAGAAACACTGGCATTGATTATTTTACAATTTTCTTTTATAATTTTGATTTTTTTTGTTTTCTGTAGTGATGCAGATGACATGTGACATCTCTTCTGTTCTGGGTCAATCTGACCCGCAACATAACAGGAGGGTTAATGTGCTCATGCATTTGCATGAAAAATGTCCCGACGTCTTTATACAGTCATCCAACTAAACGACATTTATACTTGACGATAAACTGCTCAACTTCACAGAGAAAAAAGTTTCAAACATAAACAGAAGAGCAGCACTCACACAGCCACCAGCTGAATTTTAAACTTGATTGAAGTAGGATTAAACTCTGGCTTGCTCAAGTTGTGCTCGCATTTCTGAAGAAGGGGGAAAAAAAGACTCACGTAAATATAAACTAAATAATAAATAAATAATAAAAAAAAAAGAGAGGCTTTGATAGATATGGAACACTAAAAGCCTGAAGTGGTGCTGACCCTGCAGCGAAGCGAGCGCTTCATCAGGAGGTGTTTGTGTCTTGGGTGGAGCTGAGACGCCCCTGCAGGCTGGAAGTCTGGCTGCAGAAGCCGCTGTCGCAGCGTGGTCACTGCAAGACAAGAGAAATTACAGATTCAACTTGACCTCACTTTGACAAGCTCTCTGTACTGTTCAGCGAGCTCCAGATAAGACCTTACCTTCAGGTAAATTGATGGGCCTGGTGTAACAATCCTCAGGCAGGGGCTCCACCTCATCAAGTGCCTGGGCTGGTTCAATGGTGATCTCCTTCTGGTCTTCACCCTCTTTGAGGCTAATTAGATTAACATAACATAAATACTGCTTAATAAGCTGTTATTTCCCTTTAAGAAAGAAAAGAGAAATAACAGCTGTTATTTCTCTTTAATGACAGTCTTTAAAGTAACTGGAAGTTAATTACATATACTGCAAAGCAAACAGTGCAGGTATTTTTGGAGGCTCTAGCTCTTTATAAATAACCTACTCACATAAAAGTTGCACGGTTACAGTTAGAACAAAGAAACTTTGGAAAACTTAAGGTTGATGCCTTCAAGGGCATCCAACTTTTCATACTTGGCTACTGAACAAGAGTCCTTTGAAACAAGAGACAACCAAGTACACATCACTCTTTTCGGAGAGTCCTCGCCAGCTTTACATTCGTCCCCTCGGTCTGACAGCATAGTTTATCAATACGCTGCCTTTTGTCAGCTAATCATTAATCCAAAATGTTAGGCAGGGTCCTTGAATGAATTCTGGTGAGCGATCTCTGTTAACAATTATATCAGTACAAGGTGATGATGCAACTTGAGAACAAGAAAAAAGGTGACAAACTGTTCATTGTGATGGATTAACTACAATAAGTATCTAAAGACAAGTTTCAAGGCTCTGTAAATTCATTTTTATGGCACCCTGAAATTAATCAAACTAATGGTTTGTGGACGGCAGAAAATTAATCTGAGTCACTGATAATATGCATGTCAAAGACGTGAGACACAGAAAACAGGTGCTGACCTTGAAAGTCAAAAGAAGTTCAAAAGGACAAAACCGGTTGATGGGATGTGTTAAAAGCTGCAATAACTGCAGATAAACATGATAATAAAAATATTTTAAAAAAACTCACGAAAGGCCAGCCAGGCTTGATAGTGGAGCTCCAGGCCTCTGCCTCTGCAGTCTGGTTCCAAGGCCGTATTTTTCCTGAGTAGAGTTGGAGGACGAAACATGATCAGAGAGCTAGCCTAGTGAACACTGAAATGTCAAGATGATTATAAATATGCATCTACAGTTATTTATCTACATGACAAATACAACACAACATCCCGACCCAAAAAATTGAGTTTATGGCAAGTTTTGAGAATAAAAAAAATGTAAAGAAGTGGAAAAACAACAAATAAAGAACAAACTGTTAAAATGAGCATGTGGTAAGAGACAGAAAGAAGAGCCTTTGTACTCTAGACTAGAGAAAGAGAATCAACTCATATTTAATGAACAAATGTCTTGAAAGAGAAAGATCTTCTGTTGCTTCCCTCCCTCTAATCAACATAAAGGCTCTCCTTGTGTGGATCTCGGTCTCATTTACCCAAGAAACATTCATGTGATCTGTGAGGTCAGTCAGTAACAGAGCGGACAAAAACAGATAGAAATAGAAAACAGTGCTACTGTAAAAGATGAGAATACCCAAATTGTGAAAAAGTACAACTCACCACCACATGAATAGTGTGTTGCTGGGGGATAAAAACCAAAATGTCAGAGTGCATAAGCAAAGAAAAAAAGGAAAAAAGAGAGAATAAAGAACAAGGTGAAACCAAAGCGATCAAGCAAAACATTATTGGTATTTGGTGACATGCAACGGCAACAGAAATGCATCAGTGATGGAAAACAACTGCAGGATATCACAGCTTAAGTGGCTCCACTGCGCGATAGGAAAGACGGGTTTGCATTAATGGATGTTAATTGTCAAAGAAACAGCAGGTGTGAACAATGCACCAAGATAACGAAGCGTGAAGACCACATCCAAAGCAGGGGGGCATAAAACTCATTGTGCACATTTTCCGCTACGTTCAGGCAAATCACACTGGTGACTACTATGACATTTGTTTCTTAAGCAGGGTAACAGCATGAGCATGGTGTGAATCTGTAAACCAAGCACAGCAAGTCTATTCCCGCCTGCTTTGGCATAAAGCATGCAAATCAAATGACATCCTTACTGACACAAAGAAATATTTCTGTATTTATTATTTAAATCAAAGTCTATGTAAATTAGTTTGTTATTTGCAATTTATTGCTGCTATTCGCAATAACGACAAATCACACAGAGGCAACAGCTAACATGAAGCTGTTCATCTGTGGGGCTCAGAGAGAGCAGAGTACCGAGAACGCCAGGGGCATGCACTGTCGTCTCCTGGCCATCTTCTTCCTGTCCCTCTCCTGCTTCTCTCGGTGGGCCAGCTGCTGGTAATACTCAATCAGTTTGTTGATCTGGAGCAAACAAACAAGAATCAGTTCTTTATGTACTTTTATAAAAACAGACTATATTGTAATTTAAAAGAGAACTGGATACATTATGCTACATATAGTATAGGTTCATATCAATACCTATATTATCACACAGATTTATTATGTTCCTATATGCAATATAGTTTTTTTCTTAATTAATAGCTTGGTGAATATTATTGGCTGATACTGGTCTTTGTAAACGCAGCTTATGTAATTTTTTTTTTACAAGTTCGTATGATTGTATTAAATTAAGCTGTAGAAAAGTGTGGAATAATAATAATCTGCAAAAATTAAAACAGTTGACTTCCTGCAATAACTACATGTGTGTAAAGACGCTCATTGCAAAAAAATAAATAAATAAATGGGAGCATGTGCAGTTCGTGCATGTCAGTTTTGTAGCCTAAGCAAATGTTCAGCTATTTCAGTTTAGCCTGGGTTGTGTTATTAAGGGTGTCACTTATTCAGGGGCACATCGGTTTAAAAGGAAGCAATGTGTTATCAAGAAACATGTGAGCAACTTGAGAAAAATTTAGATGGCCACAGGGTGGAAAAAAAACCCTACCCGCTGAGTATGAGGGTTCTCCGGCTCCTGCCATCCACCACTGGCTGCAGTGAACAAAATGCAAACATCAGACTTTAGGCAGTCACAGAGAACAAATACAGCCTTGACCAAAAAAGGTTAACTAGGATTAGTGAACTAGCACTCACCAACTGATTTGTCAGCCATGCCCACATCTCTTGAGGTCCAGCGACAGAAGCCGCAGGCCAAATAGTACGCTTTCTTCATGGCTGTCTTGGTAGGATCATCAGGCAGAGGAGCTGGGATGTTGGTGGCCCGAGTAGATAGTGTGTGCATGCAGCACGGGCAGTCAAAACAGTTTGCACACCTACAACAGACACACCAATAATTAAGAATGAAACTAAGGTCGCTAATTACATAGTGACATAAGGGGTGGAATATAAACATGAAGCTTTTACTACGAATCTGCAAAGAAAAGCAGATCAATCTTACCTGTTCTTTTTAAGCTTAGCCTCTGCAGACGGCATGTTTTCCAGACAGCTGGGACAATAGTGGGAGTCCACCTGAACACAGAGAAGTCAGTCTTAAAGTGTATTTTAAACACGCTTCCCAACTGCTGGATTACCAACAGTGTTATGAGGAATAAATAGGATTATCGTTGTACCATTCCTTAGAACAGTATGGTACAATGAAAAACAGGGGAACCCGTTTTATTTCATTTTTATCTATTTTTCAATGAAGTAAAAGTTAAGCTTTCAAGTAATAGTATATTAACAAATATTCGTCAGGGTATCCTATGATGATGGTGATGCTACTAGCTAAATCGCTCTGGGCGTGGTGTATGTAACTTTGAGTTAGGTTTACAAGATTTTAACAGTGAGGACGTTAGCAAGGACAGACCGACATCAAAATATTTTGCTTGTGTACTTGTTTTAATTAGAGAACATGCCACCCACATCTTTATATAAGCTAACCGGTGCGTTTAATGCTAAAGCAGACAGATAGCAACGGCTCATTAGCTTGCGCTTGCTTCTTTCAACAAGCGGAAGTGATACCGTACAACCAATGAGATTAGGGGACCGTTTGATTGACAAACGGCTTGGCCAGACAACTCAGCATATGGCTGAACTAGTCCCTCCCGCCTGTCAAAGCTAACAGCAGGTAACAAAGTAGCTAGAAAAGGCTAACTGTTAGCGGAGGATGATGAGAAAAACACTAACGTACCTCGTGAGACACGCATTCCAGAGATCGTAGCTCACTGCAGTAGCGACAGAAATAAAGCTGAGACAGGGGGGCTCTAATTTTTTTCTCCCCACGAACCAGATAGACAACTCTATCTGGCTGCAGAAGGGACGCCATCTCCAAGGAACGTAGACGAGCCCAGCGACTCACTGGACCGTCTGCTAGTGTTGATGTCACCGCTGGTTGCTTGGCTGGAGAAACCAATGACTGTAGAAAACAGTGAGCTCATCGTCGCCCTCGTGTGGTGAATATAGAAAACGCCACGTTTATGTTTTGGCCAGAGTTGTGTGTGAGATTTGTGTTTGTGGCCTGTTGTTCCCATTTCTTTAGCCGAATGAAAAACAGGAAGAAAAGTTTGAGGTATATCAAATTACAAAAGAACTAGACTGATAATCAGTGGAGACGGATCTTGCAGAGTGATGAATCCAAGTTTTAAATTTTTGGTCCAAATTATCAGCAATATGTTTGGAGCAGGTTTGGGGTGAGGTACAACAGTGAGTGTCTATAGCCATCAATAAAACACAGTGGAGCCTCTGTCATGATTTGGGGCTGCATTTCAGTCAGCAGTGTTGTAGATCTCATACAAAATGGATGGAATTATGAACAAACCCGGAAAGAAACAGTCAAATTTTGATCCATGCAATACTAAAGCATCTACAGTAGTGTAGGTCTTTATCTTTATGCTTTAAACTTTAAGATTTAAAAACAATATTTGTTTCCTTTATTCCCCCATATTATTAGAAAGAATCACATTTTTCTTATAATTGTCTCTACTTAAACAGTAATGATTAAGTCCAAGAATATCTCAGGATGACACAAAGAAGATATGGCAGGAATCTGCACCCAAGTTTCTGTTGTGTTACCTGGAGTTTTGACAAAGCTGCATTTTATTTTGTATATACTGTATAAAAGTATTTGTATGTGCACTTATTCATGTCCTCACAGCCCCTTGTAACTGATCATAATCAATTAAATTTCAGTATTTCTCCTTAACCAGAGAAATTCATGGGATATTTGCCCCTTCTGGTGCCTCTTGCTTCCCCGCTGCATAACAACTTATTCTGGCCTGCGGATCTGAGCCGAACGCTGTGTACAAAATACAGTGAGCGAGACACTCGAACAGGCTTGCAAAGACTCCTGTCAGCCACCCACAGGGCATATGGCCAAGTACCAGCTCACCATGGCAACAGCTGATCCCGGAGAGGAGAGAGGAAGAGAAATGATCCATGAATAAAATAAACCAACAGTAGGCCGCTTAGCTCTCATGCATTCATGAAGATTCGGGTAAGTTCAACTTGTAACACCGCAGGAGCTTTTTATTCATTTACTTTAGCATAAATGTTTCATTCAAAGCACACTGACTGTTTTTTTTATGAATCTTTACAACCAGTTAAGCAGCAATTATAGTAACATATGCACTTTTGAAACTATGTCACACTGCAGTATCTCTGTTAATAGGTGAGATTTGACACTATAAACTACTATAAACACAACAGGTTAGTGCTGAGTTTATAGTGTCAAAAGCTGCTGCCATGTCGGTGCTGTGGCAGATTTGAAAGTACAACTCATTATTGATGTGCAGCTCAGCTGGTTTGTATTCAATACACACTGAGTTCTACATGTATTTATTTTTCCAATCTCAGACTCACGAGACATGATTATTTAATCCTCCAAACAGAAGAAAAACAACACATTACAAGAGAGGTCCTCGGTTAGGGTAAACTAATCTTGCATAACTGGCTTGATAAGTCAAGCAGAAAGATCCTGATTTGTTCAGTTTAATGTGCCCCTTGTTGCTTAATTCCAAAGTGTTCTGTTTAATAGTAATCCAACAGACAAACACACACAAATCCAAGGAAGTTAAGCTAGCCATGCACACAGAACCTCATGTTCTCTGTCTGAATAGTAAGTTAGAGATTCATGAAGGTGTCTCCTGATTGTAGAGTGTAACAAGATAGTCTTAGCTCTCCCAGTGTTCTTCACTTGGATAAACACTGTAAAGTTGGTTTCCTTAACCATGGAAATAATTCTGTCATCATCCACTTTAGTTGTCTTCTGTGGAACTTAACAAGGTTCCAAGTAGAGCTTCAACATGCAACAAGAAGAAATCCAAATCTGTGCAAAACTGTGGATTCATTGTCATTTTCTGTCAGGTAGTCACATTGTCATGACATTCTGATGGCAAAGGCAAAAAAACTTTCCCTTTTTGAACGTGGTCAGGTTGTTGAACTGCATAAGCAGGGTTTGTTTGTTTGTTAATTTATTTCGAACATGTAAACAATATACAGGTACATTTAGTAAAGAAAATTAGAGAAAAAATACTATACAAAATAAAGTCAGTACATTTCAATAGTGCCTCTGTTCGGATTCATTTACACGTCGAAAGGGAGTGGGAAGAAGTACACACTTATTTAATCCCACCCCTTTGCCATAAGTTATCAGTCAATATTTAGTCAGCTTCCTTACTGATATAATCTGCAATAAAAAGTGAACAGATTTCTGATATACTATATACTATAATATCACATCATGAAATTTTGTAAATAGAGACATTCACCTAATTTCCCTTTCTTTATAGTTTAAGAAGATCATGTCTTTATAACTCTTTTTTAACTGTTTTATATTTGTTATATATTCAAACTGTTCCACAGTTTCACTCCATGCACAGAAACACAAATGCTTTTTCTTGTAGTACATACCTTCCCTGTTTTGAAGTTACAAAAAACCCTTAAATTGTTTGTGGTCCTCCATAAATTATAACTTACTTCTTTCAAAAAAAAAAACATACTCTGAATATTACCTGGTAGTTCTGTATTTTTTGCTTTGAATAAAATTTGTGCTGTTTGGAATTTCACTAGATCAGCAATTTTTAATATTTCAGACAGCAAAAATAGTGAGTTTGTATGTTCACTATAACCTGCATTGTGGATGATTCGAACTGGTTTTTTGTTTTTTTTGAAGAGTAAAAAGTGAATGTAATGTGGTTTTATAGTTATTGCCCCAGACCCCTGCACAATAGCTTAAGTATGGTGAAAACCAGTGAACAGTAGAGAATATGAAGTGATGTCCTGTCTAATACCTGCTTTGCATCGTTTAATATTGCAATGCTTTGTGATACTTTGGAATGAATATATATTATGTGAGTTCTCCAGTTAAGTTTTTCATCTATTATTACCCCCAGAAATGTATTTTCACTTACTCTTTCAATATCAACACCATTTATTTGAATCTTAGCATTTGTATTTAAAGTACTATTTCCAAATAACATAATTTTAGCTTTATTCAAATTTAATGATAATTTGTTTTTATGAAGCCAGAACTTCACTTTACTTATTTCATTAGTCATGTCATCCAATAAATTCTGCATATCATCACCAGAGCAAAAAATGTTAGTATCGTCAGCAACGAGTACCATTTTTAATACTTTGGACACTTTACAAATGTCATTAATCTATAAGTTGGAGAATTTTGGGCCCAAAACTGACCCTTGGGGTACACCACAAGCAACCACCATTTAATTTCACAAACTGCTTCCTGTCACTTAAATAACTCCGGACCCAATTTAAAACTAACCCTCTGACACATTAACGTTCCAGTTTTCTTATTAATATATCATGATCTAAAGCTGAAGCTCTACTTGGAACCTTGTTAAGATCCAGCCATGCAACATATGATTTTTTGCCTTTTTTCAAGTGGTCTTAAACTTTTGATCAGGATTGTACTTCTTCTTTAACTTTTGCAGCGGTTTCAATGTGTCCAAAATCCCCGATAACTTTGACAACATCACACGACATTTATGTGTACACATAAACGTACATCTACTATTATTTTTTCTTTGTATATATGTAACGTGTTCCCTGTCTTGTTTGTGGGTTAAATCTTGGTTAGACGAATAAAATAATAATTTCCTGTTTGTTTGTTTTTTGTAATGGTTTATTATTTGTTTGGCATATATAAGCCACCATACCACTGATTACTAAATCGCAAGCATTGTTCTGCTCACAACATTAGCGCTAAGAACGAATAGTTATTTTTCTGACCTGGAGACTACTGACACGTTCATCCGCGCTCACAATCGGTGCACGTCAAGAGATGACGACACCTCAGCCAGTTCATTTATCTAGAAGACAGACATCCACAGAGAGCAGTCGCCGTGTCGGGGGGAAGGACTGCACGATGCGGGCCGTGTTACCGCTACTGCTGCTCGGTCTGCTGCTACCTGTTTACGTTGTAGGTTATCAGGTGAGTGTTGCTTGATTTTCATGGAAAAACAGTCTTCCACAGCATAGGTCTATTTTACTCTTGCTGTTGTTTGTTTGGCCCTGTGTCAGTGTTTTCCAGAATGTTCTTTGTCAAAGATCAAATTATTTGCGTTAAATTATGAGGAAGTTTGAGCGACAATAACTTCCCCAATTGCTCACTATCTGTGCTCAACACACATCTCTTTCAATAACTTCTGCTTATTACTGCTTATTCAAGCTTATGCTGCACAGCAAGCCTTTGAATAGAAACATAAACACCTGTTACTCTGGGCTTCTTTTGTTGGTGAATTTCTAAGCATGATTGCATCCTTTTTCCAAGCTGTGCTGATTTATTGTGAAAAATGACAGTCTAAGGAAGCATCTGGCAATCATCAGCCATAATGACAAGATAAAGTGCATCAACAAAAGCGAATAGCTTAAAACAGAGCCATTTGGAACTGTAATGGCCCTCTGCTTTCATGTTTTTGAATATTGTGATACCCATTTTATATAGTCACATCTGCTGCATTGGTAATTTCACGTAAAGATTTCTGGCTGGGTGAGGGTAATTTGACAGCTAAAGTCCCTTTAACTGTTCGTCAGCAGAGTTCTCCTGTTGACACAGAGCTTGATGTTTACTGCAAGGACCTCTGTTGCCCACACAACAACGCAGGTGTGGAGGGGGAAGAAGGGGAAGTATTGCAGCTGTCCCTGATGCTGCTTATTTGGTTAAAGCTTCAAGATCAATTTGGACAAACAAACTCCTGACATCCGTAGTGGATACAGGTCAGACTGTCCAGGTGATACAGGTCAGACTGTCCAGGTGATTGTTTATTTGACCTTGACGAGACGAAAAAGTAGCTGACAATGAGATTTTCCTATGTGTTGTTTTGTCCATGTGAGACACCCGATCCCAAAGATTGCCAGTACCATCACATAAGACTAATAAATATCTTCCTTTCTAATGGCAAGTTCTGTACCTGCAAATATTTGCCACTCATTATGCTTCTACTTATTGGCTGATTGCCTGTGATTAATCGTTTGCTATATTGGTCATTAGGTGAAAAAACATTTAGCAGGACCCAACGCGAACGCAAATGAAACATTGTCATTTTTCAGTCATTCACTGTGGCAGATCATTTAAAGGGTGACTGAACAAAAGGTTAAACACACCCCTCATAAACATTTGTGTGAGGTGAGAGGTTATGTCCACGTTAAGTCCAGCTTCAGGTTTTTGTGTTTCAATATATATTGTGTGTTGTTTGGAAGTCTGAGAGCACATTGTGTTCCTCTTGAAGCAATTCATGTTCAGACTCTCTGTGTTCTTGCTCACCTTAACTGTATAGGCTGTTAGTGAGTTAAAGCAACCATAACGTGCTTCGACCTTTTGTCTGTATCTGCAGCAATGCAACTCATCCGTGGAAGGCACCATTTACAAATACAGAGCAAAAACTCTAAATGGTAGTCAGACTGTGAACTTCAGTGACTACGCAGGCAAGGCTGTCCTCTTTGTCAACGTGGCTACATACTGAGCATTCACCGCTCAATATGTGGGTAAGAGATGGCACAGGCAGCGTTGTTTTGTGCTGCAGTTAAAAAAAGAAATAAAGAGGTGGGGGGGAAAAAAGGTTTCTCCACCTGAACTCTTTTCTCTTCTTTCATCAGAACTGAATGCACTGTATGAGGAGATGAACCCACTTGGGTTAACTATTCTTGGCTTCCCCTGCCACCAGTTTGGAAAACAGGAACCAGGGAAAATGCATGAAATCCTGCCAGCTTTAAAGTGAGAAATCTTTGTCTTTCACTGCACTTCAAGTCTGCCACATAGAAAACACTGTTTAAAAAATACTCATGAATGAATTGGGGTCGATGAAGGTCATGGTTTTCCAGAGAACTCAATAGGATTTTGATGTGATAACATTAAATTCCCTAGTATTGAGTCACACGCTTATCGCAAGGCCGTATATATGTGCTGTAAGGTGAGAAGCTTTAAAGCAGCATGTAGACAGGAATGTGCAATAATGGTAAATCCTCTGTCAATCAACAAAACTTCATTAAAGCATGAAAGCATCCTTTGGCAGTTTCTGTTCGAGAGTCTCTGCAGCACACCCAGAACGTATGTCTCAGATTGCATCAGTCATCACACATCCATAGCAAAGCCTTTGCAATACACTATGTGGCTTTACTCGGCTTGTAGGGAATCTAGGGCAGCTGCCAAGCAGCAAAGTACTCAGGGGCATGTCCACTGATAAGATGTCCTTTTTCTGGATTCCAGATACGTTAGGCCTGGCAATGGATTCGTTCCAAACTTCCTGCTGTTTGAGAAAGGTGATGTGAATGGGAAAAATGAGCAAGAGGTTTATACTTTCCTTAAGGTAAGAAACTGTGTGTGAAATTCAGTTGAGTCTTTGTAAGTTGAAACTTACATTTAAATTTTGTATTTTACATGTTATTAAACTATTATACCGCACAGCAAGAAGGTCCTGAGTTCAATTCCAACATCAGGTCTTTCTGTGTGGAGTTTGCATGTTCTCCCCGTGTTTGCGTGGGTTCTCTCCGGGTACTCCGGCTTCCTCCCACCGTCCAAAGACATGCAGCTTGTGGGGATAGGTTAAGGGGCAGCACGGTGGCACGGTGGTTAGCACTGTTGCCGCACAGCAAGAAGGTCCTGAGTTCAATTCCAACATCAGGTCTTTCTGTGTGGAGTTTGCATGTTCTCCCCGTGTTTGCGTGGGTTCTCTCCGGGTACTCCGGCTTCCTCCCACCGTCCAAAGACATGCAGCTTGTGGGGATAGGTTAATTGGAAAATCCAAATTGTCATTAGGTGTGAATGTGCGAGTGAATGTGAGTGCGAATGGTTGTCTGTCCCTGTGTGTTGGCCCTGCGACAGACTGGCGACCTGTCCAGGGTGTACCCCGCCTCTCGCCCTATGACAGCTGGGATAGGCTCCAGCGCCCCCCGCGACCCTGAAAAGGATAAGCGGAAGCGAATGGATGGATAAACTATTTTTTTCCAAGTGTATTATGAATGCTACTGTCTGCTCTCAATGCTTGGACTCTTTACATGTGTTTAGTTATATTCGGTGGGGAAAATAATTATTTGATACCCTGTTGAATTTATAAGCTTTCTAATTTTAGCATTTTCTTTTTAACAGAGAAAGACAGAATATCAACCAACGAATCCAGAAAAAAATCACATTAAATAAAAGCTGTACATTGATTAGCATATCATTGAGCGGATACGTATTTTATCCATAAGTAAACCTGTAAACAAGCTGTTTCTTGTAGTTGGTCACTGGCTCATCTCAGGAGGGATTTTGGGCCACTCCGCTTTACAGAAACAAATCCTTTAGGTTTCTTGGCTGCCGCTTGGTAACTTGGTTTTTATTGGAAATCAAATACTTATTTCATTCAATGACATGCAAATAAGTTTATAGCTGTTATGCAATGTGGTTTGTTTGGGGGGTTATTTTGGTAGATATCAATGGAGACTGTCCCTCGTTATTAAAATGAAACCAAATTAGAGACTGTTCATTTGTTTGGAAGAGAGTAAACTTAGAAATTCAGCAGGGGATCAAATAATTACTTGCCCCACTGTATTTGAAACAGACTGGATGCACTAGATATAATTCATGCTTTCATGAGCATTTAAAAACGCAGAGAAAACATATGGCCCTGAGCGGTGTTCTTCTGAGTCTTACTTAAAAGTTCTTTGTGCCACGCAGAGCTCTTGTCCCGCTGTCGGAGAAGACTTCGGTCCCATGTACGGCCGGTTGTTCTGGGAGCCTCTAAAGGTTAGCGACATCAAGTGGAACTTTGAGAAGTTTCTGGTGGGAATGGATGGGAAGCCAGTGATGAGGTGGCAGCCGTCCACCAAAATTTCTGTGGTCCGAGCTGACATCCGGAGATACCTGCTCGAACAATACACAAGGAATGTCTTTAATTAGATGTGATCGATCATTTAGTATTGTCTGTCTAATGAATTAAGTGTAATCAGATGCAAATGATTAGTAGAACTAAGGTAGCCTGAAAATGAGTAATGTTACAGTTTCTTGTACCGTGAAGATGGCATGTTGAATGAAGAGGAGGCTTGAAAACAGGAACTCTGTGGTGCCTCTTTGGAATCTGGGGTTTAGGCCAGCCTTTCAGTGCATTCAGGCTGCCCTGCAATCCCATAGCACCATGTCATCTTCCCATCTCAGGACTTGTTAACCATTACTGTCTAAATGTTAATTACTTTCAATAAATCATCAAGAATAACACGGTGTTGTGCAGTTTTTATGAGAAACAAACATGAGTGTTGTGTCACAGAAAGGTAAAAACGATGTACTCTGTGGAACAAGACACGGCAAGATACTAATGAGACATTTAGAATAGATTTATTAAGCCAGTCAAATACAAAAAGTCTCACATGTGCTTTTTTCCTACAGCAAAAAAAAAGAGAAAAAAAAGAAAAAAGGCTAAAAACCAGGAAAATACATCTGCCATAAATTACAGCATACCTTTCAAAGTGCAATTCTGTTAATGTCTCATCTCAGCTCTAGCCCATCCTAATTTTGTTCCCTGTTGATATCTTGCTAGATAAAAGTAAGCCATTTCAAACCTTTTTTTTTTTTTTTTGAAGCCCTTCATCTGACTAGTCAAAATACACTATACTAAGTAATCGTAACTGGCATTCAGTTTAAACAGGCAAGGCTTGTTGATTCGGAGATCAGATTGAACTTTTTCCTAATAGTGTGACCTGGAGGTGTGGATCCGCTATCTGTTATTGCGACTTTGACTGCGTTAGAGCAGTTCACAGGTCAGTCGGCAAGGTGTGGGTTGCTGGTTGTTGAAGTGGATGGAAACAAAAAGTCGAGACATCCCGACAGAGGGTTTTATCCTCTGGGGTGGCTGTACTGCTGTAACGTGTTTAACCACGGCCTCTGAATTCTGATGAAAATCGTCCTCATTCTGCTCCTTGAGCTGAATTTGGATATTTTGTACTGGTAAGTACAACTCAGCGAGGTTATGTGACATAACAGGTATATGAGGACGCGGCTGCTGCCTTAAGATTTTGCTGCTGTAATCTCTTGGTACTGTGTTGGGGATATGCTGTGTGCAGTGGTACAGGATGCAGTGAGATGAGCATAAATATCGGAATGAGTGGTCAAATCAAGTCAAAGTGTTTAATGAGATTAGGTCCATCATCATGGGGGAGAAATTACCAAAAAAAAAAAAAAAAAAAAAAGATTGTGTATGTACTGCGTATTGTGTCTGATACAAACATACAATGTCAATAGCTACAATATATTGGGATTACACTAACAACATAGAAAGAACAGCATTACTAAAGACAATGATTTACACTTAGTCAATGCAACTATCAAAACAGCAGGTTATAAATAAATTATCAGTAATCACAATCATGTTTTTTTTGGTATGATACCATCAAAATTCATTTCCCAAAATTTTTGTATTTCAACAACAACTTTTGAACAGTTACACAGTTATGGGACAGTTCTATAACATCGATGGTACTGAAAACCCTCATAAATCAATTAACATTCACATTGTAAGCTCTATGATTCAGTGTACCTATATAATCATTCATGGCTGGAATGAGTATATGTAGTCTTAGTCTTACTGGGGAATGGCTTCCTGTGACCCTACAAGTAACAAACTACTTGTTACATACTTGCAGATAGACAATCACATAGGTATATTGTCTGGAAAACAAAACAAAACAAAAAATCTATGTTAATTATTCCAACCTATTTAACAAATGACTTAAAGTTGCCGATAAAAAAAAAATTAAACAATATTTCATGTGTATATTCAGAATAGCGTCACAAATAGCCTTATAAAACGCAAGTATAAACAACATTACAATAGGATATCTACAGTTCAGTAGGAAAATTATAGATCAAATCACACCTTGTCAACTCAAAAACAAACTGATTTCATGCTACTACCCAGGCTCCTTTTAAGTGGGTACGGTGATGCTTTAGTGCTTTCCAGGGTCAATGTTCTGTCGCTCCCTTTTTCCAAATCCTGTTCCAGGTGCTCCTGTCGCTGCTGCTGCTGCCGCCGCTGACTGATCTACGGACACCAAAGTAAGGTGCACAACTAAATTATCGCATCATGTTTCAAAAGAATCATTGGTGATTTGCATGGACGGATAGTGCTGCTAATAGTCAGTATGAAGATAAATAAGCCTTACCCCACTATAGTTTACACCTCTGAGCTGAAGAACTTTAAGCATAACTAATGACAAAGTTTGGCTCATTGTTTTTCCACTACATTTTAAGAGTACATCTGTTTGAATACACACCATCATGTATTGTGCAATAGAAATAAACTACATATGACTGGTTGCATCTTACCTGCATTCTCTGGTGGTGGTCGTGAACTTTCTCCTACTGCTCTGGCCCCTCTCAACCCCCTCTCAGGTGGATTGAATGACAACTGCCAAGGAAAACCCTGATTCAAAAAAACCAAAAACAGAACAATTGTGTTAAAATTTCTATTCTTACTCGTCGCAATCAGCAGCCCTTAAGTCTTTGCCATAACCTAATATTGGTTATTGAATGTAAGCGTGCTGCCCCCAGCAAGTAAGGGAAGTAGAGGTAAGAGAGAAATTGAAAAGAAAAAAAAGAAAGCCTTGTTTCTTCAGTGAACCAGAGTCACTCCAGAGACAAAGACAGAGGGGCTTTAGAGCGCCCTTACCGGGGTAACGGGTTGGAAGTCTCGTACAGGGGGTGGTGCTGCGGCGGCTGCGGCTGCGGCGCCTGCTGCATTGGGCATCCGGGGAGGGAAGTGTATGGGCCAACCTTCAAGGCCCTGCGGTCCCACCTGCACAAAGGGACCACAGTAGGGAGGGCTCAGCGGGCCGTTCACTGAGTCTGACGTGGGGTCTGAGGTACGTCTTTCCTGCTGCTGCCCCTACGAGGGATCACAAGTACACATGTGATCCCCAATCAGTGCTTTGTGGCTACTCTCAGCGAATGCAGCGGCCCTGTTGTGGCACGGGACGCTGCTGACCTTCAACCCTGCTGCGGTTCTGCCTCCCACTGAGGCGTGCCAGTGTTCACCTCGCTGCTCCCAAATGCACTGACCGAAACAAGCTAGCTGCAGTGAGGCTCTTGTGATTCGTTCGGCATGAACCTACTACAGTCAAGTCAATCTAGTCTTCCACCATTCTGTCACTAGGGGGCACTAGTCTGCAAGCTTTACCACCACCTGTAGCCTATTGGCACTTTCTTTTCAGGAGCCACACTGAACAAATATTTCACCTACTCAGTGTGACAGCGCCCTTTAATCCACCATTTCAGTGTATATGTAACACTAGCAGTACCTGTTTGTGATGCTGCATCTGCAGTCTCTCCAGCTTACATCTCTCTGTACGCTCTCTCTGACACTCGTTCTGCGCCTGATGAAGCTGCGCCACACCAACAAGTACACAACAAGACAAATAAAGCACCTCATATTAGGGCAGGTCAGCTAGAATAGCCACTAGCAGAAAAATTATACAAAAGCTAAAGCTTTCCTGGTCAAATTATATACAGAGGAAAAAAATATATATATATATATATATGTGTTACATGAGCACGATCTTACCTGATTGGTCAAATTAGTAATCTGACCCTGAAGTCTTTCAACTTGCCGCCTCAAGTCCTCTTTCTCTTCATTCATTCGCTCCCTGTCGCTCCTTTCTTTTCTGAAGTCCTCCTCAAAGATTTTTACCTGAAGTGCAAAGAAAGAAAAAGCAGCTGAAGGGAAATCCACACGTAACTGCAGGAGTGTGTAAATGTTCTGTTTATCTGACCTGTTCTTTAAGTACAGCAATTTGAGTGAGCAGCTCCTGTTTCTTAAAGTTGTTGGCCGCATCTGCAAAGTTGCCCTGGCCAGGAGGTTGTTGGGAGGATGAAGGTGAGTGTAGGTTTAAGGCTTCTTCTAAAGCCTGAATAAGACAAAAATCAATGTTACCCTGACAGAAACGTCCCTGCGCCCGATTACTCTTTTTGCAACTCTTCCACACTCACTCGGTTGAGGCGTTGGATCTCCTTCTCTTGGTACTCTCTCTGTTTGCTGAGGGGCACCAGCTGATCCTGCAAGTAGCGGATCTTCTGCTTCAGCTCGGCCGTCTCAGTGTTTAAACACTCCTTCTCCCCCTGGAACGAACGCACGCACACCCCATGGCTTTAAAAACACCTTTTCCACAGTCACTCTGTGCCCTGCTTTCGTTTAGACCAGTTTCACCTGGCCTTTTCCACATCTGTATTCTTACCTGGACATTTTCAATCTTGGACTTGGCCAGCAGCAGCTTCTTGTCGTAGTCGCGTTGCCTCTGCTCCCGCTCAGCCTCCAGCTCAAGCACAGTTTTCTGTGACTCGGCTAGCCGTTGTCTGAGGTCTGTGATCTGAGGAAAAGTGGCAATCTTTTAGTTTAGGAAATGATCACACTGTTAAAGATCCATTTTTTTAAATAAATTGCCATAAAGTGCTTAATAATAAATAAAACCGATTAAGTAATAACCCTCCGGCATTAGCTTCAGAAATGTTATCTAAATAGAAAACTAAGCCATCAAATTCGCAAACACGCACTGCTGTTTTTGTGTAACATATGAACGAACCAAGTGACGCAAATGGATATATCTAGGGTTCTGTGGTTATAACCCAAAGCTGCACGGTGTCCCTGTCTGAACGAAGTGTGAATGTAGGTTTATACATAATTGTGGGTGTGCACAACATAGGTGTGTGAGTGTCAGTGTGAGAGTGTGTACGTCTGTGTGTCTCTGCTGCCCTCTGACTGCACCACAGCAGGAAGTCAGCGGGTACCGGAGAGGTAAGGGGAATTCTTACTGAAGTGTGACAGGCCTTGTGGTAAGCATGTTCAGATCGCAAGCTATTGCACGATTGCACCTTTTCCACTGGACAAGCACATTTAAAAAAAAAAAAAAAAAAAAACTAGACACATACACAGCTGCTTCTCTGTCAAGTCATAAACACAAACTTGAAAGTCCTGTTTGTTAAAGTTTTTTTCAAATTATAAAATGCCTTCCATCAGTCACTTCACCCATAACAGGTTTTTTTGCTTGTTTTTCTGTTGAATCACGATATTTTACCTAATTAATGTCACGATGCTCAGTGATCAGTAATATTTTTTCTTAGTTTGGCAAAACACTTGAAACTAAATTCAACCATCACTTGGAAAAAGTGTCGCTACAGACACCAGAAGCAACTTTAATTCATAAAATAAGTAATTAAGACAATATTTGAACCCCACAGGTAACTAACCTTAGCTTCTTTATATGCTGAAATGAATACAGTGTACAATACAGTGGAACTCTTTAGTTCAGTTTCAGCTTTTCATAGCATGTAATCCATTTAACACACAAATCACTGAGTGTGGTGTTATGGAGAGACACCCAATGAAATTTGTGACTGGTATCTCACTTGTACTGACACTTGTTAAATCACTCTTACTGGGTACAAGTGATTTACTTTAAGTCCAACAGAGCATTTAACATCTCTTTGAACTAAATTGGACCAAACAGAGCTGACTGATGCAGGTGATTCAATATTTTGAAAATGTTAAAAAAAAAAATAAAAATAAAAAAAAAGGCCTGAAATTTTAAAAAAATTTGAAAAAAAGAAAAGAAATCTAAAAGAAATTTAAAATTCTTTTAAGCAGTCAAGAGCACCGTAACGCCTTCCCACACCCGTCACAGCAGCTGTAAAGTCATTACTGTACCTTCTGCTCAAACTGTGACTTCATGGCGTTCCACTGAATGTCCCACTGCTTGTTCACCTCCAGCACCTGTAAGAAGCCAGAAAGCGAAACAAACACCACTGAACATGTAGGAAACAAAATACACAGACTTTCCCCTATGGCAAAAGAGGATGAGCAGTAAGTAAGAAAGTAAGCAAGCAAGACTCACATCCTTTCTCTGCTTCTCCAAAAGCTTGATCTTCTTTTCATACACCTCGACATCACAAGGTTTAGTTGGGGTTTTCTCTGCAGCTTTTCCACTCTGGGGGGTTGGGGGAACATAAAATATTCCTAAATCCACAACATTACTACATTACGCACGTTGTAAGAGGTCACGAGTGGGAAATTCTCAGTCACAAGATTATTGAGAATAATTTAATTAAATGTCTTTAAAAAGAACACAGATTAAAAACTGGTTTAGGTAAAAAAAAAAAAAAAAAAAAAAACTTTATAGAAATGTTTTAAATATGAAGCTACAGCAAATAATGTATGTGTACAAATTTAAATAAATCAATTTTAATTAAACTGAAACTACCTTCTGCGGTGTGGTGGCCTCCATTTTGGGTCGGACAGCCGCAGATTCCTCCTTCACCGGCTCCTCTTTGGCCTCTGGAGTTTCAGCGTCAGGTGGCGACGCGGATGCTGCCGCCGCTGCTGCTCCTGTGACCAACTCCTTAAGTTTCTGATTTTCCTGTCTACACCGGCATGAAAATGAAAATGATAGTGTTTGAGAACTAGGTCTCATTCTAAGACATGGCCGTCATCATGCTCCAGCTACTGGAGGCCTTCTGGGAAGAACCTACAACACCAGAAAGCCCTGGAGTAATCCCCTTCAGAAGTGAAAGCTCGCTTAATTGTTAACATCAAGGGCAAAGTAAAGATTAGGCGATAAATATTTTATTAACAGTAATGAGAATTTGACTCGACATAAAATCAAACGATTATAAGAAGCAAAACAGTCCCACAAAAAAAAGTTAAAAAACAGATCAGAAGAAAAGAGAACAAGATGTCAGAGCGATAGTATTGTTTTATTTGTAGCACAGTCACATCAAAAGGAGAAACATTACCTCAGCTGTTCCAAGTCTCGATTCCTGATATGATGATCCTCTTCCATTTTCTTTCGAAGCTCATTGTTCTCTTGTCTGAGCTGCTCGCAGAGAGTCTATAAAGCCAAGAGAGGACAATATTAAACACCGTTCTGACATTTTCTTATTATCTGTACTCAATCACATATCCAGAAATGCCATCAACCCAGTGGCACAAAGATAAACTTATGGTGAGTTTTAAATTACGTTGGATTACAAGTCACGTGTAATAATCTAACAGATAAGGTGTAGTGAAAGTAGTGAGACTTTAAAAATATTTTATTGAATGTTTTAGAGGTTCTACACAGACCACCAACTACATGCAGCTTTAGTTTTGTTTTGTTTTTTAAGTTATTGAGTCTCCAGAATACTTGTTCTACCACAAAACACACTTAAATTACTGTTCAAGTTCTGAAACCACATCTGTCCGAACAAAGTATTATTGTATCTGTAGTTTCACTCTCGCGACCCGTCAAATCTCACACAAAAATGCTTTTAAAGTCATCAAGTTATGCCGAGTGTGCCGTAGCAGTAGTATTTAGCGTGATAGTTTCGAGTTGCTATAACAAAATTCAGATTTTATATTTTTCTTTAACATGACTGATCATTGTATAAACACTTTTTTTTAGTTTTATGACACAGTAGTTGTGCGCAATACCTGTAGGAGGGAGGTCCTCTGTTCATTCTTTTGGACTTTTGAAGAAAGATGATGAAACTCCACAGCCATGCGGCCAAGGTGCGCTAACAGCTGGTTTGGGTTGGACTCCTCAGCAAATATGCTGAATGAGCTCTCAAGCCTCTTCAGCTGGCTTGCTAGCTCGATGTTCTCCTGAGGAAGGAGGGGAATTACTCCTACTGCTGACCCGGCCTGAAGATACCCACACAAGTAACCAGTCAGTCACCTGTTCTTCTCAAGCTGACTCAGTGAGCGTGTTCTCAATTACATATGAATTGAAAACACCATTCTGTAAGAGTCATCATTCTCTATGAAAGGGAGCAGCCGATTTGTATGAAAGGCAAACTAGTTGGTCCTGTTGGGTTTATTTTTACTCTCCACAGACTACAATTAGCTTTTCTACTTTCGCCAACATATATTTTAGATAGCAAGGTTGGCTAAATTTGTTAGAATATGTGACAGGCTGGCCACTAGCATAGGTTTTAACGTGTTCACCTCAACACTGGCCTCGTGTCCTGTTAACACATCCCCTGGGATTTAGTATGTGAATGAATCAGCGGTGTAATTCTAGTCAGTGACAATCCTGGACTTTCCCCTGACTGACTCAGGCTGGAGCTACCAGTATTGAGTTTTTTGGTGAGTCAACACACCAAGGATGTATGTCCAATATTGAGGAAATGGCTATAAAGAGGAATGATTAAATTTAACCTCACTAAACAGAAACCTATACAAAATAATATCCTTTTAAAGGGTAAAGAATAAATGCTAAAAATAACCATATGATTCAAATAGATTTGAGCTATTCATCTGGTACGTACTGTCAATGCCTCTGAAGTCTTTCCCTCCATATTCACCACCTCAAACTCTGACATGGCATCCTATAAAAAAACATATACACACACACACACACACAACTTGAACATGATCCCAAAAAACAACAACAAAGTGAACATTCTCCAGTCGGATGTTATACTTTAGGCCCTGATAATGCCTACATCTAGTCTTAAAATAATAACAGGGTCATTTCTACCTGAACAGAAAGCAGAAACAAATTATTTACATTGGGCTTCTCTGGCTGAAGAGTCTTTCCTAAACAGCTCGATTGCTCCTCCTTCTGCTCAGCTGTGGTATGTAAACAGGGTTTATTACCTGAAATACACCAAATGAATATTAATGGTAACAATCAGCCAAATGCTGGCCACACTGTGTAATAATCCAAAAATGTGAAGAAAAGTCTTCTTCGTTGCCTTTAAGTGTGTAAAACCTACTTTGTGTCTCAGTTTGAATGGGCCCTCCCATACACAAACTGGCTGCGAAGCTGGACGATTTCAGGGCTTCGTTGTCTCTCACAAGTTCCTCCACTCGCTGTCGAAGCCTCGACGCCTCTGACTGAGACTCTTCCAGCAAATCACCTGCAGGTATTAGAGAGTATCTAGTAACACCTTCACTTAATCTTGCTTTGTTTCTACCGGCAAACCCTGTTGTCACTAAAAATATCAGCACAACATCAAACAACGTGTGACAGAAACTCTGTGAGAAAGTAAGGACTCGTTTAGTTAGTCACTGAGCCATTCACGTTGTTAGCATGTGAGTTTTTAACTGGATGACCAAAGCAGATTTTCAGGTTTCACTACATTCACCACAATTGCTGAATGACACTTTAGGATTTTGTTTTGACTACAAACATATATGATGCTACAACATCACATGTTGTCTTTGTGCCTATGTCAAATTTGTTTTAATAACAAATGTGTTATTTAAAATGTCTGTTCAACTTTCTGCTGCTACAGAATTCAAGCTGAACAATCTCAACTTTCTGTGTAGAAAATTTTGGAAAAAACTTTATGAGCTTCCACTGTGACCAAGAAGCACATGGTGACTCGGCACTCTAACATCAGTAAAAGAAAGCCACCATCGAAGTTGGAAATCCAGTGGTATTACGGACATAATGAGCCGAAAAGAGCAGTCTAACTGAAGTAGACGTTCCATCTTACTGAGCTGAGGATGAAGATCGTGACAAAATTAAAAGGTAGACCCGAAACAAAGGACACAACTCCCCTCACTCACTGACAAAATCCCATCACAGGAGATACTTGTAGATGTGAACGCAGCTCTACCTCTAGCTCTCCCGACTACCAATATCACTAAAACCAATGAGCTTATATATGTCACTGCCACAATCATCCTAAAAATATTTATCTACTTTTAGTCCAAGTAGGCTGGAGAAATAATGGAAGAACATCTGAGAAGAGAAACGACACAACACCAAAGCCAAGTGGCTGGTGGATCTAAGAGCACCAACTTCACAGAAAAAGTGCCAATCAAGATCACAAAGGCAGACATCCAGCAACGAGCCCCAAGAATGAAGAGCTAGACAGCACCAAGACCTAAAATAATTGAAGATGATAACACACCTGGCAGCACAAATAAAAGGGACTGCTAACAGCAGGTACTCTTCCGCACTGCAGGCCAGAACAATCTGAGCATGAAGGATCCCCCACAAAGGTACAACACCATCAAACTACAAGCCAGCCAATTACCTGCTTCCCCTTAACATGGATGATCAACTCAGGGTCTCGTGAACTAGGCTGAGTGGCCACATGAGTCAATATATGACACATGCAGACCAGAAGAGCACTGGAAATAACAGCACTGGGTCCAAGGACCCAAGTTGAAGGCTGTGCAAAGGAGCCCCGGAGACTATGTAGTGCATTGTCGGCACAATAAAGTGGCTGGGATAGTGTACAGGAACATCTGTGCTACATATGGAATAAAAATCCACACTTCTTGATGGGAGATACAGCCAAGGATGGGTGAGAACAACAAGCCTAAGGTCCTACAGGATTTCAAGTTCCAGACAGTCGTGTAGCTGCTAACCATAGTGGTGGACGACAAAGAGCAGAAAAAGCCTCGTCTATCACAATGCAGCAGCGATAGACATGGTAATGCCAGTGGTGAGCATGATCTGAAAGCGAGTTCACAAGAAAACAAAAAAGTACCAGTGGCTGAAAGAAAAACTGGAACAGTTTGGTAAAAGGAGCATTAGCAGGTGTAACCCCAAGACTGAAAGAATGGCTCCAGCAGATTCCAGGCACAATGTCAGAGGTCGCTGTCCAGAGGAGTGCAATCCTAGATACTGCACAGAACTCAAACTTCCAAGCCTCTGGTAAAGGATCACCACACCCCCAGGGGTTGAAAAGGACTGACACACAAACAGACACACACGGCCTTAACTTCAACTTGAGATAACTAGTCTTTAGAAACATACCTAAGCTCTTAAGTCCCTTCATCCGTTCTCTCAGCATGCTGTTCTCCTCCAGCAGCTGCCGATAGCTGCTCCCTCCTCCAGCCTCATCCCTGGCCTTGACCTCACTCCCACCTGGATCATAGATGCGGTATGGTCCTTTCCCCTCCATTGCAGTTGCTCACTTCCTACACATTGTCCTCTGAACTGTGGAAAGAAGACACAAACTGGTATTTTTAACTTAACAAAAATATCAGAAGCTACGCAGCAGGAGACACAAGAACACACAGAAGAAGTCAGGAGTAGCTGACCTTTCCAGAAAACAAAGAGTTTTCTAACAGGCTGAAAAAGTAAACAACTGGAAAAAGAAATCTTGGCAATTTTTACATTGTGAGGTTATATTTAAGTTCCGACTTAAAATTGTGTCAGTGACATAGGTGATTTGAAAGTATAACAGGTACACCACAAGATCACCAAATACGCTAGTACTCTCTCTCAAAGTTGAACACTTGAACATAAGATAAAGTTTTATAACAGGAGCTCGAAAGTAAAAGCAAATATGCTCAAATGACATTAATACCACCCGCTTTTTGTTTTATACTATACAGCGTGACACTAACGACCTGTTTCTAAGTTATCATTTCTAACAGGACGACTGTAGACTATGAGCGAAACGTTGGACGGAAAATAAAAATCCGACGACGACTTTGAGAGGACAAATGCTGTACTATGAACCCTGACAGAGTCGGACATATGGCAAAAATGTGTTAGCTATGGTGATGGCAAAATATGACAACTACAACGTTCTTATCCTGGGAAAAGGGGAACAAAAGCAGAGCAAAAAAATAACAAAACAAAACAAAATGTAATGCAAATCCAAGTAACACACATCTATCCAGGAGACCAGGCTCAAATACACCACATTCTAGCAAATGACAGCTACCTTGATTGGCTGAAGAAAGCTAATATTAGTTTTCGCTGTTGTCATGCAAATTGCTAGCAACATCCTCGTTAGCTGTCGGCTAGCTAACACTAGATGACTGTGCGGGAAACGAAGGCGCTAAACTCCCCTTATTTTTCCTCTACAGAGACTGTAATCGATTCGGTAAATCGCTGGAAACGCGGAGATAAACGCCAAGCCAAAACAACAAAGAGGTGGCTTTTTTTGCTCAGTACCTTTCAGCTCGCAGTGGCCTCTCGTCTGCCCAGACATGTATTGCGGAAGTGGTCTACTGAGTCTATGCTGTAACCTGGGAAATTCCACCTCGCAACGTTTGGTAAACAGCGATGATTGACAGCAACGTGGCCAATCGCAGCTCGGCTCTATCAGAGGGGCACCAACAGGAGCAGCTGACCTTAATGTAAACACTGGAGCAAACGCTCTACATGTATTCTAACCGTGGCGGTATTACCAGAATTGCCAAACCTGTTCACATGATCTACTTTTAGGCACTAATATCCATATATGGCAAAATAGTGAATGATGCAATAATTCGATGGTAAGTAAGACTCATAATAATAATAATAATAATAATAATATTTTTTAAATCCCCTATATTTTCTCTTGAATTTTAATCATTTTAATTATATTTCGTATTAACATTATTATTGTTTTTACTGTGTACTCACTGAACCCCGACTACCACTCCCATCCCCCCAAAGTCATGAGACAAACCCCGACCTTTTTCACTCAGTGACTTTTTTCCCTCATTGATAAATTCAGAGATGGAGCTGGTGGGGGTTTCTGTGATTGCATCACATATTTCCTCTGAACTGAGAGGGCAATACGTTTTAGTTCGAGTTACGCAGATTTTTTTTTAAGCTGAACTAAATTATTGTTAAGAGATGTGTAGTGATGAGTTTAGAGCTGGAAGAAAACTTGTTATTCCATCCACATTTTTATGCAAATGAAATACTGGATAAATTAAACATCTGTTTACATTTAAAAAAAAAAAAAAAAAAGAGCAAATCGTAAATGTCGTTAAAAAATACATTTTAAAAAAGTAGTTTCCTGAAAAACGTCCAAACACACTGTGTTTGGTCTATTTCCTGATTAACTATCTAGTTGATCAAGAAATTGATTAGTTTTAACTGTGATATAACAAATAAAATGAAGATGAACAATATGTTTTATAAATAAGGTGAATAACTGACTTTTATGTTTTTTGAGCTTGTATAAGAGTTCAGCCTGTGAGATGTGAATATTACAGTAGTAATATTCTTTTTTCCAGTCCATTAATATGAGGTATTAAGAGTGCACACTGTACCTATAACACAATCAACCCCAAATATTAGTTTTTTCAGTGCTGACCTAACTCTTTTTAATTAACTGTCCACTTCAGTTATATCTGTGTTGTCCCAGGAAAGGAGGAACACCCATATATTGTTAGACAAGGAAAACATGTACAGTGCAAAATTAACAGACTCATCATTTATTGGATGGAACTTTTACTTAAAACCGTGTTTCTCACACATTGCTCACTATATTTCACCAGAACTGTCCCAACTTTATTGAAGACCCCCCAAGAAGGCTAAAATTAATCACTTGGAGCAATAGTGACATCTTGTGGGAATTGACGAACAGATAATCTGCGGTTGTGTTTCTTCCTCAGGGAGTAATGTACGCTGTTCCTCTGGTAGCTGGAAACACAAAGTGTGATACTTGATCATTCAGCTTGTGGCTACACACAATCACACTGAAACACACAAGGATATTCCCAGCTAAGAAGCCTCCTGCGTAATTTGTAATAAAAATCTTACACAAATAACAAGTAAAACTGCCATACATGACATAATTTATACCAAACCTCATCTAATCTTATACTTGTGTTTAGCTTTTCTATTATTGTTACTTCCTGTCATGTAAAAACTCTACTGGTGTGTTACTGACATAGTGTTAAAACTGCTTTAACAGAGAAATCAGCTTGACTTTCAATAGAATTTCCTTTTACTCATTGATGTCTTTGACTTAACCTCTCTGACAGAAAATCTTACTGTAAAGAAAGAGAATAAGTGAGAAAACAAGAGACAGTGGGTGGACAGCATGTGATTTAAGACAACACGCCTTATTTGAAAATCCTTTCACAAATCAGCTATAAATGCCCTTTTCAAGTCAAGTGAAAAGTCACATGCTTCAACTAAAGCCACGTACAACAATGAAACAATAGGCATACGCACACATGCACACACAAAGGGTATCTATCCCTTTGGCCATAAAAGTCTGGTAAAAATGTGTGACTGTGGTCCCCAGAGAGCCATTTAGTGTCTACAGGAAAAAGCAACAGCACAGCTCATGTGGCTGTCACACAAACAGAAGTTGTTTTTTCCTCATTCCTGTGCCTGCCAACATTTACATTGCCCATATTTTTTTGGTGCAAAGTGTTTCCACTTCGGGCTGCTGTGATGTGTACAGAAATTATAAACATGCTGATGACTCTGAGACTGCTAGAAGAAAACAAAAACTACAGGCCTGAGGATACAGGAAATGTCACCCATCATTCAGTCTTGCTGGGTGACAAACTGCACACTTTTTCTTATGCTCCCACCAACATCTGACAATATTTTAAAGCACTCCACAAAGCTAGCAGAATGAACACATGGTATGTTTGTTTGTTTATTTTTTAAATGAGAAATTTTCAAATTTGAGCCCTTCTCTAAACCCTTTTTGTCTGTAGCACAGAGTAGGCACCTCACCCTGCTGAGACATGGACGCTTTCTCATCTCCCAGCAGTGGAAATTAGCAGCTGATAGTCATTAGCTCTGTGCTACTTAATACAAAAAGTCCTTTTGTTAGCCGAGTAGTGACCAGCCATCGTTCTCGAGGCATTAAATCAGGGACATTATTGCTGCTGAGACTCTATCGCAATGCAAAAAAACCTCAAGAACTGGGCTACATATCACTGGCAACAGATACAAATGTATTTTAACATTTTACAGGTTACTTACATCAATTTTAGTTAAAGTTGTAGACTTTATAAAATCCAAGACTTTGTATTAGCTTGACAAATACAGTTCGTCTAGGCCTGTGTGTAATGGATACTAACAGATTTTTTTTATGATAGTGAGTAAATCAGTTTTAAAGTATAATTTGAGTTCTTTTATCTTCAGTTTTTATAATCCACAACGTATTGAAAACTCGAAAAAACAAAAGCAAAACAAGTTTTGAGAGTGATGATAATATACACCGTGGTTAGTATATACAACAGATTTTTATACAATATTTATCACAAATCTCTTCTTTTCTAGCGTGATGCATGTTTTCACTGTTCCATTTGCCCAAAACATTCTGTTGCAAACAAAGGGCAGCCTATAACTGAGAACAAAAACTGACCCACCCAAAACTATATTTAAAAAAATCCACATATCTATAAATATTCACACATCTAAAATATTCTTTACTTACATTTCAAATGTTAAAACAAATAAACAACAACTCACCCACACATTTAGCTCGTATCGGAGAGGCACTTTTTAAGGAAACTGGTGAATTGGGGGAAGCGATTTCACTGTGAGACTTGGGGAATTCCCATAACCCATAAAATGGCCTGATACTGAAGGCTCAGAACCTGGTGTGTGTCCAACTGTTTGGCCTGCCTTTGCCAACACATGAATGGAAAGCTGTATACATTTAAATCATTTATGTGCAGCAGCTTGCAGTTTGCAGCACATGCACGTGCTTCATATAAGGATGCATGGCAAAAAACCTACAATACTGAATGATACAAAAGAGCCACTTGGCACATAATGTGACAGGTATAACAGAGAAAAATGCATAGACAACTTATTCTAGTGCGTATGCACAGTGTGGTAGGCCTACATGCAGAACAGTGCTTGGCTTGTTTGCATGAAGGAACCACAGTTATGAAAACTATAACAACATGAAGTCAACGGCTAAAGCAATATCTTCGACTCCCTCTGAGAAATGAGCACCTTTGAAATATGTAAACTTGAATCCGTTTAATTTATGCAGTACGAGCTCATCATTGCTACAGCAAAAAAAAAAAAAAAAAATCCCCCGTTATCAAAAGGGAAATTCAAGAACAGTGTATGTATTGACATTAACAAAGTGTTATTGCAGTAATCTCTTAATCTCCTGTAATTATGATCAAATAGAGCAATTTCAAGTTGGGTGTGCCACTGAGAGCAGCAAGAGCTGCAGACTCTTATTTGTTGCCTTGGATTTGGCGTACTGCAGGGGATTTCCTCGCCACATACATCTTTTTTTTCTTCTTTCCTCTTTTAACTTGCAGTGGCCCGACAACAGCTGCGCTCACACATATGCAATGAGCTGAAACACTAACAAGAAAAAGACAGCTGTCTTGCACTTTTCCTCTGCATTAACAAGTGTACAAGTGCAACTGACACACATGAAATGAAGCGTAAAGTGACGTGTTAATACGCGCAAATGTGGAAGAGCTAATATGAGCGTGTTAACTATCTATTAGCTGCTATTCAATATCTTAAATCTTTGCTTTGCATAAGATGCTATTCTGGCATTGTCAGCCTTTATTTACACTAGTTCTCTTTTATGAGTAACAATAACATATGGGTATTTTTGCTAAGCAGAAGAGGTATTAAAATGGAAGGGGGGTTTCCTGATCTTAAATATTCTAGTTCCCATTTTGCTCACCTCTGTACTGTTGCCAGTATCAACATGGTTAATTATTAAAGTGCCTTGTCAAATACAGGAACCCACGTCATAAAAAAGGTACAGCAAGAGAATGTGTGGTCTGATGAGACAAATTAAAAACTGTAATAACAACATGTAGGAAAAAACAGAAGAGACAACTGTTTTCAATTGTGTATTTTTTTTTATTCAGGTGTGTGTTACCTTCAAATCACAGTATTTGTTGGATGGCCTATAAATTAAAGGTTCTGCTTTAGTACCTACTTGTTAAATACACTATAGATGCAAACATGATCATCTTCATCGTGAGCGTATAACACTGTAAAAAAAGAACCATCTCATCCTGCTGGACAGGAAGTTGAGACATGAGAGCAGAAAACTGGCTTTCAAGGCTGCGAGGTCGTAGGTCACTTGATTTGGCTGAAGAGTGGCAGCAGTTACACTGAGAAAAGATGCTGACGTGAACCATCACAGTTTCACTCTGTCAACAGTCTTGTGGTCACTAAAGTCTGTGAACTGAGCTGCAGCGGGGCTGTAACTGCGTTAATCTTCCCCTCCACAGAGAGTCAGCAGGGTTTTGCGATAGTCTCCTGATGTGTCACCCTGTGCATGGTCATAAAAACACAAATAGTGGAAAAATCATTTGGTCATGTTTTGGAAGGCAGTGCTTATTTCTGGCTCACACAATAGTTAAATGCAGAAGAGAAGCTGTGAAATCGGTCTATATCAACAAAGGAGTTAAAAGTGGAATTTCCCCTGTTTATCAGCTGACACTCATACAGTAGATAAAGATTTCTACTTTATAATCTCGATCAAGATTTCACATTTGTATGGCAAAAACGAAACTATGCAGGGCAACTGGTTAGCTTATATTAGTATACATTTTAGAAACAAGGGTAACACAAGCTGGCATTTTCCAGAGGCAACAGAACCAATAAATCTCCTGCTGTTGGCTTTAAGAGGTGCTGGAAGGTGGATTAATAGCGTAGATTGGGATTTGAAGCTTTCCCCCAAACTCTCAGAGGAACATAAATAAGCATATTTCTCAAAACATGCACAGATTTAAACTTTGAGAAACTGCTCAAATCGAAACCGCTTTTGTAACTGAAGCTAGCAAACTGAAAATGTACAATTAAATTGAATTAATTTAATAAATGATCAATTCAGTTATTTCTCTGCACAACTCATAAAAACAAGATAAAGCAATCCTTGCTCTTGCATAATGTGGAAATGTGTTTTCCAAACCAATCCAGGGCAGCTTGTTTTTATTGGTGTCACAGTGATTTCATCTGTAAGTTATTATAGAACTGCTTTTAGGAACTTCCTGTCTCTGCATCTGTCAGCCAATCACAGAGCAGAGATAGAGGAAGCATGCAAGAGGGAAATTCCTAAACAGCTGTGTTGTGGCCACAGACCCATAGTCCACCGCAGAGAGCTATAGATTACCGTACCCCACCACCTTACCGCAGCAACAGAAAAAGGATGTGCACTGCATGCTCTGCACACAGCGGGACCAAAGCAATTAAACCAAACCTCCACAGACACACAAGTCACATGTGAACACAGCATGCCAAGTAGAGGTGTTAGTAGACAAAGAGTCAGACTTACAATCATAGTTTCTACCTGGATGAATTCATGGAGGGAGGCATCGTGAGTTTCTTTGAACTCTTTTCGGATGTTAAAAAGGTCGATCTCGCTACGGGACACCATGATGCGGATCAGCGCTCTGTCGTCTGTACCAAGACCCTGCAGAGGAGATCAATAAATACTTTGTATATTCTGACATAGACAACAGAGATTCTGCACCAATAAAAGTGACCTAATCACGTGTTATGGCTGACATCTAGTATCCAGATGACATGCTGAATAACTGATCTAACCCTAACTCATCTAAAACAGAATGAAGAGATACCTTCATGGCTTTGTACAAACGGTCTGCAAAATAAGAGGGCTGGTTCTTTACACTGCGCACTGCAAAGACAAGAGAAACATGCAACAGCTGAGAAGTTGTCACCCAGATTGGATTCATCAACAGCATCATCCGCTGTGGCAAACTTGAAAGTAAAAGAGAATAAAGTCTGTAGTGAAAAATAATTATTACCTATTGCATAAAATGCATTTTTCACATCTCCAGACATCTCCTTCTTAATAATCTGTTCAATGTCCTTGTTACTGCATTTGACAAACTCCTGGAACACTGTGAACAGCAAAGAGCACGGAAAGTTATTGTGACCTGAATCCACTGCATTTTGTTGGAGAAATTTAGTTGAACACTTGTAAAGATCATTGCAACCTACATATCTGTGATGACCTTTACCTTTCCTGAGATGAGGGAAGCTCCTGGTGCACAGGATGCTCATGAACTTCATCACCATGTCATCTGAGTCAGCATTGCATGCATCGGCAAGTTCCTGGTTTGTTCAGGAAGAACAGTGGGAACACAAAACCTTCAGATCCATTCTTCCATTTCATATTTAAACACAGTAAAGAAAAGGATGTATTCAGTCACCTGAGCATCTGCATTAGCTCTTTCTACATCTGCAGGGCCCTCCTCTCTTGCACCCTGAACAGACAAGGAGATTAAATGCAAATTAGTGCCGCTCTGTAAGGCTAGCGGTTAACCAAAAACGTATTTTTTTTTTTTGTAAGACACTATAAAAGACAGTTAGGGAGGTGATTAAATAGATCTATGTGTAACAGAGAACACAAACCAGACTACCAGACTGCAACTTGTGAGTGGGCGTGGAAATTACACACAGTGTGAGTTCTCATGATGATGACAGACATTACCTGCACGAGAGAAACGAGGATCCGACAGAAATGGCCTGATGTGTCTGACTGAATGGCATCCTCCAAAGACTTTTTATAGGCTGCAAAGTATGATATATTACATGCCCTGACAAAGGTTTTTAGGACAAAGCAAGTGATTCTTTAAGCCTTATTCTGGTGCCAAACTTACCACCCTGATAGGCAGCATTCATGGCATGTATTTCCTGATTGCTCCTGGTAACCAGGATCTCAATGAGAGCGTGTTCATCAGTCCCAGCCCCCTAGGAAATAGAAGCTAGTGTGAGCGTCATTTTTTGCTATTTTGGTGCCTGTTTTTTTTTTTTTTTGTTGGTTTTTTTTTTAGAGAAATAGGCTTTCTAACTCTATGCTGATTATTGTATGTGTGGGACCCAGCAAGGTAGTGCTTTGAGAAATATAAAAAGGTACAAGAGCCCATTTCAATGTTTAGCTGCCTGTTTAATTCTAAATAACACACTGGACTTCCAAGCTGTTGTCAACATCCAAGACTTACTACTTATCCAAAACAGGTTTCATCTGTTCAGTTCCCATATTAGGTGATAATTTGACTGTTTGCCTTCAAATAACCAAATTATTATATTTCAGTATTTGAAAATGCATAAAACGAGGACACAAACAATTATGAAACACCATCTGCACGCAAGTGCTCTCTGCTGAGAGCAGAGGATGAGTCAGGTTTGCCACATAAGGAAATTCAGTCAGGTTGAAAAGTTATAAATACATTTTTATTTGACTATAAAATATGTTCTGTGTAATTTATCTCGGCCAAATATCAACCACCACATGTTTGGGAAACAGGTATCAGTATATGGAGGGTTATATGTGAACCGTGTTCACTACTCATAGAAATGTAACATATTAGCACTGGAGTGTCATTTAAGAGAGAAATCAGTGGGTGTTTTGGTTTAACTCCTACTTTACCTCCATTGCTTTTCTCATCATTTTGGCATCAAATTCAGCTGGCGTCAGCATGAGCCCAATTATCAGCCTCTCTAAGTTCTTTGACAATTCAGACTTCAGGTCCTTCATCAGATCCTGGAACGCCGAACACAGTGAGTTGTTAAAAGCTGTCGTATCCAGTGGAGGACATATAACAATAAATGAATAAAGGTAATATTTTGTGATTTAGCCATATTTTCTATCATTCCTGTGTCTTACCCTTCCAAGTAGGGATTTGAAGGCCTGTCTGATCTCTTGCCTCTGGGCATTAGTTCTCTGTGCAACAATATCAATGATTGCATCTTCATCTGTTCCTGTTATAAAGAAAAAGGAAATGCCATATGTAAAACAAAAGAGTTTTGCAAAGTTGCCAGGATAGTGTCAGTGTGTTTTATATAGCAGGGTTTGCATACCAAATCCCTTCATGGCTTTCCTCAGTGCTTGTGCATCAGCAGCAGGGTCGAAATTAGGCGCCGGGCGGACTGTAGGCCTCAGCTGAGGTAGTGCACATTACAAATTTGAAAGACTGACAATTAGTATTTACTCACAGAGTGGCAAAGTTACTAATATCCGTTAATTAAATCCATATCTGTAAGCTTGAACTAAAAGCACAAAGAGGTCTGAAGAACATGCAAAATAAATTATTTGTTATTCAAGATTTTTTTTTATTATCTGATAAAAAATTATGAAGCAACACATTTGGCTTTATGATAATAATCTCTTGACATCTGAGGGGGCGGGTGCCCTCTTGAGTTTAGAATTCATGACACCGCTAACAATGCAAAAGGTTGGTAGGATGAAAAACAGCTCAGTTTCAGGAAGCATTAGTGAGACAGCCTTTTGTTGTCAAAAATGCTGAGATCTTTTTGACATTCACTCTCCAAATGGGGGTTTGGAGAGTTCATTCTAACAGAAAACTATTTGTGTTTCAGCGAACAGCACTCTGATCACATCTAGACAAAGCCTTCACTGTATAGACATAACACTGTTAGCATATTGCCATAGCACATCATTACAGGGCCAGCAGGTAGTGGAGATGCAAGGCTCTGCTGAGGCAAACATGCAATCACACATCTAAGGTGGGAGCAGATAGAGCCCAAACCTGCACTCTGGTCATGGCACTTAATTCCCACATCTTGTAGGCTATCTGAGCAGCTTCAGGGAAGAATTCTCCAGCTAAGCTGCAATGACCGGTTTGACAAAACATAGCACACTCAGCAAAGCCAGAACCTCAAGCGGTAAATAGTGGGAACATTTCTAGGAAGAAGACTAAAATACAGTCTCTGCACCATAAGTTTGTTTAACTCAATTATAAGCTTCAACAAAAAGTTTCCATTAGCCTCAGCATTCATTAAGATAATAAAGCTTTTATACAGTTCAAAGTAACAGTAGTAACGCCATACAGTGGTCCTCTAGCACCCCCTTCTGGATGCAGCATTCCTAAAACTTACTCATCATCCCCTCCACAGAGGTTGAGCAGAGTCCGCTTGTAATCCCCTGATGTATCATCCTGGTTGACATACACACACACAAAGTCATATAAGTGCTCTACATTCACATACAGAGTGCATATAAAACATGCTGTACCTCTCTTTCTCACCTTAATCATGTTATAAAGTGACTTCTCATATCTGAGGCGGAAACACTCTCGAATGTCCAACATGTCAATTTCAGAGCGAGAAATCATGATCCGGATCAGAGTGTTGTCAGCTGTACCGAGACCCTGGAGGGATTGAGGGACGATGCATTGTGGCAACAGTTAAGTAATCCTAAGCAATTTTAATAAATTTAACAATCTGTCACTAACAAGACCTCATTCATCATAACTGTACCAGTAAGGCCTTTCTGCCTACAAACACACTGGAACCAAACTGAATGGCTACTTGAGCTTACCTTCATTGACTTGTAGAGGCGCTTGGCAAAGAACATGGGAACGCTCCTTATGCACTGGACTATGAGAAAAATGACCAAATTAGGCACTGTGTTGTGTCACAATGTAAAGTACAATGGTGCATTCAGTGTATTTCCTACCAACGGCCAGCATCAGTCTCTCAAAGTCTCCAGACAGCTCGTTCTTAATGCTGTCCTCAATGCTCAGCTCTGCAATCTTCTCATATTCATCAAAAACTAAACAAACAGAGGAAAATATTGCACAAAAGTATCAATCTCATCCTTTTGGGTCATTATTGTGTAAAATCTTGAGTTTGCCTTTGTGCTTTAATTCCCCCCAGATTTGACTAAAATGGTTGTCCTGGCATGTTAGCAAGTTTAGGTAACACACATAGTAGCAGGAGGCTAATACTGAGGACCGCCAGCTTCTGAGTCACTTGAGGTCAGAGTGGGGATGACTGGAACGCCTCATTGTTGAGATATTTTCTCGGAGAACTGAGCTCACCCATGTGGAGGTGGGTCACACTACGGCTTCCCAGGATCATGATAAATTTGGCCTCGTCCGTCCCCCACTGCTCCTCTCCAGCTGCATAGAGATCCTACAGAGAGTTTAGAAAACAGATATGGTCCAGGGCAGAGTTATTATAATTTTGTATTTTGTAATTATATTTCATTTTTATTTAGTTTTAACTTTTTTGGTTTTAATTCGGTTTCGTTTCAGGTGGTTTCCAGAGTGAGTTTACTCGTTTCAGTTCAGTTTTTTATTGTTTGAAAATGTTTAGTTTTAGTTTAGTTTCTATTACTTTCAGTCTTAGTTTTAGTCTTTAGTAATTATTACTGTGAGCAGGGCATCGTGTCAGAGGCAAGATTTAAGTAAATCAGTACAGGTATTACAACAGAAACACAGGACTTTTTGAGCAGCTGACTTACAGTCTTATAGACATTAACATTTCTAGAAATACGTTCATGAAAGCCTCATAAGGCAAATTTTGATGAAATTTTACCAAAATAACAACAATAACAAACACTAAAACTAATGATATTTATATTTTTATTTTATTTCAGTTAATTTTACAAAATCAGAAAATCATTTCAGTTAATTGATTTTATTCTGATCTGTACTTTTTAATTCTTATCTTAGTTATTTAAAATGTTTTTTCCACATCTACATTTATTTCTTAGTTGAGTTTTAGTTAACTATAACAACCTTGGTGCAAGATTTATCTCAGGGTCACAGGAAGCTGTACTGACCTTAATTAATAAGCCAAATACCCACTGCACTATCCTGGATGCCTAAAATTCTTGATTGACATTAGCTTTTATGTTTAGTCTTAATTTAAAAAAAAATGCATACACATCTGCTGAACTAATTTTTGCTAAACTGACTGCAGCGCTTCCACATGTCAGCACAATACTCATTTAAAGCAACAGAGGCCATTCAGCACTGCCACCAATATGATACTTTAAAAGGAAAGGAAAGGATGCTCTTACAACAGGACACTTCAAGTATTCTTCAAACAAAGGCTGTGTAAAGTCAAACAGCATGTGCATGTTTAGCTTTTATGTTGGCTATAAAATGCTTACTTGGGCATCCTGCTGAACCAGGTCTGCATCCACTACTCCTGACTCATCTCTGGTCCCCTAGAAGTATTTAATCAAAACAACAGACTGAAGATTAGTCAGAGGTTAAAGGCACAGTGATCAAAGTGTGTTTGAGTTTCCTACTTAGTCAACTCACCTGAAGTAAAACAACCAGCATCTTCTTAAAGTGGCCTGAAGTGTCTGCGATTACATCCTCCTCCATGTCTCTGCCATAGGCTGGGTACACAGATGACAGTTCTAAATACTATCAGATGCGTAATTCAAGTGACGTCTTAGATAAAACATCTTACCGTCCTTGTATGCTGCAACCATGTCATGTATTTGTTTGTTGTTCCTAGAAGCCAGTACTTCAATCAGGCATCTCTCATTTGTTCCAGCACCCTTAAAACAGAGTATGAAGGCGGATGTGAAACAGTTTCTGCCTCATTTAATACGGAGTGAGAGCGAATTACATTTTTGGCTTACTTTGATTGCATCATGGATTTCTTTGGCATCGTGGTAGGCCCGGGTTCTCATCAGACTGACAATGAGGCGCTCAAATTTTCCCGTGAGCTCATATTTGAGATCATCAATCAGGTCCTGATGAAAGAGAATTTCAGTGATGCTGGACTCAAAACTGCTATCTTAAGCTTTTAAAGTGTCTAAGCAATGTCTGGAAATTACAGTTGTGCTTAGATGTTCACATACACTCATCATGGGCGTAAATGTCTGGTCATTTTGGGCTTTCAATAATTTCTTTGAGCTGTTATTTTCCCACAGTGAAATGACTATATGGCATAGATCTTTAATGGCTTAAACAAAAACAAGAATTGGGTGCCTCGGCTTTACTCCGTCAAACATACCTCTTATCATTTTGGCCAGTTAACTCAATCTTTGTCTCATCTAACCATAAAGATTTCTCGAGAAAGTATTTGACTTTTCTACAACGGTATGCAAATTTCAGTCAAGCTTGAAGGTGCTGATTTTGGAGTAGATGCTCCTCACTATCCTCTCGGTCCGTGGTGATTTCAAACTCTCTTCATTGGAGACAGTAATGCTGGTGTTCCAACAGTTTCCAGTTCATGGCAGGCTTGAGCCTCGGTGGTTCCTGGGTTCTGAGAATGGCAGTTTTGGTCTACTCCCTTGACAAGATGGTGACACATCTGAATAACTTTACGTACAGTTGTTTGTAGTGATGATCCTGGAATCTGCAGCTGGTTAGGAATGGCTCCAGGAGACCTTCCCAAACTGCGTAAATCTACAATTGTCCTTCTTAGATCGTTACTGAGTTTCTCTAAATATTGGTCAGTAAAATACATTTGACCCTGCATGGATTGAAGACACTCCAAAATAAATTCAAAATTGTGCACCTAATTCTTATTTTAAACCCATTAAATATGTATACTCTACATTTATTGCAACCTGGGAAAAAATAATAGTTAAAATAAATCATTAGATCATTGAAATTAACAGATGAATGCCAAGTAAACTTCTGACCACAGCTGTAGCATTTAAAAATGTATTTGTTTACCTGTCCAAAGTTGCTTTTGTAAGCTGCGATGATTTCTTGCCTTTGCGCATTGCTTCGAGAGGTGACCAGGTCCAAGATGGCCTCTTTGTCACTTCCTGAGAAACAGAAAAGAAACATTTTCAACAAAGACCTAAAAACTCATCTTAGAGAGCATCGAGAAATTCTTCAAGTGATGATTCAACTGACTAGTGAGGAGGACAAACGATGACCTTTACACCTCCGTGGCCAAGAATCACGGAGGAGCGGGGCACTCACCAATGCCTTTCATAGCACTGTAAAGGGCCTCGGCATCAGCGGTGGGGTCAAAATCGGGAGCGTCTGTTATTGTACCTCTGAACACCTGAAAGAGTGAACAGTTCAAGTCAATTTCAAACATTTTCAGTTAAGATAAGAATAAATAACACAGACATGCTACTCTTTCATGCTTAAATAAGAAGTGACAAGAACATATGATATCAGTCCTCTTTGCACAAAGTACATCTGAAACAAGATTTCTGTTGTTCGGTATGGTTAGGTCAAAGGTGTCTTTTAATAATAAACTGAATAATAAATAAATACAGCAATGACACTGGTCTGTGGTTACAGAGGTGAGGCCACCAGCTACCAGCCAAGAGCAACAACAAGGGTCTACAATTCCTGATACAACATAAATATACTACATTAGTATTTTTGATTATTTGCTATATTAGCAATGTGATTCTGGAGATGGCATTTTAAAACCGTTAAATGGACTGCTATGAAGCTTGATACAATCAGTCATCAAGTCCAGTGACTTTGCTGCTTCATACAGTTTTCCTCTACTGCCATGTGTCATTAAAATATTGGGTTTTTAGTCGACAGCCATGAAATTTGATACATTAATGTTCCCATCAGGATAAATTCCTCTAATTTTTGTCACTACATTTCTGTGCTAATTATGCTAACACAACCAAACGTGAGCATTCTTCATGTTACAACATATCAGTGTAGCTTTTCTGTAGAAAAAAGGAGACTAAAAAAGAAAGGCTAGTATGAGAGAAGAGGATCTCACATTTTGAGCCACAGCTTGCATTTTGCAGATGGCTCGAAACAGCAGTGGGCTTGGCTTTGCTATGACTTTGCATATGCTGCTCACCTCCAGAGCAGACCAGTTGTAAACCCTTTTTTTAACCACACACTTTGCTTTTTTAATAGATTTGCACTTTATGTCCCATTCTCTAACAATGCATTATCTCAACCCACACCTCCTTGCATGCTGAGAGTAGTGGAGTGGTGTAGCAGCAGTGACAGCAGCTGAGAATTTGCACCTGTCTCACCCCAACAGATCAGAGTGTGTGTATGTTGCCTGCCTGTTTGTGCAGGGGCGGGAAAGTAGACAGGGTCGGGTTGCACACAGAACTTTTACACATCCGACCGTCTAATATGCAATAGCTCAAAAAGGATGAAAAATATCAACATTATGATCTTGTAATAATAAGATCTTCACAAAAACGGCCCATGTACTGAAAAATGAAACTGCAGCAGCTGCTCTCGAGGTTACTGCTGCATTGAGGCTGTCAGCCAAGTTGTGCTCTCCGCCCAGCTACAGAAGCCACTGTATATGCTCTGCTTAACATCACTCCTCAGGACAGCTGTAAAGCTTCACCCACGTGGCAACAGGCCACAAACACAAGCCCCTAGCAACAGATTTTAACTAAACTAATCACGGTTCAGAAGGGCGGTAAAGTAAATTTAATAACATTAAGTTGATTTCTATGCATCCCTCCCCCTATAAGTGCAGCTTGTTTCATCTGGTGCCCAAACTTTAAAAGAGGTAAGAGTTAGTTTGTGTTTAACCTTAAATAATTTTACAAAGTCATTCTGGAAAAATGCCGTCAGGTATAACGAGGTGGCGCAGGTAGCACTGACACTCTACACTCCTGTTTTTGATGTTGCGCAGGGCTCACATGGTGGCAGATGGCAGCCTCACTCTATCCACGTCACACAAAACAATTCATTCTGCTGCACTGATACAAGATCTGGTCTGCAGTTTGATTATAGCTAACATGATACAAGGCCAGATGACCAAGCTCTTGTCCACTTACCATGTCTATATTGGGTCTTATATGTCAACACTGCTCAGGAATCAATAGTTTCAGGCCTAAAGGGAAAACAGAAATGCTGAGGTACGGGTAGCCAGTTGCACTGGAAAACATCCCTGCAATGTGAAAGGTGACCTTCACCTCAGCTTTGGTTGAAACTATGTTGCAAACAATGATGATCTTTATTTCCTGAGTAAATACAAAGAGGTACTGTTCAGTATCCAGGCTGTTCTTAGCTAGAGCGCAGGAGCAAAAAGCAGACGGGGGCCTGCTTTCTATTCGACTCAACCTCATATTCACACAAAAATACATTGATGGATGGAATATGTTTTATTTAAACTTGCAGGAAAGCTGGAGCCACATTTTCCCATGCAGCTATATTCTGACTATAATGCAGACATTCAGACAAGGTAAACATGTTGAGGCGTCAGTACAGAGAAGCTACTTCTTCTAGACTGACGATGCTTAATTAAGAATCACAACACAGAAGTAGGCTACACTGAACTTACACACAAATATTTTTTAAGGAATAAAGAATTTATGCTAAATTGAGGGGGGAAAAGAGTACTCCACATGGTTTGAAATCGTGTACTGTTTGTTTAAGACTCCAGTGAGGCTTTCCCAAAAATAGCACGCGCGCAGTTTATCTTAATATCAGAAGACAGGTCTGGGGGACGGGGGACAGGGCCTCTCGGCCTCTCTCTCCCTCTCCCTCTCTCTCTCTCTTTATATGTACACAGGGCCACACCCTTCGCTGTTAATTCCCCCCCCCACACACACACACACCGAAGGATATTCTTTAAATCAGAGGCTTTAAATCTAATGGCATATTGTTTTTCTGAATTAAGTTTCATTTTAAACTTTCCTCGAGTTGGATTTTATTACAGCCGTTCCTTATGCAGCCACGGGTGCCAGGGGCACATTTAAAAATGAAACCTCAGCAAACTTTTCTGTTAATTTGTGACCCATTATATGGAGCCGACAGCGAACGACAGAGAGCTTACCTTCTCTGTGCAGGAAGTATCGGTGCAGAGTGACAGCGGCCCCTAAACTCGGTCTGTCTTTTCCCCCCGGTCGGATGAATTCAGGCCGGCCAGTTACTCGTCCTCAGTGACGTGGTGACTGCGGCGCTCTCTCGCGCGGCTTCTGTAAAGCGTGCGCGCATGTCTGCGAGTGTGTGAGAGAGAGAGAAAGTGCGCGCTTGAGAGAGAAAGAGAGAGCGGTGCTTTGATATATACGTGCTTAATGCAAGAAAATGCTTCAAACACGGGTGTAAATGTGACTGGGTAATAGTTGCTTATTTCTATTATTTCCCCCACACCCTAATGTTGAAATATATATATATAAATATATATATATGAACGATTAATTGACACCTTTCTTTCTTTTATATATTGAGCCACCACTTGGAGCTGGTAACAGGCAAGCATAACTTTCTGAACTTTGGCACATGCGCACGAGTCTGAGTTTTAACAGAGGGCAGCTTACTGACACTGACGTGACAATTTGTTCTATTTCTGTCCTGTCAGAAGACCTCCAGTAAGTGTGGAGGGGCGTGTGAGTGCGTGTGTGTGTGTGTGTGTGTGTGTGTTTAGTGGGAGGGGAGGGGGAGCATAGCTGCGGTATGACAGTAAAACGAGTGCCGCATTCATTGCTCTATTCCTGGAATGCATGCATGCATGTTTTGCCCACAAATTTGCGTGTTGCATGTGTATTTCCTGTGATCTTTTATGTTGGGCTTTTTACTTCATTCATTCATGATGATACTGGTGACACCGCATGTGGAGAGAAAGGTGACGGAAGAGATGATGAGAAACTAGAGGTGACTTACAGGAAGCCGACAGGGAGTCCAGTGCTCCACTTCGCAACAGCAAAGAAAAAAAAAGGGGGCATGACTCAGTATTTCATTAGGTGAATAAAAATGTGATAAAAGTTTACACCTGGTCTATGTGCTTGATAAATGATCTTATTTACTGTGTTCAGATGCAATTCGCACATCATATGCTCAGTGAGGCACAGAAGACAGGGAGATAAGATTAACATTAAACCCTGTTTGCTCTCTTCAAAGGTTGGGGAGGGAGCAGAGATAAGCACGCTATGTCTATGGGAGGGAAAGACAGACTGATGATGGGGAGGTGGTTATGAACATCTGTAGTGATGTTTCAGCAACATTTTAGATTAGACCAATTAGATCATTGTGTAAATGTTGATCAAGCTGTTTAAAAGGAAAAAAATGTCCTGTTTTGGAGGCCCTGTAGGTTTTACATTTGAATGTTGTACTCCTTGTTACTTGAAGAATATGTTTTGGTGTGTGCCTCTGGTACTATGAACTTTAAAGTGGATGTATTGGGCAAAAACCTATAACGTCAGAGGCTTTAGCTTTGATCTATGAATGAAATGAGTCCGCTGATATGTTTTTCTTTGTTCTTTTGGTTTCCTCTCCTTTAGTGTACCCTTTTCATCTTCGCCCCCAACCAGTGTTGAAAGAATGGGGTGTCCATATGGTGGAAACAGTGAAGCAGCAGAGAGGAATTTCTTTTGTTGCACAGTGACCTCTTGTGGTTTGAAGATATACTGCATACCCAACATAACAATTTCATTCTGGCTGAGATGGGAAATATATATTAATGCATATTCATTTTATTTATTGTTGTAATGAAAACAAATTAATTTTCAAACTATGTAAACTGTATTCGTTAGATATGTAATCATTAATAAACATTTCATCTATGATGAGTCTATGATTGTGGATTCTGGGTCTTTAGCTCTGAATTTTGCAGTCTTTTGGGGCTTTTAATGCTTCCTTATTAAGTCTTCTCTTGGTTCTTAGGTTGCTTATTGGTATATTTGTTTTTAATATTCTCTTGTATTTTGAGCCTCAGCTCTTTTTTAGTTTACCTCCCTGTCTTGTTGTCTTTGACTAGTATCAGCTGTTTTCTTTTCCCCAGATGTTTCCACTCTTTTTACAGCCAAAAAACCAAAACAAAACAAAAAACAAACAAACTTCTGTCTTTCTCTCTCTTTTTTCGCATGAAACATTAAATCTTTGTTTAAAAAAAATTAACAACACTGTAAAATCGAATTAGTTCCCAGAACTCAAAAAAATTGAGGAAACTCGTTGCCTCAAAAAAATTGAGTAAAGCTTAGCTAAAAATGACTAAATTGGGATAACTTATTTATTTTGAGTACTCTGTACAAGCTCATTTGTTCCCAGAACTCAAGAAAATTGGATCAAGTTTACGTAAGATGACCAAGTTAGGGCAACTTACTCATTTTGAGTACACTGTACAGCCTTGTTAGTTCCCAGAACTCAAAAAAATTGAGGAAACTCGTTGCCTCAAAAAAACAAAGTAAAGCTTACTTAAGATGACTGTTAGGACAACAGCCATCATTGCAAGTCTGCAGTATTAAGAATAACTTGATATTTCTGACTGTACAATAATAATTGTTTACTTACTGACAAACATTCCAAGTTCAACTAAATGAAAAAACAATTTGTGGTAACCTGAATATGATTAAAAATAATTAACAACACTTTTTGTAACGATGTTAAAATCAGCCCAACTTTTATTTTCAAACACAACAAAGTATAACAGCCAACATACTGGACACTGTTCTGCTGAACAACAAACAATTATATTGCCATCACTGTTATAATCTCACAATGAAACAAAGTCTCAGATGTAATTATTCTGAAAATAAGTTTAGGCCTACCACAAGTTTGTTTTGTACTTACATTACTTATATAATCAAAATAAAATATTTGTTGTTCTGTCACAAGTGCAGTCTCTTACGGTGGCCCCTAGAGACAAAGCACGTACAAACTCCAAAACACTTGCAAACTCCAAAACACTTGCAAACTCCAAAACGCTTGCAAAGTCCAAAACGCTTGCAAACTCCAAAACGCTTGCAAACTCCAAAACACATGCAAACTCCAAAGCACATGCAAATTCCAAAACACAACGGAAGTGCTCCAGGACGCTAGGGGCAGTGTTGAGCTTTTGTTACCTAGTAACTACACAAGCCAGGAAGTACCAATGACCGGATTTGGGGTCTGCAGCCTTAAAGGCCGCATTTTAAGGCCGATTACGTCACAGCGACATGACGAAGGCTGTCCCAATTCAAAGGCGGCCCTCAAATGCGTCCTTAATTTCCCTGAATTTTAAGGATGGGTCGGTGTAGCCTTCATGGCCCAACATATCCCAGATTTCATAGCGGCTGTGGTGTGGATAATTTTGCCGAAAATAACGGCGGAAGCGGAGCCGCTGAAGAGTAAACTTTCAGAAGTAAGTACTGAATATTATGTCACTTATTTATGCGCAAATGTTTTTTATAATGAAGAACATTAAAACATTACTGTTGGCCACATGTCGGGAAAGTTATGTGACATTAGCGATGTTTGTACTAACTTGGTTTTAAAGCCTTTACTTCAAAATATACGCTGTTCAATAGTTGACTTTAATCTTACAGAGAATGTGATGATTTTATGGATAATTAAAATCAATCATATATCCACAAACACAACAAGCTGAAAGTCAGTGATGCTGCTCGGTTTGCAGTCCTGAATATCACAGCACAAGCAGGATTCACTGCACTGTTAATGTTAGCTTTGTTATATTGCTGCCTTTGTTCGGTGGTGTCTAGCCACTCTTTAACGTGTGTTTGAACGAGCTGACGGTTCACTCGTTAAGCTGAAAGAAAGATGCTTTAATCACAGCAGTCACACATGTGTCCACTGTACCATCTGGGAACTCTTCTCGTTTCGTAATAACACAATCCTCCTTCTTTTGTGCTGTTTTGTAGCAGTGTATACACCTGAGACTGTCACCTGTCTGTCTGTCCTGCACTCTCTCTCTTTTTCTTTCTCTCTGATTGTGGAATAAAAGTATGAACATGTATTTATAAGTTACACGTGTGTTTGAATCCTGCAGCTTATCACACATTTGATTTCCATGTGTGACAACTGCAAGTGTCCAGAGTGAGGACAGACTGAGGGACTCACTGCTGCACATCATCTGTGAGGCTTTGCACCCCTGATGATCCACCAGGACTCAGCAGTGTGTGAGGAAGAGGAGGAGGAAGAGCCAGCAGCAGCTGACAGATGGAGAGAATAGACAGACTGTTCCCTGTTTGTGAAGGACTGCTAGAAAAGTTTAAAATAACTAATTGTCTGTCCTGAATCAGTCTTATTAGGTAATGTTCAAATAATTTTATCATTCCAGTGTTTTCAGTGTGGGAGAAAGTACTCAGGGCCTTCAAGTTACACACTGTGAAAGGAAGAAACAAGTTTAATGTTCAGAAACCTAAAGTATGTATCAGCAGCAGAATGGAGCTAAAAATAAATGTTTGTTTCAGTTCTATGAAGCTTTGAGTATTTTGGATTAGTAGCACTGCTGTGTTTGTTGCATCATATTGCTGTAATTGTTTATATGCTTTATATATTCTGAGGTAAGTTGATCTATAGTGTTACATCATATTCTATAAGGATGTTATGTGTTTGTATACTTTGTGCCCAGTTTGACCCATTTAGCAGAAGTCAGCCTGTGTAAGGCTTTGATATCTATTCTGTATGACTTAAAGCAGTTATGACATGGTCTGATTTTCTCACCCAATAAAGGAATATTCAATATATCAGTCTACTCTTCATTTTATCAGAAACAGTTATCACAGCTTGTACATTTTCTTTTTATAAATATATGTAAGCAATGAGCCAAATTTAGTAATGCCAACATACTGAAGGAACAACATTTGTCTCTTATATATGATACACCTATATATGCACTGTCAAAGATACTTGTCTTTGAGTGAAGATTTAAGGTGATAAGACATATAAATAACTGCAACTTGAATCTGTACTGAGGCTCAGTATTTGACACAGAGTTGTTCACTGCTGTAATAGCTCATAATGATTAATATAATAACTATAATATTGGCCATATTATAGTTACATTACCAAAGTGATATGACTTTAGTCTCATGAACAACATTAGCTAATTGTTATTTACTAACTAATCTTAAATGACTGTTCAGTACAGAAATGAAGCCCAAAAATCATGTTTTACTGTCCTGTGGTCTCAGCCTCAGATACTTATCAAATCACACAAAGCTCTTGTAGAAACAAACAAACAAATGAACAAAATATGTTTTCCTTCATTTCTGTCAAACAAAGTTGTATGACACGTTTCCAGCGGTTAGTATCATGGTTGCTAGGCAACCTGGGAAGCGCGACGGAGACTAGACCGTCCCATACAGACAAACTTGCCGTTTATTTTGCAAATTGAGCTCAACACTGCCCCTAGCGTCCTGGAGCACTTCCGTTGTGTTTTGGAATTTGCATGTGCTTTGGGGTTTGCATGTGTTTTGGAGTTTGCAAGTGTTTTGGAGTTTGCATGTGTTTTGGAGTTTGCAAGTGTTTTGGAGTTTGCATGTGTTTTGGAGTTTGCAAGTGTTTTGGAGTTTGCATGTGTTTTGGAGTTTGCAAGTGTTTTGGAGTTTGCAAGTGTTTTGGAGTTTGCATGTGTTTTGGAGTTTGCAAGTGTTTTGGAGTTTGCAAGTGTTTTGGAGTTTGTACGTGCTTTGTCTCTAGGGGCCACCGTAGGGTCTCTGATTTAAACAACACAACGCTGCAAAAGCGCACACAACACAACGGAAATAGGAAAAAAGACAACGGAAATGTTTCTGGGGAGACAATAACTGGACGGACCAGTTGCACGAACCAAAACGGCCCTTTCTCAATTCTCAAGTACGCGAGTACGTACTCGCGTTCTCGGCGGGTACGTACTCACCGAGAACGCACGGAAGTACGGACTCGCCGAGAACGCGAGCACTGACTCGCGATTTGTACAATTGGACCACCAGCGTACTTGATGATGTCACAGGTCCGGAGTTTTTACTGCCGTCCTTAATTTAACTGTGAGTAATATGTTATGAAGCTTAACTTTAATCACAGTCAAACCGGTTTACTCAGGAACAAATAAAAAGCCGAAATAAGCCAAACATTAACATTTAGAAGTGATCTAAGTGACTTATATATCATGTTTAACCTCACTAGTGAAATCTCTATTAATAAAAATAGTGTACATGTACATACGTGTACATACCTTAATAAAAACAAGCAGGTGAGATGTTAGAACGCTTTTATTTTTATTTTAGTGGACACTCAATACAATAGACAGCTACTGGGGTTTGTTTAACCTGAGTAGCGAAAAGACCGCGGGGGGGTTGAAAACGATCTGCCGTGAGTCGGCTGTTCTCGCCGGCTGTAATAATCCTCGACCTCGCTGTCTGCTATGGAGCTGGCGGGTCACAGACGTCTCCGAAAACGTCGGACCTCGTTTGGAAATATATGATATCTTGATAAACTGAGCAGATATTTGAAGTTTACACAGCTACATTCTCGCTTGAAAAGAACTTAAAAGTTTATTTTGTGACCCAGAAAGAGTAATATTTAAAAGTTTTTAGCCCCGCTCGTCCGCCATTGCCGCGTTTGAGTTTTGGACGAAATGCATTCTGGGATATTTAGCTGTACCAAGTCCACACAAGTCACCACCGATGCATGCTCGATAAAACGGGCGGAGCGAGAACACATCCGGGACTTTTTCGCGTTCTCGGCTTGATGCGTACTTCGAATTGGAACAGTACTTGGTCTCCGACTGATGACGTATCACGAGTACACAAGAACGCAAGTACGCACAAGTACGCATATTGAGAAAGGCCCAACATGTATGTATGGCTAGTGTCCCAATTCAGGGACTGTTTCCCAATTCAGGGTCTGCAGCCTTAAAGTACGCAGCCTTAACGGTCCTCAAGGGCCGCGTACTCAAAGACCGCTGCGGCCGGAAGTGCGGGGCTTGTAGGCTTGTGAGATGGGACGGTCTAGCCTCCGTCGCGCTGCCCAGGTTGCCTAGCAATCATGATACTAACAGCTGGAAACGTTTCATACAGCTTTGTTTGACAGAAATGAAGGAGAACATATTTTGTACATTTGTTTCTACATGAGCTTTGTGTGATTTGATAAGTATCTGAGGCTGAGACCACAGGACTGTAAAACATGATTGTTGGGCTTCATTTCTGTACTGAACAGTCATTTAAGATTAGCTAGTAAATAACAATTAGCTAATGTTGTTCATGAGACTAAAGTCATCTCACTTTGGTAATGTAAATATAATATGGCCAATATTATATTAATCATTATTAGTTATTACAGCAGTGAACATGAATTCTGTGCCAAACACTGAGCTTCAGTAGAGATTCAAGTTGCATTTATTTATATTTCCTATCACCTTAAATCTTCACTTAAAGACAAGTATCTGTGACAGTGTATATATAGATGTATTATATATAAGAGACAAATATTGTTCTTTTAATATGTTGGCATTACTAAATTTGGCTCAGTGCTTATATATGTGTGGAAGAAGCAAATGTACGAGCTGTGATAACTGTTTCTGATAGAATGAAGAGTAGACTGATATATTAAATATTCCTTTATTGGGTGAGAAAATCAGACCATGTCATAACTGCTTTAAGTCATACAGAATAGATATCAGAGCCTTAAACAGGCTGACTTCTGCTAAATGGGTCAAACTGGGCACAAAGTATACAAACACATAACATCCTTATAGAATATGATGTAACACTATAGATCAACTTACCTCAGAATATATAAAGCATATAAACAATTACAGCGATATGATGCAACAAACACAGCAGTACTACTAATCCAAAATACTCAAAGCTTCATAGAACTGAAACAAACATTTATTTTTAGGTCCATTCTGCTGCTGATACATACTTTAGGTTTCTGAATATTAAACTTGTTGCTGCCTTTCATAGTGTGTAACTTGAAGGCCCTGAGTACTTTCTCCCACACTGAAAACACTGGAATGATCAAATTATTTGAACATTACCTAATAAGACTGATTCAGGACAGACAATTAGTTATTCTAAACTTTTCTAGCAGTCCTTCACAAACAGGGAACAGTCTGTCTATTCTCTCCATCTATCAGCTGCTGCTGGCTCTTCCTCCTGCTCTTCCTCACACACTGCTGAGTTTGTCCTGGTGGATCATCAGGGGTGCAAAGCCTCACAGATGATGTGCAGCAGTGGGTCCCTCAGTCTGTCCTCACTCTGGACACTTGCAGTTGTCATACACAAATCAAATGTGTGATAAGCTGCAGGATTCAAACACAAGTGTAACTTATAAATACATGTTCATACTTTTATTACACAATCAGAGAGAAAGAAAGAGAGAGAGAGTGCAGGACAGACAGGTGACAGTCTCAGGTGTATACACTGCTACAAAACAGCACAAGAGGAGGAGGATTTTGTTTGTGTTATTACGAGTGCTAAACAAGAAGAGTTGCCAGATGGTAAAGTGGACACATGTGTGACTCCTGTGATTAAAGCATCTTTCTTTCAGCTTAACAAGTGAACCGTCAGCTCATTCAAACGCACGTTAAAGTCCGTTTGGCTCGACACCACCGAACAGAGGCAGCAATATAACATAGCTAACATTAACAGTGCAGTGAATCCTGCTTGTGCCGTGATATTCAGGACTGCAAACCGAGCAGCATCACTGACTTTCAGCTTGTTGTGTTTGTGGATATATGACTGACTTTAATTATCCACAAAATCATCACATTCTCTGTAAGATTAAGGTCGACTATCGAATGGCGTATATTTTAAAGTAAAGGCTTTAAATCAAAGTAAACGCTGAAAGTACAAACATCGCTAATGTCACATAACTTTGCCGGCATGTGGCCAACAGTAATGTTTTAATGTTCTTCATTATTAAACATTTGCACATAAATAAGTGACATAATATTCAGAACTTACTTTTGAAAGTTTACTCTTTGGCCGCTCCGCTTCTTTGAAGTGTCACAACAGTCCCAGTGCACTTGTTAGTAGTGATGGGTCGTTCGCGAACGAAATGGCTCTTAGAGCCGTCTCTTTGAAGTGAACGACGCGAGCCGGCTCCTTATTGGGAGCCGTGAGTTTTTTTTTCTTTCTCTCACCCTCTCTCTCGCCCTTTTTTCCGCTAAACTCTGCACGCGCGGCCTGTACTTTGCGCTGGGCAGAGGGGGAAGGGGCGTTAGTTACACTCGCAGTAGCACAGGAACAGAGCCAGAGAGAAAGAGAGCGAGGGACAACACATTAGAAAGGTATAGTAATCATCCACTATTTTCAGTTGCAGATGATAAAGGATTCAGAAAACATGCAGGCCCATATGACAGAGAATGTGCATCTTCTTTTTGTTTTAATATTTTAATTTATATTTAATTGTGTTGTGGTTTGCAGTGTTTTGTGTTATTTCACGTTAAATTTGTTTAAAAGGAAAAAGCTGAAAATTTAAATAGTTAAAAGTTTAAAATGTAAATAGTTGTTTTTTGTATTATATGATTTATTTATTACATTTAATGTGGAGTGAATAAATAAAAGTATATTTACGGTGGCCCTTAGAGACAAAGCACCTACAAACTCCAACACACGTACAAACTCCTAAGCATGTACAAACTCCAAAACGCGTAAAAACTCAGACGCACTTACAAACCCGGAAGCATGTACAAACTCCAAAACACGTAAAAACTCAGAATCACGTACAAAACACAACAGAAGTGCTCCAGGATGCTGGGCGCAGTGTTGAGCTTTTGTTACCTAGTGGCTACACAAGCCAGGAAGTATCAACAACCGGATTTGGTGTGTGGTAGTAACAGGTAAATGATTTTTTTAATTATTTGAATAAATATGAGTGCTTGTCTATAAATACACAAACAATACACACATGCTTTCAGTTGTGTAATTTAAGTGATCTGGGTAGCTCTGTTTTGGAAGTTCAGTTAACACTAGAAATGTGTTTTGGAGTTTGTACGTGCTTTGTCTCTAGGGGCCATATATAAACATATATAAATAAAACCACTTATTTTACATTAGTAATTCCTTTTCTGCATAATTTTATATTATTGTTAATGATTAAATAATTAAAGCAACAAAACAACCTGAAGAGCCGGTTCGGAGCCTTAACTTAGAGAAACTTAGTTTCTCTAAGTTAAGACAACTCAAATAAATTGAGTTTATCAGCATTTTTGCATAAAAAGTACTGGTAACTTATTTAAATCGAGTTCTGATAACAAATTGATAAAAACTGAGTTCAGCCTATTTAATATTTTTAATTAAACACAATATTACATTTTACAGTGAAAGCATCAAAGCTATTATACTCCCTTTCAGCCCTGTATCTTTATTTTTGTACTCAGTCCCTAAGAGGTCAGTTCATCCTCTGTCTGAATCAAGCTCCTTACTGTTTAAGGCCTGCGAGTTTTTAAAGCAGCTCTAGTCTGATTGGCTGTCCTTTGCAAACAAATGACTTGAACAGTGGGTGGGTGGAGTTTCTGTGCTCACAGCAAGAGTTGTGTGCCATATTAAGTTATTCACTCTCACTGATGTCATACAAATCCCGAAGCAGAAAAACAGATGGAAATAAAGAATTAGGAGCAGTCACAGTGATTACATCCACATACACAGATTATTCAAAGCCATGATTATTAGGAGTAGCCACATCTATACCACTATTAGATGGCAGAAAATAAACAAAGTTATAGAGGCATCTGGTAAAACATAATTATATTTTTTTCGACACATTTCCAAACATCAGTAATAGTTATTTCTGATCAAATACGTGCACTTTATACAGCAAATTGCAAATCTGAAATGCAACAACAAATGAATGGGTACAAAAGCATTTTTTACATTCTGAACAGGATTTTCTGTTCACAGTTCTCACCCTGTGCTTTCATTGCAATAATGACCACATTATGATCCACACTGGTTGGGAGTAAGAAAGGCTACTTTGTAAATAATTCCACTGAGTGGGAGGGTCATGCAGGCCAGTCTTGTATATATCGCTGTAAAAGTCATGCTTCTTTCATCCAAGTCAGCATCACGGATATTTTCGTTCCACTCTACTTTTGAAGTCACCAGTAACTCCTCGTGGGACTGAACGCAAGGTAATGAACTTGTGTGTCTGCTGCATAAAAATATGACGTCAGTTTCAAATCCCTGACCTTTTCTTTAATAAGAATCTGTGCATTTTAATGACTGTGCTTCTTTAAATGCACAGTAGGCAGCCGAAAAACAACATTATAAACATTAACTGCTTAACTGCAACGATTAATGGGACATCTGGCTAAACAAACCATGTTTTTTTTAGTTAAGCATTACCCTCGATATGCTATCTCAGCAAGTGAGATCCGCAGATACGAATGCTTAAGTTTAGTCAAAAGTACTTTGACCGCACAGGCTTCCTCCCCACTCACCTCCTGCCTGCTGAGGTAGATGCCACAAGGGATTAGGAGAGCTCAAATCCCCTGATTGGAGATGAGAAGGTAAATGCTGCCTCTCAAAGTGTGCAGCCTCCTGCCCGAATAAGTCATAAAAGCTGCTTTGTCCTCCCCTATGTCATGAACTCACCGGGCCATTAGAGCGGCAGGCTCACACCTTCATGTTGAGATGGAGATACAGCTGCTTCAGTGCAAGCGGACAAACTCCACAACATAGCTGTAGTAATAAGACCGCAGGCTTGGTTTTAAGCGACACAACAATGTAAGGGCCCTCTGAGAAGACACAGTTATTGTTTTATTCATAGATCCTGGACACAGAGCATTAAAAAGGTATTTCTTTGTGTTCCTTTTGTTTAGAAATGCTTATTTTTACAGGTTTCTTTCAGTGAAGAGCAAACTTATAGACAAATTATATGATCACAAGACAAGAAATAAAATATAGAAATCTGTAGAAAACCCTCAAAAATAAGAATAGGTGCATGTAATTTTTGATCTTATATTAAAGTAAATATAGGAAAAAGCTATGTCATCTTTGTTTTCTCACTGTGCCTTAACTTTGATTTGATTTAATTTGATTTTAACAGTAGTTGATTAAAGGGCAGCCCTGAAAGGCACTGCTGCTGTGAGAACACATCTAACACATAAAGCTTTTGGACTCTTCAGAAATATTCAAAGAAGTAATTGTGCTGTGAATGAAGGCTTAAAGTGCAATCCTGAAGCCGGGGCGTGGATTTCTGTGCTGGGGGTGGCATTCTGGAAATCTCAGGTATCAGCACTATCATATCAGGAGAATGATAAAGAGATACATTTATAAAGGGATACTGTAACTGAGCCGAATGACACATCCTATTCCTACTTCTTAGCACATCTACGAGGTACAAGATCACACCAAAGAGGTAAGTGAATGTGTTCTTAGTCTCACTTCTCTCAAGTGTTAGGAGAGCATGTTAGCTGTCATGTGATAATGATTAAGCTTTAATAAAACAGATTTTCTTAAGTCTTAACAGCTTGCATGTGCTCTTCAGTGCCTCAGTTTAATTACAGTAGCGTTCTGTTCTCTTTCTACACAAATAAAAACACTAATAGACTTTGAAAATCATGTTTCTCAGAAGAAAGAATCTTCTTCCGGAGGCTGACCTGACAATTATTCACTCACTGAAAAACACTCCTCACCTTTTGCCCCACTAGGTCGCTCCTTAAATCTCTCTCGTTCACTCATCCTCCATCCTGATCCAAACCCACAGAAGTATGTCGTGCAGCGTAGTGAAGTCCTTTCTGGTGAGCCTATCCCGGAGGAAGCCCCTCGAGCCCGACGGGGAAGAGTCCACCTTTAATCGATGCTTGACCACTCTGGACTTGGTGGCCCTCGGTGTGGGCAGCACCCTGGGGGCTGGTGTCTATGTCCTCTCTGGAGAGGTGGCCAGAGACACCGCGGGACCCAGCATCATCATCTCCTTCTTCATCGCTGCCCTGGCCTCTATATTTGCTGGGCTATGCTACGCAGAGTTTGGTGCCCGGGTTCCTAAAACAGGCTCAGCATACCTTTACAGCTATGTGACGGTGGGAGAGCTCCTTGCTTTTATCTCTGGCTGGAATCTGCTGCTCTCCTACGTCATAGGTGAGTATGTGCAAATTGTAACATCTATTATTCAATGATATTTTCTTCTTTTATTGATGATTTAGTGATCTCTCCTCCTAGCTGTATATGCAAACAGTGCATAAACCTAACATAATCTTTTTACCACCCTCTGATGCTCATAAATGATCAACCACCATTAAGAGACTATTTAATACTTTGACCTTTCAAAGAGTGGAACAGCGAATTCTTGACTGCTTTTTTTCTACCTCACTGTGTCATATCTCTTGCTACATTAATTTTATCAATAGCACATACATAGCACATCACTGCTTTGCAACAATCCCAATAATAACCTCATAAACCAGGACTGTGGTTCAAAACCCTGAGTTATAAAGAGGGTAGGAAGTTTCTTTTTCTTTTGTTTATGGCTGCAGGTAAATTATGGCTGATTAATTAGTTTATTACATTGACTATCTATTCACTATCTGCTCAGGGACATCGACTGTTGCACTGGCATGGAGCGGAACATTTGATGAACTCATTGGGGGAGTCATGTCAAAATACTTTGCAGAAAATGCTGCCATGGGCCTGCCTGGCTTAGCACCTTACCCAGATGTCTTTGCTGCAGCTCTGATCGTGCTCTTGTCAGGTAAAATAGTAAAACTGGTGTTAAATGGTGACCACAAATGAGGATGAGATCGCTGAATTAACCACGTTTTCCACAAAGGTCTCCTGTCTTTTGGAGTCAAAGAGTCAACGATGATCAACAAGATCTTCACAGCGATCAACATCCTGGTGCTGCTGTTTGTGATCATTTCTGGATTCATCAAGGGAGACATCTCCAACTGGAAAATCAGCAAAGAAGATGTGTTAAACGCCACTGCCATGTAAATAAATGCAAAAACAAAACAAAAAAAAAACACTCAAGTAAATCACGACCTATATAATTAAAGCATTATTGTTCTCCTGGATGAGCTAACTGGAAATAACTACAAAGTATTGCTCTCTACCCACTGCAGAAACGGAACTGACATTGCTAATGCAACAAGCGAGTTTGGAGTGGGCGGATTTTTCCCCTATGGCTTTGGTGGAACCGTGGCTGGAGCTGCAACATGCTTCTATGCTTTTGTTGGATTTGACTGCATTGCTACAACAGGTAAGAAGACAATTTGTCAGTTTAGCTTAGTTCAAGCTTCTTTCAGCTGCTTCCTTATAAAATTTTTTGACTGACACAACCCCAAAAGGGATTTTTTTTATCTCCTCCCAGGATCAAACTGGGGATCTTTTACCACTACACTATGTATCCAACATAACATAACATAACATAACATAACATAACATAACATAACATAACATAACATAAAGGACAAAGATAATTGGAAGAGAATGAATGGATGGAAAAAATATTGCAATCGTGGATAATGGATGAAATAGTGCTTTAATTCCAGAGAGGAGTAAATGACAATTATAATGATGAGTATTTCCTCTACATTCATTAATAAAGCACACTAAAAATATTACCTCAGTATCGCCGAGTATCTCCTTTGATTTAATAGAGCAGCTGATTTTTTTCACCATAGATTCTTTACATTTTTATGGTGGGTTTTTTAGTGGTGCTGGGAAAGGGTTAGAAAAATCGATACAGTACGCTATTGTATCGCAATATTTTGTGTGGCAACATTGTATCGATGCAGGGACAACACTCTGGGAATAATATGAACAACGAACAATCTTCCTGTAAATAATCACGGTTGGACTTGGACCGACTGTAATCACTCAGAGGGATCTACAAATTTACAAATAACTTGCATCTGATTTATAAATGCAGACAGATTGCCAGCATGTTGCCATCAGTCAGATATCAATGAGAAAAACTCGAGGGAACTGGACTCAGCTGGCTGCAGCTGGTTGCATTCCTATAGAACAGGAAGTGCAGATTAATAGTTAGATTTGAAATTATGTCTGTGTTATCAGACACAGATTACATGTAATTTCCAAACTGACCTCATATAGTTGCAGTGAGATAGCAGATTGACTCCGTCTTAACGCAACATTTATGGCAGGTTTCAGTAACTGTGTTGGTATGCTTGACAATTCCATTTTGTAGCAAAAATAAATAAATAAATAACTGAAGTGGGATAACTTTATCTTATTGGCTAAAACAGACTGACAAAGTTTAATGTTGAGGACATAATTTGCAGATGATTCTCTCCACTAGTTTTTATGATTTTTGTGTAACAATGCATGAAACCCCTGCAGGAGATTTATCTTGTAAGGGGGTCACTAACTTCTTGGTTTCCTTTCTTTTAGGAGAGGAGGTGAAGAACCCGAAGAAGTCTGTCCCTATTAGCATTGTGGTCTCATTGCTTATATGTTTCCTGGCCTACTTTGCTGTGTCTGCTGCTCTCACCCTTATGATGCCCTACTACCTGCTAAGTGAAACGAGCCCACTGCCAATAGCCTTTGACTACATTGGATGGGGTCCTGCCAAATATGCCGTGGCTGTGGGTTCACTGTGTGCCCTGTCAACTAGGTATGACAGCATGGGTAGTGCATGCATGGATCAAGTGATGTTTAAAGCTCAAAGTCAGAAAGAAAAAGGTGCAAAAATAAATGTATCTCATTTGGAAAAAAATAGAAAAATTGTAATGGATGTTGAAAAGTCCAAAATGTTGAAAAATAAATCTAGAAAAGTAGCTACTAAACAGTAGCTAACTCAAAAAGTTCATTAACAATGTAACGTTAACGTAAAATAACTCAGCTAAGTAATAATTAACAGACAAGGTGTGGAGGACATGTCAGGTTCCAGAGGCTGTGAATGATTCTTCCACTGCCTGTGATGTTTGCTAGGTGGATAAATTGTGAAATTGCCAGTACATTCTTCCGACTTCAGTCATCATAGCAGATTAAGCTGTTAAAAACAAGCCATGCGTCACATCAGTTGGTTAAGAGAGAGTGTGAGTTTTTGACACTGATTTATGAAATGACGAATTTAGATTACAAATTGCATTCATTTTGTTGTTTGTCTTTCCAGTCTGCTAGGTTCCATGTTCCCGATGCCTCGAGTACTTTTTGCCATGGCGAGAGACGGGCTGCTTTTCAAACCTTTGTCCAAAGTCACCACCAGAGGCAGTCCAGCAATAGCTACAATATCATCTGGCATCGTGGCAGGTACAGGTATACACTTTATAAACAAAAGTACTGTAAATATAATAGAAGTAATAAACCTAAAACAAAAAATAGTACATGTAATAAAATACTTTTGAATGTGTCCAGTAATAACTCTTATTTTAATGATGCTTACATCAGCTTTTGGTTCATACATTATATGAACAGAGATACGGTTGGCAAGGTATCTATCTTAATTGCCCCTTGGGGATAAATAAAGTCTCTCTGACTCTCACTCTTAATCTTTGAATTCAGCTCTTTTTATTGTCATTGCAATATGCGTTTGGAATCCAGCCATGCAGTCTGCCTGTACAATCGCATGTGAACATTGCTCTAAAGAGCTTACTGGACTTAAGTGGTATGCTGTGGTACTGTAATAGGATACCACCATAGAAAAAGTAACCAACACTGATGACTCCAACCTCTTCTGGTATTAACATCAGCACAAAAACTGTGTGCCAGGAGCTTCATGATGTAGGTTTCTATAGCTGAGCAGCTCCCGTAGGTGTCATGTGTATAATATTTTGTACTTATGCTAATGCTGTTCTGCATGATCCACAGAGGTCGAAGTTTATGGGCTAGAAATAACATTTAATTCCATTTTTCTCCCTGGCTTTAGCCATCATGGCTCTACTGTTTGATCTGAATGCCTTGGTGGAACTGATGTCCATTGGTACTCTGTTTGCTTACACACTCGTGGCAGTATGCATCCTGATACTGAGGTACACTTATCTGTTAACACCCTGCAGCTATGTATTCACTCTGCTGTGCAAATCGACTGATTTTTTTGTGCTCGTTGTAGGTACCAGGTGGGTCCATCTGAAGACACAGAACTTAAGATCACAGAATCAAAGAAAAAGTTTAGCTTCTTCAAACCTCCAAAAACACCCAACTCTTCCACAGCGCGAACAGTCACGCTCTTGACCGTACTTTCTGGTAAGTAAGGAAAACATCACTGAGGCATCTTTACTGATGCTTCTGTAGCACTGAAGTTCTTTTCTTGACAGGTTCATGACGAGCTTTCTCGCCTCTAATCTTTCTCCCTCGTCTTTTACTTTCCCACTGCAGTTCTGTGCATTCTTGCACTGTGCATTACTCTGAGCCAAGGTATGGAAGCTCTTGCCAACACTCAAGCATGGAGCATCGTGCTTGTCTGTATCTTTGGAGTGCTCCTGCTGGTCAACTTGTTCCTCATCTGGAGACACCCAGAGAATCCCACGAAGGCATCGTTCATGGTAAGAAGTGGTTCAAGCAATTTCTTGTAATCACCAACCAGGAATCTCACATTTCTGCATTTTCTCCTTCTTCAGGTACCTTTAATCCCTCTTCTGCCTTTACTGAGTACTTTAATCAATGTCTACCTGATGGTGCAGTTAGGTGGTCAAACATGGATCCGATATGCTGTCTGGATGCTAATAGGTATGATGGCTATATTTTTGTTTGAGAAGATTAAAGGGGCTTTATCTAGCTGGGTGACCACCACTCTTCTCTTTTCTTCTCTTCTGCAGGGTTACTTATCTATTTTATCTACGGAATGCGTAACAGCGTCCAGAGGAAGCGACTCATGACCGACCACACAGAGCTCGAAACAGTCAGCGGCAAAACAGACAAGGATACCATTAAAGAAGAGAAATTCTGAGCTCAAGCGGGGTGAAGACAGATAAACTGAGATGTTACAGTGAGCGACTTGCTTTAACTTATAACCACTGCTTGAGATGCACCGGTGCTGCTGCCTTTCAGCAGTCTTCAATCTACGACAGCACCGAAGCAAATGGCCAGATAACTTGTTAACTCGACGGTTTATTACATCCTAACGCAGTCTGTTTGTTATCTAAATGGTCCAAAATGAAACACTCCCTAAGATATATTTGGACCTAGAAGATCTTCACTTATCACTGATTTTCACATTGTTGTTAACGATATTTATCTGTATGTCTTGTCGTATTAGTGAGCCTGTTCCAAAGAAAAAATATTCTGTAGATTATTTGCTTTTTATAATTCTGAAATAACAGGTTTACACTTTTCTTATCAAGTGCAAAATGTAAATTATTTTTATTTCAGTTTTACATTATTTTAATTTTATTTTAATATATATTTTTAAATGTGCAGAATTTGACTGAAGACCTTATATTTTACAGAGCTGATACAGAAAACCTTTTATGGGATTTCATCTTCCATTTGTAAATATGGAAACTGCATGCGATTGTTAACTAAACGACTGCCACTGTACACTTGAATTAAAAATTAAATGATTCGCTTTTGTAAAACACTTAAATATGGAGTTACCTTGTTGCAGTCTGTGTTGATAAAGAGGTAAAAATAAAGGACTACTATAAGTTCACTCCCACTGCAGACGTGCGCAAAGAAGCAGATATGGCTCACTATTTAGAGTCGACTGAGAACAAAAGGACCTTTGAAAAGAAGCTTATCTGTGTCATGTTCAAAATCACGGCTTAGCTGGCCGCTCACAAGGAAAGGTTTACATTGTTTCCACTGCATCATGTCAAAAATGTACTTTAAGTAATGTGTGAATATTTCAGGTGCAAATCTTTCAGGCATATTAAAAAAACAACAACATATTAATCTAGAGCTAACTGAGACAAAACTTTTATTTACCCATAAAAAACAGTAATGAAGGACATAAAGTGTATTAAACACCAAATGCTCCTTTTCCAGGCAGTGTTTCTGAGGCTCAGACTCATGCTGCTAGCACACTTACAGTCCGGCAGCTAAATAAACAGGCTGTGCCATTCCAGATTGGAGGGGCCTCATTCTCTGGACCCTCATTGGTTCGGACAGGCTTGAAAGCCTCCATTGAGCCACACTGAAGGAATTTAGGGTACTAATGCCACTCCGAGGAAAAGGAATTTGCGTGACTCTAATAAACAGCAGACTGCTCACTTTGCAAGCTTTGCCCTCCTCCTTCCTTCTCTTTCTTCTTCTCTCATTTTCATTTCTGTTGTATATTTCTCTGGGTTGAACTCCATGAACTAACAATCAGCTCATCAGCCATGCCTTTGGCGAACATGTCTGGGTCAAAGTGGAGACTGGTACTCATTGCTCTCCTTACTTGTGCCTTAATCTTCGAGTTGGGTAAGTGACATTAGTCCCTTGTCATCCAATTCGGTGAACGTGATATTCATAGATTTGCTGAGGAGGGCAATTTTCTTTCTGTCTTTTGCACAATGTGGCTTATTCTAGAAGCAAAAATGATACTTTTTTTCTCATTTGTAGCAGCCTTGTCTTTGTTTGTAAAATATTCTGAAACATGTGCTCTGCGTACTGTGTATCTTATTGCCAAAAAGATGCCCAAGAGCAGAAGGCTGTTCTGGGAAGGACACCAAAGCCAAGGAAACCAAAGCATGAGAAATCAACAAACAAAGGGCCCAGAGCGATAACAGTCAAACCAAAGGTCAAAGCTGCACGTGCAGAGCAGACCCTCCTCACGCAGGTATTACGTATGTTATAAATTAACTTTTTGATTTTGCAAAGTTCACGACTAAAGTACATGTCTGTGTCTGACTAATAAAGGTGTTAAACAAAGGCAAGTTTAAGAAGGTGGGTGAGACCATAAATGTGCAAACAGGAGATACTCTGGAGCTGAGGTGCAGGGGCAAACCTGTGCAGTGGAGCGTCCCCCTATACCTGGAGGAGGATAATGATGGGAGGCTCAGGTAACTTTTCATGTCTACAGATCTTTAATCATAAAGTGCAGCATAAGCTTGAGTAAGTAAGGAAGTAAATGTGTTCTTTCACTCCTTTTTGCTCTGGCTGTGCAGAATTGTTCAGTATGAGCGATATGGGGTTCTGACGTTGGTCAACACCACTGGTGCAGACACGGGGGAGTACACATGCTACCCAATGTACTGTGAAGACACTGACTGCAGGAAGGAATACAGCAAAGCTGTTAAAGTCTTCGTCTTCTTTCCAGGTGTGATTAATACATTTTATTGATGCTTAGGCTTGCATTTCTTTGAACTGCAGACTCTTTTTTACATTCTAATAATCTTATCATAAATCTGCCATATCTCCTCTCTGTATGGACCAGATCCACAAGAACTATTTGTTCCATCGTCTGACTATTACAAGGTGATTCAGCTGAGGAGCAACTGGCCTACAGTCCTACCCTGTCAGGTGACGTCACCTGAGGCTAAAGTAACTCTGCACCGTGAGTACCCACCTGTGGAGCTGGACGTGGACAGGAGGGAGATCTCCTTTGATGTCAAGAAGGGCTTCACAATCCATCGACCTCGGCCATATCATGCCGGAGCTTTGTACTGTGTTGCCAGTCTGGGAAACCTGCGGCAGAGCTCTATGAAGTACATGCTCATCTATGTTAACTGTGAGTTCAGGTTTTCAAAGTTTTAGAAATTTTTTCAGAATTTTAGAATTTATGGGGTTTTTTTTATTGTAAATCAATGAAAACTTTTGAAAATTAAGGATGAAAATCACCCTCAATTACAGGATTACTGGTGACGACACAACATTTTACTTACTAATACATCACATTTGCTCTCAGATCCTAGGGCTCCTCCCGCTCCAGTGATCCAAGCGTCACCGAGCACAGTGACTGTGGGGGAGAATCTACGTGTCACCTGCTCTGCGATGGGAGAACGAAACGTGGCCATAGAGTTCACCTGGGATTACCCAGGACAAGAGGTCAGACACTCGTGGAAACAGGGCTTGTACGCTTTAATACAAACTTAACTTAGTTCTGTATGGCTTTTGTATTAATTCGAATAAGCTTTCTTTCTGAAATAGTATGAACATGAATTCTAGGTTGTGAACTGAAATACTACTCAAAAAAAGTCCTGCAGTTGGCAAATATCTTCAGTCGGTTTAGCTTGCGTTGCCTTTTTAGCAAGTTTATTATTAGTCAAAAAGTATTCAACCTATGGACTGCCTGAACCTTATCCCCTTTAAACAGGGATTTAATAGATACGTATTTATTGGTGAGCCATGAGGAAATAAACTGCATCATGATAACTCATTGTAATGTTTACTCCTGTGCTGTGTGTGTGTGTGTGTGTGTGTGTGTGTGTGTGTGTGTGTGTGTTCCTATGCTTGGTCCAGATTGGGAGACCTCCGTACACACAGGAGAGCGTTATTCCGGTCAGCGGAGGAACTGCTCAGCAGCAGTCTCAGTCTGTGCTCCTCGTGGATGAAGTTAGAGACGTGGACCAGGGAACGTACACCTGCACTGCTCAGAACATGCAAGGAGCCAACTCAGCATCCACAACCATTAAAGTGGTCCCTAAAGCCAAACCTAAGAAACCATAAGTTGGATGACATTACAGACAGAAAGTCGTGGTGAGAGATCACAGCTGAGATTTGACTGTCTGAGCATTAAATGTTTTTTCTTCTTTTTAAAGATAAAAATATATGATCACAACAAAACATTATGCTCTCCAAACTGTATTGCTCAAGAATAGAAATGTGTTTGTTTAGGTAAATGTTTGTATATTAAACTTTTATTTCCATACACTCACAAGCCTGACAGTCGTGTCATTGTGAAAGATCCTCCCAAAGGTAAACGCAGGATAAGAGGGGGGAAAAGGTGATTTAAGTGACTTCGAATGTGGTCTGAGTATTTCAGAAACTGCTGATCTGCTGGGATTTTCCTGCACGACCATCTCTAGCTTTACAGAAGATGAAAAGAAAAGGATAAAATATCAATTTCTCTGGAGGAAAAAATGTCTTATTGGTGATATAGGGGAATGGTCAGACTGCTTTAAGCTGGGAAGGCAACAGTAATTCAAATATTCGCGTGGTACAACACTTCAGAACTTGAAGCGGATGGACTACAGCAGCAGAAGACCATGCCGGGTGTGGCTAATGTCAGCTGAGAACAGAAAACTGAGGCTAAACTGCTCAATAGAAGGTTAGGAGAAGGTTAACTGCCCTGATGAATTTTGATTTCTGGTGGCATAAACAGCATGAAAGCATGGATCCATCCTGCCTTGAATTAACAGCTCAAGCTGGCAGTAATTTAATGGTATGTGGGATGTTTTCTAGTAGCAACTGAGCACAGTCTACCTGAGTAATGTTGCTGACCATATCTATTCCTCTTTCCCTTTATGACCATTGACCTTATCATGAAGTTTGTCAATGAGTTCACTGTACTCAAACGGCCTCGGCAGTCACAATCAAACAGAGCACCTTTGAGATGTGGCAGAACAGAGGATTCACGTCGTGGCTGTGCAGCAACAACCCAGATTTCCCTTATAAACGGGTGTATTGTGATGTGCTGTCACCGTGTGCACCTGACTTCTCACTAGCTTGGATTGGCTTCCAGCTCTCCTTGTTGAATTACACAAGTAGAAGAAGATGGATGGATGTTGTGATAAATTAACAAGCACTTCAGAGATAAAAAGTGGAAACTGGCCCTCACTATGACTTCCTTTTCTACCCATTTTGTTACCTATTAACCCCAAAGTATTATTCATGGAGCATGTGTACAATAAAGTTGTAGATAACAGTTTTATTATTGTACAGAGTCCCACAGAAAAGATGAGAGGTTAGTTTCTGGTTAAACTTGAATCAGCTGATTTTTTCTCTTACAAATTTGTATAGATTAAAGCTACTAAAAGTGAGTACTCCAGTAGTGTTCGCCCTCTTTACCTGCTAGTAGTCTAGATCTGGTATCACCTAAAAGATTTCTATCTATTTATTTTTATTATTACTTTATTGTTTTATTGCTATTATTAATCATATTATATGCGCTGCTTCTGATTTTCTTGCATGAGCTTCTACTGTCGGTAGATGTCGCTGCCTCTCCTCCTCTCAGCTAAGTGTGTCAGTGTTACCGGGGGACAGGACAGGCGCATGTTTCCCTGCCTCTCGTGTTTTCCCTCATTCTGCTCTCCGCTATTCAAACCTCTGAGAGGGAAACCACACAGTCCCAGTCTGAACTCCACTCTCTGCACGCCGGTCGATCGCCAAAGTACTGGAAAATACCTCCGGGGAGCCACCTTTCTTCTTCTTCTTCTTTTTTTAAATCTTTTTTTCCTCCCTGCTTATAAGCACCGGGATACAGAACTGCAGCAGAGTGGCCGTGCTGGTTCCAGAGATGTCCTGCATGCGGAATATGGTGAGTGCCAGTTTGTTTTTCCTAATCTTGCCGTGATCTGCTTCCACTGCTGCGCATGCAGAGCTGCAGCTGGAAATTGTGTCAGTGCATGGTGCGTTGTGGTCAATGATGATCCAATAAATCAATCAATAAATAAAAACTTATGACGTGAAAGGACCGCGCTTGATAAGACTGCCTGTGCAGATTAAAGCCTTTAAAGTGACACAGTGTCGCTCTCCCAAAGTTTTTAGCTCCTAAATCAGGGTTAATCCTTACGGCTACCCAGCCGTCTGCAGTGCTTTCACCCTGTCAGTGAGTATGTTAAAGAGAAGGGGGGTTGTTGGACCCATATATTTTTGTTTTTTTTAGCCTTTAACTCTGGTCACTTTGCAGCTTTGGTGGTCTCCTGCACGTCTACTGTTGGGCCTGCACGGTTGTAAATGTTTGGCTCTCTGTTTGATGCCCAGGAGTTTGGGGACAAAAGCTGTTTCTCTGTGAGCGTCTCTGTTTGGATGGCGTGGGAGGGGGAAGGAGGTTGGTGCCTGTGGGGGGATGTCTTGGGGACTGCCAGGCTGTCGTCGTGGAGACCAGAGGCCACAGGTGACCTCTGACCCGAGAAGTCGCGGAGCGTTGCAGAAGGAGTCCTTTGACTGCCGTGGTTATGGGCGTATGCTGACGCAAGAGCAAGCGCACATCAGAGAGACAAGTGCAGGCTGTTGTTGGAGACTGCGCGCTAACCATTCCTGTAATTTAGAATTGGAGGTGATGGCGGGGTGATGCTGCTGTCTCTGCTGCTGTGAGATTGCGCTCGTCACTGCATGGCAATCACCCAGACAGCTTAAGTGCTGTTTAGGCTTCAAGTCGCCACATAAAAACACATTCCTCCGTGTGATCACCCAGGAGATAAAATTCTGCAGTCAGAGCTTTAACCTCTGTGTCTGTGACAGCAGATTGCTTTCATGTAGTTTGTTTTTTTGTGTGTGTGCAGAAACTTGTTACGCCAATCAGTACATGTACAGAGAAGTAATAATTTGATAACTATTTGAAGAATCTGCAGAGCAAATATAACGATCTCTCTTTTGTGTCAGTGTAAAACTAATACCTTGGCTGTCACACTGTATATTGATTTAAGCTCAAATAATCCCAAATGATCATGTGCTCTCGATCTATTAAAGAAAAAAAAAGGCTGTGACACTATTTATAGGCACATTGTACACTCTAGAATATTAAATCTAAGCTCTATGCGGGAGATTGTTGGATTTTTTTTAGGGCTTTTTGTTTATTTCTTTTGACACAGACAGTCTTTGGTGCTCTTCTCTCAGCAGAATCAGCCAAACAGCTGATGAGAGCTCCTCGTTCAGCTGTTTGAGCTCTGGGGGATTGATGCTCCCCCGGTGAGTGTGCGTTTGTGAGTGTGCCTCTGTGTCTGTCTCCCTAAAGCACAAGCAGCTGATGAAACACATATTCTGCTGACTATTTGGTGAGCGTAGTAAAGATTAGAGGATCCAGATTGTGGTCCATCAATCAGACTGATGTTTAGTGGGCTCTCCCAGCTCTGCACCCTCATACTTTGCTTGTTTTAATGCAGGCACCAAAGGTGCAACTGAATGTCCCCCCCCCCCCCCATTGTGCTCCATACCATGCAATATGCTGTTTATCTTGATATTATTTTGTGGCACAAAAGTGTACAGAAAGCCAATCGTGTGTACTACACTCTAGCAGATGGTGGAATGGGGAGAGCACAGCAGTAATGGCACAGTCCTCCTCATGTGATATTTCCCCTCAGGCTAGCCACCTAATCAAACACTAATCAGCTCTCCTTCCACTCACTGGTTTTGGTCTGCCTCAGCGTTCCACAGATTTCCCCTTCCTCCAACCTCTGTTCTCACTTCTCCTGATCCCGAGCTTATCCCGTTACCCTATTCTCCTTGTCCGTTTTGTGTGCGGTCATCCCCAAAACTCCATGTCTGATTGCTCTAAGGTGAAAGTGTCATGTTCTTACACTCAACACTCCTCCCCTTCGCTCATCCCTCTCCCCGTGGCTTGGCCTGATCTGCACTCAAGGCCGTCTGTCACTGCAATTAAAGCCAGGCCAGGTTAAGAAAATCACTGCAGGACCTGGCCAAGCGTGCAGGGCTGCCAGCCTTTATTCTGCCACGGTTTGATTTAATGCTGTTTAGCTTTCGAACCCACCACAGTCAAGAGTAGTTTCTATCAGGAACTGTGTAAGTAACTGGCAGCAAGTTCTGTGTAATTTCTAACCAGCGTATTAACCATGTGAACCACAATGCTCGCTGCATTAGCATGGCCCCTGTTCTCACTCAGAAGTTACAAGTGCCCATACAGAGAACACACCCAAGTTAATCATTGGCCCCAAGTGGCAGGTGTTTCCTTATAGCTCGAGATTAATCTTTGGGAGTATTTTACCGTTCCTGCCACTTCCTCTTAACAGATTTTGAAACTTAAATGCAGCAAAGTCACAACTTTGCAAATTAAACCTGCAGAGCAGTGGTTGTGTCAGTTGGCTAACACTGATTGCGATTGTTTAGCTATGAGGTAACATGGCTGCTATGCAGGTTTAATCCTAAAGTTGTCCAGCGCTATCTGCCAGAGATATTCTGAAAGTCCCCAACTTTCACACTTTCACATAAGTACTGCAAAGTACAGAACATCACAGATTCATGATGTATAACAGTTTTAAGTGTAAGTGTGAGTGAGCATGGGTGGATTTGGCATCATCGGGAGTTGGCTTGGTGGCCCACACTCATTTCTGTCAATCAAAATCAGTTTAACTGCCAGACTCACTTTTTGACATTTAATCCCTGCAAAAGTGTACTTTGCCCATTATTTGGTGGTATATAACTGACTGCGTGGTTAGTTGACCTCCCAACTGACTGCTTAACAATTACCTCATCCTCATGAGACAGACCGAACCCTTTGACCTTTAGAGGGGAAAGGTCTGAGAGTGTAGGAGGCCGGACAGACCCTTTTGTCTTTAAATGTCACCAACTCAGAAGGATGACGTGAATAGCTCCGCCGCTCACTCTGGCATCGCCTCATCCTGGGACTACAGACTCGTTTATGGAACGCAGCATTTTCCCGTGAGTCAAATGCAACCTGTTCACCTCATCTCAGCCTTATCGCTTGCTTGTGTTTTTATTGATCGGGCTTATCTCACTGTGAGAAGCGCTCACACTCACCTCCTCCCTGTAGTTATCAGCAGCAGCGTTTACCTTTTGTGTGTGTCTGTTGCGTTGCGCTCAGCCCGTGTCTCCTATTTATTCTGAAGAGTTGTAGTGTTGCAGAACAAAAGGCCACGAGTCAAAGCCCTCCTCTGTGAGTGGGCATTGTTGTATTTATATCCGCGCGTACAAGTAGCGGTCGTCGAGGCAGCCGCGGCTCTGTTCTCTCCAACGGCATTTCAGTTTGCTGTCACATCGTGTGCTCTCAAAAGAAATCAACGTGGTGGTTTTAAAGGGTACAGTGAGCTTCCATGACCTCCTAGTGTCTCCCTTATGTATAAAAGTATGAATATAGCCGCTGTAATGTCACCTAATGGTTAGTGAACTCCTGTTTTTATGGCTCGATTTTAGCTTTTTTAATTTTTGGAACCAGATATGTGGGGGCAGGAGGATGAAGTGCTAAAGCTGTATTTGGCTTTTACACTTATTCACTCCCTGTATAGTGTTTGGAAGACCAAACACAAGCAGACAGCTATTGATATACACTCAGCAGGCACTTTATCAACTGCCCCTCATTGCAAATATCTAATGCAAATATCTACCCAATCACATGGCAGCACCTCATTGTATTTATGCATGTAGACGTGGTCAAGACGACCTGCTGAAGCTTAAACCAAATATCAGAATGGGGAAGAAAGGTGATTTAAGTGACTTTGAATCTGGCGTGATTGGCTGAGTATTTTAAAAAATTGCAGATCTACTGGGATTCCCCACAGAATCATCTCTGAGGAATTATCTGAAAAAGGGAAGATACCTAGGTAGTGGCAGTTCTCTGGAGAAAATGTCTTGTTGAAATCAGAGGTCAGAGAACAATAGCAACAGTAACTCTAATTACTACTTATTACAACCGAGCTATGCAGAAAAGCATTTCTGAGTGCACAACACGTCAAACCTCGAAGCAGATGGGTCAGAGCAGCAGAAGACCGCACCAAACGCCACAGCTAAGAACGGAAAACTGAGGGTACAATTCGCACTGGGTCACCAAAATTGCACAATAGAAAACTGGAACAAAGTTGCCTGGTCTGATGGGTCTCAATTTTTTACTGCAACGTTTTGACGGTGGAGTCAGAACGTGATCTAAATCAGCAGTCCCCAAACATTTTTGCGCAACGGACCGGTTTAATGTCAGACAATATTTTCACAGACCGTCCTTTAAGGTGTCGCAGATAAATACAACAAAATTAAATGACACGACCAAGACAAAAACTGTGGTATTTTGCAAATATAATAATAAACGCGAATTTCCTGTGTAATTGTTTAACTTTATTAGCAGCATCCTCCTGTAAACCGCCAACAACATTGAGAGTAACACCCTCCTTAATGCATTCTGGCCGCTATAGTAACGTGTAACTATTTCTTTTAAAATAAGACGCACAACTACAACACGAGAAAAGACCCAGGGAAACTGAGTCAATGATAAAAATCCTGAAAAACCATAACATTTTACACCCGAGCCGCCCTCTCTTACCAAACGACTCAAGGACCGGTACCGGTCCGTGGCCCGGGGGTTGGGGACTGTTGATGTAAACAACATGAAAGCATGCCACAAAGTTCAGATCATCTCAAACTAGTTTCTTGAACATGACAATGAGATCAGTGTACTCAGTTGGGCTCCACAGTCAGCAGACCTCAATCCAATAGAGCAACATTGTGGATGTGCAGCCAACAAACAAACTGCATGTCCTGTCAATATTGACCAAAATCTCTGAGGAATGTTTCCAGCACCTTCTTCAATCTGTGAATGAAGAATTAAGGCAACACTGAACGCAAAAGGAGGTCCAACCCAATACCATCAAGGTGTACTTGTAAAAAGTGTCCAGTGAGTGGATGTCCAACATTATTCCATTTAATATTGCTTCACGATTGCGTACCAGCTTTTCATAATTATTTCACTCTGTAAACCAAATATTGAAGGATATGGACCCCTTATTGTTTTTAATTTTAAGTTTTGTTTAATTTACCTTAACAAAGACATTGAGGTCTAACATGTGTTATCTGTACACACATAACTTCTTTTATAATATACTTTTAATGAACTGCAGCTAACTAAACAAGCAAGGCTGAAATTGTGTTATAAAATGCTTCTATTCCTTTTCTTCTTTATTGTTTTATTGATACATTCAACAACAAAAGAAAGTGACTACAAGAAACATTAGAGACGGGTCATGGATAAAAAAAATCATGGACATTCTTACACCTAGTGTGTATATATATATATATATATATATACACACACTAGGTGTAAAAGCCTTTAGGTGCCTTCAAGGTCAGAACCATACCAGCACGAATTTGATGATGTAGGCCGTGATGTTTTGTGGTGTGCCATACAGTGGTTCAATTTTAAAGCCGAGTTTTCAAACATAACCACAAAAATGTCTGATTCACTGTATGTGGACAGGCTATGTTTTTATATTCTTGGTTAGCAAGTTGTATTCGCACACTTCATGAGCCAAACACAGATACCTATCTGCTTACAGCCTCAAGTGGCTACACTGTTGCATTGGCTTCATTTTTTATCCCAGCAGTTGCCGCATGCTTGAAACAGGGAAGAATCAGTAATACAGCCCTGCCAAAAGCTTATATTTTGGTACAAATTAAAGAAATGAGACATTGTGTGCCAGCGCGTGAGCTTTACAGGAGCTGGTGAGTGGATTATGTGACCTTCGGACAGAACCAGAATAATGGTTTCCTGTTTTTTACGCTAAGCTAACTGAATGCTGTGTATGTTTGCCGTACAGATCTGAGACTGGCATCGGTGTTGTCATCTAACAGTCTAACACTTGTGACTCTTCAGTTTTTAAAGTTGCGTTAACTAATCGCATTAACGTCTTCCGAATCCTTACAGACAGAGTTGCAAAATTTGTTTACAAGAGCTAACTCCTGTGTGGCAGACACAGTAAGCTCCGGTCTAAAACAGGATAATGGTATTTCTCAAGAACCAGACAGCCAGCATACCTCCCATAGCACTTTCCAGTGATGACATTGTCCAGAAGAGATTAGCCAGAGGAAATGAGTCTAGCTGACAATGAGTTTGTTGTTTAGTTGATTGGTCATACAGGTACAGTAACTGTAAGCAGGCTCTGACACGTTCCTATCTTCTCTTCTTTGTCTCCTCTCCTTCTGCAATGCTTGCTGCCATTCACATGCATGCACCGCCTTCATTTTTCAGGATCCTCCGTCTCTTACTTTGTTTTTCTTTCTTTTCTTTTTCTTCTTTTTGGTTGAACTTCTCTATCAGCCAGCTGGGAGTGACTGCCTTTGAAATCTGAGGCCCTGTAGGGGCCCACACATACAGTAATGACAGCACCTGCTCAGGTTTTGGGCTGGGCTGTCCAGCTTTGATGGGGTTAGCCCCTCTTTTCATTTTTCTGCTGATTTTCTTCAGATTACAGCAGGCCAAGGGGCACCATAAAACATCATACTCCACTGGAATGCCTTTAATAGTTTGCCAGTCTCAACATAGTGCATCCCTGGCTGGCAAGGTGCTTTTATGAGCTGAGATTCTTGTGTGCCCACCCGTTGGTCCGGATACCCACCTCAGCTCATTGGCCCACATCGGATGGTGAGGACAGAAGAAAGGAGCCACTCTCTTCTGGTTACAGAGCAGGGAACAATGTCTTCTCTCTTCTTCCTTCTCAGATCCCAGCATCTTTAGTTTGAGATGTGTAACTTGATATGGTGTCCAACCCATCCAGTAAGTTAGCCTCTCAGGAAGGGAGACTTACACTCAGACTCTTGTCCAGACAGTCCACTCAGACTCATCCCCCTCCACATGCCCTCATTTTCCACTTCTTCCTCCTTCCCATCTTCCTCTTATTTTCTTTTCATACCCTCATCCTTCTTTCCCCATTTATGCTGTCTGCTTTGTAACCTAAGTCAAATCCCTCCTGATTGTCTTATTATCCTCAAGCAAACAGACGCACTGCGTTGCCGTTGTCCAGTGAAGCTGGGAGTTTTATTTAAGGTCTGCATTGAAGGCTTCAAAGCGTTTTCACATGCGGGGGCTTTTGTTTCTGGAACTGGAAGAACCAGTCTGACCACACTGGCCTTTGAGAGGGCCAGCCTCACAGTGCACAAAGAAGTGAGCAGGAGGGAAGGGTGTAGTGTAACTAGGAACGTACAGAGCTCGCTTAGCTTAGTCCAAAATGTTGATATGGGACCAAACCATCTGTTTAGACCAGTGCAAAGTCTTCTTGCAGGTCAGTGGCTGAAGCAGTTTCCTCTTTATCCACACACCTCCCAGCTGCCATCGCAGGCTGGGAAACACGAGTCATGTGATGTCATCATCAGTAGCGCGAGGGTGACAGAGAGAAACAGGGCGTGCATGGGATCAGGAGCAGAGAAGTGAAGTTTCAGGTGGACAAACACAGGTAAACAAGTGTTTTTTTTCCGTCTACATTCCCTACTATTTAAAGACACTCTTAGTGTGAAAAGTTAACTTTGCCTCTCTGTTCACCTCATGTCTGCTTATGATTTGGGTTTAGATTTGTTTACAATGTTCCTTTTATAAAAGTGAAAGTACCTCAATTCTGGTTTCAGCTCAAAGATCCGTGTATCTACTAGCATTTAATACGCAGCCCCGATTTCTCCAGGGAAAACTTGACTAATTTGCATGCCAGTAACCTTAAAATGCTCTCTAATGCACTGAGATTTAAGGCAGCGCTGTCAAAGAGCAGCCTAAGCTGCAGAGAGAAGAGGGAAGCATCCTGATTGTTATTTACTTTGCCCACGAGGAATTCTTGTTTGCAGTGAAGCTGATTTGGAATTAGCTAACTTTATAACTGAATCTTTTCCCTACGGGGATGTGACGTCACTCGGAGCAGCAGAATCAGCCTTCCAGCTTGGAAGTGATGTGCTAATTAACGGTTAATTATTGAATGGTGCAAAATGAAGCCGTACGGTCCTCAAATAATAATAAACGGGGGTACTTGCCTTCCAGCGAGCGGTGCATCGAGAGCTCATTAATAAAATCACGCTTTCTTTTTCTGTTATATCTGAATTATCTCTGGTCTGATGGTCTATTTGTGTCTCTGGAATTCCCCCTGAGGTCTATTCATGAATTCTGTACCCAGGCTGAGCAATTAGATTTAATTTAACTGACTGTGTTCTCCAGTCAATTAAATTAAATCTAATTGTTTTTGAGATTTTTTTTATTTTTGCAACAGCAATCAAAACAAAACAACCTCATCTAGGTGATATTTCACATATCACAGTTTTTCTTGCGGCTTTTGTTGTTAGTGTAAACTCTCTACAGTAAACCTATGACCTCATTTGGCTGAATAAGGTGTTTTCCAGTAGCACTCAAGTCATTTACAGGGAAACTTCAGCCTGGGGGGGGGGGGGGAGGAGCGCTGATCTTCTGACTGGGCATTGGCCTTCGTCAGCATCAGTGTTTACTACCCGACATCATCCCTGATCAGTTCTCTCTCTCTCTGGTGCAAATGAGATCAGAAGGATTTGCTGGGATGTGATCGGCAGAGCAGTTTCACCTGCACACGGGTCACTCCACGTGTGCCTGTTAGCTTCTGAGTCCAAACCAATTTTTAGCTGCGGTGCATCCGTGTTCCCGTGTCGATTGTGCCGAGTGTGTGGCCTAACATCCAGGGCTTGCACACTCACTGCAGCTGTTAAGTGGAATTGGTTCAGGTGTAGGTTGATGTGGGAACCACTCAATTTCCATCGATGTAATCACAGAACGGTGACTCCTGTGTGAACCGCTCCAGGAAACAAAGAAGCCACAGTGAGCCTCTGCTCACCCCTCCTTACTGTAAAGAATTTAATAAAAAGCCTTTATCAGCTCAGTTTAACATTATGTTACCTGCAGCCTATGATTATGTGGCTGAATAATCGGTCACTGACTTGTTGTTGTTGGGCTGCCGTTACCAGGTTCTCATGGGAATAAAGTTACTTTTGATAACAGATTAAAAATGTCCCAAAGCCCTCAAAGTCCTCCAGCAGGGGAAACGGACAACATCAGCCACATCAGAGCTCCACGTGTTAAGTAACGGCATGGCACATTTAATCATTACCCAGTGAGAAATGTAAGGAATGTGGGTTTGTTTCCTCACACCGCTCTCGGTGGACTTATGCTCTGCGCTGAACATGGCTCTGCTGATAGCAGCAGTTGGCAAACACTATACAGGCTTTACGTGTTATCCACAGAAACCAAGCAGAACTTGAACCGGATTCAGAATCAAGTGTAATAAATATCATGCCGTTGTGCTTACAAATGCCAGCGAAGGTGAGTAAAGAAATATTTTAGCATGTTGCTGGTTTCATAGCTGTTGATTTCCTTTTTAAAATACGGAAAATACAGAAAAAAAATCGATATTTTCCTTTTACAGAATGCCGGACATGCATTTTCTCAGCATGTCAGGCATCATAAACTGCATATTAATACAAAATTATCACGCAGACTAGATCCAAGTATGAAAGTAAGAAAATTATAATCCAGCGCCAAATTGTGTCATTCTTGGTTAGTTGAAATTGCATAAGCTAAAGAGTAAAAGATGTGATATGCTGACCAGCTCATGAGCAGCGAACCTCATATTTAGAAGGCAAAAAGTGAGAAATGAACCATGAAAATCACCATAATAAGTTTATCTTGATAGATAAAATGAAAAAACAAGAACGATGGCACATGTCATCAGGAGCTTGCTCGGAGAGGCACTGTTGGATCGTTGGGTTTCCCTTTATAAAGTTAGATATCTTTGAGGTTATTGTTCAGTACAAATGAAACTGCACTGAATTGAACAGCTTCAGTTCTTCGTGGCTTTTATTCTCTATTCCTCTAAAGCGCTGCTGTAGGGTGGGAGCAGCATTCTCCCCCATATTTCTGCACTCTGTGTTTTGATGATGGCGGTGGAGAGCGCTGACTAACACATCCAACACGTCCAAATTCTCCCATAAAATGTTCAGTTTGGTGTAAATCTGGACTGTAAAAGTCAAAAGCATATTATTAGAACAAAGAGCAACTCTCTTCTCCATATTGATTTGAAGTGACCTGCCTCCTACCAACAAAGAAGAGCTGCTGCTGGATCCTATCACTGAAGGGGTCAAGGATTCAGTTTTTCCTCCGTAGTGCATCGCCTAAAAAAGGCTTTCTCTGCATATTGTTGGTTTCAGGAAAATAAGATTTCTCTCTCTGTTTTTTTGTCCTTGTTTTGTTTTTACACCATTTCAAAAAACAATTCTCTAGTAAATCTTAGCATTTTTAATGAGTTCAGCTACCAAAAAAATAGCAGCACTCTTTAGTGTGCAACATTCTTTATTTTCATATCCTCCACGTGTGTCATTCCTTAGCTAAAAAGTCGCTTTAAAAACAACACCTACAATCAGCAAAATTTCTTGGCAACTCTTTGATTCCTGATTAGCTTCAAATTCTTTTCCCATCATAGAGTTGTCAGTAAACTCCGGACTTCTGATTGCTAAACCTGATACTGCTGTAATTGCAAACTATGATCCAGACTATTGTAGCAACAAGTACTGTAATAGGAAGGGCTTATGGAACAATACGTTGTTTAGTTTGTTCAGAGATTAAGGCCTTCATCTCGGCTCCCACGCTACTATCTAACTCATCGTCTCTTGTGGCTGAAGAGCAGTTTTTGTTTTGAATAGCGGATCCACATGTTTTTCTAAAGCTTCGTTTAAAGCGTCTTGTGGAACTAGTCGTGTCGTCCTGTATCATTTCTATTTTTTATTAGATGCAAGCCAAAGCCTGAGTCAGAATTTGTACAGTTATATTTGTGAACATATGGAAATGCTAACAATTTGGCACCATCAGAAATCCAATAGGAACGTGTAAGTTATGGCAAAAGATGGGAGTAGCAACAGCCCCATCCTGTATGTCATACAGCTTATATCATCATCAGCTATTTACATTGATTGTTATACATTTCTTTTATGTTGTTTGCGAGCCTTGATCTACCTATAAGTCATAATCATACTCCTTTGAGCAGTGTTTAAAAACGACACGTTTACACAGACACTAAAAGAGGAAACGACTTTGAACACGTTAACCTTCCCATTAATATCACTAAAATCAACTGATTATAAGGATAAAAATAAAGATGGAAACGCAAAACAATACTTTAACCCTTTAAAGCCTGAACCATGAAATAATTAAAAAAAATTTTACACATAATTAATAATTTTTTTGTAATAATTAAATATTCCATCCATCCATCCTCTCCAGATTGTCCTCATCAGGGTCACCGAGGGGCTGGATGTTGATGATCTGGTGCGACATGCAGTTGCTCTGTGGGATGGATAAGCATGTATGCTTTGTGGAAGTGTGATATGTAAAGGAGTGAAAGGGGCAACCTAAAACAGCAGTGAGGTCAGCTGCTCCACACAGCTGTGTATCTACACCTCAGCAGAACAAATCCACACAATCATAACTTGCCTAATCCTAAAACACCTATAAATATTTTTTTTGTCCTCGTAAGGGAGACGCAGATTCATACTGTGATCGCGTAAACATATGTGGATCCCCGAAACATGAGTCATATCAGGACTAGATGAACATAGACAAACCCACATGTAGAGGTTGAACTTATAACCTCACAGATGGAGCAACGCAGGCATTTGTCCAAACAAACTTATGCAATTCTTTTCACACTGCAAATTGATTATATTTTAACAAAACCTGCTCTTATTACTGAGTCACAGTTACATAAAAACCACAGAAGGGTTGGTGAATAAATTCCCCCCATAAATAACACAAATAATACCCGTGGCGCTGTGAGAGCAGGTCCCTGCGAGGGCTCTCACTTGTGCTGTCTTGCCAAAATCAAACTGATTTATGTAACATCAGTCAGCTACAGATCAATATGGTGCAGCCGGTCAATCCAGATAACACCAACAGCTGTGGTCATTGGATTCTTTGCAGAAATACTGCGAAGTCAACAGAGACATTATAGCCAAAGCACACTGTGCAGGCCTGCGTCGATAGGCAAACTGATGCAAAGTGAGGAAACCCACATCAGCCTGAGAGGAAGTCATCACCTGATTTACTGAAAGGCAGACGCAGCCAGTCAGATCACAAACGTTAGACTTCTGTATCGAGCTGAAAATCTCTTAAGAGTAATCCTGCAGATTTTTTTTTTTAAAAAAAACCCTGCTGAACTTTGAGTTTCACGTAAGTTTCGTGGTTTTCTTTTCTGGGTCAGTAATTGTTGATCCAGCTGCGAAAATTATTAGTTCGAGGTCTCATCTGTCTACTCAGGGATCAGAGCGATTAAGTTGCCAGCTCACATCCACTGACAACATCAATTTTGAGAGTAAAAGGAAAACAAGATGAATGATATGCATGGCAGGATTTTGTAGTAAATATATGTGACATGCCACATGCAGCTGATACTGGTACTGGTGGTACTGGTGCTCAGTGGCTTCTGTTTTTATGTGAAGAGCATTTTTCTACCATATTAGTTTCTCTTCACTGGCTAAATTGAATCTAAAAGAGGTATTGAGACCTTGAGGTATTTCAAGTAAAGCACTGCACCACATGAAAGTACATAAAAGATGGGCCGCTGTGGTTTAGGTTTAAATCTGGGACTCCCCACCATTTGACCTTAGAACTGAAGAAGCTTCTCAGATGAGAGGTGAAACGTCTTCAAGCAACTTAGAGAAGTCCAGACGCTTTTCTTTGCAAGCTCCTTTGACTACAATGACCTGGATGACTGAGAACCTTCACAGACATACTTACAAATCCACTCTTTCGCACACTATGTGTTTCAACCATTACCAAAGAACAGCTGCAGAAAGCACTTTAAAATCAGATGATTCTTTTGGATGAACCCTCTACAAGTGACTGCCTGAAATCTGGAACCCACAGGCGTCACCCATTGTTCCGTTTCCTCCCTTGAGATGCTCTGCCAGGCCTTTACAGCAGCCACCTTCAGTTGCTGCTTGTTTGTGGGTCTCTCAGCCTTCAATTTTGTGTGTAATAACTGAAAAGCATGCTCTTCTGAGTTGAGATCAGGTGACAGACTTGTCCATTGATAAGATCTGATTGCTTTGCCTTGAGTCTTGCAACATTTGTCTGAATCTGAGCAGAGCGTATGGCCCTGTGCACTTCAGAATTCGTCCTGCTACTTCAGTCAGCAGTCACATCACCAATAAACACCAGTGACCAGGGTCCACAGGCAGACATGCGTGCACATGGAGTAACATTTATCCTGCCACATTTGACAGATAATACCATGTGTTTTGGTTTCATCTGTTCAAATACTTTTTTAAAGCAGGTTCTCTCAGGTTATTTCTGGCAAAGTCTTATCTGGTCCTCTCACTCTTGAGTGTAAGCAATGGTTTGCGCCTCATCTAAACCCTCTCTGGCTCTTGATTGTAGACTTTGACAATGATACACTTTAGTTGTCTCCTGTGGTCGTCCAGGTCTTTTGGTGTTGCTGAGCAGGCCAGTGCATTCCTACCTTTTAAGAATGCATCAGACTGTTGATTTGGTTATTCCTAAAGTTTGTGCTCTCTGTCTTATAGTGTTATTTTGTTTCTCCAGCCTAATAATGGCCTCCATCACTCGCACTGTCTGAGGCTGAAATGCAACAGTGAAAGACCTAAACTGCAAATTCAACACTCTGAATCAGCTTTAGATATGCTGCTGCTTGTGAAATAATAAGGCAACAGGCCTCACTTTGCCATAAAACCGCTTATCAGTTAGTTGTCCATTAATTTTTAGTCTGAAAATTGGCAACTGTGTATACAAGTGGCCTAGACAGTCAATGCAAAACTGTTGCTAAAGCCTTTGATTTACGACTAAAAGTCTTCACTTCAATCACATATTGATTGTTTGACTTCAAAACTGCTGCGGTGGCAAAATTATAAAGTTGTTTTTTTCCAACAAATTTGGGATCTAAGTGCATGGTGGAAACTTGTCAAGCACACAGTACGCCAGTCCTAAATCATACCCTACCTAATCATTCATTTTCCTCTAACTGAAACTATAATTTACAAAATGGATATCATGCTGTAACCAGTGATTAAGACCATAAGCTCAGTAGGAAAGTGTTTGCCGAGGTCATAAATCAAGCGAGATTCTAACAATTTCTTTCTTGTAGGTTTCTATACAGTCAAACTTCAATTTTAAGGCAGAGGAGCCTCCTTTTAAAACACAGGTGCTAATAGACACATTGGCTTTGCAGCTTTTCAGACCCCATAGGTACAGTTTATGAATTAAAATCAAACAACAGCCACTGATATCATTAAAAATAAATCCCCTCTCGCCACTGCGGGTGGTCTGTCCTTCAAGCTCGGGTCCTCTACCAGAGGCCTGTGAGCTTGAGGGTCCTGCAGAGTATCTTAGCTGTTCCTAGGACTGCGCTCTTCTGAACAGAGATCTCGAATGTTGTTCCTGGGATCTGCTGGAGCCACTCGCCTAGCTTGGGAGTCAATGCACCTAGTGCTCCGATTACCACTGGGACCACCGTTACCTTCACCTTCCACATCTTCTTAAGCTCTTCTCTGAGCCCTTGGTACTTCTCCAGCTTCTCATGTTCCTTCTTTCTGATGTTGCTGTCATTCGGTATCACTACGTCTATCACCACGGCCGTCTACCACCACTATGTCTGGTTGGTTAGCCACCACCATTTTGTCCGTCTGTATCTGGAAGTCCCACAGGATCTTAGCTCGGTCATTCTCCACCACCATAGGGGGCATCTCCCATTTTGACCTCGGGACTTCCAGGCCATAGTCGGCACAGATGTTTCTGTACACTATGCCGGCCACTTGGTTATGGCGTTCAATGTATGCCCTGCCTGCTAGCATCTTGCAGTCTGCTATTATATGCTGAATTGTTTCAGGGGCATCTTTACACAGCCTGCACCTGGGGTCTTGCCTGGTGAGATAGACCCCAGCCTCTATGGATCTTGTGCTCAGAGCTTGTTCTTGTGCTGCCATGATTAGTGCCTCTGTGCTGTCTTTCAGTCCAGCTTTGTCCAGCCACTGGTAGGATTTCTGGATGTTAGCCACTTCCTATCCTTCCATGATGGTTTCTCTCCTTCCTCCTCTTTCTTGGGTTTTTGCTGCCTGAGGTATTCACTGAGCATGCGGTCGGTTGAGGTCATCTTCCTGATGTATTCGTGGATCTTTGTTGTCTCATCCTAGACTGTGGTACTGACACTCACCAGTCCCCGGCCTCCTTCCTTCCGCTTAGCGTATAATGAACGAACATGTGCAGTAATAGTAGGGTTTACAGACGAGGGTTCCTAAAATCCATCGGCACTTGCTTCTTGGAAGTTGCAGAATGAAATGTCTGTGTCTGCTCTCAGGTATGTGCTCAGTAGCATGTATCTATAGCCATGACAAAATATGACCTTTAACCTCCGTTAACCTCTGGCGTATTCATCAAGAATAGGGGCAGTCTGAAACCAAACACTGGGCAATGCCACGTCCAACCATCAGGCAAATTATAGCCCATGTTTCACAGACAGACCAGTTGTCATCATGGGTTTCATAACATGAAGTTTAACCTTTCATGCGCCGCCCTCCCTGTCCCTCAGTTAGAAAGCAGACAAGAATCACCCAGAAGCACTTGTGCTTGAGGCGGCATTTCCAGTTGCATCCGTTTGGACTTCACAGATGCTAAATGACATAAAAGCTACCATCGGAGACGCAGAAGAAATAACATTTAATGAGCCTGCTCTTTAGTGTCTAGTTTCTTCTGAATGGCCTCTGGGCCTGTGGAGAGGAACTACATCGCCCGTCTGTAATGAATAACCTGCTAACAATTAGAGACTGCTGCGTAGCACTCCTGTGCTGTCATGCCCCAAAGCCAGAGAGACACTCTCACACTCACTCATTACAGACTAGCATGTAACAGTCAATCACAGAGCAGAGCTCTTCTTTGCTTCACGTGTAGTATAAGGTACCTTCCCTATCGGCCTCAGGCACAGCTTACCACACTGCTGCTGTTCCTGCTGCTGACACATTTAGACTCTCAAAGCACGCTCATATAAAACGAGACTCACATTCACTTACATCAGTTCCATCTAAGACTCTAGACTCTAGACTTAGACTCTTAAACTTTAAAGTAGGACATTAATAATTACCGTATATTACGTTTTTAAACAATTTATAATTAAATGAATAACTAACACAAGAATAGAGCTTGTGCTGGAAATTCACCCGGGACTCTGTTACATCTGGTGTGCGGTGCTTGCCGAACGGCACCGTAGGACAAAGTGCACCTCTTGATTTTTGTAACGATGACGTTGCTGGCCATATGCAAAGTGACTAGTGTGGTGGGTATATCAAGGTATATCCTTAAGTAAACACCATGACTCATTAGCTTGAATAATCACCGTGAGCAGCATTAACTTGAAGTAATTGTTTAATGTATAACTTTATCAGTCTCTCACTCTTCTTTCGGATGTTGTTTCAGTTTATTATCATGTGCAGGGATTTATTTGTGCACAGCTCTCTGAAGGTCCCACCACAGCATTTCAGGCAGGTTGAACACCGGACTTTTGGCTGGGCCTTCGCGACACTCTCTTTTTCAGTCATTCTGTTGTAGATCTGCTGCCATGCCTGGATCACTATCCTGTAGCATGACCCAATTTTAGTCAAGCTTCAGCTGTCAGACAGATGGCCTCATATCTGACTTCAGAATGCTTTGTTATACAGAGGCATTCATGGTCAGTTCAACAACTGCAAGGTGCCCGGGTCCTGTGGCTGCAAAACGAGCCCAAATCATCACATCCCCACCACCGTGCTCAGCAGCTCCTATAAGGTGTTTGCACTGTGCATTATGACTACCACAAGATGCTGTCACGGCCTTATTTTTTGATGGGAAGTGTCCCTCAGGACAGGCTGTCAGAGTAGGTGTTAAATATAGTTGCAGAATTCTCTGTAGAATAAAAGAACTCGGCCTAATGGTAGCAGCTGCATTTTCCACAACTGACAGAAAATCTAGCGAGTGCAGCTTTGATAGAGCTTATATAATGAAACAGAGAGTGTGTGCTGTGTGGGAGTTTTAGATGTAACCTGTAAAACTTACCCCACAAATGTAAACAAACTTTGATCGTGAGCAGGGGAGCGAGAGAGTGAGTGCCGAGGGAAGAGGGCAGGGGATCTGGAGCTGCGAGTTGTGCACATGCCTTTCTTTCTTTTCTTTTTTTTCGGGAGTGCGCTGAGTGACCGGCGCACACACAAGTGTGAGTGAATGTCCGTGGGAGTGAGCCTTTAGTGCATCAAACACTGACGAGCCCGAGCTTGTGTTCTGCTAAGCATCTTTGGAATTTGGCTTCACCGCGATTCTCTCCTCTGTCGGAGACCCGTTGTAAGGGTTTGAAATGTTCCCTCTTCAAACTCGAGCATTTCATTGAAAAGCATACAGGAGGTCTGATTACAAGATCTCAGGAGGGATCGTCCTTGAAGTGCTCTTCTTCAAGGCGTGTTTTGTTTTCTTTGTGATTGCAGTAAAGTGGTAAGGGTATGGTTTTCTAGAGGACATGGAGAAAGGCGCATGCAGGGTTTTTTTTTGTTTAGCAAGATGTGTGAAGTATGTGTCTCCTGACAAATATTTTCTCATTTTGGAAATTGCAATTATGGTGTTGTTTGGAGACAGGACGTGATGGTCAGCTCTGTACAACAAAGTTGACAAGTGGTGCTAGCAAAACATAGCCCCTGTGCATCTCTTGCAAAGAAACACATCAGAAGAATGCGTGTGCATGTGAAAGTGTAAAGCATAGGAAGCATCTGTTATCTTCACAAGGCTTGAATTAAAAAAAAGGTTTAAAAAAAGCTGATCGCTGCTTTAAAGGAAGCATAAATCAAGGGCAGACTACTTTGAATCGGACTATAACTATTCAAGGCTGGTTGAAGGTGCTGCTTTGATGTGCACGCACGCACGTGTGCGATTTAAGGGGGAGTGTTGCATTTCAGGGCCCCTTTGGCTAGTCAGGGCTGGGCCGTAAATCTGGCCTTGTCTCCCAGTTTACTCGGGCCCATAAACTAGAAAGCAATTATGGAAAACAACTGGATGCAAGATTTCTTCCGTCCTTCAAGACTTGTGGTTGCCTGCTGAAAGGATTTGTATCCTCTTATCTACCCAAAAGGAATAGCATTGCCTCGCCCACCCCCTCACCCCGAGCTCGGCTTCCCATCAAGAATCGATTGGGCTCTCGTATATTTGGTAGATAGAAGGCACGTGCCGAGTAAAGTAGTCGGGCTAAAAATACTGAGTCAGACCTTGACCAGTGCCCATTAGGTTTGGCACACTCATGATTTATTCATTTGGTGTCAAACACATTCAAACACACACACTCATTTAGGCTGACTCACATAGTTCATGTCACTCTCTGACCCAGGTCTCAGATGGACAGCAGCAGAGAACCACACTTGTTAACAAAGCGTCTGACATTCATTACCAGTGATTATCGGGTTTCTTTCCTCAGCCTGAGCTCAGCATGTTATATCGGCTTATTAGGAAGCAGATTTTTTAGTGGGAATTTTGTTTTGTTTTGTTTTTTAACGTTTCGGGGGGGGGGGGGAAGATAGTATCTCATGAATATAAACATGAGTTGCTTGGCCTGCTTTGATCTGGGCCTGGCTGAGAGCCCCGAATGGAGTGGGCTGGAGCTGCCTTTGCACAGCTCTCTCTGCCCATTTTAACCATTTGCATAATTGCCATAACTGTTGAGGCCAGCAGTGCAAAACACTTGATAAATGTGGATTGTATTAGAAGCGAGAGGAAATGCCGGAGTGCCACTGTGGGTGTCTGTTCTCAAATGTGGTAGAAAGTAAGAATAAAATAAGGATGCGAGTATGTCACGAACGTGAATCGACACCTGGAAGGCCCAGTCATCAGCTGGGATGATCCTAGATCTGATCTCCAATATATTCCTGCCCGGCACGCAGACTTTTTTTTTCTAATTTCAAGATTCATTTGAATCGTTAAGCAACACAACATTTTAAATGGAAATTGCACATGAAGTTTCTCTTTAATAAGTACAGGCTGTTTCTTCATGCTTGTGCCTGCTAAGTAATGCACATAGTAATGCACATAGTGTTAACTTTGATGGCATTTTGCTGTTGCATAACTGGAAATGTGCTGCTGATTAGCAGTCAGTTCCACTGACTAGTCTTTGCTTATTTTCCCTTTATTGCTCTTACTAATGCAGGCTTCAGTAGGAGCAAGAAAACTCTCATTTTACAATGCTTTTAGGGACTCTTGTGAGATTTATGAGTCACCTGCTAAGCAGCATCCTGGGAGAGAAATAATCAAATACCCACACTTCTCTTAGAGCATGCTTGCTCTGTCGGGTTCAGTCTCATGCTGGCATACTTTTACCTTAGAGTGTTTTTTGGCAGCTGCATCTCAAATAGTGACAAATTGCACAAAGAAGGCAAATTTATCACCCCCCTCCACCCAGGCTGTCTGTTAATGTATAATGTAAATACAGATAGTTGCTGACAAGTATGTGCGGTCAGGACCGATGCTAAGTATTCGAGATTGGTAGTAAATGGGCTAAAACAAGTAAAAGGTCCCTATATGGCCTCTTTGAAGTCTACCTGTTCTTTAGGTGCCACATCAGTTGGCTGAACATGAAGGGAACCCCCTCCTCCCTCGGGTCCTGTTTATAGTCGGAAAGGCTGCGGCGCACTTGCATGTTTTATGGTCTCGAGAACGTTTTATGGCTGCTGGGGGTGTTTATGCACGGGAAGAGAGAGGGTCAAAAGGGTGAAATCAATAGTGATCCTTAATGAGGTTGCTGAAAAGAAGGAAAGGAGCGGATATGCCGGCAGTGAGAGGGAGGCTGTATGGTGAACACGCTGACAAAGTAATCAGGCCTCTTACTTGGGTATTCTGGTGATTTAACAGCTTGTTTCGTTTTGGCAACAGATAATGCAAATGAGTGTATTTCCAACAGTAAATTTAGTGTCATAAAACAACACACGGTGTGACAGGCTTTCATGAAAGGTAGGAAAATTTGCAAAGAAAATGAGCTGCCACAGGACTTGATTTTCCATAATGTGCATTGTCAACCAAAAAGCACCTCACTCTGCCTTTTTTAAGGAAATGAGTTGTAGTAACCTAGCTGGATCAGAGTTGCATAACAGGCTTACGATGGGACATATGCTGTCTGACCTCAGAGGAAAACAGCATTACCCTGACAGGGTACACGTTTCACATAATCCTGTGGTCTTTTCCCTGTGGGGAAACATAACTCAAGCCTCAGAGATAACCGTGATAACACTTTTTGGGGATTTGCCCTCTTTTTACATCATTTCAGTTTCATTGCTGTCGTCTAACGCGCATTGAGCTCAGCTTTTACAAGTTTGTTTTCTAGTGCGGTGCTGTGCTCGGCTGCAGTGGGAGGCTGCGTTGTTCTAGCTGTGCTGTTGGACAGCTGTCTGTACGGACAAACGCGTGTCAGCTCAACCGCGTCCTCAGAGGATTAACATCCACTAACAGTAGTAAGAGGGGCAAGAGGTGGGGTTTATTTCAGCAAAGGAGAAAAGCCAGTGTCAGTCACTCCAACATTTTGGTCCACAGTGAAAATCTAAAAAAATACTGGATGTGAATCTTTCCAGTAAAATATGTCAGGACATTATAAATGGATTGGCACATTTATTACAACCCCAATTCCCCCCCCCCCCCCCCCCCCCCCAAATATTGGAACATGGGCAGTTAAAAGATGGAAAAATAAGTGGTACTAAAAAACAAAAAGCTGGAGGAACACTTTTATAACTAATTAGGTTAACTGGCAGCAGTTCAGTAACATGACTGGGCATAAAAAGAGTATTCACAAATCTGCACAAAATTGGGTCTACAAATAGTATATCAAATTCATTATAATGTACAACATGAAATTGCAAAGACCTTGAATATGTCATTATCAACAGTACATGATATCATCGAAATTATATCCACAGGTATAGGTTAAAGCTGTATCAAGAAGAAGCTGTATGTGAATGTGATCCAGAAACACTGCTTTCTTCTCTGGGCCAAAGCTCATTTAAAATAGGAAAAGCAGAAAACTGTTATGTGGTCAGAAGAATCGGAATTTGAAATTGCTTTTGGAAAACATAGATGTCATGACCTCCAGACACAGAGAGGGACCATCCGGTTTGTTATCGCTCTGTTCTAAAGCTTGCATCTCTGATGGTATATGAGTGTATCAGTGCCTGTGTGACTGGCAGTTATAGCTTTAGCTTTTAAGAGAACCATCCAGCATCCCTTTGTTGGAACTGTTGTTATACAGATATTCATGGTTTGGTAAATGGTAAATGGACTGGTTCTTATATAGTCCTTTTCTACTCTTCTGAGCACTCAAAGCGCTTTACACAACTTGTGCCTTCACCCATTCGCACAAGCACATTGGATGCATCAGAGAGCAATTTTAGTATTTTAGGTTAGTATCTTGCCCAAGGATATTTGGCATGCAGACAAGGGGAAGCCAGGAATCAAACCACCAACCTTCCGATCAGTAGATGACCTGATCTACCCCCTGAGCTACAGCCACCCCTGCGGTTTCCATTGTATTAATCCAGTGACTCATTCTCTGACCTCTACTTCCTGTTTACTCCCAGTGTTTTGGTTTGCATGCATTTGCATTGCGATGCAAAAGATGCCTTGTAAATGCATGCCTTCTACAGTGCTGGTGGTAAACATCAGCTTATTGTCATGGCATGACAATGGAAGCTCGACTTTGCAGCTCTGCAGAGCTGCTACCACAGTCACAGACTCCTTTTCTATAGTTTGACATGTATAAAATTTACCACTAGCAATATTTATGATCAGTTTATCTACTAAAGAATGACAAAACTCTAGGTCAACAATTCATTTGAGGCCACAGTGAAAACGCTATGGACAAACATCAAATTAACTAATTCTTTGTTTTTCTCTTTTTTACAGAGCACCTTCTCTCCCCACTGTGACCTGTAATCAATGGCAACCTCGGTCCAGACTCTTCCTTTGACTCGTGGCCCCAGCAAAAACTTCCGCGACCCCTGCCCAGCCCCACCCCTGTCCCCACGTTGCGGCATGGGAAGTGTAGGCAGTCTGGTGGAGAGGCCGGATGTTTCTCCGACTAAAGGCAACCGAGCAGTGCCCCAGGTGAGACCGAAACACAGCAACGGGCTCTTGAAGAAAGGCTTCACCCAGAGAGAGCTGCTCAACTACCTCAACATCAACAGGTGGGTCCTGATGAGGAAAAAGTTCCCTCGTAGGAATTCGAAACAGCAGGTTTTTGAAGGTGAAAAAGTCTGCAAGGTGTTATAAAAATGATAGAACTTGACCTAAGCAGGCTTACTTTGCTTCCAAACAGAAAAGAGCCTAAAGCGAGCCCGAGCAACGACGGCAAGAAGGATATTATCCCGGGCCTCAGCGCTGTCAGCGCACGGGAGGAGGATAACGTTTATGCTAAGGTTTACCATAAGGATGGCACTGAGGTAGATCTTACAAAGAACTCCCTGCCAAGCGCGGGCAAGTACGAAAAGGTGACTATGTTTCTTTAAAGTACTGCGAATAGATCCGTTCAGAAGTTTTATTTCTTGATGTATCAAAGAAACTCAAAGGAGGATATTCTCATTTTCAGCAAGTTTATTACATGGCTGCAAAATACAACTAAAACTATAAAAGTCAAAATGTTAACTTCATGACCAAGGAGACTCAGTAAATATAAGAAAAAACTCAATATTTTTAGTAATTTGAGTAAAACTACCTATAGCATTCTCTACAACGGTCAATACAACAGTCAATATGAGGCGTTCTGCACAGATCTGCACAAATGCAGATGAATGACTTCCCATTGTTTCCTTTTTAGAAATGATTTACAGTCAGTGAAATACTTCTAGGGCTGTGGTAAATTGATCCATATCACATTTATACATCACTGGCAGCATGCTGAAATACCCCCATGGCGTTGTCACCTAGCTGTAAACATCTTCCATCTCACTGGCACAGATTGACAACCTGCTCTGAATGTATTGCACCAATCAAATATCACCTTTATTTCCCTGCTTGAATTAATCAACGCTATTGATTTAAAAGAGACATTGTGATTCATGTTTCGTAGCCTTGCCACCTCTCGCTACTATCTTGCTTCCTCTCCTTTAGGCACGTTTGAGGTCTTCGGCCTTTAAGCCTGTGACCCCCAAGAATTTTAGCTCAATGCAAAACCTCTACCCGTCTTCCAAATCAGAGGACGTGGATCATGGCCTCTCTAACGGCTTGAACAGAGCGTACGCCCATGTTCCCAAAGCGGTCTCCACCTCGTCTTCTTCTTCCTCACCGTCACGTCACGGAGGACCGACGTCAGCCGGCAACAAGGTGAGCTAACGCTACAACCTTCATCCATCCTGTTATTATTATCTCGCTTACATTTGTTAATCTTGGCGGAAAGCTGCGAGTTGCGAGCCGGGGGAGCGAGATCATAGGTGCACAACAATTAACTATGCGCGACTTATTATAAAATTCATTTCCATCCATTATTTATGGCTAAAATTAAACTTTTTTCAGCTCATTAATGCTACACTGATGAACAGCTGTATAATTATGACTGTGTAGGCCCTCTCCTCGGTGTGTGGGATGGGCCAAGAAGATGACAACTTGTCAGACTCGGGCCATAACTCCATGAGCAGCCTGCCGCCGTACCGACCTCCCTTCCGCCCACACCTGTCTCACATCAGGTCTGCTGCAGTATTAGTCTTAACTATACTTTGAGCTGAAAAGCAGTGTTGCTATATTTGATTTTTTTTTCATGGTTAATGACTGTGTGGGTTGTGATAATAGAAGAGATTTTAATGGCCTTTGTGGATTCTTTTCTTTTTTTAAAAAAAAAATAGTGCATCTATGGGCCACATCAATACCATCGGCTCCCTGGACCGCACCTCTCTGGGAATGAAGGCTGTGGGGTCAGGGGGCGTGCCTATTGGGGAGATGGCATGTCGAAGCATGGCTACTCTGAGCCGTATTGCTCCATATAGCGCGGAGGCTCCACCTCCTTATGAATGGACGCTCTCCCTGTCTGTGGAGGAGGTGGTGAGTGCTGGGGGGTGGGGGATGAGTGGTGGGTGTGATTTAAAGATTCCTAAATGCTTCATGCTGTTGTCTTTTCCAGGTGCGGGATCTGGAGGAGCGCCTGGTGGAGAAAGAGCATGAACTCAAGCAAATGAAGAGAAATCTGGATGAGAGCGAGGGCGCCATCGCACAGGTGACTCTAATCATCTTCTTCTTCAGCATCAGTCTACGCACCCGTCTTCATCACCCTTTAACGTCTGACCTTTTCATCTCCTACACCGCGTTCAGGTGTTTGAAGGGAAGCAGCGTCTGTGGGAGAAGGAGGTGGAGGAGCTGAAGCGCCTGTATGCTGCTAAGCTGCGTCAGGTTTCCCAGCATGCCCAGCGTTCCCAGCGCAGCCTGCAGTTGCAGCTGTTTAAGGTCCAGCAGGAGAAGAACCGGCTGCAAGAGGAGCTCGACGGCATGAGAAAGGAAATGTGCCGGGAGGCTGGAGCAGTGCCCAGGCAAACCAGTCCGACTCTGGAGGAGACGCAGTGGGAGGTGAGGCTGTGGAAGGCCAGGGCAGTCACAGTTCATGGCAGGGAGAAGCACATAAAAGTAACTACAGGGAAGAGACAAGATATCTGGATTCCTTGTTTGTCCTTTTTGAATCATGGCGACCCCTAGCCTCCTTCATTTCCCTTTGACTCTCTCCCTCTCAGGTTTGCCAGAAGTCGGGGGAGATCTCCTTGTTGAAGCAGCAGCTGAGGGACTCCCAGGCAGAGGTAACTCAGAAGCTGAGTGAGATCTTCCAGGTGAAGACAGAGCTCAGGGAGACGCGAACAGAGCTGCGCAACAGGGAACGCCAGATAGATGCTTTAAAGCTTGTCCTGCAGGGGACACAGCGTCACAGACGACCTTCTCAGGCCGCACATGAAGACGAAAAAGAAGCTGAAGAGAATCCATCTGCTCGGGCGATAGGTAGAGTTACATCTCTCATGTCTTCATATATTTGGGTTAGTTGCACTTTTGGGCACAGCAGCTCTTTCACACCACAGTGTTTGTAGGCCACAGATGTGTTTTTAAAATTAAACTAAGCGAGTCGTCTCAGATAGATGATTGGCTTATTTTCAGTTCTGACATTTCAATGTCTCAACCCAAAAATCAGGTCGTTTCAGTAACCGGGGCAGGAATTTAAAATCAGCCAGTGTTTTTCATCATAGCCCCCCCCCCCTCCCGACGGCTCTAGCTGAAGCCATGTGAACCACTTTCTCTGCAGGAGGGTGCGGGGGCCCCACAGAGGAGCGTCTGCGCGCAGAACTGCTGCTGGAGCGACGCCAGAGCGAGGCCCAGGCCATGGCTTTCGAGGAAGAGAGGCACACGTGGCAGATGGAAAAGGACAAGGTCATCCGCTACCAGAAGGAGCTGCAGGCCAGCTACTTAGACATGTACCACCGCAACGAAGCGCTCGAGAGGGAAGTGCAACAGCTGAGGGCGAGCAGCGAGCAACAAGGTGGAGGAGCAGGCGGAGGAAGCAGAGATGGCACTTTGGAAAAAGAAGCGCCTGAGCTTAGGAAAGAGAGAGCAGGTGACAAACAAGAGGACACACCTTCCCCTGGTCTGCCGTGGATAGAGCGGATCGAATCATCGGAAATTTGACTGTGACCTACTTGTTTGCAATGCAAAGTGTGTCTATGGAAGACCATATCTGCCAGGACAAGGGGGAAAAAAATCAAATGAATTGATGTTGCTGTAATAAAATTGTGAGATAACAAGCAAATATTTACTGATAATAATAATAATAATAATAATAATAATAATAATAATAAAAACTAAAAGACTTGTGTCAAAATAAAGGATAAATGATTAAAAATTTTGATTTAACAAGTCAAAACTGTAAAATTATTAGTCAGATTTTATACTTTGTGTGTAATCCAATTCTTGACTTGAACCGTAAGTCCAAAAACATGTGATACCAAACATTCAGTCCAAAAACAAGCATCATACGCTATCATACGCTACTCCAAGTGATGACCATAAAAAAGACAAAAATAGGTCAAAATTTAATGTGCTACATTTTTTTTTTTAAATTATCACATCAAAATTTATATCTATTATCCCAAATTAAGTAAGTCAACCTGGACTTACTGAAGAGTATTTATTTTTAGCATAATTAGCTTTTCTTTGATTTTTTTCTTCTTTTCATGGTACAGAAGGACTTCCACAGACTGCTCACCCTTCTTCCATCTCTTCCACTCCACCCTTGTTTAATTAAAACCCTTTTCCTGCTAAAGCTGGACCCCCAACCTCACACAGAGCCAAGTGATATTGAGGTTCGTCTATCCTTGTTGTGTTAACGCTGTAAAAAGAAAAAAAATACAGCCAAGCACCTAAACGGTCCAACTTAAGACTTCTTTTTATTGATAAACCTGTAAATGAGAAAATTGACATGATGATTGTGACTGCTTTGTGTTGATTTGGGTTGAGCCTGACCGATTATACCAGGGGTCCCCAATCCCAGTCCACGAGGGCCCTGCAAGTTTTAGATGTGTCCTCGATCCATCACAGCTGATTTAAATGGATAAATTACCTCCTCAACATGTACCGAAGTTCTCCAGAGGCCTGGTAATGAACTAATCATGTGATTCAGGTGTGTTGACCCAGGGTGAGATCTAAAACCTGCAGGGACACTGGGCCTCGTGGACTGGGATTGGGGACCCTTGGATTATACAGTAGTTAACATCTCACAGCCTCTTCAGTGTTTGCAGACGATCTATAAATTCAGGGTTCACCTGGACCTTTGGAGCAAACAGCTTCTTTGGGTTAATTATGAAGAATGGTGCCAAGGCAGAGAAAACTGTGCATAGTAAACTGGAAATACTCACCTTACTTCCTTCAGTTTCCAGACAGGTGAGGTTTATATATAAATATGTATTTTGTACATAACTGTAACTTTTATTTGCCATGGTACTTCAAGAGCACTGTCGTCTTAAATATGCATACTTTAACAAAATCAATTGGTAGATGCATTTATGATTGCCATGCTTATTTGGTGCGATTTGTTGCACAAACCCAGCACATAACATCAAATGCATGCCCGTAGTGAAAATATGTCCTCTGGTATTGTTATTATTGATATTACAAACATTCAAAAACCAGCTCTCATTTGACCTTTCCGCATACTGTGATTCACGTCTATTTACTGGAAATAAAACTGTACAGTATAAAGATTTGTTTTCGGTTTGTGAATTATTCCTGAAGAAGAGCAAAATCAGCTCAGATCCCTTTTTGTAAATCTGGGCTGAAAAAAGTGTTACAATAACCCTTTTCTATACAGCGTAGCCCAAACTGAACGGCTAGAAATCACTTGAGAAAACGTTAGAAGGGTGACTGATGGTATTTGCTCAAGGACTCGACCTGCCTGCTTTGAAGGGGCTTAAAATCCACAGAGAGTATACCAATAAAGCCCGCTGATAGGAGCTTTATGACAGAGTTGTGCAGGCTTTTGGGACTAATATGGCTTTTAGGGGTTTATCCTTGGATCCTTATCTCACTCTCTCCCTGAGGCCCTCCCTGTTCTACCTCAGCCAGCCCTCACATACCATCGCCTGCAGTACAGACAGGAAAGAGGTGGAAGGTCAGCTCAGATGGAAACATAGGAGGATCCCTGATTGGTGGGGGGTGCCTCTGTAGAAATCAACAAATGCACAAGCCTGAACTGAATGCCAAGAAAATGTTGGCAGGAATGAAGGTTTAACACCTGACTTTTTTCCAGGTGAAAAAATGTGCAATGGAAACACAAAAGTGAGAAAAAGGCAGAGCACATGTAAGTCCATAATGCAGGGTGATAATCTGAATAGATACGAGCTGCAGCTGACTCAGAGGCCCTTACCTTGGCATTTAAAACATTATATAAACTAAGGCTTAATATAACCGTGCAGCTCCAGAGAGGCTGAGTGATTTACTGAAGTGGGATGAGGAAAGATTCTTACCTCTCACATGCTGTCATGCTGTCTGTGGGAGTACTGCAGCACTGCAAGGCAGCACCACGGTTTATCAAATAAATTAATGTGCTTGTTAAATATTAGTGAATTATTTCAGAAGATAACATTTCTAGCTGTGAAACTGGAATACTAATCTGTTTTCTCAAACACAAACGCTATTTAGATTGACACTAGTGCCACCAAGTGGTAGCTACACAAATCCCTCCCCGTGTGGTAGGAGCAGTCCATCACCAAGTCCCAGTACAAGCCTCCATAAACCAACTGGAGTATAAATTTTTATTTTAATTTCAGATGCAAGTATATGAAACATGTTAGAGGATAAATATTTACAATAAAAGTCGCATAACACAAAAGCAGGAAACACACACATTCAGCTTAAAAAAAAAAAAAAAAAAAAAAAAAAAGTTAATACATGTAGTACGAAGCACTAGCGGTCTATCTGCAGGGACAGTCAAAGAAGCAGAGAATGATTGTCAACCAAAGAGGAGGAAAGCGGAGAGGAAACTCCACACAAAGCCGAACTGATTCAAAATCAAACCTAAAGCTGAGTAATGCTGGTGCAGTGCTTGCTGAGAGAGAAAAAAAAAGCCTCACTAATGTGCGAGGTGACATCACTAGGAACTTGCACTATTAACATCTAAACATGGTAAACATTGCCTTGGATGTTGTGAGACTACAGAAATTGACTGTTTATCCACACACACACACACACACACACACACACACACAGGTTCCACAACCTTCAAAGCAATCTGCATCTATAGATGTATAATCTTTGTTCAAGACTCCTTTTATAAATGTACAACTTTAATACTAAATGCAAAGTGTGGTATGAACTGTTACAATGAGCCCTGAGGAAATGTAGGGGGTTTTTAAATGTCACTTATTCAGACTCCATCTCTAATAAAAGCCAACCCTACGCAGCAGAGGCGTTTTCTATATATTAAACAACAGCCACAGTGACCAGAGGGCTTCTGTATCCACAAAAAGTAAAGCTTAACCACAAGCCTACAGTCACTGCAAGCCAGACCATGCGGCTACCATCACACCAATTTACATCTCCAAATCACATGGCGTGCAAGCTCAGGACATACGACAAGGGGGCACAGTAAAGCGATGGCGCAGCCGTGATGTGATCTGTGGAGTCGTCGGCTCTCAAAGTTACGCAGTAGTAGTGTTGAATGTGCCTGTTGCTCTTCTGTTTACTATTTTACACAAGCCACTGCAGTGATTGTGATTAAAAAACCCCAAAAGAAAACAGGAACAAAACACATTTCACAGTAGTATATATAGATATATATATATTTTTTTTTTGTTTGCTTTTTCAGTATTTGTTAAATACATACATAGAACAAGACAAATGGCTTCTATAATGAGGAAAGTTTTGCTGGTGTGGTCATACACAAAAGAAAAGCCGTTCCCACCGTCGGTGGATAATCTGATCTGAACAGATGCATCAGCTGACAGTGAGTTTTAAGCTACGTGAGGACTTTATTACACTATGGAGGACTAATGGGTCACAATCAGAGTTCGGCTCAAGAGAGACCTTCAGTTTCCCCTCACCAGCAAATATTACACCTTCAATAGTTTGTAACTCAGCGTGTTGCTTTCATGTATAACGGAAGTTTATTACCAACCTGAAATCAGAAACTGCTTATCTACACCATGTACCCACACTCTACACCCATTCATTATCATTCTGCTTTTGTCCAACAAAATAAAAGGAAAAGAAACAAAAGAAAAAAAAGAAGCAGTCATCAAACTCAAATTAAGTTGATAAAGCCAAGAAAGCAAACACTAGCAAGTATTACATACTTGAAAAGGATAAGCGTATAACTCTGCAGGTATTTGCAAACGACTTCCAATAGATGATCCTTTCTCATAGGTGCTGCTTCGTGAGGATGTTCCCATTACCGACTGACTCCTCACTCTACTACAGGTTTGTCAATGGACCATCCCTTTCTGGACTCCTTATATTATGCAAAGTTAGAGGGTCCGAGGTGGGTGACGGGATGCCCAAGGCAGTCCAGAGGAGCACTGGGGGAAAAAACCTTAATGCTTACCATAACAGGCCAGAAGGCCAGGGACAGAGGAAAAGGGTCAGAGCAAAAGGTCCTGAAGACGCAAACAGCTCCAGGCAACTTCATCCTTGATGAGGAGAGAGTAGCGTATCAAAAGTAGATCTGCTTGGCATGTGACGGATTCTGCTCCATGGGGCAGTATGGGCATTTCAACCTGAGGAGGACAAGAGTCAAGGTGTTAGCATCTTTGAATTCTTTTATCCTACATTTGTACCTTTCAGTGAACCACTTGTATTTTATTTTCTAACTGCAATTATAATTTTGTTCAGGAATAAATCTTTTGGGAAAGCAGTGACTGAAATTACAGTCAACATCAGACTCAGCATGTAACTTATAAGTCTAAATTTCTTTGCATCTGGGTGACTAGTAAATCTGAACGTTTTGATCCTGGAAAATAGTAAAAGTGCTTTCAAACCAACACTGACTTCCAAAATAAATAAATTCCTTTTTTGCTGACTTACTTCCCAGCATTGGTTAGTTTGTTGAGAGCATCTCTGGAGATGACGTGTCCACAGATGAGCTTCATGGGAGGATTGCTCTCTGATGTTTGCTGTCGAAGAATTGGGCAGGCGAACACAGAGTGGTACCAGCACTTCTTCCCGAGGTCAATTTCAATCTGTCAGGTACAGACAGGACACGAGTGAGCTAACGGTTCAGAAATTATTCTGAGGAGGGATAACTGCATTTGAAAAACTCTAAAAGGACTTACAGGCAGCTCGTCTTTGTGTGTCCACACTCCACTGCACTGTCTCTGCTCTATCACCTGTTTGATGTTCATCAGCACAGGCAAGGCCATACATCCAGATGCAAAACTGCAAAGAAATAGATATGGCATTGTTGATAAGACAGCATAAAGATGACACTAAGAACTGTTCCACTTCCGGTGTTAAACTTGATGACAGGTGATCTAGTTGACTGTTCATGTTTTTCCTAACCTAACACTTAGTGGCGATTCTACAGAGAGGCCCAGCAAAGCGCAGGCGTCCCGGGTGAAGATGTTGCAGATCTCAGCCCACTGATTTGTCTCCAGCAAGCTGCGGTACGGTGAGTTTTCAATGCCATGACGCAGGTACACCAAGCTGCCCATCAGAATCTGGATGTCTTCAAAAAATGAATACATAAAAGTGGTGGAAAATACACACACACAAAAAGAAAAAGAAAATATCTAAATTCTTGTTACATGGAGATACTATAATGCTTACCTCTCTGGTGCTGTGAAGCAAAGGGCTGGAAGTGCCTGGCATACTGCAAGGCCTCCATTTGGTTGCTGATTCCTCCACTGAGCAAGCTGATGAAGTACAAGCGGTGCAACTTGAACTCTAAACTGCTGTTCAGGTCCAGAAGACGCTGCCGATTCGTCACAGCCCACCTACAAAGACACGGAAGAAACACTCAGCTACTGAATGTAAACACTCCTCAACTAAAGATTTATCAGTTGTGTTAGAAGGAAGCAGATGATTAAAACAATAGATACAGAAAGACCACATACTCTAGTGCTGGCCTAAGGTCCTGCATCCTCAGAGCTTCAAGGATCCTGTTTAGCTCCAGGAAAGGCTGCTTCATGCTCATGTCTATAACTACACCAGACTCCTAGAAAATAAAACTACTTTTAAGAATTTCTAAGACTTATCTTCACAAAAACAGCATTACACAACATTTCAGCCAAAAATATTTTGCAATAAATAGATAAATAAAAAATAAAGGTTGGAGGTTTCAGCTTTTTACCTGACAAAGGTCTTCTGCTACACTAAGCATCCCTTGTCTGTAAAGGTGTTCCACAATGGATTCACTCAGGTATTTCTGTCTCTCTGGGGTGTCCCACACGGTCTCTGCCACAACAGCACTGATCTCTGCATCGAAATTCTACAGAAAAGCATGCCAGAGGTGACGGACATGTTCTAAAACATTTTCAAGGAAAATTGAAGAGAAACCTGTAGCCGTTCCTCACCCTGTCAATGGCTTTGCCAACTTTAGACACACTGCCGTGGATGTCCTTGTGTCGAGAGGCTAGCATCTGCACTGTTTCTTTGATATTTTTACAACACTGCGCCATAGTCTGTGATAGGACCGATAAATCTGCATCTTGTACTCCTGTTGGAGAAAAAAGGTAAAGGTTTAATGTGCCAAACCAGAGAAGATGGAGCACAGAGAGACCATGAACCTTCCATACAATTTCAATCATTGATACATATTAAACTAACAGTGTTCAGTCTTACCAAAAGCAACTAGCTGTCCTCGTATCTCACAGACGCTGCGCAGGAGTTCATCTAGCCTCTCCTCAGACTGGTGGCCGTACATTACAAAGCGATGGAGCACCTTCTCCAGCTCCCGCTCCACACATGCACACTGTTCCATGGTTCAGGCTGGAACCCGCACACACAATAACAATAACACCTAGAAAAACAGAAATATGTTATTAACTAAATGTTTTGATATTTATTTGAAAGACTTTTGAAACTGTAGTGATGATACAGTAGCATGCAGTATTGAGCCACCAATCATTTGTTTACATTCTACAAGAAATATTTGATATGCCTACTTATAATAACACAGCCTGAACTCTCTTAAGCAGCTTTCTTGTAATTTATTCTGTGTGGTCTCCAGGAATAGTTCTCCAGGCTTCTTGAAGGAATATTTAAAGTTCTTCTTTGGATGTTGGTGTTCTCTATCTACGTATGCTTTTACTGTACTGGCAGTGTGTTTGGGATCATTGTCATGGTGAAAAATTAAGTTCTTCCAATCACATGTTATTTCACGGTGGTTCAAATTCCAGCAATTTTGACATGATCTCCAACACCACTGGGTGAAATGCAAACCCAGACAGCCTCCACCATGTTTTACAGACAGTTGACATTCTCGCCCTACCTCCTCTGTAAATACCAACCATGATTTGAACCAAAAAAAATCTTTGATTCAACAACTTATGTGTTTCTGCAACAGGCTCCTATTAACAAAATGCTTAAAGATGCAATCCTAAATTGGTTCATTGCCAAATTTTCACTCATGTGTAGATACAACACTGGAAAAACCTTGTTGAAACCTTGAGATGTGTTGGTGCCTTTTTACACTCGAGTCATTCGTAGGTGACTGTTAGCTAACAACAACAAAATAAAAATGTAAAAATTAGTGTAAAAGATGCCCTTTAGAAAACCTGAAGAACTAGACTACTTGAAAAAAAAAATACATGATTATAATGGAATGAGGGGTAGCTCTTGCACAGCACTGCATATCATCTGGAAGTTGCATTTTCAATGAGAGGAATGTTTTGTCACTCATCCACGTATCTTCTTCAGTCTCTTAAGACTGACTACAGGGTTCCCCAGCCTTATAACAAAGCATTTGCATACTTTGCCTGAGGTCAGTTTCATGTTCTTTAATGTGCAAATTGCCATGACTATCGATAAATAGTACCATTTACAGAGAATGGCCGCATACTGGGAATCCCCAACTTAAATAAATTTTAAGTCATTTAAAAGTTCTAAAGAATCTTTGGGATTCTCAGTGAACACAAATGTGCATTTCTATAAAGATACGTTTTAACAAATAACATTTGTAATTAAATAAGCCGAACAAAGATTTTTTTTTTTTATCTGACATTTTAAGAGCTAAACACAAGATTTAGGATAAAACACTACAGGTTTTTAATGACAGAAATATTAACAAATTTTATTTCACACTGACAATACAATGACTATCGCACAGCTGCCTCTAAAACAAGTATGCCCGATCAGTAATAATGTCTTAAAATACCTCCAACAGCTGTTCGGTCCTACCCCGATTCAAAGTTTGGCCTACGTGATAACATTAGCAAGGCCTACCAACATCACAAACAAGCACACAATGTATGCTGCGGCCTGCTATTTACGTCTCAGCTGTAACTGTAATTTAACCAAGTGATGATATTAAACATTGTATGTCTGCATGCTGAAATTAAGACTTTTTAAATAGAAAAGCTTTACTTAATGGTAACGCTTTGCCGTAGCTCACCGCTAGTAAGCCGACAACAGAATATGTCCACCTACCGTAAAGGAGCTAGCCAACATTAAGGCTCAAACGGACTTCTCTTTTAACGTTTTAATGACAAGTTTCCTACGTTGTTATTTTCACTCAAAATTACTATTTTTAAGTACCATAAATTTTTACGTAATTAATTAATATATTAACTAAGGAAAAAAACACAAGCCGCCGCACAGCTAACATAAACAAACGGAATCGCAGTCGCTAGCTGGCTACAAAAGCTCGTCATTGCTAGCAGCTAGTTAACTAGTAGATGTTAGCGATCTGCTAACTGACAAGGCCCAAATAATTTCAGGAGAGAATGTCAACCCGCTTGTCTGCACTATTTTGCCTTATCCTAACAGTCAACACACACGTCGCGGTTCAGCTGAATTTTGACAGATATTTTTTTAAATAAAAAATGCACTCACCTGCCGTGCTAATTACTTAGCAAACATTAGCGTTAGCCACTTCTGTGTTATGACAACACTTCGGCAGCACCGTAATGCGGATCTTCCTGCGTCGCATCCTACGCTAACGTATCGTTTCAAAATAAAAGTCAGTGTCTCTGCGACAGACTAATTCAAGCACGACTTCAAGGGTACAAGACTTTAATACTTGTATGCGGTTCATAGGTTAAGTGGTTAGCACGGGATACTATATTATTATTTAGATCTATATTAACAAATCTAAATAGTTAACCCAATTTTAGTTTCTGAGTTTATTTGTAGAAAATTTATCATGTCACCTTTTAAATATTATGTCTCAACCTATAGTGTCATTTAGTTCTGGCGAAGCTTTAAAAATCAGTTATAATGAAAACAAATAATAATGAGAGAGAGAGCTGGAAGTGTGTCTACTGTTGCCCCTGCCTGTGCAAAGTTAATCACATCCTAAAAGAGCAACTAGGTCAGTTCAAAAAAGATAGATTTGAAATGTGATATATATGTTTATATTCTTTCTGTTTGTCATAAATACTGGCACTTAAATAGCCCATCATGAGACTAGAGCCTTGTTTAGCATCATATCCCTCAGTTAGAACACCAGCAGCAAAAGTATCCTACCTATAATGATTTTTTTTAAGTAACTCATGTTTATCTTCACACACAAGGGAGTGCTGTGAGCAGACAGCATTTGGCATTTGCTCTGCATGTGAACACTGAACATCAGCCTCCCTACCAAGCTCTGTGCAAGGTTCTAGTTTTTTTTATGCATGTACAGTTGAGGTCAGAAGTTTACATGCACTCAATTTGGGCATGAATATCATGGTAATTTTGGGCTTTTAATGATTTCTTTGAGTTATTCTTTTTTAGGGGTGGAATATTGTACAGAAAGCATCTTTAATTGCTTAAAAAAACACAAGATTTGGGTGCTTAAATTTTATATTTATTTTGAATTTTTGTGTATTGAGAGGGTACCCACCAAGAAAAAGGCCCTTCCTCCAAAAATGACACCTTCAAGCTTGACTGACGTTTGCTCTCATGGACAAGTCAAATCCTTCTGAAGAAAAGTTTTATGGTCAGGCGAGAAAGATAATGAGCTACTGGGCCACAATGAGAAGAGGTATGTTTGGATGAGTTAAGGTGAGGCTTTCAATCTAAGAACACTGTACCAGCAGTCAAGCATGGTAGTGTTAGCATCATGCTCTGGGGCTATTTTGCTGCCACTGGTGCTGGTATATTACACAAAATGGTTAGATTAATGAAGGAGGAGGACTGCCTCTAAATTCTTTAACTCCACCTTAAATCAACAGCTGGATGGTTGAAACTTGGAAGCAACTGGGTGTTGTAACGGGACAGTGATAACAAACACACATCAAATGGATAAACAGGCTAATTAAAGCTTCTGGAATGGCCTTCCCAAAGCCCTGACTGCAACCCTATTGACAGGTTGTGGAATAAGCTTGAAACCAGAGTCTTTGCCAGTTAACTAACCGATTTAGATGAAGTATACCAAACAGGCTGAGAAGAGTGGTCAAATATCCAGGCACAATTATGCCAGAAGCTTGTTGATAGCTACCAAAAGCATCTAATTGAGGTGCAACTTGATACTGGACAATTAACCAAATATTAGTGAATTGAGCATGTATGCTTTGACCCCATGCAAATGAGAGGAGATCCAAAATATATTCAAACTGGTGCACTAAATTCATGTTTTTTAAGCCATTAAAGATGCATTTTGTACAATCATTCCAACCTGGAAAAAGAACAGTTCAAAGAAATCTTTAAAAAACCCAAATTCCCATGACATCCATGCCCGTGATGAATGCCTGTAAACATCTGAGCACAACTGGAGCTTATTGTTCATGCCCAACTTATGAGGGCAAGGGTGGGTGAGGTCTTTGGACTTGAGCAGTATGGTGTGACTAATCTATCAGTGATGTAGACCAAAGCTCCCCATTGCCGAGGTGCTCATCATTCTTTCCCTCTGAGTCCTCCTCCAGTCTGCTGCACTGCCATAACCGCAGAGGTTCAAATTTATCAGCCCTCCTTTACCCTTTATCTCACACCCAGTGCACCCTTACACATTGATGCAAGTATGCATGCATTTCTGTCCAGCAGTTTATACTTTACAGGTCTGAACAGCCATATTTTACACATTTCCCTAGTGATATTCCCAGTTTTGTTTTGTTTGTTTTTTACAGCAACCCATTGCACATAAAATCACATGATATCTTTGCAATGACTGTTGGGGGAAAAAAAGCATATATCTGTATTTATGTTGTGTGATTAGAGCCACAGTAAACAGCTCCACAGAGGTCAGTGACTCCAAATTCCACAGTCAACCATAAAATTTAATTTAGCAATGTGTGTCACTTAATACAATAGAATAGGCTTAGTGGAAATTACAATACCATACACAAAACATGTCATTAACGTTCCACTGTACAAACATAATCACAGTCCTGTGTGCTCAAACATTTTTCACTTCCTACGGATGACTTAATGACTGAGATTGAATGATAATCTCATGAGGTATTAGGTATGGGACAGAGGGCTTATCCACACTCACTACCAACCAACATGTTTAGGCAACCTGAGACTCATTGGGCAATACAGTTGTAGCAACAGTAATAAGAACAGTAAAATGACATGACCCCTTTTTGTTTGGTAGGTTTGGCTTAACACTTTACATGCATTTGATTGATGGGCACTCATGAATGTTTAATTAAAGCTAAGGATGTTCATAGGCTACGAAGATCACGGATCTTAATATTTAACAATATTATTAGGGGAAAACAGCAGGATGTAGAAAGTTTAAGACCTTTAATTGTTGCATGCCGCAAAAATGCAATTCAGCAGAGGTCTGCATGTGAGTTATTATTAAAACTTGATAATCTGTGCTAGACTTTGACCTTTTCCTCAGATACACACAGATAAGCAAAGGTGTAAATTAAGTTGCATGTATTTAACACCTGGACAATGTGTGTGCTGTACTTCAAATTCCACTTTTCCCTTTTTTTTCTCCTCCAGCACACAGTGAAATGACTATGGCTATCTGGCCCCGATAGTATTGGTCTATATATAGAGGAGCCCTGTGACTGAGCTGGCTATAAGTGTCAGATTCCAGGCGCACTCATCCGTCCTGGCTATATCAGCACCTGCTGCTAACTATACACCCACCCACCCCTGTGCCGCACCCCATCCCAGCTCACACAGGAAAGTCTGTGCCCAACCAAACCCCAGTCTGCAGAAGAAAAGAGATCCACATTAGATACAGTAAGCACTTTCCCTGTTGCCAGAGCAGAAGGGAGGGGCAGAAATACAGTCCAGGAGATGTAATATGTCTGGGTTAGATGCCCCTCTTTGCTTTTTCTATTCAAGTCTGATACATGGCAGTGCCTCTGACACTGTGCTGTCAGTGGGCCACCAGCAGACAGAGCTGGACGGATCTTCTCAGTCCTGGATTCAGCTTATGAAGAGAGGTTTTGTCAGTTTGGGGTGTTTTGTGGATTGAACGGGTAGTTTGTCCGATTTAGGACGGATACCACAACAAAGAAGAATTCAATGTCCCTGGGAAGTCTTCATCAGTGGCTAAAGGTAGAGTACCAGCCTTTCTCTGTCTACTTGCACAAGGAGAGGGCTTTTTCTAAAGTTTGGATAAGGGATATGTGTTGGTGAAAGTTAATTTAAATATTGTTACTCTATGTATCTAGGATAATCTCTTTGTGAGATTCAAAATCTCTTCTTGTGAGATTTTGAGTCTGTAGCACAAAAAGATTTGGAGTCAAAATAAATGTTCATATAGCTTGCTGTATTGGTTTAATTACAAGTTACATAACAAAGGTATTGTAGATGGAGTTATTATTAGAACATTAGGGCACCGAAAGATAATTTCACTCTAGGGAAGTTAAGTAAAAGGAATCAATCCAATTCTAGGTTCTACATTTGTAATTTCTATACTTTTGCCTCTCACAGATATTTATCAGCTATTACTGGTGCTACAAATGAATGAGCTACACAATGTGCAGATGACTGTATCTTATTTCTAGTCCAGGAACGGAGCCCAGAACAGGCAAGAGGAGCAGACTGGACTGGCCACAGTGAGAATTTGGAGCTTGTGGACTAGCAATGGACAGCTGGACTCTCCAGGGGGACAGCTACTCCTTCCTGCGTAGTGCCCCCCGCACCTTTTCCCTTTGCCATCGTGACGGCACCCCCAACCACGTTGAAATATTCGACATTATCAACATCCCTTCTCAGCGCAGCGCCATCTCCGAGACCACTTGCCTGTGTGACATTTTTGGAGACGACTGTGAGTCGGCGTCTCTCTCAAGCAGCCCCGCTGTAGGGCCCTTTGTCCCTTCCCAGAGGGAGGTGGATGGGACGGCTGCTGCGTCACCTCTGTTGGACGAGCTGAACGATTCCTCTGGCTCTTACCACACAGCACAGGGCTCCAGTGAAGGCGAGGAAGGCTTTGAAGATTCGAGAGACAAGCTTTACAGTCCCCCACTGCAGAGGCTTCTGGAGGCCAAAGGGCTGAGCTCTAGTCATCCAGAGGTTTCTGGGGACAGCAGCGCAAATTCACAACCAAGAAGGCAATCACCAGCACCTCAGCTTAGCACAGCAAGCCCTTCTTTCCAAAATCCCAGCACTGGTGAGAGGACACCTTCTCCTGAACATAACAGCCCCTGTATCTTCAGTCCAGAGAGAAGACTATCATCTTTGTCCTCCTCTTCGGCTGAAAGAAGGCCTTCATCGTCCTCACCTGATCCAAAACAAACGCTTTCAGAACCTGAACCAATAAGAACAACTCCTTCATTCAAAGACAGCAACAGCAGCTCGTCACATCAGTCTCTAACTCCAAGTCCCTCTCTTGAACCCAGAAACTGTATCAGCCACTCGTGCTGTGAATCGGTGAACCCTCAGTTTTTACCTGAGTTTGGAGTAGCACAAGACACACCTGAGCCAAAAGCTGCCAACTTAAATCAAAACAGCAGTCCATCAGCTGAGCTCCCATCCAAAGACTTTTTTCAGGATTTTACAGAATCAGCCTTTGAATTAAGAACCTCTCATTTATCTCCTTCACCTTCACCCACAGATTTATTATCTAATTTAAGAGAAACACCAGACTCCCCTGAGCTTATTCATAGGTCCTCCTCCTCTGACACTCAGGCTTCATCTCCTTTCCCTGACCTAAGAGGGAGGATCTCTTTACCTGATCTCTTCAGCAGAGGCTCTACGCCTGAGATAAAAGATTCTCCCTGCACATCAGGTCCCTCTACTGCAGAAAGAGAAACAGCAGCTACTCCTGAAAGCCAAAGGTTATCAGTGGAAGCAGGCAGTTCTGTTTCCACTCCTGGCCCACGATACACCCCTTCCTCACCTGTCATTTCAAAAGCATCATCCCCTGAACTTGTGGAGGGTTCGGTCTCACCTGATTTCAGAAACACAGCTCCCTCACCTGGCCTGCTCAGCGCTGCCTCTCTGACCAGACCTGGGTCAACAACTCCCTCTCCTGAACGCTCACCAGAAATAAGACAGGCGACTTCCCCTGTGGTAAGTTATAGTTTATCTCCTTCACCTGCATTTAGAGACAGCTGCTCTCCCATCGAGCACAGATATACTTCTCCCTCACCTGAAATCAGGATTACAGCATCCTCTCCTGAGGTTGGCAGGAAAGAGCGACCTTTATCAGCTTCTCCTCTGCTGGAGCCTCTCTTCGACACATCCCCATCAAGAAGCCTCACTTCCTCCCCTCACATCACAGGAATTTCTTACTCTGTTGTTCAACCCGAGGACAGGAGCAGTCCCCCATTTCCTGAACTCTCTCATCTCCCCGTCCCAGAGCCAGATAATACACCCATCCCCTCTGAAGAAAGGAGCCTCACCACAAGCAGAGACGATATAGCAGAGTCCATTGGCTGCTTCACAAGCTCTGCCCCAGAGACTGAAAAAACTCTGCTACATCATCCCAGGCACCAAACACCTTCACCTCAGCCAAATCATCAAACTTCCTCACCTGAACCAAGATTTCAAAGTCCTTCACCTCAGCACAAAAGTAGAGATCCATCACCTGCTGCTTCTCCGCACAGGTGTCAGCTATCACCAGCAACCCTCTCTGCAGACTGCAACCCTCCCCTTGGATTAAATACCCTATTGAGTGATAGGGACTCTTCTTCAGCAGTTATCACAGAAACACAGTCTCCCACATATTTGAGAAAAGAGAGTGTGCCACCCTTATTTGAGACAGTAACAAGGGACAAATCTCCACCTTTGGTTGCTGAAATCAAAGGCAGTTCACCAGCTCCTCTGCCTTTACCTCCTTTACCTATTTTACCAGAGGGAAAGTTAGATTGCCCTCTAAAACTGCAAAGGGAAGAGAGAGAAGAAACACCAGAGGGAGTAAATATAGAGGATAAATCAGGCGCAGCTTCTTTCCCTCAGGAAAAAACAGATATTCATCCGCTCTTTTTTCAGAAAGAAGACACTGATAATAATCTCCCTTCTGAAATCAACTGTCCTTCTCCTAATCTTCTAGTTCCCAAGAAGAGAAGTCCAAACCTCTCACCTGTTCACGGGGCTAAATCAAATTCACCTGCGCAGCCTCTGTTTGCTGCTCATTCCCCCACTTCTGACAGTAGCAGCTCTTTAAAATCTACATCTGAGACCTCGGGAGGACAGCTGTTAACCAAAGTTAGACCTGAAAACAGAGAGAGGTTCACAGAGGACATGTCCCATCATGCAAACAGAAGGCGGACCCCCTCTCCGCCACTCACCAGGTTTACACCTGTCCACATCATCGCTCCTGAGAAACCATACAGACAGTGGCAGAACAGAAGCCGCAGTCCCACTCATGTTGCCGCATCCTCACCTAGAGGCAATTTAAAGAAGGTGGTGACAAATAGGGAAAGCCCCGACAATAATAGACAGGCCCACTGGGTCAGCCCAGGAAGGCAATTGGGAATGGAAAGGGGAATGCCACTGGAGCAGGAGAGGCAGAGAGGCAGAGAGAGGCAAAAGGATAGGGAGATGGAAAGAAATAGGAAGAGGGAGGAGCAGGTTCCTGAAACGGAAGAGGAGGGGTCGCAGGGGGACACCAGTTACAGAGGGGAACAGGTTGAGCTGTCATTCAGTGCCAGGAATAGAAAAGGACCTGCGAGTCGCGGTGCAGCTCCCACAAGCAGAGAGACCCGACAAGGGTTGCCAACAGCGCATTCCTATTCGGAGAGCTCGTCTGCCACAAGACAGCTACAGCAACAACAGAGTGTTCATAGACTCGCTTCACAACAAGCCACCAGGGGTTGTGCTGCCAGCAGACGACCTCAACCTCCTGCACCCCGAACCAAGAGCAGTGCTCCCGGACGTGCGGCCTCATACAGGCCCGGCCGAAGTTCCAGCTCCAGCATGGGGAGTGAGCTTGACGAGGCAGATGATGAGGTGAAGTGGTTTACAGATGTGGCTTTCCGCAGCCTGTCAAGCCCTGATATAGATTACCTTGACATGTACAACTCAAGCCACCACTCATCCGCAAACATCTCCCAGCCATCTACCCAGGAGAGCCCGGCAGGGATCGGCACTGCCTGGCAAGCCTATGCTGACTTCAGAGGTTCTGTGCCAAAGTTGGACCATGATGAACTCTCCTCCCAGCAACCATCTGCATACTTCTCAGATGGCTTAGATCCATCTAGGCGCTATGAACTGGGCAGCTTTGAATGCGTAGATGTGGCTGTAGAAAGGGAGGACTCCAGGAAGCTGAGGAGAGGAGTCCCAAAGAGACAGATCCAGCTGAAAAAGAGGAATGATGCTGATGGGAAGCAAGACGGAAGCAGTGGAAATAGCAGTCCTGGGCTAGCAAGCATGGTGGAAAGCTACTCCCAGGCAAGTCAATCAAGAGGGACGTTTGTGAGGCAACACAGTACACCAGCAGCAATGCACGAGCACTACCCATCTGACCACAGCCCTGAGCCCCATCTTCCCAATGTCAGAAAATCCCAACTCCAGAAATCTGCTTCTATGGATGAAACATGCACTAAAACTCAGATGGCTTCTTGCCTGATCAAGAATGTGTTGTCCAAAAAGATGCAAAGTGCTGATAAACAACCTGATGAACAAGCAGGCGAAGGATTGAGCCCCACATTTGAGAAGAGCAGTCCACCAGCTGAGAGTCAAGTGGCACCACTTAAAGAATCACCAAGACCAGACGTACATGACCTAAGTTCCAGTTTTCAATCGGATTATAGCCTTTCATCGGAGAGTATTCCCATGAGAGGGGAACCAAGCGCCAAGGATGAAGCTAAACCACCCAGAAGCTTTGGTGTGAGATCTAGTAACAGGCCGAGCTCATCCAGCAGCTGCAGGAGTGTTACCTTTTCCCTGACTGACAGTGAAGAGGCCGATTCTCAAAGCAGGAATGCAGTGCTGTCGCGATCTGAAATGCGATCAGAACTGAAGGTGCCATTCGATAGTAAGCAGCGCAGAAGTGGAGAACAACAAGCAGACTACAGCAAAACATACAAAAGGGAGGGTGACGACTCAGCAAATGCCACAGAAACTCCTTCTGCCGACGCAGACCACAGCGCACAGTTCAGACCAACAAAGAGAGGGGGCGTGTGTGAAAGCCGGGAGGAACCGAAACAGTTGCAACAGGGTGACAACGGTGCCTTCATGTCTAAAACGCAAGAGATCAAACTGAAAGCTGTGGGGAAAAAGAAAGCCTCTTTAAATCTGTGTCTCACACCTGAAGCAGAAAGCAAATCTGAGAGTACTTCACCAGATATATTTTTTAGACAAAACATGGATGAGAAAACAGAAGAAGAAGACGGAGACGAGAACAATAAAGCAAAAGGCCCGCTTCACAAAGTTAGAGATGTGAGGCGGCTCGTGAAGAATACTTATAATCTGTCCTTTAAAGCATCTAGTGCTGAAGAAAGTGTAGAAACTGCTGATGAAAAACATAAAGAAGAGGCCATAGCAGCAGAGGAGATGGATTTAAGACAAGGGATAAGGAGGGAGGAGATGAGGGAGGAAAGAGCAGAGGAGTTCATGGCAGAGAGGACGGAGGAAGAGAAGGAGGAGGCAAAAGACTCAAAAATGTTAACCCCATCTCCACCACCTCACAGCAAAGGAAAGCCTCTGTCTGGTCCACAGCCAATGCAAATAGAATACAAAGCTGTTTGCTTGAAAGAAGACAAGAATAAAACATTGCGTGTCAAAAAAGACTCAGAGAACCTAGGTGACAAATCCCAGGTTTTTTCAAAGCCCGTCACCGATGTGAGCAGAGAATTGCAGTCTTTGAATGCACCAAACAACACAGCGTCAGATACTGAGATATCCAGACCATGTGAGCCTGGTGTAAACATTACAGCAGAACCACGAGAGACGCTGCCAGAAATCCACAAAGTTCCAGACAGTGAGGATAAACCTGCGGCTGTAAGAACAGACAGGAAGCATCACATGCTTGGAAACCTTCCTAAAATGCCCAGTAAGGAAAGAGAGGTGTCCACTGCTGTAGTGTTAATCAGGGAAGGACCGAGCAAGACCAGGACATCTGCATCTCCCGCCCAGGAGATGGAGATCCAAACCCCAATCCTAGCACGGCCTGCTTCAATTTCACCTAAACCCACTACCCCTGGTAGTGCCCCTGCTACTAGTGGCCACTCTGTGTCCATGTTATTAAAGGAGAAAGGCTACCAAGCTGACATTGGAGCAGTTGTGGGTGACAGCCAGAATGCATCTGGAGTTAAAGGAGTTCCCCGCAAGCATGTGAACTCTCTGGAGATCCCCCTTCAGACCGTTGCTCCTTCTGACGGAGGTTGGAATGAGTCTCATAGAGAGAGGACATTCTCCTCCTCATCTACCACTTCCGTCCCCTCAGCAGTGTCTGACAGCACAGATGCAACCACAAAAACCAGGGAAGATGAGGGAGGTAGCATAAATCCTGCAGAAAAAGACACTGCGAAACTAAGGAGTTTTTCTCAGGAACAAGACCCACTCCCTACCAAGCAGAGGGACGTGTCAGATTTTGAAGCTGTGAAGAGATTAGATCCCACTTTCCCCCCGCGGTCACCTGCAATAAGGAGATTCAAACCACAGCCGATTCAGGTGAAATCAATGTCTAAAGAACCACAGAAAAAAGACATTCCCTCAAGCTCTACTGGAAGCTCTACTGGAAACTCTAGTGGAAACAGCAGGCCTCAAATCATTGAAGTTAAATCCATAGCTAAAAATTCCCAAAAGCCAGTCGTGCCTCCAAAGCCGAACTGCAAATTTAAACCTGCGGATTTTGGTGTGACATCAAATGAAGCGCATAGATTGTCGGCAGCAACATCGATTGCAAAGTCACAAAGTGACGAGAGGACTCAGACGATTGTAGTGAGCTCGCCAACAATCTACAGGAAGATTTCCACTGACTCCACAGCAACATCTAATTTTTCAAGAAAACTAGCCGTGTCAGCGGTGTCCAGCCTCAAACCTCCGCCCAGCAAAACAACTTCAACTGCCAGCTCCAGTCTCTCAAACCAGTCAGCAGAACCTCCAGACTCAGAGGCTATAAGTGACAGAGGGCAGATGCAGCAACCAGCTGCCTCTCCTCAGACTGCCAGATGTGCACAAAAAGCTTTAACCTCAGTTCCAACATCAGCCACCAGCTCAGGTGTGACCTCAGCTGCAGGTTCGGTTTCTGACACGATTGCAAGCCAAACTACGGCACCCGCCTCAGCAGGAGTCAGCAAGCCAAGCCAGCCGGCTGTTATGGATCGCGACAGGCAGCTGCAGTATCCCAGGGCAGCAAACCCTCATCAACAACAAACTGTGCCACTGACTTCAAACAATACAACACAGCCCACTGCTGTTTCCACAACACATCTGCCAAGATATACGCACCAGGCATGCCACAGATCTCTCTCCAGTGAGCGCTCACAGAGGACCGACAACCTGCATTTTTATGCCTCTGATGACCCTCCAAGCTATGATGAACGAGAGAGCTTCAGTCCACTGACGCTCCCGGATTTGACACCCTTGAGATCAAATCGCTTTCAACCCTCCTCCCGTCCTCCGGCCTGCCCCTGCACAGCTGGTTGCCCCACTCACATTGGTCTCCACCCTCCTCACCATCACCGAAGTCCCCATAACCTCACCCCACCGGCCCCCACGCATTCTCCGGGCCAGGCTCTACCTTACGCAGTGGCACAGCCTCCTCTTCGGCCCCACCAGTGCAGACCCGATGCTCAGCCAATGAGCTACCAGCCAGGCTCTCCCAAATCAAGCCCTTTTGGTCCAAGCCAGCAGCCAACAATATACCAGCCTCTCCACCAGCCTGCTCCCTGCGCTCCTCACCCCTCACTCATGCAGGCCTGCTCTGTGGACCGCTCGTTGCCCCCACCCCAGCACATTGACCCTCGACGGCCTCCTGTGCACAGATCCCCCCACCAGCAGCCACCGGGGCTGATAACTGGGGCTCCTTACAGCGATCCCAGCCACAATCACTCCCCTGGCCTTCCCTCTATGGATCCTCAGTTTCTATGTGGCACTCAAAGCATGGCAGGGCCTTCCTATGGCTCTGAATACGGGGGTGACAGCTCCAGTTTGTACTCAGAAAGCAGCTATGGGCAGACGCCTCGCAGAGTGCTCCTGGATCCTGAAACAGGGAAGTACTTTTATATTGAGGTGCCTGTTCAGCCTCTGAGGAAGATGCTGTTTGACCCAGAGACTGGCCAATATGTGGAAGTGCTCATCCCACAGCAAACAATATCACATTCAGGCCTGTATCCGCCCTCCGCAGCCCCCTACCCACCCCTCCCTAACCCCAGCATGTACGCCCCTGCCCCACAGTACATGCCCTATGCAGCTCCTGCTCCCCCAGCCCAGCCCCAGGCCCAGCCCCAGCCACCCCGGTACCCCGAAGCATCAGCTGCAGCAGCAATGCACCCAAGCGGCTCCGGGGTCGGCTACAGAAATCCCTCTGGTCAGGGTTCAAAGCCCGAGCCTCAGAATCATCCCCCAGTGGACCACAGCTACCTGGAGAGCATGTATTATGTCCCTACAGGGATGAATACAAGCCCCAATCCCACCCCACCAGACTATTACCACAAACATCCCCCCAACTTACCCCCAACAGGGGGGAAAAGGTCCTGAAATAGAGGGTAGAGGCCGACTTCCTGGAGCCTGTTAGGTTTAAAATACACAATGTATAAATGGAGTGTCCAATGTTAGCCTGTAATGTTTTCACATTGCAACTGAAGACAGCAAGTCTTTGGTTGTTTTATTTTTTATTTGCTGCTATGTGCTATGCAAAATAGATGACTCTTGGGTATTCAAAATGCAAACAAGAAGGCCTTGTGTTTGAGGCGCTCTTTAAAAGTACTAACAAAAATGTGTATGTAGGATAATCAGGTCGTACTCTAAAGTCACTAGTAATGTGCAGACACTATAAATCCATAGGTTTATTGATTAATGGGTTTATTGAGGTGTGTATTTTCTCTACAAATATCTCGAAAAACAAAACAAACTTGAAAATAGTGTTTTAAAAGAACCTCATATTTATTTTATGATTGTGTTTCTCTTATTTGATTAAGTTGGCTGTAAAACAACACATCAATGCCAATAAAATGTCTCATACAAAATTTTCTTTTCTTGCTTTCTTTGTATTTTTTGTTCTGATGCAATACTTTAGCCTTTATTTTGAAGCTGTTTTAAAATACTGGAAATCTTTGGTCATGCAACCTTTAATTTCGCCAGCGTAGCAATCTGATTCACGGGTTATTTCCTGATATCAGTAGCTTAGTTTTAAAGTACTTTGTTTTAGGATGAAACATTAAAAATGGAGGCGAAATACTATTTTAATTTAATACTCCACACATCAGTGAGATATTCTGCCAGAACGGACAAGAAAATTAGGTAGTGTGACACTGCCCCCACTCCTCATCCTTGGAACAATGCATCAATGTAAAAAATATAGACTTATTTAAAATATATTTTGAGAGTTCATAGTCTAAAAAACAATTAAAGAGATCCAAAAAACACAGAAACTTTGGACACCACTTAAGCTCATAAGATACAACAGATTATATAAACCTTCATATATGATAGTGACCCGTTAATGTGTTCATTTGGAGTAAGAAAGTCTTATAGTGTGTAAATTATTTAAGCAAATTATTAACTCACTATGATTTTTGGTAAGTCGTAGAAAACACAAAAAAATGTACCCAGTCTGAATTTGTAAGATCACACTGTGACCACTGGGGGGCGCCACAGACCACTACAACTTTACAGACTCTCTCTCACATCCTGAAGGTATGTGAACATCTACTAACCTTTTGTGAGAGGGCCAGGTGAGACACTGAGACTTTCATTGGATGATCTGTTGGTGCTACATGGTCAACACTGTGGCCTCAGAGCAAAAAAGGGTCCACAGAGAGAGGCATAGTCTCCCTTTACTTGTGTGTTTCTCTACCATGCTTCCTCCCACATGCATGTTAGATTTACTGGTGATTCTAAATTGGCTGTAGATGTGGATGTGAGTGTGAATGGCTGTCTGTATCTCTGTTCTAGCCCTGAAATACACTGACAGTCAGTCCAGGTGGTACTCTAGCTCTCTGACAGCTGCAGACACTCAATCATTTGAGCTACAGATATGCTCGAATGACTGAGAAAAATACCTGTTTATCCTAAGACTGCGTGCATTCACATCTAGAGAGTGACTGACTTAAATAAGATTGGCTTAATTCCTCCCACGGATGTCACTAAGGAAGACACTGAAGATGTATAACTCAGAAAGTGGGTGTCTACAAAATCCGCGAGTAAGAGCTGCACAGCGAATCTTTACTGTTCACAGCAAATAAACTACGTGCCAGTCTGCATTCTTATGACTTCCTCTTTTATGAACTAGTCACTGAAATGTCATACATCTAAGTTTATTGCCATGATTCCACATTACCACAACCTGGATAACTATTAAAGACACACCTTGGGAACACACACTCATCTATGTAAACCTCCGGACACGCCTCGTACAAAATGACTTCCAGACAAACACAAATACATTTGGTTACATAAAATCCAAGGTTTGCAACATTTTTTCTTTTTGTTGGATGACCCTGCACATTTTCTCTTAACACCTTTAATGTGTCAAATATTACGCAAATTCAAGACCGCTTATGGTATCAGTGGGACGGCCAGTGGTCGGGACATTTAATAAAGGGATAATGCATTTTATAAATTCACTAATATTTTAGGTTGTTAATGATCTTTTAACATTAATCAGCTTTTTCCAGACACGTCCTCCACGTTGTGTTTGACTGAGGTGAATTCCAATCGTGGGTACACACAAAACAGACACCATGACATCATTATTAGTGCTCTGGGTTCTTTCCACTGTGTCTGTTATTGTTATGGTTCTGTGGGCACTTTTGTAGCCCACAGTGTGTCGACACATGCAGAGATATACACATACACACACGCACAAACTGTTGGAGTTCCATCATCCTCACCCCACCCAAGAACCACCTACATTGTCTCTTTGATGTAGACCTACCGGAGGTCACTGATTGACCACTGGAAAAGCCTAATATGAAGAATGTTTAAAAGAGTGGGTGGCATGGAGGCTTGGTCAGCCTGATAAGAGATAGAGGTTTAGGTGATGACACATGAAGTCTTTGGGAATAAATTGTGCGGTGTGCTGACATTTTCCACAAAGTGCCCCCTGAATGTGCAGTCACTGATATTAGTGGATGTCAGCAGCCTCCAAGAATTGATTAACGGTGACTAATAGTATATCTGAGTCATGACACAATAAAATGGAGCGGTTCTTGTCCATGACTGTGTGTGTGTGTGTGTGTGTGTGTGTGAGATGTATCAATCAAGAAGGAGAAAGTGCATGCTCACACTTGGTTGTTTGATTGTTGTGTTTTTCTCTGTAGGGTCTCTGCCTTACAGTATAAAGCCCCCTGAGGCTTTGGTGATATACGAATAAAATTGAAAATAAAGGAACTGCATTGACCTGAATTAACCCGTATCAGAACTATGAGTCAGTTTATATAATTTGCATAGTTATAAATGAACAAGTAAGGTAATCAAGTATTTTTAGACTAAAAGAGAAGACGTTTAAAATCCACTGATGATTTTATATGTGACTACTGTTATTAAACCCTTTACGGATTTCTGACCTACTGGAGGAAGCTCAACCCCAGCACCGTGAACCGCTGCGATGTGCCTGCTTCACGTAGGCACACTTTCATCCGTGAGAAGCCACAACGTGTCAAAAGATGTTTCGTCCTTTTGATGTCTGTTTACAACACCAGGAAAGTCACATCCCTATGGTCGTCTTACCTGTATGCCCATAAAAGGCTGTTCCTGTAGGAAGTGGGCGCGGTTACAACTATGCAAGCACGTGTGATCTTTGACGGTGAGAAAATGAGGGAAGATAAGAAATGGGAGGGCGAGAAGCTGACAAACACTTAAAACCTCACCCTCCAGCATTAACCAAGTAGCCTAGCAACCACACAACTAATAATGGATGGGTGTTGCAAGTCGCCCACTTGCCTGTGCATGTCAGACAGACCACCTTCTCTCCACCAGGTGGTGTCCCTACCTGTCTGTTTATGTCACATCCTGTGGTTGCTTCAGCCACAGCCTCAGTGATCATATTCATGAGGCGGGCTGAGTCATCTTGTACAGCACTGCATCTGATTTGGGCAAGCTTACACTGAGCTACAACAGCTACTTATGATGGAAGTACTATGTTTTCATTCATAGTGGAAATCATTACTGTAGACTAGTCTAGTCTCTCTCTCTCTCTCTTTAATCCCCGGACCCCTCACGTCTAGAGAGGAAAGTGTTGTTGAAAGTATGAGTCTATCCTCGTCTCCATGGCTGAAACACACATACGCGTACATACACACAAACACACTTGCAGGATCTAGTGTTGAGGATGAGGTAGCCAGAAGATGATGTCATGGCCTGATCACTTTACCCGTCCTCTCCCTCCTCTTTCTCCAAGGACCTGGATGGCAGATCAATGAGGAATGGAAGGAATGAGAAAAGAGGCACTGAGTGAATGTGTGTGTATGTATGTGTGTGTGTGTGTTTAAGTGCTTGGTGAGAACAAGAGGCACATGAGTTATAGGCAGGAATGGGCTCTTTGCTGCCTCCATCCTGAATCACTCAGGGCTGATGACATGTCTAAATTCTTATTGATACCATGCCATCTCAGCTATTTGCTCCTTAGAGCTTCACACAGGGGGATGGACATCCCACGTGGTCTGCAACCATCTGCAGAGAGCTCTGCTAAACATTAATGTTGGGGGAACTCCTTCACTGTGGGGTCATCTGAGTGGATCAGTGGATTCTTTGAGTATGAAGTAAAAAGAATGAGTCAAAAAAAGGTTGCCTGGCCTCGCAGACTGTGGGCATTAGACATTTAATAATATAAGTATCAGACATTAAAGCTGCAGCCATTAACACTAATACATCAGTTAAAGAAATATTTATGTTTCACTGCTCTCACTTAGGAACTTTTTGCTCCACTGGTATGTCATCATGGGCGAGGAATCTCAAACAAGGTCATCATAATAGTCTAGCAAGGATTTCCAAGTCGGATTTGGAGAAGACAGGAAGTCTATAATCCATGGATAAAAGCCCAACAAATGAATTTCTTCTAAAAACAAATGAACAAAGCGCCTATGTGCAGATGGGGACCATCTGTGTCATTAAAAACAAATATACAGGTTTTATTAATCCCTCTTACTAACCAGAAACACTGCCATGACTGTTAAGCACAATAGACTAAAGGGAACTGTGTATCGTTATCAGAGTTCATTTCACTTTGGCATCAAGCTGCTGGGATGGAGATATGCGGGAGTAGCAAACGTAAGAGTTAAGAAAAAATTTTCCATGCACCAACAAAGGCAAAGGGGTGAACGCCACACTTGCACTTTGCACTCTTTGTCATATTTAATCATCATTGAGTAAATAGGTTAAAGGTAACAGGTTGCAGTGGCAACTAAATATAAACATATCAAAGCCAATAAAGCAATAGGTATAGTTAAGGCTGGGTTGAGTTATCCAACCCTTTCTATTGCTACTTTAGGCCCAGACTGCAGAGGGGATCTCCTGTGATGATCTCCTTCTCCCCTCCATTCTCCTCACTTTCACTCCACGGGCTTTAATTTGCACATATGTCTCCTATAGTTTGTTGTTTGACATCTGTCTGTGCTGTTCCCTTCATCATTTTCCCTTCACTCCATAACCAGCGGCAGCTGATGGCTGTTTGCCACAAGCCTGTTAAAAAAATTTTGGTTTTATTTTTGGTTTTCTAGCTTCCAGCTTTGTAAGGTTTTTATATGATATAAAGCGATTAAACGTCACCATTGATCAAGTGGTATTTTGATGAATTTGTTTGATTTTTAATCATGATTTCGAAGCTTGACTGAAACATCCGAATGTTGTAGCGTCTTTTTTTTTGGTATTTTGAAGTAAAAGAGAAAAAGTGGGGCTCAATAAGGGCTCAAAATTACAACTGCCAGAGAAGTAGCAGTGCCCTCCACCGGGATGAATGCAGTGTAAAGTAGGCCCTCAAGTTTTCCCCACGAAGTACATATGTGACCTTAAAAACTGTTTACTTTTAACATGAGCAACAAAGCTTTTTTTTGTAATTATAAAGATTACATCTGGACTGATGATCACACTGACAAGACAAGACAAGCAGAATAAGCGGTAAACGGGATCAGCGGGAGATCCAACATACTAGATGCACTGATTGGATAAACTGCCAAGCAAACTGCCCCCAGATTGTTCGTGGTAAGTGTCAGAGAGGTGCTATGTATCATGTTCCAGCTAATGTTTTTTTTCCATCCAGTGTTTTATTTTATTTGGGCCACACATTAGCAGATTGCCAAGAAAATCCAAAGCATGCTTTTTTAAAAATATTTTCATAAGTTTTCCTGAGATTAACAGTGATTTTCTCTAGAATCAAATAAGGCTGAATGTGAAACTTGTCATATCAGGATATGAGGTCAGACACGTGTTATGCTGCTAAGCTGATGGGTGGAGGTACAGTGAGATAACAGATAAACGAGCTTTGTGTCGCGCAGCTTTTCGCATATAACTGAAAGGACATACAAACATGCAGGTATGTATTGGAAAATTTTACACAACTTCAGGTGGGTGTACCCAGTGTTGAAGAAAATGCAGCATGACGCCTTAGTGACAAACAATAGATAGGTTTCATGGCTTTTGATCTCCAACAAAAGGAGAAGCAGGGGTGAAAATGATACATTCTTAGCACTTCTTTTTCTCACTCATTGTTACAGCATGCTGCTGTTGCGCATATTCTCATCACAGTTGGTGTATTACGCCACTTGAATACCTCAGAGTCATTGTTAGAGGTATTTTAAACACCTTCATTCTTTTGACACGTCAAAATCTGTGCTGTAAAAAAAGCCTTTGCTCTTTATTTTTCAAAGTTTTTAATTCAATTACATTTTATTTATATAGCGCCAATTCATAGCAATCCCAACAATTACACAACCCGCTTTTACCAAACATTTGGTGACAGTAAGAAAGAAAAACTCCCTTTTAACTCCTGACTTAGCTCACCTGTGTTATGTAATGTATTCCATCTCCTTGATTAACTTGTGTGTATTTAAGCCCCTCTTTTCCTCATACCTCAATGCTGTGTGTTCTGCCTGTTCAGTGTTTCCCAGTTAGCATTCTTCAGTACCTGCCTGGTTTAAGTTCTGTGTATTCTTGCAAGTTCAGCAATAAAGCTGCTGCTGGGTCCTGCAGCAACTTTTCCTGCCACACACAGTGTAGATGGCAGTCAGTTTTTAGTGCAAATCCAGTGATAATTTAAGAATTTATTAGGCTTTTAAAAATACATATTTCTAAGAAGAAATCAAATACATGAAAAGAAAGTTGATGTCCAAACCAGTTTGTTTTTAAAAACTTAAAACGGTACATATTTGTGTCCATGTTCAAAACCAAGATAGGATAAACACATAGTAATACCACGCTGGGACACAGGAAACGACTGCAGCCCTGTGAGATAAAGTGTGCGTACAGCAGTTAGCCACAACATTAAAAACACTGACAGGTCACCTTCTTGTTAAAGTGCTGGAAAAGCTGATTTCGCCCAGGCATGTTACATGGATTTTTTAAAATGGGGTGGCGCAGCCAGGGACCAACAGCCACCTGTGATGTCAGGGAGGGCTCACTGGAAATCAGAAAAGTCTGAAATTAGAAATAACTATCACTAAAAGCAGCAGATTTTTAGGCCCTGTGACAGTATAGTTATATCTCTGTGTTAAATCTGTGCCACAGGCCATAAGCACAAACCCTTCTGAAACCCAACACCGTCACCTACACCATGGCCTGACGTGCACCTTCCTAGAAAAATAACTACACGTTGCCATCGACGCAGCCCATACAGGTATAAATATTGGCGAAGGCATCGGCCACTTACATGGGCTACATTGTAATCTCTAAATAGATTCACCGCAGAAGCATAATTCAAAAGTAACTATATGAGAGCAGCAATGAAACGCAACATTCAGCTACGAGGTGATGGAGTTAACACAATGCAGTCTGGTTACAAATGTAAGACAGTGTTATCCTGTTGAGAAGTGAAGACTACTTACAGTTGTCCTCACTTCTCAACAACTACTTACAGTTGAACTCTGAGAAGTCAGAAACATTAATTATTGCCCCCGACAACCAGATATCTCTAATCAAACAGCATCTTGGTTCTCTTGGCTCATCTGTTCACCTGAGCCTCAGGTACCTTGGTGTGATGTTTGATTCTGCCATGTCCCTAGAAAAACACTCTCGCCAGTTAATTAGGAACTGCTTTTTTCAGCTAAGAAACATCTCCAAACTGCGAACTTTGCTGTCTAAATCTGAGTTAGAAATGGTTGTTCATGCTTTTATTTCTTCTCGCTTAGATTATTGTTACAGCCTTTTTCTTTGTTTGAGCAAAAGGAATCTTGACCGTCTCCAGTTAGTCCAGAATTCTGCTGCAAGGCTTTTAACTAAGACACGAAAAAGAGAGCACATTACACCAGTGTTACGTTCATTACACTGGCTTCCAGTACATTTCAGAATTCATTTTAAAATCTTGGTACTGACTTTTAAAGCTTTGAATTGTGATGCCCCTGCTTACATTTCTGATCTTTTAGAACCCCACGCTCCCTCTCGCAGCCTGAGATCTTCTAATCAAAGGCTGTTGGTAGTCCCTCGAACATATTTTAAAACCAGAGGTGATAGATCTTTTAGAGCGTTGGCCCCCAGGTTGTGGAATGCTCTCCCTACATCATTACGTTGCCTTGATTGTATTTATTCTTTTAAAAAGCAACTTAAGACTCATTTATTTAGATTGGCTTTTAATTAGATTTGTGCTGTGTGTTTTATTATTAATGTATTTTATGTTTTTCTTTTTTATATTACTGTGAAGCACTTTGTGGTTTTGATCCTGTGAAAAGTGCTATACAAATAAATTGATTTGATTTGATTTGAACAATGTCTCACACACATTTTTTTCAAGTTCTTCATTGAAAAGACATGTTAGGAATAATATAATTAGAATAAAGTAAAGCTTTCAGAGTACAATATTATATTATTTAACATTATATAGTTATATTTGTATTGATGCACTGAGAGGGATGCCCCAGTCAAAACCAGCTTGCTAATAGCACTCCCCAACCACAGTAGCTTTCTCTACCAAACCTCAGGACCCTGCAGCATTGCAAAAACTCCTCAGGAACAGTCAATGGAACAAAGACACCACCTGGTCTCCAAACGTCCCACATGGAAAGGACCTCTACACAGCTTCCATGCCAACACTACTTGTAGCAACATGAGATTGGCCGACACAGCATTAGGCAAGTGGTTTAAGGAAGGTCGGTTTATTAACACTGTTATCATTTGCTTTCCCGTGTAATCTGCTTCATAAGTGATAATGCACAATAGTCTGAAAGATAAAAGAAAAACAGCAGAAGGGAAAAAACAGAAGATATGTATGAGTGACTGTAGCGCAGCGAGTCATGCAGGGTGGAAACAAGCAGAGAAGGCCTTCTATTGTTGCAGAGAGAAAAGAAACTCTCACACAGTGACATTCCATCCTACCAGTGTGGTCACAATGGGAGCGTGATAAGCTTCATCTGAAGAGATCTCAAAGACTCTGTTGTGAGCCATATCAAAAAAATCTCCCCTTTTGAATACCTCTGTGGTGTGTATGCAGACGGCAGCTTACAGATTTGATGATGGTGATGAATGTGTTCAGTGTTGGCTGTTTGATCTGATCCTTCGGGAGGGCACCTTGGGGATGTGCCATTGTTCTTCTGTCAGTACCAAGAAGCAACTGCATGAAGCAGGTGGAGTTTTCCATCTACATTTAGCACCTGAATGAAACACTAACATCACAGTCTCTCATTTCACGTCACTTGCTGCGGTCTCTGCTGGCTGGCTGTCTCCTATTCCCCACCCACAGCATCCATTCCACAGCATCAGTGCGTTCGAACACAGAATCGGAGTTTGGATGGAAACCATGGCAATGACTTGTTACCATTGCAGTGACTCGTCACCACAGTGGCCACAGCTCTGGGCTCAGCTCCCATAGGCTGCTGCAGAACCACAGCGTTTTCCTCCACTGCTCTCTAAAAAAAAATGCAACCCTCTGTGGGCTTCAGAGCTTTTTATTGCTCCAAAGCTAAAACCATGCACTTTGCTTTGTTACGAAATGGTTCTCTTACCCCTTTTCTCTCTCACATTTATACTATAGTTAGTCTAAACAACAGTTGAAAATTGAATCTGGAAGTATTTATTTTGGATATATATTTAACTTATGACCGCCGGCCTGGAACATGCCAGCCATGCTAACTAGCTGCGGCAGGGCTATATTTACGGAGGGATGGGCATCCATCATAGCGGTGCAAATGCACAGACATCCAGAGAGCAAGGAAGGGAAAGTGTGGCCCATCAGTCACCACAGTCCAATCTAAGGGTTTGTCTATTTAAAACTCAAACACAATTTGACCACAACAGTGCCACAGGTCACGCTGTGCTATCGGACCCACAGCACAGTGTTAAACATCTGCATCCTTACAACATGCCACCTAGTATGCACAAATGCATTGGAGTTGTAGGCATTGCCCCTAAAATTCTCCCCAGACTAAGCAAAGCCATATTGTGGGTGGTACAAGTTGGCATATTTAATGTCATAATTCTTATTTGTCTTTCCATAATTTCATGTTTTAAGTCATTTATGCATAAATCTCCTAATTAAGGGAGAAATTAATGAAGGCACATGTGCAGGAGGGCCGCAAAGTAGTTTGCAGAGCTCGTACTGAAACAGCAACACTGTGAATGTCTTGTCTCCTAAAGGCTACAGTAATGTGATTTTATGCATTACTGCTTTTAGTCACTATTTATTTTATCAAACTAAATCTGTGACATCCAATATCTTTTATGGTAACAGACTTTCCTCTGAATTTGCACAATGCATTAAGCAAGAGCGTCCATGATTTATATCTTCACAACTAGCATTTGCATTGTTTTAAAAAAAAGTCTGGAAGGTGTCTTCACCTCTCAGGAACACAAAATCAGACTTGCTGCACATGCATCAGAGCAGAAAGCTCCAGTCCAGTCTGAAAAAAGCTGATGGACACCTGAGCTTTCTGCCCTGGCACAGTGCACCTGAATGACATCACCTAAAAGCGCGGATGAAATAGCACATCAACCGTCAAACACAAACAGGACTGCAGCTGCAAATAGACAGCTAGACAGATAGGCAGGCGCGCTGCCTGCAATGATGGTGTTAAAGCAGACAGACAGACAGACAAGGTCAGAGAGTGGCTGACAGATAGGCATGCTGTGTCACCGCTCAAGAGTTTTTGTGCACACATCATGCAGGTTTTTTGGTGGTTTTTTTCCTTTACATTACAATTATCATTACAAGCATTAACTTTAATATACAGAAAGATAATATATTTCTGATTCTGAGTCAAATTTTATCATTTGACTCAGAATCAGAATCATTTGATTAGCTGACCACTAAAAAGCCCCAGGGGAACAGTTTGGGCTCCAGCATCCTGTTTAACAATTGTAAATTTGAACTACCGTTGACACTGGTTGTCAACCATCCCACATAGATTTCCCTCGAATAAGCTGGTAATTAAATCACATTAATAGTAAACCTATGACACCCCAGTCACAAGTTTCCTGCTGCCCTACGCGTGGGCATGCATGTGTGCTTACTCAGGCAGCACAATGCATAGATTGCATGAAATGCCCTGCAGGACTAGGCTGGCATCTCCAGCAAGGCGGCCAAGTCGTTAGCACGTTGGAGAAGAAACCATCCATGTAGGGACATTTGTCTGTGAGCTCAGAAACACTGAAACCCAAGAAGCCTCTCGAATCAGCCCCAACTGACTAGCTTTGAGGTATTAATAACACACAACCATATACACCCTTGCATCCACCTACTGATCAACACTGATAGCAAGGAAAGTTTTTTGCTATATGTCCGTTCAAGAAGAATCATTTTCTCATCAAAGTCCTTATATAGAACATTAAATAGCATGTGTATTTCTGGGGAAAAAATACCCTCCCACTGAAGACCAAACATGAGGTTCGTGTTAACGTTGGGGTCAAGTCTAGGTCGTGATCAGTGGGGGGTGTACGTGTTCAGTTTAATGACATCATGTCATCCCCCGATCCTGTGGATGCACAAGCCTCCTGGATGGTGAGGTCATGGTGATCTGTAGATCCCCGTCATGTAGGCGGGGGTCGGGTGCTAAATACAGAGTAAGGGTGGGTAGGGGTGGTGGTGTGGGGATTCTGGCTATGAAAACACAGTGCACTGTATAGCTACTATGTTTGGTTTCCCTATCTCGACTTCTTTAATCTTTAGAGTCTCTCGCCACACCTGCACGCATTGTTTGGAAGCTGCGGGTTGCTAGGCTGCAGAGATCTTAAAAATAAAAAGGTCTTAAAAAGGTGGACCTATCGTAAAAACCTAAAACTGTTGTGGAGTAAACCGGGCTCTAAGCCGCCACATTCGGCAAGCCCTGTGTTTTATAACCTCTGGGCTCTGAACAGGCTCTCCAGATACAGTGGCTCAGATGCAGCGGTGCAATAAATTGTGAATCTGTTGACTGTTGTAAACGGTGACGTGTGTTTTTGTTGGTATCGATGGTGCTGCACATTTAAGAAACCAAAAATTCAGGGGAAAAACAAAACCCAACAGATAAAAGGGAGAAAAGTAAAAGTGGATGTTGTGAGCACTAAACAAAGCGTCCTGTAATAAACTGTTAAGCACGTTGCTGTGTCTCTCCTGTTGTTTTGGAAAAGTAATTAAGCTCTTGTTTGGAAAAGTACCACAAGGAGACTCCTGGAAGACGGGGGAAGCCTATACTGCATTCCTGAGTCGCGAAATCACCTGGTGATGTCACGGCAGGTTCATAGGTTGCGCTCATGTACATGCCCAGACAGACACCGGTTTCAACACTTCCCTACACACCTTCTCCAGGAGAGAACATTTTATTCTCTCTACTTGAGTATTGTAACAGCTTTGTTTCCCAAGATGCATTACTGCAGCAGTTGACATCATTAGGTTACCGGTAAACCTTAACTGTGGTCTAGACTGAAATAAGCCATCAGCTATTAGATGGAATGTAACATGTAATGTTCATGCTGTCCTCTGGATTCATATTCAAATCTTTTTGTGATTTTTTTTCTTGTGATTTCTCTTTAACATTACAGTGATACACATTTCAGCAGACCTCTCCTCTGATCTTGAAGGGATTTTGAGTTTTGGATGTCTTTCTAAATTACGTGTTCACAGATAAACCTCCACCAACATAAAGAAAAACTTTATGGATGGTTCCCACCAGGTAATATGGTAAAACAAGTTCCACAGGACAATAATCCAATAATCTCTAAATAATGAATAAGAGTTTCTGATGGAGTTCGCCAAACCTCTTCTATTTTCCCACGCAGACTATTTACATGCATGCAGCCTAGAAACCTTCCAGTTCTGAAAACCTGAAATCTTGCCCACATATGAATGTCTTTTTTGAGTTGATCCCATTCTGATCCTGTCTAAGCTACATATTAATAGGCTTAAATTTGAAAAAAAAAAACAAAAAAACAAAAAAACATGGTATGATTCCAAGACGTTCAAATTCTCTAGTTCACAGCTCACATGGCTGTAGAGTCTTGTTTAAACCAACAGTGGGAAAGCACTTGACCTATAGTTGCTACAGGTGTTACGTAACATGTAAAACTAGCTTTCACTGGGTGGATTTTTTTAACAGTGATAAACCTACTATATCATATTTATGGCTTTTCAACAAGCTGGTTGTCAAAGTATCTCAAATGTCAAACCCATAAAGTGAAAAGTTGAGACACTGTATAAATTGTAAATGATTAGCAAATGTCATAAACCCATTTTTGACATTTTACAACTAATTAGGTTAAATGGCAACAGGTCGGTGACATTAGTAGGTTCAAAGAGTCAATAATCAGTAGGGATGGGTACCGGTTCTGTCATAAACGGTAGTAACCAGACCGAAAAGCACATTTCGGTGCTTTTTTTTCCTGAGATGTCATACACTTTAGATTCTAGCCAATCATTTTGCTTCACAGCAAAAGATGCAAACTCAGCAGCCTGCAACAAGTGCTTTAAGGTGATACTGTGCAAAGGAGGTAACACCTCGAATCTAATGAAACACCTGGCGACGCATAGCGTTTTTTTTAAAAGCCGAGAAATGCGCCGTATTTGATAGCTTGCTGCGAGACCTCACACCGTGCACATCTACTGCGGGTGTGGTGCCTGTTATCGGACCCGGAGTTTGCAAAATCCCCCAAAAACCCGAAGAGTAGAGTCCTGGCCCCTAGCCCTGCCAGTGTAGCAGAAATGATGATGGATGATGATGGCAGCAGCAGCCGTTCTTCTCTGAGTGAGTAGCTTAATGTTGTCCGTGTGTAATTTACGTTGAGTAGGCTAACCACGTTATTACATTAATGCATGTAAGGTGAACTAGCAAACATCATCATAGCTACATGCAGCTGTCTTCTTGTTTGATGGCAGATACTCCCTTCACCCTGGCCAAAAAGGCTAAAATGACCAAAGAAAAAGTGGAAAACAGTTAAACATGAGAGGTTTTTGGACAAAGTTTGTGTTTTTTCCATTCTTTAAGCACTGCTTCCAGCCAAGAATGATACCATATATGCCCCATAGCTGCAGAAAAGGCTAACATTGTTATCTTTTTACAAAAAAACAGCTGAACATGAGAGGTTTTTGGACAAAGTTTGTGTTCTCCATTCTTTAAGCACCGGTTTGAGCACCGTTTAAGCACCCGCACCGTTTCAAAAGTACCGGTTTGGCACCGGTATCGGATAAAACCTAAACAATACCCATCCCTAATAATCAGTATTGGACGCCTGTGATCTTTGGACCCTCAGGCAGCTCTGTTTTGAAAACAGGCATGATTCTGCCATGGAAAAGACACCATGAGATCAGGAACAATTCCAGAAATCCCTGTCTCTGAACGAGCGGCATTTGCAAACCAAGGTTAAAGCTCCATTGTGCAAAGTATAAGCCGTGTGTGTGTGAACACGGTCCAAACCGCTGCTCTCTTCAGTGGACCAAAGCTCATTTAAAATGGACAGAGGCAAAGTAAAAACTGTTCTGTGGTCAGACAAATTCAAATTCAGTTGAAAAGCCTGCATCTCTGATAGTACAGGAATGCATCAGCGCCTATGAAATTGGCAGCTCCAGTATCTGGAAAGGCTCCATCAATCATGAAAGGTATATACAGATTTTGGAGCAACATATGCTCCCATCCATATCTTGCATTTTTCATCATGACAGTGCTAAATGGCACACTCCACCTGTCGTGGTGCTGAAGTGGCCTCCCCGCAGTCCAGACTTTGAAATTAGAAATACGACGAATCAGACTCAGGACTGGGGAGAAGCTAGAATCCTGAATCAGACAACATTCGTTTCCCAAAACTCCAGCAGCTGGTTCCCTCAATTCCCAGACATTTACAAAATAAAAGGTTTTTTTACTTCAAACATTCAATTTTTTTCTATGTTCTATCGTGAATACAAAATGGATTTATGAGCCTCTCATAAATCCATATGAGTCCTTATTTATATTTTACACAATCTCCCAACTTTGTTGGAATTGGGCGTGTGCAAGTGTTGATATCTGTTTTGCGGGGTGAGCTATGTCATTTCATCGCAGTCAGCTCAGTGTTTCAGCCAAGTCATCAGACTGTCTGTCTGCTTAGACTGGTTTCATTTCCAGTATCAAACAGAATATGTCTGTCTCCCACACATCCTCTGCATATTTCACATAATCCACAGGGAGCAGCTGAGGCTGTGTGCAGACTCCCTCGACGAAGGACGTGAGTGTGGCCCACGACAGAAAAATAAACAAGGCATCACGGGAGGCAACACTTAGTCAAGGAAACCCAGGGCAGACAGTCTTACTTACTGACAAATGTGTTTTCTCTTTATTTTCTTCTCCAAATCAACACACTTCTGCTCCATAGGCTTATGCTGGCAAAACGCACCATATAATTGCTGCGCCTGTAAAAAGGAAAAAAAAAATCTGTTTTTCTCAGGGATTCCCCCTCTCATAGCCTACTGCGCGCACACACACATTCATTTACATTGTGTGTAGAGACATTTAGTTTCAAAAGCAGCATTGTGTGAAGGTCAGGAGAGTCTGTGGAGTGGAGATCTATCGTTGTGACATTCTCCATTCAGTGAGAAAGGCTGGTCAGTCGGATCCTGTTACATAGGCACCAGAGGAGAGCTGGATAAAAAGCAAGCGGCCTAATACTGTGCTGGTGTCTGTGTCTGTGTGCGTGCATGTGTGTGAATGCTGGAGCCACAGAATGTAAGGTAGACAGGGATTCTCGTTTTATTCGACAAATGAGTAAGACGCAGGTGTATCTCTGATTTCTTTCTCACAAAGTGCTCAACAAACACACACAACTGGTTCTGTTGAATTTAAAATGAAAGTGGAGAGGAGGTTCAGTTTCAGTGATTTGTAACTGGAGTTTCACGTGATCAAACCTCGAGGTAATACGGATGATGCCATTAGATTGCAAGCAGAACAGAAAAGAACTGCTTCAACTTTCTTGAGAAATTAACCACAGGGAGGGCAAGGCAGGCAATACAAAGGAAGTGCAATTTTTACTTCCTCTGTGTCTTCCTCTTTTTGTCTCCCACCCAAACCGTCATATGGCTCCTTCTGTTGGCTGTACGTAAACTATAAAGCATCGCCGAAGAATGCCTCAACACTAATTTACAGGAATGACTTGAGCAGCAGGAAGCCTGCCAAGTACGAAAATGAGACTGCTGACAGTATCGATCTCTCACAGAGGCGGAGTTATGCTTTCTATTTCTGTATAAAATGGTTTAACCATCTACAACCAAGCAAATAATTAATCACTGGAATGCTTCTTTTCTGACAGCAGCTAACTTATTTTTCTGGCCTGCACGTCTTATCAGGATCGCCATCACCATACTGTCTGAAAATAATGAAATAAAACACCTAACAGCAGTCATCCAGATTTGGGAGTTTTGCAAGTTGGGAATAATGGCAATGACACAGGCATGGACAGCAAAGCTTCCTGCAGGTGTGTCTAAATCCACTCAGCCCTACCGGAATCACTGGGTCATCCTGCTCAGAGTTGCCCAACCCTAAACAGTAAAAAACTGCCAGAAAAGAGAGTGAAGATGGCTCTATCACCAACCTTTCGAGCAGGTTTCGAGACTAGTTTTCTGGGAGGTCACGTGACGTAATCTAGGACTTAGCGGTGTCACAAACAAGAATACTGTGGACTCAAGAGCAGACTCAATTGCTCGAACTACAGTGGCTTGCAAAAGTACTCGGCCCCCTTGAACTTTGTCCCATTACAGCCACAAACATGAATCCATTTTATTGGAATTCCACATGAAAGACCAATACAAAGTGGTGTACACGTGAGAAGTGGAACGAAAATCATACATGATTCCAAACATTTTTTACAAATAAATAACTTAAAAAGTGGGGTGTGCGTAATTATTCAGCCCCCTGAGTCAATACTTTGTCGAACGACCTTTTGCTGCAATTACAGCTGCCAGGAGGGCAGGCCGAGGAGATGGTGGGTATGTAGTCCTAGGGTTCTAGGTAGACTGGAGAACGGATTGAAAACAGAACCAGCGCTGCTGATGAGCATGACGGGTGATGTATCTGGAGAACACTGGAGACAGAGAACACATTAATCCAAGATCCAGGCGGATGGATGCCAAACACAGTGGAGGCCAAGTTTACCACTAGTGGTAGCAGGACGAACTGGCGAGGAGTGGCAGGCAGCGCTGGCTTAAAAACCCTCCAGATGGAGGCCTGGAAACTGGAAGCAAGTGATGCGCTGGTGTGCTGGACTGAGCAGTGAAAGAAACTTAGGCACAGGTTAAAGTCCAAAAAAAGATTTTTTATTTAATCCAAAAAACATAATTGGTTAACTCACGCAAAACAAATCAAAATCTTGGGCCCATAAAAGAGGTCAAAATAACAGAACTCTACTTAAAGTTGACAGCACTACTGAAAACTCAAACAAACTGACCTAACTTACGAGACAATGGGGAAACTTAAATAGTGGCTGATCAGCCCACAAAAAACACAAGAAGGGGTAAAACACACACAACCTAACTAAACCTAACATAATGAACTCTAATTCCCCCCCCCCCCCCCCCCCCCCCCCATGGTCCCGAGTTATAGCATGAACCAATTTGTAGTCTTCCTTTAAAGCTCGCTCCGCCCCTTTTCCACCTCTTGGCTCCTTAACCAAGGGACTGGAACAGCTGCAACTAAGGTAACAAAAGATTAATCATACATAATAGTGTAAACTAAAATGTGCGCACTTATTTTAGAATGCAGTGTTGTGTGGATATGTGAATTAATTCTAAACCAAAACCAGTTATTTATTGTCCTGTAAATTAATTCCTATATTTAAAGACAGACAAATGTGAATGCAATGTTATGTATAAGCCTCTACACTAACTTGGTGGATATTACCACTGTGTGGCTGTAAGGGCAGCCATCACAGCTGGCCAAATCCACCCCAGGGGATGGGCAACAGGAACCTAGACCACACCTGACCAGACACTCCTACAGCATATGACAAGCGGAAGTTAATATGGCTGCACATTAACCAGATCGTGTTTTTGCTATCAAGTAATTTTTTTCTTTAAAAATGCAAGGAATGTACCGTGTTGTGTCATTGACTAGGGTACTGAGAATTTGGCCATTAATTCACCAAAATTTCCTTTAAGTAGCTTAAAGATCAGTTTTGTGCGTGTTTAATGACACGGAAAAGAACAGATTTAGAAGTTTCTAGCTCACTGTTGGATGACCTCACTGGTCCCAGTGGCAACAATGAAAGGTTTAACATTCTTTTTCGGTGAAACTCCTGGCTAGGTTACAGGTCTTATATTATTTCACATTCAATTTTTGTGTTGAGGAACATTCATGATCCCGCATGCATACAATAAGGCCTAATGTTTTCCTTATGGTGTAATTTTAAAAAAAGAGAAAAAAAAGAAAAAAAACAACAAAAAAGCTAATTTCATTTTGCACTGCAATGCAGTGACTTCTCAGTAGTCACTGCATTGCATAACATCCCCTCCGCTGCTGCTCTTGCTGATGTAATATGACGAGAGCATTTGCCAGCACGACCAGGAACCCTGGTCCAAGATCATTACGTGTCCCTTCAGAGTTTCAGTGATAAGAATGTCAATTTCAACCGTCTCTGAAATGCATTTACAAGGCCTAGAGTAAACAAAGTATGGAAACAATTTAGATAATCTCTGGATTGCTCTGCTAGAGGAATGCTGTGAAACCTCAGACATATTGCTCATTGTCCTGAAGGAAAGCTAACATACCATTTGTTTCCATATACACTGGCTAGGTACTACTGTGCAACTGAAACTTCAATAAAGCCCAGCATACGAACAAGTTCTTCACGTGGCTTGAAGCCTGAACCCACTGAGATGGGTCGGCGGCGAACAAAGGGATTCTCTGTCTTTTCCAATAAAAGCAATCAAACACAGGCCCATTTCTGTGGCAGTGGAACATTCCATGGGAGCAATGTGATACGTTTGACTGTGCAGGAGCTTTGAAGCTACCTGAGCATTGCTGCGTCGTCATACGTTTACTCGGGTTACAACAGCTGGCCCTAGAGCTCTGCTTTTAAAGAGAGAGAGATTAAGCGAGCAAGGTTGTAAAACAGTGTTATCTTTGTGAGTCAAACCTCCTTCTGTAAATCATGTCCTGTTCTGGTCTTACCTGTATCGAGTTAGAAGAAGAAGCTGGCCCCAGGTTACATTTATTACTTCCGCCCCTCCTTGCCCTCATTATACTACTTTGCTGCCACACCTTATTTATTGCTTTCCTGTATTTCCTGCATTTGAACTGTTTGTGTGCTTTATGTATCATACACAAGTGAGCCACCATATGACAATATCACACAGAAATCCTGCCAGTACATTTTGAGATCAAACACAGTTGTTATCGCGGTCTGCTGTTGGCAAACATTGTTGAAATAGTGACTTCATAAAACCTGGCCGACAGCGGTCAAAAAATACAAGGTGGTTGTCAGGTAGTTGGTCAGAGGAGACAGTGTTTCCCAATCCAATAGTACCCGTGTCACCCTCTTTCTGATATTGACTGATATTAGTCATAATGCCCTAATAAAAGTGAATGCATGGCATTTTTAACGTAGCAACATTTGAGTGACAGTTTATTGGTTTGTGAAATGGCCGAAACAGCCACTCCACTCTGTTGCTGAACAATTTTTCAACCATGATGCAACATCTTGAACATCAAACAACAGTTACTCTGTGAATGCTCCCTGGACATTTAACTTCCCACCATAATCAAGTCAAAATCTCAAAGCAGGGGGGACACTGATTTTAAACAGGAAAAAGAAGTGACGAGGCAATGAAGATAATCACAGACATAATCGGAAATCTCGCAGCGTATAGTCTGGAAATAAAACTTGATGCAGAGAATTATAGTACGTATCGTCTATGTCTAAAAATGATGTTGTTGTGTTTACATATTTACTTCCTCTTGTCCAATTTAGGGTCATAGTAGAGCTGGAGCATCTGCCATAGGATGGAAGACATGGTACACCCTGGAACCAAACGCTAGTTAACATTGCCAGCACAAAGACGCAGGCAACCATTCATTCTCACGGTCACACCTACAGTCAATTTAAAATCAGCAGTGAACCTAATGCTTGTCTTTGCACACCCAGCGAGAATATGCAGACTGAGCTCAGAGGCCCCAGAGAAGGCAGAACCTTCTTGCTGTAAGTGTCATGATTCTTGTTTTTGGTTTTCTAGTCTTTTTGACACTTATTATTTCATTATGGTTTGGATTTTGAGAAGTGGGATTGTTTCTAGATTATATTTATTATGTTTCATTTCCTTGTGTTTGAGTTTTTCTATTCCCTGTCAGTTCGCTACTATATTTGAGATCTCCAGTTTACATCCTGTTCCCTTATTCTTATCAAGTTAAGTTTATCATGTCATGTCTCCCTGCTTGCTTATCTTTGGTCTCCACAACCCAACACACCCCTCAATCTCTGTCTCACTCTCTTTCTGTCTATCGGGTGTTTCTTACTCTCGTTCTGCGTCAGTTTCTGTGTCATGATTATGAGTCTCTGTCTCTGTATTTGTCATGTTTCCTGTCTTATTTTCATAGTCCTTGTCTTATGCACATTATGTTAGGCATTGCCTCTTTATTCATTACTTCTGATTTGTCCCTGCTGTGTTCCCAGCTGTCTCCACTTTCCTGATCACCCTATTGTGCTTATAATGTCTCAGCCTTCCTTTGTTTCTTGTTGCAATGTCAAGTCAGTCTCCCCTTGTGTTTTCAAGCCTAAGTGCTCTTCTCTGTTTAAGTTCCTGGCGCTTTGTTTCTAGTTTACCTTTTGTATTTTATGTGTTGCTCATTGTTGCATCCCTGTCTTTCGCTGGGATAAAAGGCTTGTCTTTCATTTTACCCTCTACATGCCTGCATTTGGTTCATCGCACTTATCTCCTCAAAACCTGACAGTGTGGCAGCAGTGCTAACCACACTGCGATGCCTATTGTACCTTGTGTCTTGTCTCTGTACCTTTAAAGTGTAGTAATTGCTTTCATAGGAATTCCAGAGTAAACCTTTTTATTTATTCATATTATTCACTCAGTGTCTTTATAAAGATTTCCTAGCTTACTGTGGCAATTCAGTTAACTCTTAGCTGAATCTCTAGCAGCATGGCTTCTTCATCAGTGCTTTCCACACTTCTCATTCTGGCAAAGTTACACACTCATTCAAAATTAATGTTAGCAAGCTCCATTGATGTCATAGGGTGTCATTACTGCTGACATGAATTTTTGTTCTGACATATGGCACAGAAACTGAACACTTGACGGTATTTCCTATTCTCTGCTCATTTCTTAATAACCTTTAAATTTACAATTATGGAATGCACCGCAGTGGGGAATAAACGTCATTAGCAGATGTCTCTGAAAGTGCTGTAACTAAGTTCAAGTTATCTTGGCATATGCCACACAGTACAAAGCACAGCTCCCTTGCCTTGTTAATAGTCCTACATCCTCACTACAAATAAGGTCTTCATTATATCTACAAAAAGAGTTTGTTCCTCTAAATCAATCAATCAATCAATCAATCCTTTATTTATATTGCACATTTAAAAGACCAGAGGTACTCCAAAGTGCTTCTCAATAATAAAATATGAAATAAAATTAATTAGATATGGATACAGATACATAAAGTACAAATACATTCCCAGATTAAACAAAGCACTAATTAACCCGTGAGTGCTATGTTAAAAGAAATATTTCACACCTAGTGTAAAAATTAGGTAAAATCAACACGGAAATATCAACTAGAAAACCCCAGCAACACAATAGGTTAAAATTACATACAAATGCAATAAAAGTACAAAGTGTACATCCGATAAATCACTAACTAATCTAAAATGCAAGATCAAATAAATACGTTTTCAATCGTGTTTTAAAAGTTTGAATAGATCCAGACGCGCAAATATCAGCTGGAAGACTGTTCCAGAGTTTAGTTGCAGCAATGGCAAAGGCACGATCACCTCTGGTTTTCAGCCGGGACCTAGGTTGCACCAAGAGCATTTGACTCTGTCCTCTGTATTAAAAAAAAGCCGTATGTAAAACTATTCATAGCTAACTGAAGAAAATTTTTTAAAAAAAACCCTTTTCAGCACCGTAGCCAGACTGACAAAGAGTTAGAGCTCTGTTCAGCCAAACATTCCTTTAACCTTAACTAGTAATGACTTCATGGTTCTTTTCATAAACAAATAACAAAGAGAGAAAAATTATTAATAACCATCTCAAAGACACTACTTTCAGTACTATTAATAGTTACTCCGACTCTTTCTCTCAGAGTGATCTTTCTCAGTTATCTTTAGTAAAACTGTCAACGTGTCTATCAGCCTCCATTCCTACAAGAATACTCAAAGAAGTCCTACCACTGATCAGTGATTTAGTATTAAATATTATCAATCTATCTGTATTGGGCTACATACCACAGGCCTTTTAGATGGTAGGAATTAAACCATTACTTAAAAAAGCCATCATCACACCCAGCTGTCTCACAGACCAATCTCCAAAAATTCTTGAAAGAGCATTTGTAAAACACTCAACTTATCATCATGTTGCCCACTGCTTGTTCATAGGGGGTTGTCTGGTTGCTAGGGGTTTTTGTCTACTGTTATTATCATCATCATCATCATTATTATTATTATTATTATTATTATTATTATTATCATAGGGTCTTTACCTTGCAATAAAAATTGCATTGAGGTCATTGTTGTTGTGATTTGGCACCATATGGGTGAATTGAATTGGATACATTTTGACATCTAAACAGAGGTTGTTGATCATTCTCTGCTTGTAAAGCATATTTTTGATTGTCTGCAGTTTGGTATCAAAATAAAGTCATAAACTGAAGCCATGAAAGAACAATTGCAATATAACTTCCATTATGACAATGTTTAATAGACTCATTACACTTTTTTCCATTGGTGAGTGTTTGAAATGATCTAATCATAGCACAGCAGCTTGAACATGGCTGCATAATATATCCAGGTTTAAAAGGCCTGGTGCCTGGCTGTCTCCTAACATAGCAATGTTAAAGAGTAATGCTGCTTAGTAATGCTTGGCATGCCGGCCTTGTCTGCTGGCTGAGGTGGACACTTACTTTAGTTATAAACGAGTAAGGGTCTTGCATAATTTTACACGCATTCCATAGAAAAAACACAAAAGCTCATGAAGGCAGTTCTCTTTAACGGGAAGCTCAGCTTTTAAACCTTTAAAAATGGATAGCCTTTTTTAATAGATACTAAGAAGGCCAAAAACAACCAGGAAGTGTGTTTTTGACCGTGTGCGTAAAAATACTAACATGAAACTGAAATAGCCCAAACCCGAGGGGAATATGTGAAAGTGCTACCACCCCACAAAGGGCTCCCCATTGTGGTATTGTGTTTTTGTCTGTCTGTGAATTGTGTCCAGCCAGGGCATTTTTTCCCCATTTATTCACTTGAAGGTCACGACTTTAACAGCAAAACACAAAAATTTCTTCCGTAAGGCCAACAAAACAAAAAGCTATTTCGAAAAGGGAAAAAATGGCCTACTTCTGCTCTTTTATCCTCACAACAATTAAACTTCCTCACTTCAAACACTGTTATTTCAGCTTCCCTGTGTTTATGGAGGATAGACTGAAGCTCTACTGTTTAATGGGGAGCTTGTGAGGCCATTTCCTCTTAAAACTGTGCTCTGCTATTAGCTCAATCAGTGTATGAACACTGGCTATGTCACATGTATTTCGTTTTTTTCACTGAAAATTATCACGCAGGGGCCAGCGGAGGCCACCGGCATTTCCATGGCATCACAGAGGCGCAGTGATCTCACTGGGCCACCCTCTCTTGACGTCTCTCCATTTGTCACTGCAGCCAGCCTCAGCCCTTGGCTCTGTTCTCCTCTCTTTCGTTCTCTGTTATGAGACGGGACAGGAACTGGTCAGGGAAGAATGTGGTGGCACAGTGGCATGACACAGCCGGAGCTCCCACACAGAAACAAACCAAATTAGAACAAGAAGGAAGGGGAAAGAGTGAGAAAAAGGTGTTGTAGTCAGTGAGACTACAGTATTCGGAAGTCAAGACGTTAATGTGACCACAATGATTCAAATAAGGCAAGGAAGTGGTCAGTGTGTGTGGTTTCAACTCCAGTTGTCATTTATCTGAGGAACATGAACTCACATTGTCCCACACTTAATCAGTGAAATATGAAGGTTTTTCATGGTCTTTACACTTACAGGAAGAAACGTGAGACCGTGTTTGCAGTGTTTTTGTATCGCACAGTCAAAATCCCACACATCGTAGGAGGTCTGCTGAAAGGCTAAACTGTTCTCTGGGTGAGAAAAAGCTTATATTTTGCTCCTGGTGGTCTCTACTTGGCACTGCAGCTTGTGTTTAGGAGTAATAATGTCCCATATAAGTTGGATAAAGAGTGTCATGTGGTCACCATGTAGCTTAAGCTGTCATCTAGTCACACCGAGATCTATAATTTGGGCACGTCGCACTATTTTCAAAGAGGATTTTGGTCACATTGTGATCTCATGACACGGATGGAAACAGACATGTGTACATGTAGAAGACACCTGACATAATGACGCTAGCTGCACTGAACCTTTATCTATATCTACTTTTCCCCCTCTACTATACAAAAGCATGGAAACCAATAACAATGGCAATAACTGGACAATCAGTTGTTTTGTGTATGTTTTAGAGATCGTAGTGGAGCTGAATGTGAGATCACAAATATTAGTTTGCTAGCTTTCAAGTACAACGTTGTGATGTTTGATTGCACCTAAGTGAGAACAGAGCAGGTAGCTGTCTGGGGAATAAACAATATTATTTCAACACCTCTAGTGGACTACAGGTAGGTCCATAGGTGTTTAGACAATGACACTTTATTTTGTAGTTTTATGGGTTTTTAATCCAACCATGAATAACCATGAATTATTTGCTGTTAGATCGATTTTATACAACATTTCTGGATCATGTTCACATATGACTTCCTCTTTGCATCACAGAGCTTTAACCTACGTTTGTGGATGGCTGATATTTACTGGGAGTGTTCCTGAGCCCATGCAGTCATTCCATGTCAAAATCATGCCTGTTTTTTAAGACAGTACAGCCTAAAGATCACACATTTTTTACCTTAATCAGAGAGTTCTTCCAGATACTTTCAGTCTTTTGATGATATTATGTACTGTAGATAATAAGATATTCAAAGCCTTCATAATTTTGCATTGAGGAGCACTATTCTGAAATTGTTCCACAATTTATAGATGCGTTTTTTTGCAGATTGTTGAACTTCTGACCATCTTTACTTCTAAGAAACTGAGCCTCTCTAAGATGCTGTTTCTATACTCATTCATGCTACTGGCCTGTTGTCAATAAAGGTAATTAGTTGAAAAATGTTCCTACAGCTGTTTTATTTTAGTACCCCCTTACTTTTTTAGCTTTTTTTCCCATCCCAATGTTTTTGACACATTGCTCCCATCAAAATCAACACAAACTAATATTTTTAATGAACTAGTAATATCTCTTTTTTTGTATTTCTGTGTATTCTATTGTGAATAAAATATGGGTTTATGACAAATGTGAACTCATTCCATTCTCTTTCTATTTGAATTTTATACAGCCTTCCAACTGTTTTGGATTTGAGGTTGTAGATCTACCAAAAGAACCTGTGTACAGCTTTTATTCAAAGCGTATCTGTGTTTGTTTCTGTGAATATGAAAGGCAGATGAAAGCTGTGACCCTAATTATAAACACAAACTCAGTGTTCAGACATTTGTTTCTATTCCTCCACATCCTCTTCTCCCACTGGTTCCTTCTTTTGTGTATTTTAGGTCCTTTAGAAATTCATATTTTTAGTGTGTTTGCTGCTAAAGTCACACCAGCTTCTAAAGAAAGCTCCTGAAAATAGCACTGCTGACAGACAGATGGAAGAAAACCCTGGTGAGGGACAGCCTGCTGGAAAAACGGAAAGACAAAGAAGAATTTCTGTTTATGCAAGACAGGCCTTTTCTTGGGCGTGTAGGGTCAGCGGTGTGTCATCAGTGTGTGTCTTTATATGTGTGTGTGTGTTTTGGTGCTTGTGTGCCCCTGTGCCTGGTTGTATTTCCGCTTATGACAGTGCAGTAATCAGCCAAGGGGAAGAGCCTGTCCAAGTGCAGACGGCGTATCTCCCTTTTGCATGCATCCACTCGTTTTGACATACAAGTCTAAAAACACACTTGTGCATGGGTAGCACCATTTGACAGACTGTAGACAACAACGTGAGGAATTAGATTACAAAAGTGTTACAAAAACATCCGGAAAACACTATTAAAAAACTTTTAAGAAAACAGAATGGGCAACAGAAAGACAACCATGCAGTGCTGTTTGTATGCTATAAATAGAGACAATTGTATTGACAGAAGGCCTGTTTTTAACGACATATCAAGATAAGAGGGTGGAAAACTGTGTTAGGAAGAACGGAATGGAGAACTGTGCAGGGCTTGGGAGGGGTGAGACAAATGTCAGAAAAACATGAACTAAAATAATTCCTGCTTCTGCTTTAGGGCCAAGAGTTGCCCTAAATCATTTCTAGGGTTTTTACTGTAGAGGCTTAAGCATGTTTTTGCGATTAAAATATAATCTGCATTTTATCTGTTTTTCAGTAGTTTGGAGCTGTTATCTACAGACATTATTGGCAATCATATCTGAAATATATTTAACTGTTGCTTTAAATAACTGTCAGTGTTGTCAGTCACAGATAACTATTTACAGCTACAGAAATTATTTTTTGTGGGACGAAAGGGAAGCCTCTTGGGGTACAACCTCACAATAAACCCATATTGTATATATAAACCCAATAAACCCATATCCCGAAGGAATTAAACCCAATTCCTTCGGGATTAATAAATACATAATAAATAATAAAGTATTCTGAGTGTGTGTGTGTGTGTGTGTGTGTGTGTGTGTGCGTGTGTGTGCGTGCGCGTGTATAGAGGCTAAAATAGAGGCTTCATAGTAGTGGTTTACACTTAAGCCGAAGGTCCTTGGTCCTCAGTTTGACCTAGGAAGAGATACAGATTCATCTGGGGTTGTATCAAGAGCAGTATCCAATGTAAAAAATTGCCAAATCAGAAGATGCAGATCTACCTGCTGTGGTGCGTCCTTAGTACCATTTAAATTGCTGAGAAATACTTGACTACCTACACATTTTGTAGACATGGAGACACACTGGCATTTCTTTGTTTGTTAGTGGCCACTATAGCTATAACTGTAAGTTAATTACCCCTGTCCTTTTAGTTCTGATTGATTAATATAGTACTGATACAGCATAATATTGTGATATTTTGCATTTCAATACAGGGAGACCAAATACTACTTAAATTAAAAAACTTTAATTTAAAAAAGAACAGGAGGGTCCATCTCGGTTAACATTACCTGAGAAAACTTACATTGATTTTGATTGAAAAACCATCCTACACTGGACATACCTAGGCAAAACAAAAAACTCCTACACTCACTCACATACAATGCATGACAAAAGTTTAAAATAAATAAATAAATACATTTTAAAAAATGCAGGACAAAGAAAATATTGTATTTGAAGTATTCTCAAATGATAAGAGACAGTCTTTTGGAAACTGGGTGTGGGATCCCCTGAGGATGACTAACTAACCTTGGCGAGGAAAAATATGTATGATCGTCACTGTCTACTGTAATCCTACAGTAACTCACAAGCGCACAAAACATTTCTTTCAGCCTCACAGAGCAACATCTGCAATCAATTACTCCCACCCACCCAGCTATAGAATCCAATAATGACACTAAAGCACAACAGCAATTTTCTTTTATGATGTTGTTTTCCCTGCTTGGCATTGCTTTCGGTAACTATAGAGATGCACAGCAACGGCTGGCACTGACTTGAGTGAATTGGGTGGTCACCGGGTGAAAAATAGGTGCACCATTACTGACTTCACTGAAGGCCCAACTGTTGATTCACCCTCCCTGTTTTTCACTATATAATGTGCCATAATGAGGACTTACACACTCAGTTACACACAAGACGGATTTGATAGTCATCCTGGACGGTAGCCAGGACCTAGTCACTCTTCGATCTTGGTAGGACTGAAGCGAGTCCATGCTGAAAGCAAGCCTCTTGAGCAAACACTTGTGATGTGGTAATGTCACTTCCTGGCAACTCTGTTTGAAGTGGGGCCTTTGTTGGTGCTTGAGGGGGCGAGGTGATACCCCACTGGGATGGACGTAAGCTGAAAGAAACCAGAAAGGAAACGGGGCAGCTAATGAGCACAGAAGCAGGAGGATGTTGTGGTTGGTCATAGCAGCTGCTTGGTTGACCAAAGTCAGTTCAATCTGGGGCTTCCGCAGCAACCAGACATAATTGCTCACCGGCCTCTGACTTGAGCGTTAGGTCAGAAAGTAATATAACAACACACAGATATGGAGGGAGTGTCTGAAAAGAGACAGTGAGAGAATTTAGTGCCAATAAAGATGACAGTATAGACCCTATAATTAGTGTCAGGGAACTCCCATAGTTGAAAACACACCTGCAGCCTCAAACAATCACACCACTGTCTTAGAAAAGAGAAGCGAGGCTTTACAAGAAGACAACGTGTGTTTGTGCGCGTGTGTTACTGTGTGTGTATGTGAGAGCGGGACAGAGGAGAAAATGAAAACAGGTGGGAAGGACAGTGATTGAATTCCATCATCAGAAACAAAAATAGCATGAAAACACACACTCGGGCACGCACACACTCATACACCAGCTAAGCCTGTTTGATTTCAAGGACAACCCAACAAGGTCCGGGCCAATTCAGTGATCTCAGACAGCATTTTCTGCCTAAAGCCATAACACACAAAGAGAAAACACAACAAAGGCTGACCTTGTGTCTTCTGTTTAAGTTACACCACAAAGAAGAGCATGTAATATTCAAGGTTTCTTCCCTGTAATTATCCCACTGCCAGTTTGTTTAAAAGGATGTGCTTCATGCTCGGAAAACCAACAGGAAGTATGTCTGATAAAGACTTTAACTGGTGTTTTCAGGAAGTGATCTTTTGGAGGAAGAATTTAAAAGACTCGGTAGAAGCACAAAATGTGCTGCTGGTTATCTTTTCAATAGACTCTATTTGAAAAATGGACAATGTCACGGTAAAGTCACCTAGAGAGTTTTTGGCCATGGCCATCTTGTTTAACATTGGGGAGTTTTAAACCAGACGTGACCATTTTTGGATAAAAGACCAGTGCTGGAGAGTTATCAGCTAAAGTCAGCACTGGCTAGCTAGCTAAGTTAGAGACATCATTGGTAATTTGGTGTTATGAATATATGGATGGTTATTTTGGTTAGTGAAAATCAGGCTTTAAATAATGTACTTAGTGAACAACTGACTCATTCTTTTAGCGCAACACTGAAAAATATTAAATTTGTCACTCAATTTAAGTTGCTTAAATTGCTAGCATAAAGATGGCTTGCATTCAGGAGACAGATTCAAAGGACCACTTGAGGAACTTCATTTTTTACAAGGACTCCATACTGTCCAAAACTTCTGTCTTTATATTTTGCCAGGAAATGTGCAAACAAACATGTAATCGTAGGCAAAAATAACATTTGTACAATTCTAATAAGCTTGAAAGTTATTATTTAGTATGGCCACGTTTATTAATCAACATAGCCTGAACTCTCTTAGCTTTTAGTAATCTTCAGGAATAGTTCTCCAAGCTTCATGAAGGACATTCAAATATCTTTTTTGGATGTTGGCTGCCTACCTGATCTCCTCTGTACATAATGACGACTGATTTTCAATACTGTGGCTATTTCTGATGAGGCTTCAGTGAACAGTAATGGATCAACTGAAAAGCTAAATAGATCTCTCAGATCTTGTGTCAGGTCTTTGCCGGATTTTTTCCTGTTTCTTAAAGATCTGACTTTGAATAAATAAATAAAAACAAAAACGATCAGGTACAAGGCTGGTTCCTTGGTTGGTTTAAGACTTTTGTACAGATTTGGTGAAGTGGGATCTTCCACAGTATTCTACCATTACATCATTTGATATTGCTTCATTTGTCTTAGCAAATCAGTCAGTATCACTTCCACTTTACTTGAATCACAGATAACATAACAATGAGTTCAACTGCACAAAAAATGACCACCACAGCTGGAGTACTAACATCTGACCACCCAAGTCAACAATTAAACATGCTTAGTCGGCCAAATTAAAGTGAAAACTACTGAAGAGTGACAGACACACTGCATAAGATATGGGTGATGTTTATACATTGAGCTGACGATCAACTGTTAGGATATCAATCAACCATCAAAAATGACTCCAACTATTCCAGCTCACGGGAGGAGATCTAAAAAACAACATCTGCTCCCACATTGATGTGTCACATTTGGATGGTGGCCCCATTGTCGCCCTGACAAAGCTTCAGTGCTATGTCACATTCCTATAATCCACGCTGGAGTAAGGGGCTCAGGGAAGGTTATTATTTTTCACACACAGGCATAAAGCCACAGAGCGGCGGTCCCCCCTCATGACTCACGCACAGGGAGAAAAAGGAGCTGACTAATCACAATAATAACCATCATCATCCTGCCGTCTCGACAGTTGCTTGTCCTCACCCAATCAGCGCAATAACACAATTCAGATCACTCCTCAAGATGAGACAGTATTGCTGTTGAATCAGCTGTGTCAGTGCATATGTCTGTGCTGAGCATGCTAATTGTAGCGTGTTACTGGTCACCTCTGTCTCTCAGCCAGTAATGGGGCACATTTTAGTAGGGCTTTTCACATGGCTAAGCTCTCTAAAGTGGTCTTCTGGGGCTTGACTTTACTGCCTTATGCAAAGCCGGCTGTGTGGTGTGTTGATAAAGACAGAGCAATCTGGAAGATTAGCTGTGGTGTAATGGGGCGAGATGAAAACTAGATGTCATCTCTGCTTCCACGGGCTCAGCCCTTCTCAGCATGTGTGTTTGTGAGCGAGAACTGGCAGAGGGAGGTCAGGGGCGCGTCTGCCACGAGCTCAGCTCTGGCTCTGAAAGCGACATCACCCATGACCTCATCTAAGGAAAAATCCCCCTCTCCTGCCTTTCTCTCCTCCCTTTTCTCTCCTCAAGGAGCTAAGCTCTGAGCTCTGCTTCTGCATTCCTGCTCTCCGAACAGCTCCCACACTGTCTCCAAACTGTGGCAGGAGAGAGGGAACACACAGGGGAACAGTGGGCTGATGGTTAGACGGAGAACAGCAGAGGGGAAAGTCTTGCTGAGGTCATGGACCCCACTAATAGTCTGTGGGCAGTTCAGACGGCCTCCGAAGGAATGGCAATTTGTTAGACAGTCAGACAGATGAAAGCACATAAATGAAGAAATTCAAAAGAGGCTAACTTATTCAGTCACTTGCTTTAATTCACGGGTCTTTGGTTCCATTATAAGGCAGCTTGACACCTTGCCCTTTGATCAAATGAAATATCCCAACAGTTACTGAATGGACCTCCATGAATTTGTAGGTAGTAAACACTGCAACAACAGTTCACCTGCTGAGCAGTTTGGAGCTTCTTTATTAGGCATCAGAGTTTTGTGATTGTATCTGAACCACTTCATGGAAAATACTCTTCTTGTTTTTGTAGCAATTTGTCAGAGGGACAGTAACTGTCAACATTCCACTCCACCACGTACGTAGCTTAGGAATGAGCAGGTATTTCTCCATAAGAAAAACCCCTTCTCTCATTTCCTACAATCCATACAGGAATCTGTAACAATGATGATTGCTTAAAGTGTGTGTTTTCTTTGGGGAGGTGGAGGAGGTTGTAAGTTGTAGTGGAAGGGTGAGGTGTTCTTTCGGTTTCAACAGCAGCCAGCCACAAAGGGGAAACAGCCAATAAGAATCCCTGGAGCCCAATCCTTGCGGTAACCACAACGTGCTTCCAGCCTCTATGACAGCCATCCGCTCCTCCTTTGTCATACACTGCGGCGTCAGCCAGCTCAGCTAGCCAGCACGCGTTGAGCTGATCCTCTAAAACCATCATTAGGTGCCTGCTTATCCACACATACACACATGAATGCTGGGCGGATATGGGCGGAGAGATTTCTAGTTGTTATTTTCTTTCAGAGAGCTTCAGGTCATACTGTAAGGGGTAGAGAAAACAGATGAGTCAAGCATGCAGTCATCCGGTCTTCCGGTCTATTTGCCCTTGTTTGTTCAAGTTATTTTTTTCTACAAATATATATATGTGTGTGTGTGTGTGTGTATTAGACAACAATAGCGACTGAGTATGCTTTCTCCTCATGTCTTTTTCTATTCTCCTGTTCCTTCCTTTCGCCTGCCTCCCTTCCTTGTCCCCTCTTAACCCATCTCCTCTGGCTCTCTCTCCTCTCATTTTAACCAGTAGGTAATGTGATGCTGCCATCAGCCTCCTCTGAGCCTAAATAGACCACAGTGAGAATTTAATAGTGTGACCATGATACATAACAAGTGTCTGTCCAGCAGGGTGACATCAGCAGCGGGGAATCTGCTGGTATCCCTGCCGAGCTCCTGCTAGCTTTGGGGGCAAGAGGAGAGGGACAGAAGTGAACCGAGCTGCTTTTTTCAACAAAACTGACATAGAAAGCAGAAATATGAGTGGAAGCCAACTGTGAACATGGCATTTTTTTTTACCTTAATAACTGTTAAAATCACACCAAGCTGTGATTCTGTGGTAAGGTATGCCTTTGGTCAGCAGCAACTAATGTGTTTGATTTCTGCAAAACAATTTGTCACGCCTGCACAGGCGAATTACAGTGAACAATTGCGGGATGAGTCAACATTAAAACTCATTGTCAACTGTCTTTTCCGAGGTGATTTTGAAAGGAGTTCTGGGAAGTCGACTTGACTGCGTGTTTTACCAAATAAGCATAAAGTAGAAGAGATGGACACAGCCACCATGACATCATCCACTGGTTTGTTGGCTCCCATTCTGAAGCCTCGTGTTCGGCACTGTTTTCAGCATCACAGTGTCGCCATGTCCTAAATCATACGCTGTTTTATCATCTGCTTTACTCAAAATAGGACTATAATTTACAAAATTATCATTATGTTGTATTTAAATAGACTTAAAACCAGTAACTGAGACCATTAATTTCCATTTAATTCAGTTTTATTTATATAGCACCAAATAACAACAACAATCGTTTCAAGGCACTGGAAGGTAAAGACCCTACAGTAATGGAGAGAAAACCCAAACCCTAAGACAACCTCCTTTGAGCAAGCACTTGGCGACAATGGGAAGGAAAAACACAAATTTTTGCTTGTGGAATAACAATACTTACTTTATTCATCTAATTGTTACAAATGTTGGTTCTTTTTAAGTCAACAACAAAGACATAAATAACAACCTACGAAGACTTATGCACCCTCTTTAAGACCTTCCCATCCTTATCATCTTGAATCAGCACTCCCAGATCTGCGTCCCTCATAGTTTTAAGAACAGAAGAAAAGCCTGAAGTTAAAAAAGAAATTCAATATATAGAAATCAGTGATGCAAATAACAGCGGCACCTACTTACTTTTTCTTAGTAACGAGTAATCTAATCTAACTTGCAACGCTGTTACCGTTACTAACAAGAAAATACGTTACCATTTTTCACCACAGACAGCTGTCTTCTTCTTACCTGAGCTAGGGGGGCGAAACAATCGCACAAGTCCTGCTGATTGGCTGAGGAAGAACGAAGTAGTTGTGGTAAACCAATCACATGACCAATTTAAGATGACATAGCAACAAGATGCGATATACCAGTTTTTAAATTGTGTTGATAGGCCACGTAAAACCAGAGTCATGATAATAAAAATATACACGTTGTTTTTTCCTGAATACTATCGTCACGTTTACTAAGGACAGCGCTAGCCCCCATTCTCTACTGAAGACCAAAAGAAAACGAAACAAAAAACACCCCTTTCATATTGGTGGAAAAATGTACCATATCGACCAATCAAAAGATGATATGGCAACGTGGCATTTGATTGCTTTGCAAGAGGGGTAAGTTTTGGGAGTGAAGGCAAGAGAAAGAGAACGTTTTGAGATGTGAGAGATTTGTAACGTTTAGCATGTTTGGAGTGCGTAGTGTGTTGTCTTTTGTAGTAAGTGTCTGGTGTAGTGGAGAGTTTTCTTTAGTGTATCAGAACTATGAGGCATCAGGGGAATGTCACAGATGCTCCCAAAAAGCCACCAGAGGCAGATTGCAATGCAAACGCTGTCTCCAGGTGTCACGGACCCGGCTCTGGAGGACTCGGGGGTCCGTGAGCAGGATGGACCATTATTGTTATTAGTATTGTTGTTTAGTGGTGTTGTCGGGGAGGTTTTGGGCGGGATCATTCTGTCACGGTCTGGCTGGCAGACCGTGGGGATATGGGGGAATGAGGACCCAAAACGCATGGTTCTGCGATGCAAACAGTGCACTTTATTTACAGTGAAGGTAACAGATGCACAATAAATCCCCTTTGCTCCCTAGACTCCCATGTGTGTGTTCCCCTCCGACGTCCGTGCTCGTGCTCCCAGCAGTTGTGTTTCTGCACACCCTGTGCATGCTGCCCTTCTGATCCCTCGTTCCACCTGCAGGACAATAACAGAAGCAGCCGTTAAACACTGAACCCGTGCGCGCACACGATCCGCACTTCCTAATACTACACACTGACTTGGAGTCTTAGTTTAATGATCCCGCACCGGTGGGAGCTCCAACACTCTCTTAAGTAGCTCCCCCGACGAGCCCTGATCACCAACAGGTGTGTGGCAGGAACTTCAGGTGTGGCCAGTCCTCCTGCAGGGCCACACCCATCAGGCCTGCATGTGGCTGTCCTCCAGCCACACATGTACACACCCTGCCTCTACATATGAGTGGAACACCAAACACAGCATAGTGCAGAAAAACACACATCCCCAAATAACAACAACAATAATAATAACAATTCTAATAACAATAATGGTCCATCCTGCTCACGGACCCCCAAGTCCTCCAGAGCCGGGTCCGTGACACCAGGTGGGAAAACAGGAGGGGTGATATGCCTCCTGTTGTTAGGCCTGCAGGTATTGGGCTTGTGATGTTCTCCTTTATCTTATAGTGGACTGAAATTATTTTTCTGGAGTGGCACGGCTAATTTGTGTGGGATCTTATTTGATGCAGAACACCTGATTGTGCTGTAAATAGTTTGAAATGGTTATTTAAAAAAAACACCTTGGCTGCATTTTAGGTAAATAGCTACATATAACTTTGTTGTTTGCAAAACTTGTGCATAGGTTTTAGTTTTTGCAGTTGTTACAGTAAAAAATACAACTTTTTTTTACTGTTTTTTGTCTGATTTTAGATCAATTGTGTTAATACAGTATGTCAAGATGAAAGAATAACTGTAAATTTAGACATATGAGGTTGTGCTGAAAAGAATGATACCAAACAAGGCACCTTTTTAAAGGTGAAATCTAGAGGTAAAATCAAATGTAGTCAAAAACACCCAATTATACCCTAAAGTAAGACTATAGTTACTTTACCAAGTAATTAGTTAGTTTTAGAATATTGTAACTCAGTTACCAACTCCGTTACTTTTTTTGAAGAAGTAACTAGTAACTAGAAGTAACTAGTTTTCAAAGTAACTTGCCCAACACTGATACAAATATAGCAAGAGCCAGGAAATGATCTAGGAACATAATATCGAGCTTGAAGACTCCTGAAAAAATGTCTTTTAAGGAGAGAAAATTTTATATACCGTTAAAAAGAACTCAAAATAGAATCAACAGACAAATCTTTCGAGGTTCTTGCACCCAGCCTAGCCCATATAAAGAAAGTGTTACTCAGTTATGATCTGTATGTTTGATTTGGCAATGATTTAGAGCTAGATGCCCTTTCTGCCCTTCCCTTGCCATTTATCCAGGCTTGGGATTGGTACTTGGAGTATACTGGCTCCCCATGGCTGGATTAGATGAGAAGGTGAATAACACCTTATTTACTTGACTCACGCTGGGACAACATTGAGTTTACTGGCAAGACTGGGAACCTAAAAAAAAAAACCCAGTTTGCTCTCAATCTTTGCAGGTTTTGGGGGCAGTTGTAAGAAAAATAGCTGGGCCTGATGAAGTAGTGGAGAGAGTAGGCATGAGTCAAGAATGACTCGTTTTTCATCTAACAAATGAGGGGTGTTGGTCAAAAAGTAAACGCCATCAAAGTTGATGAAAAATGAGATTTTATTACTTAATATTTCAGCCTCTTGAGGGCCGCTCTGCTTACACAGACAGTCATGTTTGCCTTCGCCAAATGTCCTGCCTTTGGCTGCATGTGTCAATTTTAGAAGCTTAAGGAGGAAGAGAAAGAGCAGACAGGAAAAGGATGAGGAAATGGAGAAGAAAAGGCTGCATGACAGGAAGAAATAACAAAAAAGAGACTAATCTACTTAATGACAGGTAGTGACAGAGTGACTCTTAATCTTTTGTAGGCGAAAACAAGCGAGCACCCTCCAGAGCAGAGGTTGTCACCTTGACCCATTCTTTGTCCTCCCGTCTATCCCTCTTTCTCACGTTACCCCTTTGCCCTAATCTCTCATTCCTTCTCTTCATTTCTGTCATCCTCCCCTCCCTCCTCCTCCTCCTCCTCTTTTGCACTATGTGCTGTGCAAATGGGCCGACACAGACTGCGTGCAACACGCTGATCCTTTGCAGCTTATTATTGTTGCTCAACAATCACTCCCTCCCTGTCATCGCTTCATCCACCAGGAGTGGCACGCTGACATTTGGGCCAGCATTTCAGGTTGACTTCACGGGCCTGTGAAACGCATATACACCTAAAACAACCTCTGGCATGCACAAAGTAATCAATTTCAGGTAATAATGTGTTCCTGTTGATGATATCCGGCAAGAGAATGATTACATTTCCAACTGCTGGCGTGCGCACTTCCATATTAGTGTGGAAACTACCCATTGTTGCCTCTCAGCAGGGCAGGAAGCACCTTTCACAACAAACCTACCCTCCTTATACCGATTAAATCCAGTGCAGCTGCCGTAGCATCTGATTACTTAAGTCTATTTGGCAATGACAAGAAGGCAATGGAGCAGTTTACTTATTAGCTTTAGATCATTTTGGCAAAAGTTAGAAATAACTAATATTTAATGTTTGAATGTTTCCATTAATGAGCAAAGTAGTCCGCTCCACAGCCTTTGATTTGGCTACTTTTTAATGCTACTGTTTTTCATGTGTACCTCAGAATAAAGCGGAAGTCTTACATGTGTGTGTGAACCAACTTACTCTAGGAAAATCACAGCCCCCAAAAACAATATCAAACACAATAGGCTTGCTGGTATTTCCCACAAGCGTCTGGCATGCAATAAATTTTGCCACTTCTAAAGAATCTCGGCCAACCTGCGAGGAAATGCCTTAAAGCTCTGTGGAAAAATAATCTCTTTGACTCTCTAGGAATAAAAAAATAACTTCTAAGGGCAGGACAAGCTCAAAGTGTAGACTCTGTGGAGCTGTTTCTCAAGCCCAACAAGGAAAATTCATGAGAAGTGCAGTGCTGATGGCTGATGATGGGCCACCATCCTGGCCATTATTTCCTGGCTGGGGTCCACGAGGCCACCGAGAAACAGAACGCAGTGAACTCCCTTCTTCTTCTCTCTCAGCATTGCGATCAGGCCCGGGAATAGCAGCTATGTGAGCATGACTGCACGACACTATTTCTGTGCGCTCTGCTACTTGACATTGAGAGGCTGGGATTAGGTGGCCCCCCACTACTGTAAATGAATAGCTCCCGTCACTCACACACGCACACAAACACATGTGTGTGCTTTGTAAATACACATATGAACATAAAAGAATGTGACTGAGAAACTGGAGTTTTCTGCACATTTTCACCTTCCTGTAAACGCCACGCGAGGATGACGAAAGCCGAAGTGCTGTTTTTCAGTTTCTCAACAAGCGGTATGAAGAAAGTTGCATTTTGAATCAGGTACCACGCCCTCGGTGGTTCAGCTGAACATCTGTCAGCCACCACCACCTCCCCACCACCCCTTGTGCGAACATGAGCTCCCCACAGTGTGCTGCTTATTCAGTCTATATGGAACGTATGGGAATCAGACCCACAAACAGTGCTGAAAAAGATCACATAACAAACATACATGTTTTGCTGTGGATTCTTTTCTTGGTAATGGTTCGGTTAACCCTTCAACCCACTCAGAGTCAGCTCTGAAGCATGACTGTACCACATTCCCACTTACACAAACACACACTGCCAGTGTAACAACATCTGTGTAGGAGGTGACTTCAAGGGAGTGACTAACATTTGGCGGGGCCTCAACCTGCCTTTGAGTCCAGCTGGGTCTTTTGACCGTCCTTACCTCCATTAAACCTGTGTGCGGCATACATGACAGCATTGCTGCATCCTGCTATTTGCTGTATGTGGTCTCTCTGAATACTGTGGTATTCGGGGGCTGGTCGAGGCCTCAGATGTTGTGCTCAATCGCGTGTCTTTGAGTGCGACATCTGTTTCAGCTGCGTGAGTAATGGTGTGTGAGGCAGTGGCTAAACATCAGGTGTTTGCCGTCTTGCACATCTCAGATCTGTTGCCTTTCTCCTCCCCCCCACAGCTGGAATGAGTCCTGTATGTATCATGATTGATCTGTCAGTGAGTCTGTCGATGCTGTTGTCATCACATAAAAAAACAACTGATGTCTTCACTTTCGGCTCGCTTAGACAGTCTGGCATCAGTTATTTGTTGAATTGTAAACAGTGGCACGCACAGATAACCCCAATTACATATAATAACTCAGGAAGGATTTTTGATTCAAGATCTATGAGCACTGGCTAAAAATAATAACAGCACCAATGTGCAGGATACAGGTGTCTCAGTTTAAAGCGACCGCTCACACGCCAGAGACAGGAAATAAAAACATGGTGTTTGCTTTAATTGCGGATCCTGAACGAGCTAGAAGAGCAACAGCGGTGTTATCGTTATTAAGACAGGCATTAATGCACAGTCCAACTCAGGAAGCAAATGAATGACTATAAGCTTGGAATAATAAAGATTTATCCCTGCGATAGACTAGCTACCTGTCCAGGGTGTACCCGCCTCTTGCCCTGTGACATCTGGGATTGGCTCCAGCCCCACCATGATCCTGAATCGGATAAGAAAGCGGGTGGATGGATGGATGGAGAAATAACAGAGAAACTCCAGAACTCACATATTGAGATGTTTATTTATTTATTTTTTATTCTGCTCTGAAAAGAAAATCACAAATATAAATCACTTCAAAACTGCAGGATTTGAATGGATAAAACACTTGAATTCACATTGTTTTTCCTTTTTTCTTGACAGCTTAACAGTTTCTCCTCTAACAATGATAAGACATAAACACAACATATTTATACCCAATTCTTTCTACAGTGCATTTCATATGTGACTCCCTCCCTATTGTGAAAGAAATACAGATGTTGAGAGCAGTTCTTGTGGTGCTTATAATCAGTACATAGCAGTGTGCCTAATGATCAGCGTTACCTCTGAAACTGAAACCTAACGTGAAGTAACGGTCCCCGAACCTGCAGGATAAAGCCGGGTGGGGGGATGGGAGAGAGTAGGGCTTTGCCCTCCCTCATTACCAATACTGATGTGCCTTTGAGCAATTCACTGAACCCACATTGGAGCCACTTAGTGGCTGACAGAAGAGACTGGTTGCCCCAGGGGCAGTTTCCAGGTGTGACTATGAGTAATCGTGAGTGTGGTCAGTGTTGGAAATCATCTGAACCACTGGATCATTAAAAATAATATCAAATAAAATAAAATCTCACGTCTTCAGCGATCAATTTATTAACCACAGTGCTATTGATCATCTAGTGGGTGCCAGAATTAAAGTTTATGCATTATTTTTCATGAAATACTGAGCTTTCGCTTCGTTTGCTTCTGTTTCATAAATAAATAGCCTCGAATAAGAAATATAAAAACACTTTTTTTTTGTTTTATTTTAAAAACTGCTAAAAGGTGGTTAAAAATCTCCATAAATACAGTTAGCTTAAATAAATAAATTAAAATTATAAATATACCGTTTACTGTACACACACAAGAAAAAACAAAACAACAACAAAAAACAAACAAACAAAAAAAAAAACACATGACGGCATTGAGCAGGAAAATACAAAATGTTGTCTTTTGAGAGAAAGAGAATCCAGATTGAGCTCTGATTGTTGTTAAAAATCTCAAATAATTTCAGAGACAGAGTCAAGACGCATTCCTCCTTCTTCCCGTTCCTCGTCGCCTGATTCTCGACACACCTCCTCTGAGCGGTTCAATATTCCAGTTCCAGACCGGGAGTTTCTTCTTCTGAAGCCATCAGGAATACATTCACGTGCCCACTCTTTATTTGAACGGCCAGCAGAACATTGGGCAGACGTCCTTCTGTTCTCTTCTTTGCCTACGTTCATTTTATTTTCCTTTTCTTTTCCTCCGGGACCTCCTGTTGCTGTTCACTTTTCATTTTCAGCTGAGGTAGAATTTCTACATCTTTGCCTAAAATAAAAAAAAGGGGGGAGAATGAGTGAAATCTAGTCGCATTTGATAGCGGCTGATGTCAGTCGGTGTACGTGTTTGTAGCCCTTTCCCTAACCACTCACCTCTCTTTGTTGCTTCAGTGGTTGGATGCTGACCCTAGCTTCACCTTCTCCTCATTCTCTACATCATACTCTCCCCGCTTGTGAAACCTGGAATAAACGAAAGGAAAGGGAGCTCGTTCAGTCTTCTACGTATCGCCTCGTTATTAGCTAAGATCCTAACCTGTGCATGGCTGCGAGTGCGTGCCGGGCGTGTGTTTCGCTCACCTGAGCATTAACAAAAGTCCAATGATGGTGAGGCACAGAGACGACAGCACCACCGCCACCACCGCCAGAGCTGTGGTGCGGTCGTAGCCCTCTCGGGACTGCGATGGCAGCAAGATAAACTGACACCTATCGCCGGAGTAATTATGGTGGCACCTGCGAAGAGGACGGTGAAGGGAAAACGGTTAATAATTGATCGACTTGAGGTGCACATGATGTGCAGGTAAACAGAGAGCTAAATACTCACACGCATGATGGTTCACGGAGGTCTTTCAGGTAAGTGCAGGTCCCATGAATGCAGTAATCTTTGTACTTCTTCAGGCAAGGATTCCTCTTCCTTCCCTTTCCCTTTCCCCTCTTCTTTCCCTTTCCTCTCGTTGTTTTTCCCTCAGTGTTTTCAGCTTCCAGAATGGTAGAAGGATCTTTGGGTTTGCTTGACATGGCAACTAAAGTGAGAAAAAAAAAAACAAGACCAACAATTACATGTACTGTCTTTGTTAAAAGCCACTTAAAAGCACCAATTTAAGACATTTTTTAAGTGCCTTACCTCTTGGCAGTTGCAGTTCATAGTCTCCAGATGTGCCATCCTCATACTCCTCATCCTCATAGTAGTAGTCATCATCGTACTCCTCCGCCTCGCCATCCTTGCTGTAATCTGCTGTTGTCGCCCTCACGCCCCGGTTCTCCTCCTCCTCTGCTCTCCTGTCTCTGGTTGTGTCCAGGAGGCTGATAACAGAGGTGTGCCGCTGCTTGTTGCTCTCGTAACGGTCTACTGCAGCACCGCTGGCCAGTCTGAACATCACTGAAGGAGCAGGAAAATCAAATGTTATGAATGAGGTCTGCTTTGAACATACATACACCACAAAAACAAACAACAAAAATCACAATCAGAAAACTCTTCCTCTAGGGGACAACCAGCACAGACAGGTTAGTGCACCAAGCTGGGTGAGCCTTCTTGGGCAAGTTGAAACATGTTGTACAGGAAGAAGCTTCAGGCAGGATTTTTTAGGGATGCAGTAATTACCCTGCTGTTCTCTCTTAGAAAATACACCGGATCAGACATTGTCCTTAGGGATTGATTGAGTCAATGCCCAGCTCAGGATGCACTCAAAAAAACGCCAAAACCATGTCCTCAAATTCGTGGACATTGAGATATCGGCCTGGCACACAGCCTTCCCCCCTCTGTCTCTCATAACACACGCACAAAATGCATGGGCAGACAGTTAGCTAATGTCAGGCAAGAATATGAGTTAAAAATAAATGTATCCAGTTACATAAAGCATGCTCTAAAATAAGAGAGATGACCCCATTAGCTCCTGAATAGGCTGGCATCATGAAAACTGTTGCCTAAAAGATTAAGTTTACACGACATGTTATAGCTCGGTTATTATAGAGAGGATTACACTGACAGCCAAGAAAGACACACACACACGCACACGCACACACACACACACGCTAAGTGATCCATTAATGAACACAGAAGAAACACTGGTTAAGTTGCACAGGCACATGAAACGTACCCAACGCGTGAGCCAGCAACAGCGCAACAGCGAAAATCCTCATGGCTTCCAGTAGCTTTAAGTAGAAAAATTATTTAAATTAACAAAAAAAAATATCAAAAAATCTAAAAGTTATATTCCGTCCACCTCTCAGTATTCCTTCCTTTTTTTTATATGCTTTTTCTTTTTTGTTAATAGAACTCCTCTCTTCTCCTCGCGCCCCTGCTGCCGCTGTCTTCTCTCGAGAAAGACTGGCGACTGAAGCTCAAGAGCCTTTTAGCCTAGATAGATATCCCCGCCTCCTGGGTGTTGCCAATAACCACAAGAGCATGTTGCGCCAATTAATTCGTATTTTAACTCAAATTATCCATCATGTTACTTGGCACTCCCAAAGATAGAAAATAAAATGCAAAAACTGTCGGGAAATTAAAAGAAACAGGACACTGAAACTTAATTAAAAAACAAAACAAATCCTTGGTTCCTTTTGTACACATTGACTCATTCTTTCTGTCTGAGTGCCGTTATAGGGTTTGGTTGTGTTTAATCCAGGTAAATCCGGTGGTTAAAGCAGTCACAGATTTAAAGTATGCGTGTCACAGAATCAGAAGTCCAAATATTAAGTAAGATACATTAACAGTCCATATTTACATTTAAGCAAGATAAGGAGGACAGGAAACGTAGTAACATGACAAAATATACAACTCTGCAGTAAAAACTGGAGATCAGATGATGGGCTTCACTTTGCCTCCAAGTATTAAAAGCGCCTTTAACGGGTACGAAATGTGAGCGCCACCACGTGGTCAAGAATTACACTACACTGTTTTAGGTTCAGGTAGTTTCCAGAGTTAGAAACAAGCGAAATTAACTATTTATTTGAAAAATGTTTAATTTTGATTTACTTTTTTGTCAGCTTTACAGTTAGTCTTGTTTTCAAAAATTCACAACAGACATTTCAATACAAACACCACTTCTTGAAGGGCAGCTGGTTCACAGTAATGTAGACCTCCCGAATCTAAAGAAAGAAAGGCTACAAAGCATCATCAGGCCACTGTGATGCCAAAGGTTACTAAACTTAAGGCCTTTCCTGTGCGTTTCTATTTTCACTTAGTTTTGTGATAACACAAGTTCTTTTCAGTTATCTCCCTGCCTTCCCCTCTTTTTTTTTTTATTTCAGGTAACTGCAATCAACTACAATGTTTTTTCCACACAGACTTGGGTAATTTGAGAAGCGAGGTGATGAGGTGGTTAAAACTGTCCACTCACAACGTGAAGGTTCTTGGTTCCCAGGGCTTCTTGTCTGTTTTACTTCTCTCCATGTACTCCAGCTTCGTCCACAGATGTGCAATTTAGGGTTAATTGATGATTCTAAATCGACCATGGATGTAAGTGTATAGCATAAAGTGCTGCATAAATGTATGTTTCAGATTGCTTTGAATGGTCAGTAAGTCTAGAAAAGTGTTGTATAAATGCAAGTGCATTACATAGAGGAGTAATGGTAGATTTTCTAAGTGCAAAAGGAAGGACGGCAAGCTCCTAATACGTTTATTCACTGCCATTCACTTGATCTTATTACTACTGGTGTCATGCAGTTCTGAGGTAACAACAATTATTCACTAGAAAATTATCTTTTGATTGCAATGTGAAATTCTCCCTTCAGCTCTCAAGTGTAAAAAATACCATCAATAGGTTAATAGCACAAGTGCTTCAACTGGATTAAAGTATAGTCTGACTTCATGGGTGGCTGTGTTAACAACATTCTTAGAATTAATAATTAAAGTTGGAGTCAATTTAAAGCAACACAAAACGGATCAAATAAAGATAAAAGAGATACACAATACATCAGTATCACAGCTTTTGATGTTATTACTACTGCTGGTTTTCTGGAGATTTATGGGCTTTACTAAGTGCATATTCTTACGATTCCCGTCACAGTAAAGCCTCTTTGGCTAAAGCTTAACTACGTTGTAGTGTGTTTTGAGGTCACATGTGGGTCAGCTGCTCACCACGTATGGGGTAATGAATATGTCTGCCCTCTGTACTAACTCTGATGTGACTACTAAATCTGGTGCGCCAGAATGTCATACTAATGAGATTCTTTTAAATACACGCACAGTGATGATGCAAGTCTGATCAGAAACTGTTTATTTCCAGGTCAGGGAGCAAGAATGAAAAACAATTCTAAAAACATAATAAAATGTTGTCAATACGCTAAAATTACCACCGAGCCTTGATAAAACAATTCTAAAACTGGTAAAAATGCAATTTTCTGTATGCACTAAAAATCCCACCCAGTCCCACAACCCAGGACGAATGTTCGTTATGGGTTCACAGGCCAGAAATTCCTTTGCGGAGCTGCGTGCATGGCAGCCTCGTTCCAGGCAGACGAGGATGAGCCTGCTATCCCCTTCTCGTCCCTTTACTGGGCCCATCACATCCCAACTCAGCTCGCATTCTGCACTGAGTCCGTTGCTCGATCGCCTCCCATCGCGTCATCGCCCTGTAAGTAAACAAATAGGGGCCACAACCATCATCCTGGAAGCTGCCCTGGCTTATAGCCATGGCGACCCCCTCCCAACACGGCTGCACCCGGTGAACAACAGTGAAGACACTACTCACAAATGCTGTTAATCACAGGCGTTGTCTCCTATTGTCGCCGTTCCTGCTGTCGGGACTGGGTCGCTACGTCACGCTAGCAGGTGTTCTGGGAACCGGTCCGTCTCCAGATGAGGCGTCGAACCCCCCGCAGGCAGCGATTCCCCCTATTTATTTATTTATTTATTTATTTATTTATTTATGACCTGGCCTTCTTGCGTTCCTTTTCATATCTTGTGCCTCTGTCATCCCAAGCCCCAGTCAGCTTCCTTTTAAAGGGTCCCTTAAACAGCTGATAGGCCACCTCTGGACACACCCATGTCTCAGGTGATCACTGTCAGCTAATTTGTCCCATGCCCAGCCAGTCCACAGTGGATTAAAACAATGTCAAATAAAACACTAAAAACCATGCAATACAAACAGAATAAAATCATGCAAATAAAAACTAAACTCACAAATAAAGACTAAAAAACAGAATAAAACCAATATAAAAGATAAATACAAATTTCCACTGTGTGACATGAACATTCAATCTCAAGTAACATGACTTTTTCTTCTTCTCCATCTTCTTCTGTCATCTGCTTCCTTCCGCTTCCACAGCAAATGATCTGCACCCATCTCACTCCATCCTTACCATCCTCCTCTGTCAGTCCTCTGCATCTCCTCCTTCACTACATCCACGAACCTCCTCTAAGGTCTTCCTCTTTTCTCTTTTATTCTTTCCTGCCTGGCAGCTGCATTTAGCATCCTCTGTCCCATATGTCCACTATCCCTTCTCCAAACCATCTCAGCCTGCCTCTCTAACTCTGTCTTCAAACCTCTCAACTCAAGGTGTCCCTCTTAAGTAATTGTTTGTCCCTACTGGTCACTCCCAATGAAAATCTTTATCTTTAGTTCTGGCTCCTGTCCTGTGAACCACACTAACCCAACACACTAACCTGAAAGGCACAACTAAAATTTCATTGACTGTGAATAAATAAAAACGCGATCTTTAGTTATTAGATATTTGTCAGTCCGCCACTCTCCAGCCAAGTCCAACAGGTGGCAGTGATTTAACTCCAGTGTGTTTTGCTAACCGCCAATGAATCAAAAGTAAAAGAACGTCAGGCCTCACAAGCGTCCGTTATTGGTCTAAGGCGATCACGTGATTTATACGCGAGAAAGGGGGACGGGGGGAGGGAAAACATGGCTGACGAAACAGGGGAAGTAAACACAGCTGTTACAGAGCGCGACGAAAAACAAGAACAAGATGAGCCCAAAGTTTTACGACCAGCGACTAATGGTGAACCGGATGGGGGCAGAGAGCAGGACTGGACCGAGAGGCAGGCTCCCCAGGTCGCAGAGGAGAACAGCTGGTCGGCTCCTCTCCTGTCTCTGGCTCGTAAGGCCACGGAGACGATTAGCAGCGGGATCAGCTACGCTGCTATCCAGAGAAAGCCCTCACAGGGATCCGCGGCGGGCTCCCCGACCGAGAATGAGGCCGAAAGTGACCTCAGTAACTCAGCGAAAAAGCTTCCAGGTAGACTTTGATTTTTCTGATGCCTGCTAGTTAATGCACTTTAAGGTCGAACCATTGCAGTTGTCACAGGCACTTGAAACACTGTATAAGTGTCAGCTGTCACATCACATGACTCCAAGATCAGACTCTTGGTTTTTTTGGTTAGTGAAGTGCTCCTTGCCTGGCAATATGTTTGGGGTTTTTCCGGCTATGTCATCTGACAGAATTAACCTCAGAGCTTCTGCTTTTTTCATGCTTTCTGTACAGTTGTTCCCCCCAAAGACTCAATGGCAATAGAAAGATCCAACCTGCTCAGCATGCTGAAGCTCAGCATCAGAGTGTTGATTCAGTCTTCTATGAGTCTGGGCAGGACGCTTGACTCGGAGTACCCTCCTCTGCAGCAGTTTTTTGTTGTCCTGGAGCACTGCCTCAAACACGGCCTTAAAGGTTAGACGTAAATAAATCTGACTGTTGCTGTTGTGCTATATTTAGCTGCCTGCATGCTGAAGTTAATTCTGCATGTTCGTCTGATTCAGCCAAGAAATCCTTCATTGGTTACAACAAGTCTGTATGGGGACCACTGGAGCTGGTAGAAAAGTTATGCCCGGAGTCTGTCAACATCGCCACCAGTGCCAGAGACATGCCTGGCATTAAGTATGCCATTAAAAAACCTATTTCTATAATAAAACTGCATCACAACTGTGTTTAATTGTACTTATACTGTCATTCTTGTTTTTGTTTTTTGTTTTTCTTAGGACCGGTTTGGGGAGAGGAAGGGCTTGGCTGCATTTGGCGCTTATGCAGAAGAAAGTAGCTGACTATATGAAGGCCCTGCTGGACCACAAAGACCTCCTGAGGTCAGTTACACTTGTTTTATAGTGCACTATAAACATGGGTTTCTTCCCAGCATCCACTTTACCTTTTAAATCCCTTAGTGAGTTTTATGACTCTGGAGCACTGATGTTGGAAGACGAAGGGTCGGTAATGGTGGGGCTGCTGGTGGGCCTCAACGTAATTGACGCTAACCTTTGCATTAAAGGGGAGGACCTTGATTCACAGGTTAGTGATGCTGTTTTGTAAGAATCAGTTTCACTCTGAGGAAGAGTTGGATCGAGATACAGAGTGATCTGCTCTTCTTTCCCGTTTAGGTAGCAGTCATCGACTTCTCACTTTATCTGAAAGACCCTGCTAGCAATGAGACTCCAAAAGAGTAAGCATCTACACTGCTTTACATTATTTTTTTAATCTGGACTGTTCTATATTGTTATTACTGTTTAAAGCATGACCCCATATTAAAAAATCCTTACTAAACTTTGGATAGATATGTCTCACAACTATAAGATGGTGATTGTATCGCTCCCTTCCTTAGTGATTCGAAGATGACAGCCATATTGGATCAGAAGCACTACATTGAGGAGCTAAATCGTCACCTAAGCGGCACCGTCACTGACCTTCAGGCTAAGATGGACTCTCTAGAGAAGACTAATAGCAAGCTTGTAGAGGAGGTTAGGCGTGCTTTGTGTGTGCAGCTGTGGGACTGTGTTCGCACTGGATTGATCCTCTTTAACATCAGCTGGTATCTGTGTGTGTGTGTTTGTTTTGTTTTTTTTCTCCTTTTCCTCAGCTGACAGCCGCCACAGACAGAATCAACTCTCTACGGGAAGAACAGGAACAGCTGAAAAAGGAGAACGAGACGATCTTGCAGTCCAGCCAGAGAAAAGAGGAGGTGTGGGGAAAAAAGTGTCTAGGACTAACTGCAGCTGAAGCCCCTCCAGATTTCAAGAAGGAATGAAAAATGCCATGTTTTTATTTTTCAGGCAGTGCTTCAGGACAGCCAGGCAGAGCTGGAGACATACAAACAGACTAGACAAGGCCTGGATGAGATGTACAATGTGGTGTGGAAGCAGTACAAGGAGGAAAAGCGCATTCGCCAGGTCAAGTATCAGTGACCTCCAGGACAGACTGAACCAACACTCCACACCTGGTGTTTTTGGGTTTTGACTCAACTCTAACTGAATTTGACTCCCTTGTGTATTAGGAGCTGGAGCGTGAACTGGAGCTGCAGGTGGGGATGAAGCAGGAGATGGAGGTGGCCATGAAACTGCTGGAGAAGGATACGCATGAGAAACAGGACACGCTGGCAGCCCTACGGCTCCAGCTTGACCAAGTCAAGACTCTCAATGTGCAGATGTTCCACAAAGCTCAGGTATAAATAGATGAGTATGATTATAACTTTGTCTTTCACACTTACACACACACACACACACAGATTGCGCATTTGTCCAAATCGTGTGGTTTCTCAGGACTCGGACCGCCAAGCAGAAAAAAAGCAGGCAGAGGCCGTGCAGCTTGAGCAGAGGATGAATGAAATGGAGAACACCATGAAGGAACTTGAGCAGAGGTATGCCTGCTTGCCTAGATTGAGATTCAGTTTCGCGTTTACATTCCTTTAAATTGACGCTCCTCTTCATATTTTGTGACTCATAGACTACAGAGATCGGAGCAGGAGCGCAAGCAGAACGACCAGTCGGACGAAGACATGAAGGCGGAGCTGCAGGGAAAAGTCGATGCTCTGCAGAAACAGCTAACAGATCTCGATACGCTAAGGTGAAGAAATACAATTGTGGGCGGTGTTTGAGTGTGGTATTAAGCAGTACGTAGAGAAAAGGTTCATAAAAGGGCAAAGTTGCAAATGTGATTCGCCTAAAATGTTTGTTCTCAAACTTTTCAAACATTGTGTAGCCCGAGTCCATGCAGTAGTTTGCAGTTTGATGACTTGAGAGTCATGTTTTTGTGTTTTCGGAGCACAGGCTGGGGTTGGAGAACGAGCTGCGCAGTGAGAGGGAACAGAGACAGAATTTGCAAAAAGCTCTCCAGAGGGAGCAGGACAACAGCACCGAACTACGCACACAGCTGCAGCAGCTCCAGGGCCTGCACTCGGTCAGCATCTCTCAAACACACACACAACCTGTGTCAGGTTACGCTTGCTCGGATCTAAATAGCTGAATTATAGCGATGGAAAAAAAATGTGTACGCTCTCGACAAATGAAGTTTTATTTTCAAAGTGAAAGGCAACCTACAGCTGCAGCTAAGATTACTCGTACACACAGGCATAAAATACTGTAATCCAATGCCAACATTTAAAATGTGTGATTGGCTTTGTAGAGACTGCTTCTAGACTCTAGCAATGAAGCTGAATTGGCTACAAGTCAGAATAAGAGCTTTTTTTTTTTATTCTTACGTTCATTAAAAAGTACCTTTTGTAATTGTGGCCTTCAAAATGCAGCAACGCCTTTCACCACCAGGGAGCAGTGTTTTACCAGTGGGTGTGTTGAGGTGTTTTTGAATGTGTGGTGCTATTCTTTTAACTTTAGATACTCCTTTGTGTCCAAGGTGCTTAAGAAGCTTTTCCTTTTGTAAAAGAGAATGTGCTCATCCTGACTTACCTGGTTATTAATTCAATTGGCTTGATGTACAAGGTGGTATTACAAGAAAGTACTGTGCAGCCCCAATCCAACTTCACTGAATGTCATCAACACAGTATATAGATGTTTTAGATTAAAGGTTATGCGGTTTGTTGTTGGTTATTTCTTCAATTCTGCTGGTAACGTTTCATATTTCAAACACAGGAATTTAGAAACTGTACCTTTCAGCTTCATCACCAGCGAATTATGTATTTATGCCAGATGACATTACCTTAAAGATATGGTTTATTTTATAAAAATATTTGTATGACAGCTTTAACAAAGCCTCCCTCCTGTTTCATCCTCTTGTAAGCAGTGTAAGAGCATATTACAAATTCTTGAACATAAATGGGATGCTTTGACCTTTTTCTTTTTCTTCTTATGGATCGACTTTGCAGGAGCTGCAGGAGTTGAAGCAGGAGAAGCAGCAACTGCAGCAGAAGTGCGAGCAGCAGGAACAGGCTCTACAAGAAATGGGACTGCATCTCAGCCAGTCAGTAACTGCGATGTTTTTCTTTCTTTTTCTTACTAACGAATGCCATTTCACGTAGGAGAATTTATGCCGCTTTCATCTTTCTCAAAGGTCTAAACTCAAGATGGAAGATTTCAAGGAGGTCAACAAGGCCCTGAAGGTAAAATGTGAAAGAGTCGAGGGTGGTTTACTTTAATTGTTGACGCTGTAAGACTTGGAATGAGAAACCATTGCTCTTCTCAGGGCCACGCTTGGCTGAAAGATGATGAAGCCACTCAGTGCAAACAATGCCAGAAGGAGTTCTCCATCTCACGCAGAAAGGTACGTTCCGCCCACCCTCATTACATTTCATTTGAGAGCCGCTTCTGTTAACGTCCGCAGTCACATAAATGTTGCCACGTCACGCTGTATGTTTTGCATGCGCAGCACCACTGCAGAAACTGCGGCGACATCTACTGCAACAGCTGCTCCAGTAACGAGCTGGCCTTGCCTTCGTATCCACGGCCTGTGCGAGTGTGCGACGTGTGCCACTCCCTGCTGCTGCAGAGAAGCTCCTCCACAGGTTCCTGACGACATACCCACAGGCTTTAATGTTTTCTCCACACGCTCCAACACTGAATATAATCATTTAATATGAATTTAAATACTTGCGTTATGAAAAGGAAAAAAAAAAAGAAAAGGCGGGAATGTGATTTGGTGTTCCATTGATGCAGTTACCTGAAATTCAGGCATTTTATTTGTACTGACAATGGTCGCCTTTAACGTTGACTGGATGGATTTTAATAAAAAGTAGTTTATGCAGACTTTATGCTAACAACTTTGCATAGACATGGAAAGGCTTGAGTATCTTCCACCAATGTTTCCCTGGGTTGGATTAACAGTTTAACAAATTTGGTAATCTCTTGATAAACTGGCCTTTTGATATGTGCAGTTTTTCTAATTCAAACTGTGGATGTACTGTTGGGATTTTAGCTTGAGCTGAGAATCTCTGCTGTTGCAGGTTTGTGTACTCACAGAATGTAAAGGCACACTGTTTTGTTTATTTAGGATGATTTTCAAAATAAATTTAACAGAAATAACCTGAATAATTTACTTTGTCTTAAAATATTATATTTAAACCTTTGTGAAAATCCTGAATAAGAGGGGTGCATTTTTAATTCTGGAAGTGACTTTGATATTCAGCCTTGTTATGCACTTTTTCCCCTCCCCCTTTTTAAGATCAGCTCTAACCCCACTGCTGGATGCAAGCAGAATTGTGTAAATGACTATTTTAGAATGTATTCTATCAGGGTTTTATGGATCACATCAACTGCTACAAAGCCATTTTCTTAATTTGACTTTTTTTTAACTCTAGATATTTGATAAATGAATAAAGCCTCCTGTTTTTCCACCACTTGTGTCAATTAGATATTCCAGACTAGTTTATTCACTTTGTGCACAAGAAATACAAACAGCATCTGAAGCAGTAGAAACCTTCATGGTAGCAGATTTGAAATAAACTTGCTCTCTGTATAGCCCTCATCCAGGAACAGAAAAAGAGCACTAACAGTCACACCATAAGAAAACAAAACATGCTTTGACCATGTTAAGTCTCAAACCCAGATTAACATTTTGTACAGGAATTTAAAATGAAGCTGAACACTATGTAAAAGGTGAAACAAGGTCCAAACATTAGAAGATACCGGACATTTTCAGTTTCTGTTCATGCACTCGGACACTAAAACGTTTTGTCAAATCCACCAGCACAGGATGAGTTAACTGTGCTTAAAGAACGGTAACACAAAACGGCACGCTTCCAGGGAAAGAAACTCAAAGCACAGTTTGTTATTTGTAAATCTGTGAGGAATGGGGAAGACAAACATCACTTTGACACATTTATTGTGACGAACATATGATCTCACTGCTCTCTGAAGATCACCCACTTAAAAAAAACAAAACAATAATAATACAAACCCTACCCTTTGTTTTCCCCCAAAACAACCCCACCAGACCCGATCTGAATTATTACGAGAGACTTGCATTTCCAGTCCTTTCAGCAAAATGCTGAGTTAAAAAGAAAGACAAAAAAAAAAAACTAAAGGCGAAAAGAAAAAACTACATTCCCCATCCCCCACCCAGTCCATTCATTGAGCCTCTGCTTCCTCCTCCACCGCCGCCATAGTAACTGCTTCCCATTCCGCCCTGGTTACCTAACAAGAGAGAGAAAATACACACTATAGGACCAAGGAGTTCATCAAGGAGTCACGCATAGAAAAAAAAATAGAATGGTTCATTTGTGTCCCTCACGACAAAAGCTTTCCAAGTTTAAAGGGCTCAATTAGCCTGGATCCAAGATGATAGAACTACACAGCACGTTCTTCCTTAGAAGCCAGTGTCATTAAATAATTACACAGCAGTTTTGGAAGGAGCTGCTTCAAGTATTTATTTATTTATTTTTTAAATGATGGGGAATAACAGCACTCCTCTGGTAATTATCCACTGCTTTCACCCTTTGCAACACTGCAACAACCCAACTTTAGGACACTTTTTAGCTGCAGATTTTTCTTTACTGTTACTACCGTATATTAAGTAACAATGTAACTAGCATTTATTTCAAATTGTGTGCTTTAGAATTAGCCAGCTCATAAAAGAAAAGTGTTTTACAAGGGCAGTTTAACATGTTACTGAATATTTATGACTTAAAAACAAACAAAAAAAAACAAAAAACAACTTAATAGCATCTCATTTGGTGCCAGACAGCAAACACTTACAGCTGTCACGAGTTTAAAAATAAACAAAAACAGTCACAGTACACAAATAAGGTTTTATGGCACCTTCACCTAGGACAACTTCAATTTCACTTATCAGAGAAAACGGTTAGACTATAAGTCTTTGCTCAAACCTTTAAAGGTTCTGTAAAGAAATATATTTTAGGAAATACAACAGAGCTGACACTCACTATAGTCACTGTAGCCACCCATGTTTCCTTGGCTGCTGTATCCACCAGAGTACCCTGAGCTCAGCTGGCCTCCACTATAGGATGACTGGCTCCCTGTGGAAACAAATCCCATTGGGCTGTATGAGTAAACCAAAAGGTACACAAGCATTTTAAGGGAAATAACACAGGGCCCTATTTTCAATTTCTCTAAAACTTTGACTCACCCATGCCCCCCATCATCTGGCTGCTGTATGCTCCATTACTGCCACCTGCTGTTGAGTTCAAAAACAGCTCCACGTAGCGGTGCTCTGCAGAACAGGAACAAAAATCATAAGAATTAACACGCAGCTTTAAAAGGGTGGGGTGCTCAAGTTATTTTTTAAAGCAAACTCACGCATGTTAGCTTTATCTTTGGACATGGCTGCTACAGCATCTTCGTGTGTTGCAAACTCCACATCTGCCTCCCCGGTAACTCTGCCATCTGGGCCGATCTCAATATGGACCCGCACCGGATTCAAAGGTGAAAAGAACTAAAAAAGACGAAAAATAAATAAATGCACATATCACAAGTGTTGTCTGCTTTTAAGCCTCTGCAGCGACACACAAAAGATAACAAAGGACTGTCAGTGATCTCTCCACAACTTACATTGTAGATGTCTGTTTCTGTGGCTCTGTATGGCAGGCCCCTCATATGTACACAGTGGCCTGTTGTGCTCTGAAAGGAAGAACCGCCATCGCCATACCGTCCATCCGATACACCTGAACATACATAAATGGAATTAACACAAGGTCTTATGAGGATTTTATCCTAATCGTATTAATTGTTATATGAATTGTTAAGCATGAAGAGACATGAGGGGGTGTTTATTTAAAAGAAACTTCATGGGTAAAGACCAGTAAATCTGATTTCACCTGCTCTCCAGTCCCACTTGGACCCACCTCCTCCGTAGCCTCCTCTGCGCATTCTGTCATAGGACCCCCCTCGGCCCATCATGTTGTAGCCGCGTCCACCAGAGGGCCGGTCATAGGGGCCGGGTCTCTGCATGCCCATAGGCTTCCTCTGGGGTTCGTAATGGGTCCGCACCTCAGCACGGCTACTCTTGAAGATCTCAATGTACCTGAGAGCATACAGATACCACAGTGAGGGCATGGAGAATGGGTGAGAAACTGCATTTGCTTAATACTGGTGAAACTGGGCTATGCAGATGCTGTCATGGTGTAGTCCATAGGTAGTAATAGATTTAAGTACTTATTGCTAGTCGTTAATAAAGAAGATTAAAAATAACTTATTTACTAATCAATAAGGAAGTTGTCCAAATTGATAAGGGCCTCAGTGAGTTTTACACTTTTCTTATGGTTACCTGAAGCGACTCAGATGTGTTTCAGTGTTTCAATAGTGGTATGTGTCGTTGCCATGACAGCTTTTGTCCTGGTTTTAGAGGCACAGAGAGAGCTCCAGCCCTTCTGCAACCCACTAAGCATTACCTGTGACAGTGGGCTCCAGATCCTTGTGTACAGTGGCCCTCTGATTTTTACTAGCAGGGAGACTCCTTACCATTTATCAACCTGGACTCATTTTTAGTGCTGAGACACCATTTGTTCTCCAAATCGGGCATGCACTCCAATTCAGGATTCGCCTCATATTTTTGAATGGTGACCAAGCACTAATCTTCCCCCTGAACATTGTGTATATATATTTTTTAAAAACGTGGATCTAAGATAGCAACTTGTGTGTATGTGTGTGTGCGGTAAATATGACAAATATGCTTCAAGTAGCCAAGATAAATGTGTCAGTTTTGCATTTGGTTCAGATGTTGAAGGTGCACACCATAAGAAAAGCAACTTATCCAGCCAACCAACCAACCATCCCCACCTGTGCCCTATTCTTTCCTTGTGTTTCTTTAGAGCCTTTTCAGCTATATCCTGTGAAGCAAACTGCACGAAGGCCTCCCCCGTACTCCTCCCCTGGATGTCCACCGGCAATGTTATCCCATTTGGCACGATTTCCAACCCTTCAACCCAAGGACAGATAACCCCAGCAGGGGACATATTAAATCACATGCCCAATCACAGAGAGAACTTTCTCTAAAGAGAGAGATATTAGACTTATGGAAAACTCTATACATCATCACACATACCAATTCATTCCTTTTTTGTCTTTTTTCTTTTTCTTTTTTTAAACCAGTGACTTTCCATTTAATTTAGTTACATTTACTGTATTCTAGGGGATAAGATAGAAATGGCAGGATAGAGGAAGACTATGAAGAAGGGCACTGTGTGGGGGATATCGGGCTAGTATTAATGTGCTGATGAGGAGGGTCTAGGTGGGTGACATGAGTAAAATTTGTGGTTGCTCTTTAGTTAAATCTAAGAATTGGCATATCCTCCTGAGAATTGAGGAAACAGGAATCTTCCCATTGAACTTTTTTGGTGATTTCCTTCTTCTTTGGAGCTGAAAGAGGCCACCCAAACACATGGGATATCAATGGAAAGCCCACGATGTCCTCTATTAAGTACTTAGTATGATAGCTCAAATAAGTCAAAAGATATAGACCAGAGGACATGAGTGAACAGGCTGGTGCTCAGGAGGATATACTGGGTTTAAAAAAAAAAAACTTTTAAAGATAAAATTATTAATACATGGTGGGGAAAAAAAAAAAAAAAAAAAAAGTTAAAAAAAACTGAAGACAGAGGCTATATCAGTGATGAGCGGGACCCACTCAATAACTAGTGTATTACCATTAGGCTGAGACTATTTTAAAATGTTTCCACATAATGGGGGGGAAATGTGAAGAATGAGGGCTGAAGATGAAAATGAGGGGCAAAGATAGGAAAGGGTGTTTGCATAACAGATTCCTGCCCTTGTACAAAACATCACGTCTTCAAATAAATTCTCTATTTAAACTTCAACTGGCTTCCTTTTCCAGCATCATTTCCTTCATTCATTGTTTTAAGTGTAACAACATTAGATTGTCATTTACAATGGCATACTGACTTCTTTGTAAATTAGATGCAACAAGTTTTGGTGTCGGTAACCAGAAACAAGAAAAGGAAGATCGGAGGGGAGAAGTTTAAATTACCAGCATTAAGGGGGTTTATATTTAACCAGCGAACAAGGTTTGTTGTTACCTGAGAAAAACTGCACAATCTCCTCCTTGCTGCACCCGAAGGGAAGGCCCCGAAGCCGCACAAGCCCGTCCCCAGCTGTCTCTGGACAGTTTGGGCCAGTGTGCTTCATGACCCAGTCCATTTCCACATTGTTTGACTTAAACACTATATCAGAGAAGAGAGAAATTACTTTGCTCAAACTGGAAACTTATATAGCATTTATCAGACATTAACTCAGCTGTATGCTGTTATACACACCTTCTACATATCTGTGACCCATCGTTTCTCTGTCCTTTTTCACTGCAATCTTCAGGTCTTCTTCTGTCTCAAATTCAACGAATGCCTCTCCACTGGGACGGCCCTCTCTTGTGTAGGTGAAATGGATGCCACTTCCATTGTTTAGGATTTTGCACTCTGCAATCAAAATGCATTATCAGATCATTTCTAACTGTGTTACGTGCTGAAGTATTCTTTTGAAAAACAATAATGCATAAATACCTGAGAAAAACCTCTGAACTTCATCCACTGAACAGGACCAAGGAAGTCCCCGGATTCGCACTACATATCCCTCATCAGCCATGACTGGTCACGATCCCTGAAGATTATGAATAAACGCTTCTTTTAATGTGATTAACCAATACAAACTAACAAAGATACAATAATACATCAGTCAATACCCTGGTGCTTCGTTTACTCTTTTATTTTCGTTGATCCCCTCTTCACAAGAACTCTTTCCCCCGTGCTGCACATTGATTTAAAAACACAGTCTCTCTAATGGGGACACGACTAATTCTGAATACAACTGCATTTAAAAAAATCCGACTGGCTAGTTTATACATATACATTGACTACAATACGCCATAAATCTCTTAAAATATATTAAATACTTCTTCAAAGCTTCCCTTGAGTTACTCTTGAGTTATTTCAAGAAAAAGGGGCCTATGTAGCAGCGCCATCTTGAGACAGTTTCGACAGATATTTAAGAAAAATTGCTTTACTGCTCATACTCTTCCGCGGAACAAAGGTTGTTGTCGTCCAAACGCAAGTCCAAAGCAGTCGTCATAATTTCCTTATCTATCAATACTCGCTAACGAACTACCGGCATCCACGTAACAAAAAGCGGGAGCTCCGAGTCGGTGCCCGCTAGCAGCACAAAATCAGTAGCCAGCCACTTTCATTCGACAATATTTCTGCGATTGTTGGCTTTCGTCAACTACGTAAGAGTTTAAAAGAGCCATGTTGTTGATTTGTTACGAAATATCTCACTTATTTTAAACGCAGTGCACGGCCCTTAGCATATTAACTACCGCACCCACACAAGAGAACAAAAGCGGCCCTCTTGGCCTGCGCCATGTTATTAGCATCGGCAGTTAGCTCTTAAGCTAGTACCGTTAACTAAGCTACCTGTATTAAAGCTGATTCACACATAAAAACCTGTACCTATGCACATTATGAGAAAAGTTGTTCAAACCATGATATAACCAAGAAAAACGAGAGATACATTCATCAATATACCTGATACAAACGCAGATGCAACACGCCGGAGTGTGTGTAATCAGACCTGCGTGGTGCGGCTGAAACTCTCCACTGGGTTGCCAGAATTCTCCAACCATCCCCCCTTCAGGAACATCAAAACGGCGCGCCTCATAATGGCATCTGCTTCAAACGGCCAAACAATGACGCAAATAAAATACGTTTATAACAAATTTTAATATTTATTTGTGTTTTGAATTGTATCAAAACCGAAGAATGTATAGTTTGTGAAAGGGTGTGTAATAAATAACGTGACAGAAAGGGTGGATTTTTAAACACACCTGGCAATCCTGACGAAATAACCAAACGCCTCCAACTGGCCTGTGTCCACGCCCAAAACCGATGACGTTTCTACTTGAGGTCCTGGCGACTTCTTCTGGCCTATAAATCCAAGTAACCCTGTTTACATTCGTCAGTAATCCTTTTCAGCTTTTTTGTTTTCTTTTTTGAGTTAGTGTATATGAATGAGCTACTTTTTATGGCAAGGCCAAAGAGTTCATGTTTATCAATGCCAGCTCAAAGCACCACACTACATCACTAAAAACAACCCATTTAGCTACAAGCCTCAACAGATATTAATTTCGTGCTAGGGTAGCTTGTAATAGTAACCTAGTTCGATGAGGCTTATTTTGATTATTGGAACTAAATGATAACACAAGCCTCAGTTGCTGGTTTTGGTGACTACTATGCCTGAAAGACCATGTTTATATACAATAGGGACTGTTTCTCAGACTTGGATTGAGCTTATCCCTGAAGTAAATTTTTTTTTTTTCCAATTATGAGCTTTGTCAGAGTTTTCTTTTAAGATAGGACTAGGCTTAATCCAAGTCTGGGAAATTAGCCACGGGGTCAGCAGCCCCAAGTAATCCAGATATAGACCACAAGTGACCCAGACCTGCAGCAGGGAGTTGGTTGCAAATCAGTGACACCATTAAAAAACATGTGGAGTAAATGAAGAGTGTGGTTTTTTTTTTTTAACTTATTATCATTATTTCAGTATTGCTGCTTATTCAAGGTTACACTCATCTAGTATTGATGCACACTGCTAGTTAAAACATATATACACAATTCTGTAAATAAATGCTTTCAAAAAATGTATGAATAGTCACACAATAATCAAACACAGTCACATGGGGTTTAACCAAAGGGAATGAAATACACTGTTTTTAACCACACTCAGTCCTTACTGAATCAAATGTGATCTATAAGGTAAGGTGTAAATACAATCTAAGACCTTTGTGTAGTTCAGGTGTCTTGGCTCATGGTGGTGACAATCCTAAATTCATTGGTAGTTCTGTAAGATTACATCAAACACAAACAAGGCTCCAGGTAGGCTTTTGACTTTACGAGTACATTACAGTGATCTTTTGCACTAGAGGGCAGTCCAAGTGAAGTATTTATTCATCACTGAAGTCACCATTGTGTATTTAATCTTGTACAAATGTCGCCAAAGCACGCACAGTTCAATAACCCTCAAGGATATCTTGTGACCAATAGACTTTCTTTCACAGTAGACATTTGGACTTGTTACGGTATAGTGGTATACAGGTGTATTAATGTTGGCTGCATTCCTCTCACGGGAGGGAAGGTACTGTTTTCATGCGTGGTGTTTCACTTTCAGGACTTATCGGGACACGCTGAAAACAGAACAGATTCTCAGATCTCTTCTCTGGAAGACATCATTCCCGTCAGATGACCACTCAGAACTACTTTACATGTATTTGTGCAGACAATTTACCCAAATTAAATAAGTGGACCAGCAAAATGTTCCCCCCATAAAATCACACAATGAGAACCACTCATTTGGGAGGTTATAGTTTCAGAGCATCAATTTAATTGTTAACTTATCTGTGAATGAAAAGTTAGTTCATCATACAGCATTGTTTGTTAATTTTTGTTGTTTTTGTGTGTGCATTTTTGCTAAATATATATATATATATATATATATATATATATATATATATATATATATATATATATATATATATATATATATTTTTTTTTCTTTAAATTATTATGTATGATTACTAATAAATTATTAAATTACATTATATTTAATTGGAAGCACTCAATAATGGCTTGATAGCCGTTATTTTACATTAAAAAAATCACACTAAATGATTCATTATAATTTACAAAGAGTGTCAGTACACTTTCGAAGTAGTCCTTATGTGCAAACGGTATCCCAACATGAGTTTACATCAACTAGTAAAACTAGCAACTAGTTAATTTGGCCTACCATGTCATGTCTTGACGTTCGTTCTACTGCCTCGTGATATTGGTAAACCTAACATGACGTCGCGGGCTAATTTTGACAAGCATCAGCTTTAACCAATAGAAGAGACACGTCTTTCCTGATGAACCAATACGGTCGAGAGGATTTTCCACAAGGGCGGCGTTTCTCAGAAACTGTGCGTATCGGGTTAGGTTGTTAGAAAGTTAATGGCTGGGGGAAAGAGATCCTCCTCAACCCTCGCTTCGGGAGAGTTTCTGGATTCCCTGAAGTAAAATCACGCGAATATTCCACAAGAACGCGCCTGGACAGACATTTAAGTCAACAACTAGCACGTTAACGCACGTATCGTGGACACAAGTATGCAGGATGCAGTAGCCGGGACGGCAATGCTGACGGACGGCTTCGAGGACGAGATTGACTCGGTGACTCCTCGCTCCCCAGTGGCAGGGATGGGGGTAGGAGCGACACCAGGAGGAGTCGGACTAGGGGGCATTGGGATTGGTGTAGGTGGAAAGAAAGTACGTTTGTACGGCGAGCCAGGCGGGCCTGCTGCCGAAAGACTGGATTTCAAACTAGCGGCCGCAGCCGTCCTCTCTTCGGGTCCAGGATCCGGCAGCGACGAAGACGAGGTTTCAGAGGTAGCTACGCTAAGCTAGTTAGCTAAGCCTAACCATAGAACTAGGCAACATTCCTCTCCTAGCGCGAGCTGGCTCCTAGCTAGCACATTAGCTCGCAGTTGGCAGCCACCCCCTCCCAGGCCGCTAAAATTACGTAAAATTAACCAACCCGTCAACAGAATAACACTCCTCGTCAGTTGAGACGCTTATGGACAGTTTACTGTCGATCATGTTTGGTGAGACAGGAGCAGTTGTTCACGCCAACCGGCTGAAATGTTTTATTTATGCAGCGCAGGCTGTGGCCACGGCCTAGTTCGGGTGTAAGCGACGACGGCCTCGTTTGGAGCTGTCGTCTCGCAACACCCATCACAAGTTTGCAAGCTATCCAGCAGCTTTCCAGCCACGGCAAATGGATGATGCCCACAAACCCACGGACGTACACGGCCAGCTAAATATCTACCATTTCATAGTTGTGGTGCAATTACGTCACTTTTCCCACCACACCATGTAAATCAACACCGATTGTCCCTTAGGCTAACTTTTCGATAGGTTTAGATTCGGATTTTTAAAAATAGAATTATTTTTCTGCTCGTATTTCCACAGTCGGTGTCGACTAATTAGCTAACTGGTCTTCCAGCCGTTCACCTAGGTCGTTCAGATGGCCACGGTGACTGTCAGCTTTATTTGCGTTGTCACATTTTGAGGGCGATTTGAGTTCACGTTGAGAGGTGTCCAACTTTCAATGTCACACACGGCGGACAGGTGTGACTGCATCCCGTCAGCTAAACGCACTTTAGACATGTTTTGTCATCTGGGATGACATAGTTTAAATTGTGTGTAAAAACCCTCAGTCACCCTGTCATATATGCATTTCAAATGCACGTGTGGCAGAGCCACATCTTAGGGGATTTTTGTCAAAATCTTGAGAGCTATAGTCACTCATCAAATGCTTCGCTATTTTATTTTATTTTACAGCGTCCGTTTGAACGTTATGAGACTTTGCAGCTTTACTGTTCCCATATAATTGCGTTTACCATATCGTATGACAGCAGCAGACACTGAAATGGAAGTTGTTAGACTGCTTGATTTGCACAAACTTGTCAGATGTCCATGTGACTTTTTTCATGGCAACTTGAGGGTTAGTGTAGTTTGTACTATTAAAAAACGCTTCCATTGAAAAGTTCTTGGTGTTAAATGAACCTGCACCAAGGAGCACTGGACCTGACCTGTGGAGCTGTCTTGTTTATGGATGGCTAGTATGTGACCAGTGGATTCTCTGTCTAAGACACACTGCTACACCTTTGATAGACAAGTGAGGGTGTTAGCTCATCCAGCTGTCAATATATCCTGCTGTTTTTGCCTGAGCATTAGCTCAGCTGTGTAGCAGTGGCAGAAGAAAATATCTAATTTGTCACTTGCCTCAAATTGCAAAGGCAAGCGATCATGTTTTCTTGCTCACCCAGTCTAGTTTATAAGGCTGAAAGGGAGCATTTGTTGTGGTGTTTCACTCCTGTGGAGAACACGCTGCACTGGGTAGTAGCAAAAATCTGAGCCCCAGGATTAAGTAGATGCCATTCTAGGCCTTTCCAGCTCTGTGGATACCAACACTGGGAACTGTAGTTCATTAATACTGAAGAGTGATACCCATTGTTGATGATAAAGGCCTCTGTAGAACTACATCCCCCATGGACTGTTGTGCACTGCACTCCTTTCATATAGCTGAATTCCTCCACATTGCTGAATGCTGACTCTCTCACAACAGTTTCTCTCTGGACCAGACCCCGAAAGTCTGCTGCAGCTTGTGTGTGGACATAGAGATATTGGTTCTTTCTCAGGTTTTGCTGGGGGTTGTTTGAAAATGACCAGTAATTTATTCAAGATCATATTTAGAATCATACCTTTCCTGGTAGTCTCTCTGAGGTAATGTCTGTGGTATTTATATTGGTCAGTAGGTAATCTGTATACCAGACCTACTGTACCATAAATACTTGATCAAATGCAATGAATCCCCTTGCACGAAGCCCTCCACAGATTATTTATATATCCCATGTTGGTGTTCAGACAGTTTTGTTTACTTCACCTGCTTTTTAACAAAAATCATTTCCACAGCTATCTGGATACAGTTAAGATGTTACTTTGAAGATGCAAACAGAATTAAACATCCAGCTGTCAAAGTCTGACTTAAAAAAAAAAAGACACCTTATTATTTTTTCTTAGTTATTTGTATAGGTTATTTGTTTATATCTGTGATTTGTCATACTCATTAATGGTTATGGATAGAGGAGTATACATTTTCAAATGTGAGTGGATGAAAAACATTCTTTTTTCATTTTGACCTTTAATTTCTGTTTTTTCAGTAATATATGAGACTGTAGCTCCAATTTAGCCTTGTGCTGTAGTCACATTTACAAAAATATTTCATTGATCCCCTTCCTTTTTAAAACAAAAACTTTTTTTTATTTTGTGAAAGAAACTCTATAGTACAGACTATGATATCTGAGAGCCAAAGCTCAGGTATGAGGTTGTGGAGCTCCGCTTGGGCAGCTGACTCTCAGCTGAATCCGTGTGTGTGTTTAGGGGCTGTAATTCCTGGCCGTAGCACTTCCTGTGCTTTGACTCTTATCCTTGTGCTCCTTTTTGCTTTCCCTCTGTTGAGAGAAACCATAAATAAACAAGAGCCACATGCCTGGTCTTTTTATAGGTGGTGCATTTGTATGTGTACGGCCGCTTTTTATACAGAGTAATGTAAATAATGTTTTCAGTAGTGTAATTTCTTATTATTTTCCTTTTGCCTTTTTGTATTTTTATAAATACTAACCTGGTATAGATTTGATACTCTTTAATTAATGGCCTGCAATCCAAATGGTATCATAAACTAGCTCTCAGTGGGGAAAAGACTTTGTTGCTGACCCTTACCTGTCTCTCCCAGGTGGAGTCATTCATTCTGGACCAGGAGGACCTGGATAACCCCATTATGAAGACAGCGTCAGAGTTACTTTTGTCCAGCGCTACAGATGGAGTAGATTTGAGAACAGTTGATCCAGAGACACAGGCCAGACTTGAAGCTTTACTGGAAGCTGCAGGTATGACTGCATTGTTTGAACTCAGCTCGCCATACTTCTTGACAAATATAAATATGTAATTAATCAGTATGTCATTAACCACACCCATTTTTATACAGCCTGTTTTAATTTGTGCTTCAACATACAGAACCAGCAAACGACACCTTTCTACCTCAGTCTTTTCCCCATATCCATTGCCAGGCATTTAAAAGTGGAGGCCTTATGTTTTTTTGTTTGTTTGGTTTTTTTTAAGGCCTGAAATTGTAATAAGGAGAAACTGTTGGTTCTGTAAGTGTCATATCAGCAGATAGTTTGAAAGTGATTTGGATAAATTAGTTCAATTAGAACTTGTAATCTCAGAGTAAGAAGGTCTGTGTAGATTAATCCATTAGGGCTGGGTGTCCTGGCCTCGTTTGGGCACGTGAACATTACCATGCAGATTAACGCTGGAACACGCTTGAGCCTCCACAGCATGCACAGAGCTTGTGTTGAACGGCTAATGGCTAATCTCATTCTATTCCCCTTTCTCCCTGGCTGGTCTAAACAGTACAGCTAGGAACTCACGCTACTGGTTTACTTGAGATCTCTACAACTATGTACAATAATAAAAAATAAGTTGTTTATTTATGTTTTCATTGATTTGTTAGCTTATTTGTATTGTTTTTATATAAAATTAGCAGAGAGGAGTAGCGTTTATATGAAATGATTGTGGCAAAAAGATCTGTACAGCCTCCTTTCATTCCCTGCATGAGCAAACTAGCCTAATACCAAACCTGTCAAGACCATCCACAAAGATGCCAAGTGTCTGGTGAGATTGGTGGAATATTGACTTAGGCTGTTGTTTATTGCAAAATATATCTAAATATGTTGGTATGGATTTATTATTTGGGCTTATTTGGAGTTTTTCCTATTTGTTTTACATGTTGTCCACACATAGGAAGGTATATGTAGCATTTTCAATGCATTTTGCTATGTCATTCACACGGAAACTCTGCTCACTAGAAGTGGAATTTTTGGAAAGCTCTTTCAAGTGTAAACAAGATAGGGTACCGCAAACACAACGGTGTCCACTGACAGCTGCTAAGTTTTAAATTGAAAATACATTTGTTTGTAGTCTGAAATGCCCTAAATGGGGAGAAAAGAGCAGCAGTTTGCGCAGTGTTTGATAAAGATATATGCACTTTGAAACTAAGTGTGATATATGGGAATTAATCTTCTTATTTTCCAGTCCATTGCTGTGGATTGTGATACCAAATTAAATTCTTTAATAGATATGACCTTATCTTCCTTAGCTTGGTTTTTTTTTGTAATGTGCCCAAACAGTCTGGTATAACTTTTTCAACAAATCTGGTACCAAAGATTTCAGGTATATAAATTATACCATGTAGAGCAAAACCTAAAAAAATAGCCCTGGTGTTATGCCTAAAACTACTGCTGCCATTGTCAAGGTTTTATTACGTTACTAACAAAGGGATTGATATAACATTTAAAAAAATGCCAAACTTTGTTTCATCGCTGTAGCCATCTGGATGGAGACTAAACAAAGCTGTCAGAATTGATACTTAGTTGCAAAAGCATCGATGCCTACAGTGCCATCTTTGCCACCTCTTGTTGACACCTGCACACAGGACTTCTTATCACAAGTAGCTGAAATAGTGGATGTTCCCAATTCTTTTGGAGGAATTTTGAGAGGTCAATAAAGCTCCCATTTCATTAACATTGATGTATGAAACAGTTGCCATAAATGTTAACCTGGTCAGCTCACACTTTAACATTAACTGTTAAACTGTTAGGTATTTTCTCGATAGTCACCTTAGCCATCTGTTGTCATTAAAACTGGCTATGGTTAATTATAAAACAATAATGTCAATGTTGGAGCTAGGCAGCAAATGTTATCAGTTCTGCTTGCTTAAATTGAGGCGAAGAAAAGTGTTCTATTAAGTAGACAAACAGTGACAGTCTACCTTACCATCAAAAAATATGGCGGTCACCATACTGTCTTTTTTTTAAAAAAAAAAAAAATTCTATTTTAGGAGGGGGTGGGGGTCAAGTTATGTTGCTGTATTTTTTTCCATTATGTCAAACATCTGCCTCCAGCCTCTCTCTCATTCACTGTTCACACTGCTCTGCGTTAGTCTGGATCTCCTTACATCCTCAGCTGTGCGCTCCAGAATTGAAACCCATCTAATTTAGCTGCTCTTTATTTGCTCAGATTAGTTCTCCACACTCTGCAAAAATGCTCTGCACATTCAGCAACCCAAATTCTGCATGTGTCCTTAATTAGCTCTGTCAAGGCTCAATATTCCATCTGTGACCCACGGTTTTCTACCTGCTGAATTAATGACAGCAGATGGCCAATGTGGTTATTGGGTAATTGCTAATAGTTATTAGGGGTGGGGGAAAAAAATCGATACTGTGTAGTATCGTGATATTTTGTTTGCTAATAATGTATCGATACAGGGACAGCAGAAATCGATATTTTGTTACTAAAAAAGTTTTTGTGGACTGGAACATGACTTCAGAGCATGTTGATCCTTTTTCTGAGCAAGAATCCTGACATTCCTTCACTGTCCAAATGTGTTTAACTTTTTTTTCGGCAGCAATAAACATGACAGTTTACTTATTTTAATTTAAGACATGTTTTATTTTAATTAAGTTTAAAACTTTTTTATTTAATGTAAAATTATATTTTGTTTTAATTTACTTTCAAATTCTTCAGTTGCTGAATGGGTTGCATAGTTTTCATAAATGGCATAGTTTAGAATAGCTATAATTGTACCAGATGGTTGCATTCAGTTAAGTTGGACTAGACTGTAATACAAACTGTTCAGTTTGTCACCAATAAAACTGACTGAAATGAGAGAAAGACTGAGTGTGAGGCTTTGTTATTAAATAAAATGAATATTGATAAAGTTTACCTTTATGTACAAAATCTGAATATCGCAAAATATTTTTAAAAATTGCAATAATATCGTATCGTGGGATGTATGGTGATTCCCACCTCTAATAGTTATGTGGCTAATATGTGCATTGGCCAGGTTAAGATTGAAGATCACTGTTTACTGCTTACATGTTGGTGAAACAGGAGCTTTATTGACCTCTTTAAAGTCCTCCTAAAGCGTTGTGAAATTTAACTTCTTCAGCTATTAGTGAGGGGAGGAGCTGTGTGCCTATCTGGCCACAGTGGCGCCGTGTGTCAGCTGGAGACAAAACACCACTGTCTGTATTGATATAGTTACAAATAAATGTTGTAATTTGATATTAGTTTTAGTATTGATTTAATATCTGAATATCATTTTGACAACTGTAATCTTACCCCTAATTGAGCGTAGTGGTATTTTGGCCAAATATAACTTTATTTATACATACATACATACTATTTTTTTTCTTTCTTTTTTTTTTTTTAAGGATTTTTTGTGGTTTGGTAAATTAGTGATTGCATATGAGAAATGGATTCAAAAGTGGTATGCAAGTTTGCCTTTTGGAGCTGTTAAAACATTGTAGTAAATGTAAACAGTTAAAGAGTGAACTGGACATATGACTTCTGTTATCGTTCAGCAGTTAAAATATTACCCACTTTTCTAACGTTTAGCAAACTGTAAACCAAACCATAGCCTAAAAATGAGTTGAACCGAGCTGTTGATCAGGAGAATTTTACACCCCTCCTAAGTAAATTGAACTAGCTTTACTAGTTGTGACATAGTAATAATTTATACTAAGCATACATGGTTGAGTCCTGCAGGGATGTCATATGCAAACATGAAATAAGTGTTTGATCAGGTTAAATATGCCAGTGGCAAATTCGGATTATTTTAGTAACTACATTAACAATTGTTTCTGTAGTTTTAATTAAATGTTCCTTGTTTTGTGTTATGTTTTATAGAGACTAAATGCTCAGACTTAATTACAAGAAATGCATGGTGTAAGACAAGTCGCACATGGATTATAAATGAAGGCTACTGTTACCAGTAGCCATACTTGTATGTACTTGCGTAATATCTCCCTTTCTCTTTACTTCTTAATGTAGATGTAGTGAAAAAATAAACAACAACAACCAAACAATTGTAACCTGAGAAAACAGAGTCGTAGTTAGGGAAGCAGGATGTTTACAGACGGGCACTACTGCAACCTTAGAGACCCTCTTGTCTTCAGTCCAAATTATATGTCCTCTATTTCCACACTTTGATTTTGCAGACTGTGGGGCAGATTCCTTGATATTCACTTCATTGATATAGTCCATCTTAAATGAATGGAAGCACAGTAGTGCTTTAATTCGAATTTGCAATGAACTGAACTGAGTTCATAGTGACACATTTTCTGAAGTTTTCCTAAACCCAAGTAATGATTTCTACAACAATGTTGTTTCATGTTTGTAATGTTCAGTAGTTTTTGTTTTTTTTTCAGTCTTGGCACAACTCAAAGAAACATTTCTGTACTACATGTCATAAAATCCCCTAAATTCATAGCAGCTGTACATTGACAAACCTAACTGATAAATTGTCAAAGTAAGATATTTCTTTAGTTTCCAGTGAATGTTGAGTCATTTCAAATACTTTATTTATTTATGTATTTTTTTTTTTTAATTTTTAGCTAACCAGAATTTTTATTCCTGCAAAGTTAAGTCTCAGTGGCATGCTATTGTTTGTTTTCTACCAAATCAGCTCACTGACCTTTTGCAAGTTGATCTTAATGCTAGATGTAAAAAAGGTGTTTTTGAAGCCGAACTCACCTTTCCCCAGCTTTTCTTCTTGCCTGCATAAAATTCACCCTTGTTTCTCACTCTTTGAGTCACATGATGTAAGAAATTGTTCAAATAATAACTACTGGGTGGCAGAATCTTTAACAGGGCAGCCAGTACAACAATTTGGTAACATAATTTGAAAAACTAATAAGACACTGTCACTGCTGCACGGTTCAGTTGCTTGCGAATTCTGAGCTTCACTGGCCATCGGTTGAGATGACTTTCCCTCCATCACAGCACTTTGAGGTGGACGAACGTCTGCCAGGTTACATTTATCGAAATGCATTCCTCCTTTTCAACATATCGGTTATTGTGGTACAACATTATACTGTAGAAGTAACATGCTAGGTAGCATCACAGTTTGCTAACAGTTTAAAGGTTTGCTCTTTTTTTTAGAAAAGTAACGGCAGATGAAGAAGAGGGACTGCAAGTGAAGTTTAAAAAAAAAAAAACAAAAACCCCACAACACTCAGACTTTTTCAGTAATAAAGAAAATTTTTTTGCTACGTTTTTGATCTCACTTTCACAGCAACAGGGTACTAGGTGAGGTAAAGATAACACATTACATGAACCTAACAGGTGTTTTTTTGTTGTTGTTTTTTTTCCCCCCCCAACAATCGAATAGTTTGTGCAACAAAATCTGGAAGTATAAGTTCACATGGTAATTGTTTCAAAGCTACACCTTGGTGTTGCAGTGGAAGTGAATGCTAAGGAGGCATGTGTCGGCTTTGTTTAGAAACGGAGGCAACAAAAGTGTCCGTACATATAACTGACTCTAAAGCCAGGAATAAAAGGTTTGATATTCCTGTTCTGTTTAATTTGGCTGTTATGGCATTAAAGTTTTTAATGTTATTTTGTTTATTATATATCTTATTATATATAAAAACTATAAATATCTACTTGCGCCGAAATATTTAATAATAATGATACCAGGTTACTGTGAAACTGCCAGACTCTTAAATAACCATTGTGCCTTTAAAAAAATATATATATCATGCCACCCAGCATTATGGCCAATAAAACCTTATTAGCAAATGTTAAACTGAACATTTAGACACTAAGAGTGAGAACAGGTGAGTGGCAGGGAACGTATTGTTACTGTTGGATGTAGGTCTTGACTGCAGTTTGTGGTTAATTCAAAGTCTGTTATTAATAAACAGAGGAAATCTGTAGAGGTAGCTTTTGTGAAATGCCTCCAAAATCCTAAAGCTTTGTTCTTGGCTTCTTCTATGCTATGTTAGCTCTTTTGCTAGCGCCCCATACACTGCTTCTGACCCGTGACATAGTAAACAGAGCATATAGCTGAACTTAATAAATCGTCCACATTTATTTACCTGCTGACACAGATACCTGGTCCAGCTGTTTGACTCAGGATGGGATCAAGATCAGTTCATCCTGTGGCGTTGTAGTTATGTCACATCCGGAGTTCTCTGGAAAGGCTATGCAAAAAATGTGGATTATGTGGAAAACCATTTGGAACATGGGATGGGCTGCAATGTGTGAAGGTTACCTTGAGTTTGTTTACAGCGATGCCCAAGTTTGAAGTGCTTAGGCTGACTTCTGTTTAAGCAGCAAGATAATGAGCTGCTTTATTTGTTGTCTCTTGTTTTTGTTTTTTTTAAAGATGTAAATCTATTGACTGTAATTGTACAGTGTATTAAACTGAATGAGGCGCATTGTTAGTCTAAGGCCTATCTGTTACATATGATGAAATAATGATGGATACCTTTATTTTGAATTTGATGTGAATTCAGTACAGAATAAGCTGGATCCAATGAGGAAAACGGATGCTCAAGCCTTGATTGAAGTGCTCTAATAAGCATTCAGCAGTCATGCACGCTTGCATGCACTGGCTGTAGTGGGCTTTGATAACCATCAGTACTGCTGCAAAGATGTAACTTGGGCTGTCTTATATGGGTAAGAAAAATTGTTCCTGTATCCTTCAGAGAGTCAAGGTAACACACTGTATGTTGAAAACTTGAACAAAGCTTGGTGTAAAAGTAACAAACATGATGTGCAGTAGAAATTGTGGCCTCTGAATGTGTGTGGTGACAGTGATTCATGCTACCAGCTCAGCCTTTTCCTTTAAGAAGATGGCCTTGTGGCCCCTTAATGTGGAAATGTCTGTGTCAGAAGTACCTTTAACCGCATGAAGCCACAGCCTCTGTAAAGTGATCACTGTAGTTGGGTCCAGAGTTTAAATAGGAGTTGCTAGTTATGAGTCAGGCTAGATTAAACAGGGTTTAACCAGTTGTGGTTTTCTTGTACTGTGCCAGGACAAGATTGTCAACCCCTCCCAACCCCCCTACAGGCCTGCCCTCACACAGTGTTTAACAATCTGGGTCCCAAGTACACTTCACTTTTTCTCAGCATTTCAGTTCCCACCTCTTGCATTTCTTCTTTTATGCACACAGCCTAAAAGAAACACTGTTGGAAAGCGCAAAGATGGCAACTAAGGAATGTATTTCAGGGCTAAAGTGGGGCATTTTCTTTTGGACTGCTGTTCTCTTATAGAACTTTAAGATTTAATAGAACTGATTTTACATGGAGGCAGCTGTTGTTGAGGAGGGTGTTGGTGCTCCAAGTTTGGGCTTGGTTACTACATGTATACCTTGAGTCAGTTCACTACACAGCAGGCACACTAGACAAATGAACTGGAATCAAGGGGTAAAATGTGCTTAGGCACATTATGAATTACCTTGCTGAGTGCACACTTGGTCTAAAATCAGAGGTTCTGCCTATCACAGTTAGTAGCCACAGGTCTGGAGGGTTGCGTCTATGCATGCATGCACGCACCAGGCATTGGGATAAAATCTGCTAATATGCTGTGGGATTAATGTGATCTTTGACTGCTAAGTGTATTTGGACACAAGTCCAAATTTTTATTTTATTTTTTATTTTTTTGCCGTTTTCCTAAAACTTTCAAAACTTCTAGATTAGCCCACAAAAGCTGATTTTATTTCTTTTGTTTATTTTCAATTTTTAACTTGAGGAGGTGATGATTTAGTAACGATGCTTAGTCATTGTAGCATCTACATAAGTGATTTAACATATCATTTAAAAACTTGATTAGGATTACAAGAAACTGTTAACCATCACAGTCTACACAGTGGTATTTCTGCCCTTTAGCCAGCATCACTAAAGGGGCAAATTTTTTTTCTAGCAGACTGACCAGATGTATACCACTTTATGCTTACCCCTGTTGCATGGTGGTGTCATTGAAAAATGATGTCATATCCGCTGGTGTCTGCCACTGTTTTTGTATCAGGTCAGCTGGTCGTGCACCCCTCAATTTTTGTAGCTTGGCATGTTGTATCTCTCTGCCAAGATCCCCCCCTCCCCCTCCCCCCAAATGTCTTTGCTTTTGGCTTTGACCTCTTCTCCTCCTACATTGGTGCTGTTTTGGTGGTGACACCTGTTGTTCAGGAGAATACTGCAGCAGCTTCCTGTGTTTTCTGGCAAGTGTAAATAAATAAAAATAAATAAAGGGAATGTAGAATGTTGCAGCAGTGCGGAGGGTACTCTGGTGCTGTGTGTCTGTGCAGAACAGTTTAGTTGTGTTTAGTTTTTCTAGTTTTCAGTTGTGGCACAGAGGGTTACTGGGAGAGGGTTTGGGGCAATGTTGTCAGTTAATATTGGCAACTTAAGCATTCGAAACTGTTCAATAAGCCACAATTTTTCAGACAGTTTTGAGAGTTGCAGACAGTTGAGACAACAAAAACTGGAAATATTGGAATGGTGCATTTTTGCTTGGCTGTGTTGGCAGCCAGGATTCTCAGTCTGTCTTTTCACATGCAGTATACATGTATAGAATATATCAACATCTGTGACTGTCCCATTCCTACAAAATGACGGATGGTGATTGTTAAAAAGACCAGGTTGTTATGGAACTCTGGATCTACATAGATTAAAGCAGAGATGATACTTTTATTTTGATAGTCTGGGGTCCACCCAGGTCCCAGTGTCATAAACTTTGCCATGAGTAAGTTGCATGAGGGTCTATCCAAACGTCTATGTGCCTACCTGAGGTTTTTGTGATTACGGCAACTTGTTGAATTTACATTACAATGCAACGACTGCGCATGCGCCTCAGGCGGCAGACTTTGAAGAAGTATAACAGGAATGTTGGCTCTCCAGTTGTCTTTGTCTGCAAAAGTGCATAATCCAGGTTTAACGCTTTTAAATTAAATTAACTCAAAAATCTTCTCCACCCCACACTGTGCCATCAAACACAGACCATGAATATGGGAACTACATATATTGTGAATTATACAAGTCCTAAGTAGGGCTGTGCGATATGACCAAAATCTCATATCCCGATATAAAACATCTATCGTCTGATAACGATATAAATCACAAATATTATATTTTCTGTAAATTCTGTCAATCTTGGGTAGGTGAAGTGTTTCCAGCTGGGCGTCATGTACCTGGAGTCGAGTGTTTTAACCGATGCATGAAACTACACATTTTTAGACATATGTTGTAATGGCCGCCGTTTTCTTTGTGAGTATTTATTACACGGCGTGCTGCAGGGAAAAGCCTGTTCTAACGTTTGAGTCTAAGGTTTGTTTTTTAGCACCTGACGGCTCTTTTTTTGGCTTCTCATCCGTCAATACTTTTTCACGTGATTCCGTTTATTTTGAAAAGTGTCAACAGGATCTTGAGCTTTATTGTGAAAGGTTTATGGGGAAAATAAACAAGCGGACATGCAATGGTTTTACCGTCGTTGTTGCTAACAACAACCCATAAAAACAGGCCCTTGTCCGTCCATAGTGTGGTTATATTAAATACAAGAGAAAGAGAGAACTTTAAGAAATTAATATAGCCACTACAGTGACCATCAAAACGATGAAAAAATATTGCCGTAAACAGTTTATTTTGCGACACCACAAAACAAACGGTAGCGTAAAATGAAACGATAGACGTTTTTATATCGTTATCCGATATATATCGTTATATCAAACAGCCCTAGTCCTAAGTGTCAGTATTTTTTTTTTATCAAAAATTGACTTGCACACCTACTATTTCATGAGTGGTGGCAGTGGTTGAGCTTAGCAAATGAATGAAAGTGAAGTGACCACGTAGGAATGCACCAATTTTTTTTTTTTTTTAATCCATTGTAGAGGGGGGGTCGGTGAATGGTGAAAGTTGTCTAGTGGACAAAAGGTTACAATAAATATTATACATGATACACATATCACATAAGAATCATTTAAAACTGTTTATCAAGTTCTTTTATAATCAAGTTAGATTTAAATTATTATTAATTATTTAAATTAAATTATTCCTTAGAACTAAATGTGTGTAGACCTTTTTTTTCCAGAGCGCTCCTGTTGGAAAGTCTCAGGATTGCAGCAGCAGCACTTTTGGGATCACCAGTTTATCAAAACATAATTGTTTCTAGCAATTATCCTGTTGTGTACTTTTTAAGAGTTGAAACCCTTTCATTTTCTGTCTGGGGTTCCCTTGTTGCTCTGTGTGGGGAAAATTATATCAAAAGAGCTTGCTTTCATGATGCTGCTGCAAATACAAAGCCTAGTTTATTACAGTTACATCCTCAGATTCAGTTCCTGCCCCTTTGTCATGTCTTGGCAGTTACTTGATCCTTTTCTTTTTCCTCCTACAGGAGAGCCACCATGATTTTGCACTCAAACATTATACTGAAAAACTGGTTTTAATAGATTAGTGGCTGCTCTTATTCCACATTACCCAGACACCAGAGACTTTACTGGTACTGCAAATGTAAGTTCATGAAATAACGAATGACATGCAATTAAATGTTCATTTGAAGTAAGTTGACTTAAAGTTTACGTACCTAAACGCACAAAGAAATAAGTGGTGTAAAATAGTTTCTGCTTAGTTTAACAACATTAAGATGAGCTCATGCTCATCCCATTCTGAGATTTTTAAGATCTCTGGCTCTCACTAGCTAGTTTAATTCTACATTCAGACCTCTTAAATGAGGGGAAGGGCGGGTTGCTCAGATGTAATTGATGGCCACAAAATATCACACTAAGTTATTAGCCAGCGCTTACCAGCAGTATTATTGGTTGGTTTTACCTAGAAGGCAACTCATTTTCTCTGAAATGGTACTAATGGTTTCGTCTGACGTATTGTTAGGATAGCTTACATTTTGATCTAGTTGTTGATTTCATTGCACGTAAATGCTTCAAGAATGATTCCTGTTAGACTGGTGTCGGTGCCAGTTATGTTTTCAGTAGGCATTTGGTGTATATACACTTGTCCTGATGAATTTTATTTTAGTTTAACACGATAAAAGATAGATGGTGTTGTACGTGTAAACATGGCAGTGTTGTAGGTGGAGCTGAGCAGGAACAAGTGCTTATGTGTAAACACAGCGAAGAAGGTCTTTTAAATTGATGTTGTGACTGAAATTCTTGACTCATTCACTACTTCCTGCTCTGTTTAGTAGTTATATGTAGAGGATTATACACAGGAGAGGGGATTTGGTGACGGCTGATATCTAACCTATTTATTCCTGTTTAGTGAATGAAGTGCTTGTGTTCTCAGAGGAAAAACACGATAAAGTAAAACATTAATGATCAACTTCCTTGACCTCTTTCCTTGTGCATATGAGACTGTTGTGAAATCTTTGTCTGAGAGCGGTGCTAAGTTTAGCCCGAGTCAGTGGTGAGAAAACACAACCTTAAGGACTGAAGCTCTCTTGTGCCTGGTTAATGGATGGGTTGAAGTTGAGGCCGAAAGGTTTAAAGCCAACTTTATTTATTTTTTTTCCCTATTTTCCCTTCATTTTTACACACGTCTGTAAAATGCACACTGTTACTCCTCTCACAAGTGGTTTGCTGGTTTGGAAATGTTCATTGTTTTCCCTTGAGAGATCTTCCTCCGTAGGTCATTAGCAAAAGCAGTTGTTTTCATTTTGCTGCTGCTTGCCTTGCACTCTGGTCATTGACTTTTCTTCTTTTTCATGACAAAATAGACACACAGACTTTTTTTTCCCTGTCATATTGCATTGTGTTTTCTTCAGTTCTTCTCTTGCTTGCTGGCCACTGTTCCTAACACACCATTTTCTCTCATGGTCACTGCTTTTTACCCATCTATAATTCACACAGGATGAGACAGTTTTCTCTTCGAACATTAACAGCTTGAATCTACATTGGTTCGTATACACTACTGATCACAAGTTTGGAACGAATCTGAACGTGCTAAAAGATTTAAATAAGCATGAAAAGAAGAGAAAGGATCTTATTTTCATGTTCATTATTTAACCTTGAAGTATTTGAATTAAAGCACATCAATTGTGAGATTGGTCCATCTGTCAGTCAAGGTAGAGGAAATGTGTCTAGGAAAGTGTGAGATTTGAACAAGAAAAGTTTTATTTCCAAACTACTTGTTTTAATAAAACACCAGTTTGCTGGTATTGTTATAATGAAATCACCACCAAAGTAATGCTAATTGTCAGTCCTATTGTAGGACGCTAGACTGTAACATACAGGAAGTGCACATAATATTAAACTAATTTAACTTGAAGTCATTTTCAAGAAGCTTGTCTTTACGGCAAAATTATATCCAGTAAATATCAGAATTTCTCAGCAGTGTCACATTGCAGTTCATTTAATGACTTAAGGAAAACTGCAAAATTATGACTCCAAACCTTTGAGCCTTGGTGTATACAACAGCTTAATTTCACTGGTATTATTGTTCTGAACACAAAGTACTGTGCAAACGTCTCAAGTCATTTCTTTTTATTTTGTTTCCAATGAGCCAAGTGTCGTGTCATTTTTTAAATATATATATATATATATATATATATATATATATTTTAAATAATCTTGAGCAATAGGTCTCCAGGCTTTCTAAATGGCTCCGTTTGACATTGGCCAGTACTTGTACCTGATTGTTTTACAGAGGATTTGTTTTCCTCCAAAGAAGAGATTTGAATGTCCTTCAAGAACTATTAATGAAGACTACTTACAGAAAGCCTGACTAATGGTTCCGGCTGTGTTTGGGGAAAAAATGGCAAATACTGACTTAAAAACTCGTTACATTTGTACAAACTATTTGTTATGTTTGTACATCTCAATAAATTGCTGCACCTTTTTCCCGTTTTCCTAGCCCAACATAAAGAAATGAAGACTGACTTAAGACTTTTGCACAGCGCAGTAGATACTCCCATTATTCCCTTTTTATTGTGTACCTTACTATTTGATAAAGAAATTGCGACTCTTAGGTGGTTTATTGAAAAAAGATATATTAAGCCACATTAACAAATGCTTGTGTTTTCTGTGTGATTTTCTTTTTCTATTCATTTTTAAATTTTTATTTTATTTTTTTATTGATTTTTTTCCCTCTTTGTGTTTGCTGCTACTAACCCTGGATTGGATTTGCTGGACTGGACTTGCTTCTTCATCTGGTCTGGTGTGGTTGTGCTCCCCTGTGGTTTGCATTGCCCTATGCACCTCTGCCCTTTTGGTGTTCGGCAGGCATCGGTAAACTGTCCACTGCCGATGGTAAAGCTTTTGCAGACCCCGAGGTGCTACGGCGACTGACGTCATCTGTGAGTTGTGCCCTGGACGAGGCCGCAGCCGCCCTCACCCGGATGAGAGCTGAAAACACACTCAATGCCGGCCAAGCAGACAAGTATGTATCTCGCTCACACCATCAACTCACTCTCTGCTTCATAAACAATATATATGAGCATGCATGTGTGTGTCTCTTTGCTGCCTGGAAGTAATGGTGTTGTTGTGAGGGGTGTGTGTGTTCACCTGCCACAGTGGCAGTAATTGTAGCAGTCTGGTTATTTTCAGCCGTAGTTTAGCAGAGGCGTGTTCGGATGGGGATGTCAACGCCGTGCGCAAATTGCTGGATGAGGGCCGGAGCGTCAATGAGCACACTGAGGAAGGGGAGAGCTTGCTGTGTCTCGCCTGCTCGGCTGGCTACTATGAACTTGCACAGGTATGGAAGAGGTTAGATTGGTGTCCGGATTAAGTTACTGCTAAATACTTAAGGGCCTGTATTCCTTTGACAAGCCTATGAATATATATATTTTTTCTTCTTCTTCTTTTTTCTATTCTTAGGTTTTGTTGGCTATGCATGCCAATGTGGAGGACAGGGGCATCAAGGGGGATATAACACCACTCATGGCTGCTGCTAGTGGAGGTTATGTGGACATTGTCAAACTACTACTTGTCCATGGGGCAGATGTCAATGCCCAGTCCTCTACTGGTAAGACTACTTTAACTTTTCTATTTATAAACCATTTAATGTGACTTCAAAACACACGGTATATTCTCACTTCTGTCTTTCAGGCAACACAGCTTTGACGTATGCATGTGCCGGTGGCTTCGTGGATGTGGTGAAGGTGCTGCTCAAAGAGGGTGCTAACATTGAGGACCACAACGAGAACGGACACACACCTCTCATGGAGGCGGCCAGTGCTGGCCACGTAGAAGTGGCCAGGGTACTATTGGAGTATGGCGCTGGCATCAACACACACTCCAATGAGTTCAAGGAGAGTGCTCTCACACTTGCGTGCTACAAAGGTCAGTACTTAAGTATGGAACTTGTATCCCTAGGTTAGTTTTTATGTTGAGGGTTTATTTTTAGAAAGGAATAAACGTGCATTGTCCTTTTACTTTTTTAGTTGTTATGCAATTTAGCGACTTGGGATAATACTGTTGTAAAATAAAGCTCTTACATAAGTTCTGTTAGCTATCCTAACAGTCGGCTACTCTTTAAAATTGAGCTGGTTATTTTATTTTTCCTTTTAATGAAATGTTTTTTAAAAAAAGTCTACATCTTAAGATCAGTAAAATTGCTGTACTTGCAGTTGACTCTGAACTCATCTAACTTGCTACTTTTCCCCCAGTGGCAGGTTACTCCCATAACCTTGTTCAAAGGCCTGTAAAAGATTAATTACATTGATTTTGTTTGTCCTCTGCAGGTCACTTGGATATGGTGCGTTTTCTCTTGGAGGCCGGAGCAGACCAGGAACACAAAACGGATGAGATGCACACGGCGCTGATGGAGGCCTGCATGGTAAGCATCTGACCTAAAACCTCACTTGACATTTCACACCCCAAACCACTTGTTATGACTTTGTATTTGTAACTATAAACAGACAGTGCATACATTGAAGTAATCGGCATGGTCAAGAATGAATTGCTTTATATATCTTAGACTCCCTTTTGTGTCTCAGTACAGCTCAAACAAAATAAACTTTAATATTAAATTTTAAAAAAAATAACATCAGAAGCATAACAGCAGGTCTTATTCAGTGTCCAAACCCAACAGAGTTCTGTTAATGGTTGGGTACTCGCATGGTTAAATGGGAGAAAAGTGGACTGAAAGATTTTAATAATTTACACCATCTCCCCCGTGCTAATTGTTTTTTATCTTGTTTGCAGATTAGTCGTGCTAAATAATTGTGGAAGGGGTGTGCAGTTTTCTGTAAACATTAATTGTGCTATTGTCGATGGAACTGTACAGCAAGATTTTAGATGCCTTTTCCATCAGTCTGCTAAAATGTCACTTTTCTTCTTTCTCGTTTTAAACACTTTTTCAAATTGATGGTTTAAATTCATGTAGCTTGACTAGAAATTGATACGTGTATTTATTCAGGTGCTTATCTCTATATTCTCTGTGTGTCTCGCTGTCCCAGGATGGCCATGTGGAGGTGGCACGGCTGCTGTTGGACAGCGGCGCGCAAGTCAACATGCCAGCTGATTCCTTTGAGTCGCCCCTTACCCTGGCAGCTTGTGGAGGACATGTGGAGCTGGCAGCCTTGCTTATAGAGAGAGGAGCCAACTTGGAGGAGGTATGCAAAGAGACACTTTAAAAACAAAACGGAAAAAAAATTGTATAGCTGTAGATAGATTTGCTGTGAAGATATACTATAAATGCTCCAAACCAAAAAGTGTCGGTCCTTTTAAACAAAAGTGTTTGCTTCCAAAATTGGGAAATGGCTAATTTTTCACTGTTATCTAAAATGTAAATGACAACATTGATGTAACTGGCTAAAGGCAGTTGGATGAAAATTTCCATCCACATAAACACAAGTCAGGGTTGTGTCCGTGTAACCTGCGAGTCATTTTCACCTTATGTTTTCTTATCTGATGATGCTTCTGTTTGTGTCCAGGTTAATGATGAGGGCTACACTCCCCTGATGGAGGCAGCCAGAGAAGGCCATGAGGAGATGGTAGCACTGCTGCTGGCTCAAGGTAGCAGCCTTTGTTCTTGCATCTCTGAAACACCATAAATAAAAAAAAAACCTAACAATTTTGACATGATCACAGTCGGTTATCATTATGTTTTCCCATTTTAGTAGCTGAATATAACAAAACTGTTCTTGCTCTGTCGTTTAGGTGCTAACATCAATGCCCAGACAGAGGAGACCCAGGAGACCGCTTTGACCCTAGCATGTTGTGGAGGCTTTTTAGAAGTGGCTGACTTCCTCATTAAGGCAGGGGCAGACATTGAGCTGGGCTGCTCTACCCCGCTAATGGAAGCTGCACAAGAAGGCCATCTGGAATTGGTGAAATACCTACTGGCTGCAGGTGGGCAAGGAAGAAGATGCAGCAATGGTAGAAAGAAAAGACACATCAAAAATGTCTTAGACTCTTGAGCTCACACTCCTGTAACTTTTTCTCGTTCAGGAGCAAACGTTCATGCCACGACGGCAACTGGCGATACAGCACTGACGTATGCGTGTGAGAACGGACACACTGATGTGGCAGACGTGCTACTGCAGGCTGGAGCCAATTTGGTACGCCGTACTCTTAAATCCTCTTAGTCACTTATGATTTGCCCTGCTTTTAAAAAAAATGTAGTTACATATACATTGGTTCAAGTGACAGCGGGGCAAGAAAAGATGTGTAAAAGTTTTTTGTGTGTAAATGTATATTGATTGAACTGAGCATCTTCTATTGTGTGAAGCAAGACCTTTACCTTGTAGAACTTGCACCTACAGCAGCAGTTTTCAAGATGAATACAGATTATAGCCATTTTGTTTAACTTCTGTGTTGAACTGAACAAATCCACTTCATCTTTTTCCTTTAGGAGCATGAGTCTGAAGGGGGACGGACACCCTTAATGAAGGCAGCGAGGGCAGGGCATCTCTGTACAGTGCAGTTTCTTATCAGCAAAGGTGCGTAACTGAGTAGCTCTTGGATTTAAATACAAGTATTTGAGGGGGAAAATGCATATCTAACCTCCTGTAGAGTTAGAGAATTGCCTCTCTTGAAAGGGGAAGTAGATTGTTTATATGGGCGGGTTTTGTTTTTGTTTTTTCTGCACATCTGTCACTTAAACTATGATTAATTGAAGTGAATAAATGTCATTGCATGAAGGGATGAGAAGTTTAAAATTTCACCTGAAAATTGTTTTTTCCACCAGTACACTTAGTGTAAGACCAGCAATTGTTATTGTGTCCAGGTTAATGATGAACCACGTTATTGAATATCTGGCTGTAGATATGCATTATCATTACTCCATTACTCTTATAATATATGCATTTGTCTTTGTCTGTGTTAGGTGCTAATGTGAACAGAGCCACTGCCAATAATGATCACACGGTGGTTTCTCTGGCCTGTGCTGGAGGACATTTGGCTGTGGTGGAGCTGCTGCTGGCGCATGGGGCGGATCCTACTCACAGACTCAAAGTAATGCACCCAGTCTGGATTAACACCAGCTGCTTTAATAACGATTATGCTCATTTGCATGTGTTTAATGATAATGCTGATAGAGAAAAACATGCCATATTTTTTCTTTGTAGGATGGCTCAACCATGTTGATAGAAGCTGCTAAGGGTGGCCACACCAATGTGGTTTCCTACCTGTTGGACTACCCCAACAACATCCTGTCTGTCCCAGCCCCAGACCTCTCTCAACTCACTCCCCCATCGCAAGATGCCTCTCAGGTATATGCAGCAACATGATACCCCTCCTTTTTTTCTTTTTTAACTATCATTCTTGCAAGCATGGCTGTTTTCTTTCTTTTTTCCCATTGCTTTAACACAACATATCCTCTGTCATAACAGGTTCCTCGTGTCCCATTCCAAGCTCTCGCCATGGTAGTGCCCCCTCAGGAGCCAGACAGAACCCCATCAAACATCGCTACGCCCCCACCTGTCTCTAGTAAAGGTAAACTGTGCTAGGGGCCCGCTCGGTATACTTAAAAAGTTCTACTTACAAAGTGCACACTTCACTGAGCTGTAGATATATTTATTTGGCCATCTTTAAATCTCAACATCTTTGATGTGTTTTGTTCAAATTCAGGCGTGTCCAAACAGAGACAAGCAGCCCTTCAGCCCGGTGTTCCCAGCTCTGTTGGCCGGGGACCTGAAGCAGAGCCTCTGCCACCCTTCCACTTGTGCCAGCCCCTAGAGTGCATTGTGGAGGAGACGGAGGGAAAGCTGAATGAACTGGGCCAGAGAATTAGCGCTATTGAGAAAGCCCAGCTACAGTCGCTAGAACTCATTCAGGGGGAGCCGCTCACCAAAGACAAGATTGAGGAGCTGAAGAAGAGCCGAGAGGAGCAGGTATAATCCATCATCCACTTAAGATCTGATCTCATTTTGATCTTAAGTTAGGTAGCCTTTAACTTGTAAGCTAATTGACCCTTCAGTGCTTTTTTTCCCCCCCGTATGCATAGCAACATATCACAAGTTAGTCAAACAAGGATGTGACTCTTCCTTAGGTTCAGAAGAAGAAGAAAATCTTGAAGGAGCTGCAGAAGGTGGAACGTCAGCTGCAGCTGAAAACACAGCAACAGTTCACCAAAGAGTACATGGAGGCAAAGGGCTTAGAGCAGCAGGAGGCTGGACAGAGCCAGGGTCCGGGCCCGGGGCCTGGATGTGCATCGTCTGTTCCAGTGCCTCTTCTCACCACAGCGGGTGCACAAGTACACAGTGGCTCTGACAAGGACGAGGAGACAAGCAAAGATGGGGAACAGGAAGAGCCGGAGGATGACGTCGAAGAGGTGAATTTTTCGTATTTGTTTTCTTTGTTTGAATAATGTTTGTTCCCTAGCACTGTCCTAACAGATCCGAGAGACTTAATATGCTCTCTGTATGCTTTCAGGAAGAGGAAGATGATGATGAAGAGGGCTCAGAGGATGAACCAGATGGAGAAGAGGATGATTACCCCAAGCTTCCTCAGGTGGACACAATCATGGGTCACAGGGATGGGTCGCAGTCACGACAGCAGCCGCCTCTTCCCCCTTCGCCACAGACCCAGCCCCAGCCGCCGCCTCCCCCTCTTCAGGCAGCCTTCGTTCCTATCCAACCTCTGCCAGACTACAACCCTGCAGACTACCCAGGAAGTACCAGTCCAGAGCTGCAGAGGGTACTAGTAGGGCAGCAGATGTTGGGGCAGCAGCAGCAGGGTCAGCAGCTGGCTGGGTTAGGCCCAGGAATGATACCTCAACAGGCTCCAGATGGGCTCTTGGTAGCTACACCTGCACAGACGCTCACAGACACACTGGACGACATCATGGCAGGCAAGTACTCAGAAGTTTAACTGTTGGGTGTGAGATGCGAGACTGTGCTCTACAAAGTTTTTTTTTCCTTTTTTTGGGGGGGGTGCTTACATTTGTTTTTGTTTCTTTCTTGCAGCTGTGAGCAGCCGCGTGCCCATGCTGAACACTACATCTTCACCCACACCCCTTTCCCAGCCGCCCACACAGACGCCCGCAAACATCGCCTCTCCCCCTTCAGTCCTACCCCTTTACCCCTCTGTTGACATAGACGCACATGTAAGCCAGTTTGACCTGACAGTATACATATTCTGATAATCCAAGTTAATACATTTATGTAAAAAGTAATATGCCCTGTTAAGAGAGTGTTTTCTTCACAGACGGAGAGTAATCATGATACGGCCCTGACGCTGGCGTGTGCAGGAGGACACGAGGAGCTTGTGTCTGTCCTGATTTCACGGGGAGCCAACATTGAGCACCGGGATAAAAAGGGTATCTTAGAAAGATGATTACAGTCTTCTGATAGTATGGCAGTCTGGAGGGTTAGAGTTTGATTTTAATTCAAAATAGTTTCATTTAACAAAGGACTCATTATTTCTGTTCTCTACAGGTTTTACGCCGCTGATCCTGGCCGCCACTGCTGGCCATGTAGGCGTGGTTGAGGTACTCCTGGACAAAGGGGGTGATATTGAGGCTCAATCAGAGAGAACCAAAGACACACCCCTCTCCCTGGCCTGCTCTGGGGGACGCCAGGAGGTATAAAACTGTTTCAGTTTACTCTCACAGTCATGACATTCCTATACTCCTGCCGCTAACTTCATTATTATCTATGTTGGTAAGGTTGTTGAGTTGCTGCTGCTGCGGGGAGCCAATAAGGAACACCGCAATGTCTCAGACTACACGCCTCTCAGCCTGGCTGCCTCTGGGGGTTATGTCAACATCATCAAAATACTCCTCAATGCTGGTGCCGAGATTAACTCCAGGTGAGCAACAACTGATACCATACATGTAGCATTTTCTCTGTTTTACGCTTCTTTTCTAAAGACTATTTCACTCTTTTTAGGACTGGCAGTAAACTGGGAATCTCTCCTCTGATGCTGGCAGCTATGAACGGTCATGTGCCAGCAGTGAAGCTGTTGCTGGATATGGGTTCAGACATCAATGCCCAGATTGAGACCAACAGAAACACAGCTCTGACCCTAGCCTGCTTTCAGGGGCGGGCTGAGGTCGTCAGTCTGCTGCTAGATCGCAAGGCCAACGTAGAGCATCGTGCTAAGGTGAAGACTTGTGATCACATATAACAGGACTCTGCGGCCACATTCAGATAGTCAAATATCTCAGGGAGGTTTCTGAGTCGAGTGCACTGTGACGTATCTGCAGGGACACCTTAATAAGAGCTGGTTGAATTAGCTTAATAATAAGGGAAGTTATTTAGTGCTTCCTTCATTGCCTTCTTTAGCAAAATGAACATGGTTTAAGAATGGAAATGAGACAACAAAAGAAATCATCTATATATTTTACTTCAATTACAGATGATCTAAAGGCAGAGTTGAGAAACTAGGAGTAGATGGAACAAAAATCAACCATCACAAGCATTTCACCATTTAGGTTCCTGTTTGTTTAAAATCTGAGCAATGAAGTGACATTTTTCTTTGTATGTAAAATGGATTAAACAATCCAATAAGAATAGACTGATTAAACTATTTGGGATGAGTTTTTGGTCCCATTTCAGGACCTGAGTTTCATCATAGCAGACTCAGAGTCCCAGCACCGCTACACATTTCTTTTGCTAAATCCTTAAATTCTTCTTTTCCTTATCCTATGATGTTTGTAAAATAGTAAAAAATAATTACAAAAGAAGGTGGGAAGTAATTTTTTGGGACTGGTTGACCGCACCCATTATCTTCACCATGGTTGAGCTAGGATTTACTTATTACACGCATATCCATCCTTTTCTAGAGCTTGACATAATGGTGTGTGCTGACTACACAACCTGTTTATTATACAACCTTGAGCCCCCTAACTTCTCCCACTGACTCCGTGTCATGTATGAATTATTGGACGATACAAACACTATTTTTATCCTTTTGGGTTACCCTCTTGGCCTTCTTAATAACTAACTGATCGGTTTAAACAGACTGGTCTTACCCCGCTGATGGAGGCAGCATCAGGAGGTTATGCAGAGGTGGGCCGAGTGCTGCTGGACAAAGGCGCCGACGTCAACGCTCCCCCTGTTCCTTCATCCAGAGACACTGCACTCACCATTGCTGCCGACAAGGGCCACTACAAGTTCTGTGAGCTGCTCATCAACAGGTGAGGACTGTTTTGAGTTAAATCTCACTGTGATTCATCATTTAAGGGAATTGGATTGAATGCAAGTTTATTTCTTAGTGAAGCAGACGTTTTAAGCTACACTTTCTGTTTTTTTTTTTCTTGTTTTTGCTTTTAAAAACCAGATGCTTGCCATAAATTGTATTCAGTCTTCTAACCTCATTAGCAAGGTGGCTTTCATTAACTGATGATGGCAACAATTCTGTCTTATTTCAGAGGTGCGCATATTGACGTACGAAACAAGAAAGGGAACACTCCCCTCTGGCTGGCAGCGAACGGTGGTCATTTTGACGTGGTCCAGCTCCTGGTACACGCCAGTGCTGATGTAGATGCTGCTGACAACCGAAAGATTACCCCGCTCATGGCTGCTTTTCGTAAGGTGCGCAGTTGAAGAAGACCTAAGAACGTTGCTTTGTTCTGCTGCACTTTAGGACTACTGCAGTTACTAATTCTTTACTTAAAATTTCAGGGTCACGTGAAGGTGGTGCAGTATCTTGTGAAGGAAGTCAACCAGTTCCCGTCAGATATTGAGTGCATGAGATATATCGCCACCATTGCTGACAAGGTGGGTATTGTTTGCATTTCAGTCAGTAGTCACCTACAGCTACAGAACCTACAGAACCTTTAGAGGAATATGCAGAGCTAAAACTCCAAATGTGACCCTGCAGGAGCTGCTGAAGAAGTGTCACCAGTGCATGGAGACCATTGTCAAAGCTAAAGACCAGCAGGCTGCCGAGGCCAACAAGAACGCTACGATTCTCCTCAAGGAGTTAGACTTGGAGAAGGTAATTTCAGTCACATGTGATAGTGTTTTAGGAGGTAAAAGCATTTTGAATAAAAGGCATGGATAGAAAGAGATTTTATGACTCTTGCAGTCTCGAGAGGAGAGCAAGAAGCAGGCTCTGGCTGCCAAGCGTGAGAAGAGGAAGGAGAAACGCAAGAAGAAGAAGGAGGAGCAGAAGAGGAAACAGGAGGAAGAGGAGGGGCAGAAAACCAAGGAGGAGACATCTGAGATGCAGGAGCAGAAGGAGGATTCAGCTGAAGGTATTGTTTCATTGAAACTTTTAACTCAGAAGTATTTTCATGACTTGGATACATTTTAACTAGAATCTTGTGGCCTGATTCTTCCTAACGCCTGAATTTTACCCCTCGCCTTCCTCAGAAGCAGAGGTTCCAATTGAACCTCCGAGTGCAACTACCACCACCACCATTGGCATATCTGCCACCTCCACCACTTTCACTACAGCTTTTAGTAAGAAGCGAGCGAGTGTGGCCACTACCCCAAGCACCAATCGGAAGAACAAAAAGAACAAGACCAAGGATTCGGTGCCCAATGAACCCATCATATTGCAAGATCCGCAGGTGAGCACTACTCTTTTTAATCTGCCCTGTTTTCATCTCCAGCTTTTCCTAAAGATCGAAGAGGGGGAAATGACAATGTGTGCATTTCTTAACAGGTTGCACTAGCGCAGCACAAAGCTGACAAGAACAAGATCCACGGCGAGCCACGGGGTGGGGGTGGGGGAGTGACAGGCGGCAACAGTGATTCTGACCCCTTGGATAGCACAGACTGTGCCAGTGAGAGCAGCAGCAGTGGGAGCAAGAGTCAGGAGCTCAACTACCTCCCTGACCTCACCTCCTCCGGCACCTCCTCCTCTTCTTCCTCGTCGTCCTCTTCTTCCTCTGCCCCCTCTTCAGGAGCAGTCCAGGCCCTCCTGTCCGGCCCAGAGAAGAGACACAGTTCCCAGCCGCAGAGTGACGGCAAAGTGGAAAACAAAGTCACAGTCTCCATCTCAAAACCAACGCAAAAGTGAGTCTCTGATCGAGCGGGCACGTTTGTTGTTTGACATGTACTTTTGTGTGTAACTTTGGATCTTTAGACATAACAACTACTACTTTGTTGCGTCCTATCATGTCTGTAAGCAAACAGTCTGTCTGGTTCCAGAGCTGCAGATGCAAGCGACTCCACCACCAACTCCCTGCCCTCCCCGTTCAAGACCATGGCTCTTCCTGTCACCTCACCCAACAGTAAGCTCAGCCTCACGAGTCCAAAGAGAGGCCAGAAAAGAGAAGAAGGTTGGAAGGAGGTCGTCAGACGGTCAGTTTGAGTTTGACTCAATGTGTGGAAATTATCAAGAGCAATACTTACATTTTTGTTGTCCCCATTGTCAAATTTTACTTTTTTTCTTTTATTATATTATTATGTATACATCTTAAGGCAAGGCATTGCTTGCACACAAAGCCAATGATTGCATGTTTTTTGATTGAATTAAGAGACAGCTATAGTACAAACATTAATATCATCATTTCACGTGTTCTTTTGAAGATCAAAGAAGCTTTCTGTACCAGCGTCCGTTGTGTCTCGGATCATGGGTCGAGGAGGCTGCAACATAACAGCCATCCAGGATGTGACAGGAGCTCACATTGACGTGGACAAGCAGAAGGACAAGAATGGAGAGAGGATGATCACTATAAGGTAAAAGCAGCGCCCTCTGCTGGACTACAAAGCCATTACAGCTATCACCATATCACCACCATATCAGATGGACTATATGAAGGCTGCTCTTTTTTTTTTTTTTGGGAGGGGGGGGCGATGACGAAATACACATCTGACATTTAATGTGCGAAATATGCAGATTTTCTTTTGCTAGTATTTTCCTCAAGATACTCCCAGTTCACAAAGAGGAGGTGGAAGAGTGAGATATCATATAAGGAGTCTTTTCAAGACATTGCATTTTTTCAGGATAAACGCAAGAAGCATATTTTGGGATTGAACATGCAGACGTATGCAAAGCTTGCCTGTACAGCTCTACATAGCCTGCAAAACAGCTTTGCCTCTAGTGCTACATATGAACAGCCATGTTATTTTGAAAGTATGGGTCAGCCTCTTTAATAGATTTAATAGACTGCTGTCTATTCACATCATGGATGCTTAAGGCTGAAATGAAAATGAGTCATTAAAATGACTTGCGAAATTGCGGCGAGCTATATTCAGTGTGTAGAGGGAAAATAAGCACATCTAGAAACTTTACTTCCTCTTTGGTATAGTTTTGCAGCTTAATGTTGTGTATTGAGCTTTTCTGGGTTTGGTGTCTTGTATGAGGTGCAGAACCTAGAGCTACAGTTGGTGTGCAGTTATTTGGCAAAATAATAAATAACATATTTTTAAAACCATTTTTTTGCCAGTTTTTTTTTTTTTTTTTTTTTTTTTTTTTTTAAGGACATATTTTTGAATAAGCATATTCTGGTGTTTGGTTTCAGAGGAGGCACGGAGTCTACAAGGCATGCAGTCCAGCTGATCAATGCTCTGATCCAGGACCCAGCCAAAGAGCTTGAGGATCTGATTCCCCGGATTCACATCAGAGCACCGGGCTCGAAAACGACCTCAGCTTCCTTCCCCAGTACCACGGGGGCCACCAGTGGTTCAACCACTGGGCCAAAGGCTCTAAGCTCATTGCCCACTTCAACAGGCGTCTCGTTCCAGCCTCCCTCATCCTCGTCTTCATCCTCTTCTCAGGCCGGGGGAAAGATTGGGAAAGGGCTGTCGTCAAACGTCAGGCAGCCTTTCCCAGTGTCCCTGTCCCTGGCATACACCCACCCTCAGCTAGCGCTCCTGGCTGCTCAGACCATGCACCAGATCAGGCACCCTCGTCTACCCATGGCGCAGTTTGGTGGCACCTTCTCTCCTGCTGCTAGCACCTGGGGACCCTTCCCCGTGCGCCCTGTGAGTCCTGGCAGTGCTAACAGCTCCCCCAAACACAGCGGAGGATCCAGTAACACAGGACCACAGGCCAGACCCAACTCGAATCACAGTGAACATAGCAGCACCGCAAGCTCAGGAGTCCCAGTCACAACCACCAATACCGCCACCACCAGTGCTCCCAACACATCCGCTGCTATAGCTACACCTCATACGCCTAACCCTACTCCATATAATCCCCAACAGAGTGTTGCTACGCCTTCCTCTGTCAGAAAACAGCTCTTTGCTCCAGACCCCAAGCCTGCCGGTGTCACACCTGTTTCTGTTTCGTTGCCTTCCAGTGGCAGTAGTACAGTACGAGGCACCAGCTCTCCCGCACATCACAGTTCCACTACAACTACGGCAAATGCTCCTCAGCAGCCAGTGGGACCCATTTCACAGCCCCCCATCCAGCCAGTTAAAACAGAGCCCAGTGCTGCTCTCCCTGCTGGAAAAGACAAGTCGTCTCTGCCCGTAGAGAGCCAGCCCGCTGCTGTCAGCGAGAGCAGCAACTCTGTGAGTTTCGCGGCCCCTGCCATGTCCTTAGCTCCAAAGCCAGAACCCCGCCAGCAGTTACCTCCCCCTCCCTCCTCTGTACCATCCACAGAAGTTCCACAGCCCCACCTCAACCCACAGCCCAGTTCTCACCTACCCACAGCACCTGCTGCTGTTTTCTCGCACAACGTCGCGCACCCCAACAACACCGTACCCCACTTCTCAGCACCTGCACCCAGAGTCTCCCATCGTATGCAGCCACCAGGGCCTTATTATTCCCTTTCTGAGCAGCAGCAGCAGCAAACACAGCAGCAACAACAGTCTGTGTTTGTACCCTTCAGCACTCACCAAGAAGCCCCAAAACAAACCCAAAACCCGACTTCCCAGCCAGCAAGTTTGCCTCCACAAGCTCAGACCCAAGCTCAAGCCCAGATCCCAGGCTCCCTTCAGGTCTCTGGTAATCTTGGAATGATGAACGGTTCTCAAATGCAGCATGTCGCCAGTGCAGGCAAGCCTCAGCAGATGCACCCCAACCTCGGTCATACAGGTCTCTTCGGTTTCAGCAGCATCTTTGATAACAGCAGCCAGGTACGTGTAAATAAATCTTCACAACTACAACTTTACTTGACCGTGCATTTACTTTGATAAGGGCACCATTCAGCTGCATTTTGATAGTAATCAGTTGTGCTTGCCTTTGCAGGTGGGAAACAATCCAGTGTGGGGTGCATGCCATTTGCCTACTCGATCACCCCCAGAGCAGTCTTTCTCGGCTCAGCAAGCGTACATGAGCATGGGCCAGATGGAGAATATGATGCCCCCACCTCCTCCAGACAGCTCAAAAGCCCCTGGCTACCGTTCCACCACCCAGAGGATGGTCAACAGCCCCATCGGTATGGCTGCATTTTTGTTTAATTCCTGTTCTTTGGGTTTAATAATCAAAACAATTATCAGAATAATTTCAGGAGAAATAAAGAAGGTGGCGATTACAGTACACATGCAACCGGATGTGGTGAATCTATGTTGACATGTAAGGTCTTATTTAAATTTAGGACTGTAAAGCTGACAGTCTCCTTCTATTGTCTGTGTCCTTAGCGTTGCCTAACTTTGCCACCGGGATCTCTGGCAGTCCTGTTTTTCTACCTGGTCATACAGCTGGCACACCCTCATTCAGCAGACAGCACTTTTCCCCCCACCCATGGAGTGCATCCACATCAGGTACCAGGCTCACACACTGCTTCTCTTTAATTCTTTTACATTTTAGGCCTTAAATGTACCCCTGCCCCCTTTTATAATCCCTTTAACATTAATTTAATATTAGAGAATTTAACAGCATTTTTCCAATGCTTGTTTTTTTTAAAAAAAATCAGTCTCTTAAAAATTATTTGGAAGTGCTCTAACCTAGGCTTTGTCTTTTTCCACCAGGTGAATCTCCTGTCCCACCTCCCTCCACGGTGTCCTCCTCTGCCCTTTCCACCTCAGCGGTTGCTTCACCTCCTCAGCCTAAGCCAGGCAGCTCCTCGCAACAGGACCGGAAGGTTCCCCCACCCATCGGCACAGAGCGGTTGGCCAGGATCAGACAGACGGGGTCTGTAAACCCACCTCTGCTCACAACCAGCTATACGGCATCAGTCGGACAGGGAGGCATTTGGTCATTCGGGGTTGGCAGTGGTTCAGGTAAGAGCAAATTGGGCCCGTGTGAGAGTTGAACACAGCCATATACAGAAATGGCTTCTCAGTAACTTTGGCGTCCAGCGATAAAACCGCCTTGTGTTGTTTTGGTACAGAGGCTATGTCTGGTTGGTCCCAGCCCTTGATGAACAGCCACATGATGCACCCGCAGATGCACGCGGAGCAATCGGCCTTCTCTCAGCACCAGCCCATGGAGCAGGACGACACGGGCATCGCAAACCCTGCTAACAACTACCACCAGCCGCAGCATTTGCCCAACAGTTACATGGATTTCCCAAAGGTAACTCAGAGTAACAGCTCTGACGGACTTTCAATGCCCATTTGTCTGTCTACTTGTGTTTTACTGGCTATCTGTGTCCATTTTGTCCAGGGGATGCCAATGTCTATGTATGGAGGAACCATGCTGCCCCCTCATCCTACCATGGCAGAAGGCCCAGGGGGGCCGATGTACAATGGTTTGCACGCTGGTCACGCTGGTGACCCTGCATGGAGCCCCATCATTAAAGTGGTCCCAAACAATGCAGATAACTCTGACCCACAACAGCAGGTAAAGTTGGCCTTCATTAAAATCAGACTTGCGACACTGGTGCAGATTTATGCCATTTTATAAGGAGCAGCATTTGACTAATAACCCCCCTGACCTTTCTCCTCTCTCCTTCAGGTGTGGACCGGTACCTGGGCACCTCATGTGGGCAATGTGCACCTGAACCATGTCAATTAGACGGCATCCTACAGCAATCAAACACACACAGCATGACCCACAGTGCAAACATGTAATACCAACTGACCGATACGACCGAATAAGACGACGAAAAAATTAACGCGTAAACTTTTAAACTTTAGTAGAGACCTGAAATGCAGAGTAAAGGTTGAAGAATTGGAAGTTCTCTTTGACGCCATTCTTTGATGTGCCTATCTAACGAGGAAAGAGGAAATTGGGCCAGAGCTGTTATCAGTGTCCCAATGATGCAAACACACACACGCGCGATCACCTGTTCAACAGGATCCATTCTCTGCGTAGTTTAGCGATTTTTGACTTTAAACCCGCGTACACCGTTCTTGGGCTGCGGGGTGGGGGGGGCTCAACATGAAGTAGCTATTTAAACTTGGCCCAGAACTAGATGATGATTACCTGAAGAGCGAAATCAGAACCTTTTAGAGTGGTAAATACATGTATAATTGTTTACATACTAAAAAGGGTTAAAATGAGAGTAAATTTCATGTCGTATAGTGGCTCTACTTTATGTAGCCTGTATTAATGTGAAATATTTACCTTAATATTCAATAAAAAGATTGAAAAATATTTGTGCTGAAGCTTTTTTGTTTATCTTTGTTGATGTATATGACTCCTGAGTCTTCAGTTAAGTTTTGGGTTTTTTTTTTTATCCACTAGATTTTTATTTTATTTTATTTTTTATTCCTTTTTGGGCTCAAGCTTCCTGACTGCATGATTTCTTAGGCAGACATTAAAGTATTTCATTCTAAGTGCTTTACTGAGGGGGAAAAGTGATTTTATGTTTGAGAATCAGTGAAGGTTGTACAATACTGCCACTCAGTGGTAAGAGTGGGGTTTATTTTGTGAAAAATTGAGAGCTATGTGAAACTCCCAATATACCGCGTAGCTTTCCTCCCTATAGCAAACAATTTGTGATTAAAATAAAATGTGGTACTTGAAGATTCGTTTAGATTTAATGTGTAGCTGTTTCATTGAGGCCAATGCATTGTAAAGCACATAAGGAATGTGCCACTGGAAAGTGAAACCTCGCATTCAGGAAAATTAGAACGTCCAGCAGTTTAGCTTTGAGTTGAAAGTTGTGTATTGAGAAGATGCAATAAAGTGTACTCTAAAGTAAAAAGAAGAAAAAGCGCAATTATATCTAAAGTAAAAGCACTTACTGCGCACAATCAGATATTGGATCATAATATTGCTGCAGCTGGGTATGATTTTAAATACTTGTATACTAAAATACTTGAATATCTGCACTAAGAGGCCGTGGTCAGTGTTTAGTCTAATTTGTTTTATATTGATGAATTTGTCCAAGGCATTCCTCTCTAACCAAGGTAGACTTCTTTTTTTTTTTTTAATTTAAAATATTTGGACCTTTATTGTGAAGCCGTGGAAAATCTTAACCGGAAGTGTAGTTTTTGGGATTTCCGGGTTGTCATACCCAAGGTAAGCATGGCGGCAGCAGCAACACCCGGAGTTGCAGAGCAAACACCCGGAGCAGCTCCGCAGAGAGCTGTGCCGTTTGATTTATCCCAGGCTCCACACATCGAAGGCTTCAACCCTTTGCCTAAAGTCAAAGATGAGACATTCAAGGAAAAGTTTGCGAGGAAAACCAAGGAGAACCCATTCGTCCCGATAGGTGAGTTACACAAGCGGAGAAAAGCGCTGCACTGTAAAGTCACAACTGCGGTCCGCTATGTCCTCTACTTCACACAACTATGTTAGCGCTTAAATATAAAACATAAAGGCTTGGGTGAGAGGTGGGCACGACATCAGCTGGTAACACAGCAGAGGTGTGTGGCTAGATCAACGTAACCTATGACATATTTCCCAATGATCTGCTTTCGGTACCGGAAATATTCCCGGAGCTCCTCCTCCAGCTGTGCGGCCGCGTCCTCTCAACCCCCGGAGGTCATTCTTCATATATTTTGTAACTCGTGGTCTGCACATTAAAACCTTAAATACATCAAAGCGTATTAAAAGCTCTTTTAAGTGGATAATGTAAAACCGGACAAACATGTTTGGGATATAATTGGACTGTATCTCACATTCTTGTTCATCTGTCAACAGTTATTTACGTAATTCTGTATCTGATATACTACTGTTGCTTCACGAGAGCTTTATTAAAATAGCCTGTGCTGTTTTCTTTCATCGTTACTCCCAAAATCATACATATAGTCCATTGATGCCTATGATATTATTGCTGATTCTTGTTTTGTGTTCCCTGAAGCGTTTAAGATTCTAATTTAGAAGCTGTTTACACTGAGGTCATCTGTTGTTGACATCTGTAGCAATAATGCTGTCATTAGAAATGAACAAAACTGTAATCCGTGGCAGTTCTCCCGTTATTTTACCGTTGACTGCAGCCACCCTGATAACTAAAGTGTCTGTGCCAAAGGAAAGTGCAGCTTTTATATCTCCATCACCCTATTCTACTTGATATTAGTTACACTATTCAGCCATGAGTTTTGCCTTGTCTATGGATCCAGTTAACTGTCCTAATAAACTGGGTTTATAAGCTATAATTTCTTTATTTTCCAGGTTGCTTGGGAACAGCGGGAGCGCTGATTTATGGTCTCCGTGCCTTCCATCAAGGGAAAACCAGACAGTCCCAGCTCTTGATGAGGGGACGCATCTTTGCTCAAGGCTTCACTGTAGTCGCCATTATTGTTGGCGTTTTTGCCACGGCTCTGAAACCCAAGCAGTGAAATGGATCGATCCCACATCTCTGCCATTGTCCATTCAGTGTATGGAATCGCAGGAGACTCCGGACTTCTTTAAATGAACTGAATAATGTATTGGGTCTTTAACATTCTTCAGACACATGTAAATGTCAGCATTATTTATTGCTGTTTAAAAACTGTGAATCACTCACAAAAAATGAATATTTTCGCTTCTTGCTGACAGTGTGGAACAGCAAAGTTGAATCGGCTTGTTACCAGTAAACAGGCTGGACTTCTTTAACACTACTAAAATGGTGTTGAAGCAAATTGCTGATAAATGTAAATTGTTTTCTTGCTTCTTGCTCATTTGGTGAGCTCTGCTTCAAATGTATCCCCCATACTGTTATTGTTATATTCTAATAAAATGTGACATTTGAACCTGGTGTCATATTTAAGATAAAGCACCATATCTTTGAGTTTCCTGGTGTGCTAACCTATAAGGTTATATTGACAAACTCAGTGTGGAAATTCGTTGTTAATGACTTGAGTTAGGCCCAAGTCCACCTTAAAACACTCAACAGAATAAAATCCTCCTAAGAAGACCTTCAGGTGTTATGTGTAGTTTAATAGTGTAAATTATACACTTTATAAAGTCACTTCTCAGAGAATTGTGCTAGCCAAGTTAAGCATGATATGTATAAAAGAAATTATGCTTAAAAGATTTAAAATATCTGTAAATAACCCAAACGTGGTCATAATATTAGCACTGACTTTAGAGCTACCTTAATTATTTGTCGCACATAAGGTGCTGGAAACATTCCTCAGAGACTAGACCAGGTGTGGTCTTCTGATCTGCATTCAGAGATGCTCTTCTGCATACCTTGGTTGTACCAAACAGTTATTCAGGTTACTGTTGCCTTCCAATCAGCTTGAACTAGTCTGGTCATTCTTTGTAAACCTCAGAGTTGGCTGTGTGGGGAAATCTCAGTAGATCAGCAGTTTCTGAAATACTCAGAGCAGCCACTCCAGCACTAACAACCATGCCACATTCAAAGTCACTTAAATCACCTTTCTTCTCCATTCTGATGCTCTGTTTGAACCACCTATCAAAGTTGCTTGTATGTCAAAATACAAGGGCATAAGGAAGCAATTATCACCAGTGCATTAAGGTGTCAACAGTCACAGCTAAGAATTGAAGACAAATCGGCTGAAGTGATCATACTACACTGTTTTTATTTTCCAGTTCCCTTTTAACATTCACTTTTTCACTATTCCTTAAATCCAAATAGGCAACATGTGAAACAATGTGAAGACATCGCTGTTGTAAATGACCCCGTGCATCATTTCTTTAAAAAGAAATTTAAAATTTGTTGGCGTAACAGAAAATGGTATAATATAGCAAAATAAGAAACAAGCCGTCAAATGTGTGAACTCTGAAAATTTCAATGAAATCTTTGGTTGTAGTTCAATGTTTCTGAATTTAGCTGAAATCTTGCCAAATTGAAGAGAAATTCATCCGGCTAAGTGCTCAAATTGTAGAAAGAGTTCGATCAAAAAAGGCCACGAGCTTGGGTATGTTATAGTGAAAAATATGCTAACTTAAAAACAGTAATTAGGGATATAATATAATACAGTGAACATGAATGTGCTTCAGTTAATGGTTTATAGTTGATGAGAGGCAAAACTGGTTACAATCTAATCTGTAACAGTGCTTAATCGCTAAGTGCTTGACTGTAATGCTAATTTATAAATTCAACTAAAAATGTGCATCCAAAATATCAGGAAGGCATGCAATAAAGTTGACCTAGTAACAATTTATAAGTTAAAGGAGAAAGGGAAATTACTGAATTTACAGTAACAATATTTTCTTAATATAGCAGTGATGAAGCTGACCAACTAAAGGATGTTGTAACAGTAATCCCTCCTCTCACACGAGCGTCAGGTTTAAGTATATTATTTGACTCTAACAGGCATCTTTAAAGGCAGGAAGTGTTTAAAGGTTATAAACATACCAGGGTGTTTTTCGTACACAAAAGGGCATACAAATCCTTCTGATGCAAAGTGAGATTAAAAGGCAATGTTTCTAGCTCCCCCCAGCGACATGCTCTAGCGAACTAGAGGTGTCTGTTTGAGAGAGATCAGCACAGAGCGCATTCGGGAAACATCCTTCGCCTGCTTGTTGGTTTTTGGATTGAAGTCACAGAGACGAGCTACTCTCTCCCATTCAGACCCGGGGCTGTTGCTGTCCGTCTCTGCCATGAAAGCCTCCTCAGATGCTCTGTGGATGTGAAGGGAAGCACAGAAAGGTGTCGGTGAGCTGGAGGTTATCAGAGGGATTTCACGAAAGCAAACGCAGCCTGAGCCAAACACGGTTCCCAACCACAAAGTTCAATCACACCAAGAGCACGTGTTCACGAGATAGTAAAAGCAAAAAAAACCTCATGCATGTCTTTATGCCGCAGATGGTGTAGAAGATGGATGTAGCTTCCAGATCTAAAACCCGAATCCTGCTTTTGTTTTAATGGCCAGCAGGGGGCGACATCCCAGACTAATAAAGGACTTGAAAGCAAATAGAAGTGGCTGAAAAAGATCCTCAGCTGCCTCACTCTTTGACATCAGTAGAACTTTTCACGAGGACTTTATGGGCTCAAAAGTTTTTGGTCCATTTAAAAAACAAACAAACAAACAAAAAAAACATGATTATTCTAAGCGTCAGATTGAAGCAGCTCATTGGCTAACAATTTGTCAATATCAAATCATGGAAAAGCGTAACTGGACTTAAGGGTAGCTACATCCATCTTTCATACAGTCTATACTTTATACCCAACATACACTTCATTGTTGACATATTTAATATTTATTTTTGGTATATAAAAACATCCAGGGCACAAATCAGTCAAAAATAACACAAATAATGCCAAATGAAGCCTTTGACAAAAAAGAAAAAAAAAAAACAGAATTCCAGTGTTGGGTCATGCATCGTGGGCAAAAGAGGTCATTCAGGGGGCAGATCATACAATATTAGAAAGCAGAAGAATTCTAAACGTACACAAAGCCTATAACATCAGAGTTGGGCTGTTTGTAGAAAGCCTTATCAGCAATCCTAGCGTGCAGGGCAAGGCCAAGAAAGCAGTAAAAAAGAAGGAGAGGAGAACAGTTTCAGTGTCAGTCAACAAGCAGAAAAGTGTTAGAGTCTGGGTTATTGTAAGCAACTGAGAAACATTTCTAATGAGGTGGAAACAGTGACTAAACATCTTGCACTAGTGTCATAAACAATCTAGGATGGTCTTTGCTCTAGCATGGGGAGGGGGCGACTGCAGCATTTTCTTTCTGCTGTCTGCATTCTTTTCAGCTAGCTAGTTTCCTGTTTTGCTTTCTGGAGACTTGAACTGGACACACAGCTGTAGACTAATATCTCATCAGAGTATTGCCTCTCAGTGCTTTAGAAAAAATAGAAGAAAAAAGAAAAGAGCTACAGATGCAGAGCGATACCGTGCCAGACTTGGACAGAGTCTGTTGGGAAGTGTGAGAGAATAACTGGTTAGCTTGGTCAAGAAAAGAGAGACTGCACAGTTTATGACACTGAGGGGAACCAGGCTAAATGAAGTATTAAGTATTATAGTGTTTTAATCTGTTGTGATCACCTTGGTGCAGTAAATTCAACACATATACCACAACCGTGTCAATTTATCAGTCAGCTGTAAAACATACACAGGTCTAGGATGTAATCTTGTAGAGAAAGGCACAGTTTCCCACACCTCGGAAGAACCTATAAGGACCTCCACTGAACGTTTATAGTTTAGAGCGAGGTATGTCTGCAAACTGAACCACAATGTTTGTTTTACCAAGAACAACTACCTCTAACTACCAATACAATTTTTTTAAAAAAAGGTAGTAGAGTGATTACAGCACCACCATCATGGATTACTTCTCTGCACATTAGTGGTGGGTTGGGGAGGTCAGATCCTAACCTGTTGTTGGTCTTGTTCTTCTCCATCTGCTCATTTTGGTGTACGTGCCAGTCTTCAAGCTCCTTCTTCGCTTTCACTCTCCATTCTTCCTCCGCTGCCTTGGATGCCGAGTCTTATTAGGACGCAAGAAAGCAGAAACGTCACACAGTTGTATTACATTTAATTTCTTCTGTTTCTATGTGTGACACAAATCTTTTCTGATTAGTTTAAACTTTATCACCAGTGTGTTGAAAGCCAGTTTAGCCTCTAACAGAAGGGCAAAAAGCAGTACAGTGAAGCGTTAGTAAATAGGTGTGATATGAACCTGGGACCTTGTAAGGAAAATAAGAAGAATCATAAGAGCTACACAGCACTAAGTGCATTACACACAATCACTGATAGCGTCTGGGAAACATTGTTACCAACCTAATGCTTCAAGGCGTGTCTTCTGCTCCTCCCTCCATTTGCGTAAACTTTCAGGTTCTTGCCTTTGAATATCCACCTGGGCGATGGCTGCGTAGCTGTCTGTTGGGCCATTGGACTCCTGTTGGAGTACGCAAAACATGTACACCATTAGAAGCAGCTATTCGGTTCATTCATGCGTGAACGCCACAGCAAACCCACTCCTTCATCACATGATTACGGTGTTCAGAATAAAACTCAACCACACTTAGGTTATGTAAAGAGGCAGACAAGACTGAAGCTCACCTGAAACAGGTCTCCATTCAACGTGGCAGGCTCTTCAAACCCGTCTAGCATTTTTTTTTAAAAAAAACAAAACAAAAAATACACAGATATAAGTTAAGATGAACTTCTTGGAGTTTATCCGCTTATACTTCCTTGCTATCTGGAGCGACTTATGCTCGCTGCTACTACTACCGTGGTGTAACTTTTGGTCTCGAAACGGATAAGACTTCAGAAATGCAGCAACACCTGTTTGGTTACCTGCTTAATATTGTCTGGGCTGCTTTGTCGGTTAGAAGGCCAGTAGCACTTGTTCGCTTGCTTAGTTTTAAGGTGCTAGTGTCACATAGCTGATGTTATGTGGGATAGCGTTAAACAAAACCTACGTGTCGCAGCTAGCTAAGCTACAAGGCTAACGTAATGTTAGTTTGAATCTAATTGGAAGCAATAAGAGTGTTACCCACTTATATCAGACAGCGGTGTTGTTAACATATGGCGGTGGGGCCTTTGTTGGCTAACTACCAAGCAAGTTGCCGATGCAAGTCCCGGTATTAATATTAGCTAGCTCTAGTTAGCTTTGTTTGCTCGTTAGCTAAACGTTAGCTGACGTTAGCTCAGGGAGAAACTTGCCATAGTTGTCGGTCTGCGGCTGCTGAACACCGGCTCCTTCTAGGATCCCAAATGCGTCGCCATCGTTTTCTATCCCCGCTATCTCATTCTCCTGTTGAGCCAGGAAAGCGGCGGCCGGGTCCTCTTCAGTCGGGTGCGCTCCGTTGTCAGCCATCTTTCACAAAAAGTGTAGAAGTTTGACTGAGCTTGCTTAGCTAGCTAAACGTTAAAGCCACAAAAAATCAGGCCACCGAGCTCTGCAACGTTAATAGTAACAACTTAAAAATTCGATTAGAGTGATATCTATTCTAAATATTGCTTGGAACAATAGAGTCAGCTAGTAAAGCATACGGAATAAACAATCTACGCGTCGATTAAAGGCCGTAACTGATGATTCATTATTTCTTCACTTGTTCAACCAGTATGTGTATGATGATAGAGCAGGGGCAGCACCCCGAGGGGACCTTTACATTTTGTTGGAGTTTGTCGCCATCTGCTGGCCATCTGCAGCACAGCACTGTCATCTCCAAGGGTTGTAGTGCTAATGCAGTGACAGTAATAAAAAATATCTACAAACCTTATATAGCACAATTTCTAAACAGAAATGGAAAAATGGTTCGTAAAAGCATAAAGGTTATGCATTCACACACACACCCCCCTTGCAGGAAAATAAATATCCTCAGCAAAATCTACATGAGTGGGTCATTAAAAGGGAGACGCAGCAGACATCCTCACCACTTAACTGGAACACCTTCAAATCCTCCCTGCCACCTGCTCCTGGATCAAAGATTTCCTCACTAACCGCCCCCAATCAGTCCAACTTTGCCCTCACCTCTCCCCCCACTCGCTGTCACTCTGCACCAGCTCCCCCTATTGTATGCCCTCTACACTGACATCAACCCACCCAACCAACATAGTCGTCAAATATTGCTGATGACATACAAGACATTAGCCCTTGGCTATAATCTGGTATGTTTACATTCATGTAATTTTATTTTTTACATTTATGTTCATTAACATGCACTGTCCTAAATAAATAAATAAATAAATAAATAAAATACTGGGTTCATCTCTGATGGAGGCGTACAGGGCAGAGGTAGAGAAACTTGTCACACTGGTGCTCAGAAAATAACCTAAAGCTGAAGGTCCTTAAAACAAAAGAGCTCACCTTGTCCTCTGCTGGCCTTCTACTGCTCCTCAGTGGAGCATGCTCTCCTACTGCCTGGGTGTTGGGTACGCAGGGGCCACAGCTGAGAGCAGGAAGGCTGTGCAAATGTAATTACATCGCCCAGAAAACCATTGACTGTCCTCTGCCAACCCTGGAGGCCAGGTCAAGATCTCCGGTCAGTCAGGTCCTACACCTCCAGACTTACAAACAGCTTCTTCCCCTGGGCCATTCGGACTGTTAACAAACACTCAACAAACACCCACACCCCACCCCTGCCCACTCACCTCACCATGGTTTGAGTATCCTCATAACTCAGGTGACTCACACACAGTCTATTCAGACCATATATTTTCTTTACACTGCTTCCAAGCACTTTGCAACTTGTTCTCTAAAATGTGCCTTTCTCTTATTTTTGTATATACCCCTCTTGACTCCTGTTTATATATATTTCTCCTGTTTGCTATTTACTCCTGCTATGGATCTTATTAACAGCCTATGACCTAAATGACATAAATCTATCCATATGACATAAATCTGGCTAGAACTTTGTCTGTCACATAAATGTTAATAATAAATATTACCCTCCTCAATTGATCAAGCTTAACGTAACGCCTGTTACGTTAAGCAAAAGAAAACAACTCCATTTGCAGGTGCTGATAGCGCCAAGGGCACGAAACAGCATACCCATTGTAGTGGAAGTAACGTTAGGTTTCACAGCGAGCGGCGTGTATGGTCGTTTTGTGACTTCCTCCCCTTTCTTTGGAATGTACAAAGGTACAAAAGAGCGAGAGCTCCACTTCTGTTTCAGGGACTGCGATTGATGACATGCGCATGATAATAAATGGTAAATGGACTGATTCTTATATAGCGCTTTTCTACTCTCCCGGAGTACTCAAAGCGCTCTATACAACATGCCACATTCACCCAGTCACACCCATTCTCACAAGCACTTTATCTGTACTTAGTGCTTTTTCTAGCTACATTCACACACATTCATACTCCGATGGACGCATCGGAGAGCAACTTGGGGTTAGTATCTTGCCCAAGGATAGTTGGCATGCAGACTGGAGGAGCCTGGGATCGAACCTCCAACCTTCCGATCAGTAGGTGACCTGCTCTACCTCCTGAGCTACAGCCACCCCAAAGAGTGTTGATTGCGGCTGACCGTATCTGCGGACTTTCTTAACTTTTTTGTTTTGTTTTTTGGTGATACGTTTATCCACTTATCCATTTTCCTACCAAGGAGCTTCCCTCAAAAATGTTTCACAAAAGCATTTTCAAAGAAAATATAAAGCCAAACATAGTAGCACTTGCAGTAGAAGCAAATACAATATTTCTGTCTTTACGCACATTTGTACGGGGGCCTGGAGATGCAAAATACAAAATAAAACAAAAAACAACAGGCAGTATAGACAGTTAAAAATCCTTATCACTCTTAAATGCAACAAATATTTTATTGTTTATAGGGTGTACCTTGCTTTCTTACGAATGCATATTTCCTCATGCCTCTATGCTCAGGCCTAATTCTTGATTTCAGGGTTTGAGGACTTTCTTAACTAAATGTGCACGACAACACACAATGTCAGTCTAACTTTAACTGTTTTTTGAACTAACTTCACTTTTCTTTATTATTTTACAGGCTCTTGCGCTATTTCATAGTATAAGTCTCTTACCATGCAGGCACCTGTGAAACTTTCATTTTAACTGTGTTGGTTATTGTAGACGGTACTAGTTTTACTTGCTGGTAAAGTATATATCTGTTTCTCTCTCCATCTAGGATACGTCATGTCAAATTAAGTTACCTATTACTATTAAATAATAATGGCTTAGCTAGTAAGTGCAGTAAACAGCGTGTGTAAAAAGTTATTCTTCAGGGGCGGTGTCCTGGAATAGTTCATGTTTATCCCTGAGGCATAGTCTTATTTATTTATTTATGTTCCTTTAGTTAAAACCGACGGAGTGATTGAAAAAAGAGGTTTCAGGGCGGCTATGATGAATGGCTTTAGTAGTAGCAGCTGATGAGTGCAACTCGGCCTCTGAGTGAAATGAAGCCTCCGCCCATGTGACTTCTGACGTCTCAGCAGAGTCCTGCTAAAAAGAATTTGAGGGAATGAGTTTGCTGCTCACCAGGGGGATCCACGGCGGCTTCCTGACGTTTGCTGCAAGGAAGTCTGAAAAGTTGCCTGCTTGCCAACTCACTTATTACCATATTTTTAAATTATTTTTAATCCGGTACACTCGTGATGTCCGGCGAGCACAGAGAGACACAAGAGGTAAGCTAATGCATCTTTGTGTGTTTGTGTAACTTCTTCAAACCAACTTTTTCCCCCCACAGAGGAGGTTTGTATGGGTTAAGCTGGTGCTCCAAACTGTGCAGGCTCATGCTTCTGGCCATCTTCCCCGAGCCCCTGCTGCTCTGTAGCTGTGCTAACTACTTTGATAGAGCCGAGAGTTTTGTCCGGTTTTCGTGTCCCGTGTTGTCGCGAGCGGAAACCTGGCTGTCTGCGGCGGCGTTAACCGGGGTACAGCGTTCACAGCGTGGCCTTTAATTACCGCTGGGAAATTAGTGTGCTAGACGCATTGAAGAAACCCGTGTAAACTCGTAATTGCGTAGCGTGTTTACTAAAAATTCCGTGTATTTGAGCTCTCATTAAACGCAACACGAGTTCCTATAGAACTAATGCAGCAGCAGCAATAATATAGAAGATTATAAATAGCAACACCATCAGCATGGGGATGAGTGCCACACATTTATTGGCTTAAAACTGCTGCTTCTATTCTCTTGTTTATCATACAGGGTGGTGTTTAATTAAGTGGAGTGCAGTCACATTAATGCTGTTACTTCCTCCGCTTTAATACAGTCTGAGCAATCAGCTTTCAGTGTGGTGTTTGTCACCAGTGAAATCTAGCCTCCATTACCTGCTGCTCCTGCTGCAGGTCTTTCTGTGTCGCCTTATGCCCCTCTGTATCATAATTCCCTTTCCCTGGCTCTGAGAAAAACTAATTTAAGCTGTGCCAATAAAGAGTCAGGTTTGTACAGATCTAGCGGCTGCATTGGCAGTAAATGAATGCGAATGCAAGTCTTTTTTTATTTTAAGGATTTCCATTAACTTGAGCAGATTTGCAGGTTTTCTTAGTGGGATTATTTGGGGTGCTAGGCTGGATTAAAGGCTGTGTGTGTAAAGGCTAGATTTTCCTTATCTGTGAGCACCCCACTGTCTCACCAGCCTTTACAGCGTGTGTTAGCTGCTCTGTTGCTTTAAGAGCTTGATGTTAAAGTATAATTGCTGAGGGTTTTTTTTTCTTGCTTGTACTATGTTTCATGCCCTACAGAAAGAATGTAGAGGGTTGTGTGCTTTGCTTCATTTGTGGCCGTCTGCCGTTTCCCAAGTGCAATGAACTTAGAGGAAGAGAAAAAAAATCTCCTGGCCCGTGCCAGAATCCATGGGTCGTTGACGTTACCTCTCTCCATCCTCCTCTGCCCCCCCCTCCTCCTCCTCCTTCTCTCCCTGTGACTCATGTGGGTGTTGGGCTGAAATAGTTTGGTGTAGTTTTACATTCCTTATATAGCCTCTGAGGAGTGAGCAGAGGCTACGGCTTGCCTGTGTCACAGTCAGGATCGAGGGGGTAGGGTTTGCCAACAGAGAGGGAATCTGCTTGTTCCAGCTTACTGACTCTTTAGCTTTCTCCCAGGTTTTGGCTACCAGCTGACCTTTGAGGACAAGGTAGGTGGCATAGCTGTGTGTCACGGAGACCTGTGACACCTGGTAGGTTTGCGGAAGAGGAGGTTGAGGAGGAGCAGGGCTAGAGTAGCAGTGTGAGCACAGAGGTCAGTGGTCAAACCCTAACTCTGTGTAAGCCACTAACAGAGGGCTGCATCTCATGTTGCCCTTTGGTTCTTAAAACTACCTAGTTATTTAGTGCCTTGCCGCAGACTGGCAGTAATTAATTGCAGTGAAGCCACGATACCTGTTACCTGGCTGAATACAGCAAGTGGCACATTATCCCCCCCGAAGGAGGGGTTGTTACTGCTATTGTTGTGCAGTAGATCTTCTAAATGCTGCACATTGGTGCTGCAGTAGACTGAAATGAATTAAACTCTAACTTCACCTTAGAGTTTAGCTTTAGATTATGACACCAGGCTATTTATGTGTGTTTTGAAATGTGTAAAAATGGCACATCCAACCGGCACCGCTCCCTCTTTATTGCCTAATTTTGACGTGCCGTAACGTGGTTATTCCTAAAACTAAGACGTGACATTATCTGCTGTAAAAGAAAACAACTTGAGTGCCATTTTCTGTATGGTGTGTGTATGTGTGCTCTTGTGGGCTGGTGGTGCTGACAGCCAGCAGATAGACTGTTTCAGATAAAGCAAAAATAATAAAGGACCTTGAACCTTTTCCGGGCTTTCTGGCTAATTAAGATGTTTCCTTTCCCCTTTTTTTTTCTCCTTCCTCAAGGGTATGAATACGTACTCTGTAACCCTCAGCGGCTCGCCGCCTTGGGGCTTCAGGCTGCAGGGTGGCAAGGACTTCAACATGCCTCTCACCGTGTCAAGGGTAAGAAAGCGCACATGGAATCAGCTTTTGTACTTTTTGTTTTGCATCTGTGCAGAGCAGCAGTTGAGGTGTTTGCACTCTCCTCGGAGATTTCCTCTAAGCTTCTATGAAAGCCTCGGCCTGTTAACAAGAGTCTGTTGGTTTTAAGTACCAGCTTGGCCACCTCAGTCATCAGGGCTTACCCTGCCTCAGCATATGCATGTTTTACATCTCTTTTTTTTTCTTTTTTCTTTATCAGGCACGGATAGTAAGATAGTAAAGGGTTTTGTCTACAGAACCATTTCCATACTATTCAAATGTTTTTATGGCTCATTTTGGTAACCCTTCCCGATCTGTTCTAACATGCAGTTTCTTTGCATGACACTCCTGCTGTGTGCTTTGTACTCTGTGTGTTCGCTGCCCTCCTCCTTCCCTGGACAAATTTTCAGATACTCTTTTATAAACTTCTGTTGCTATTGACGAGAGCGGCGACCACTTTCCAGCCCATATAAGTGCAGAGCTGCTTTGCCTGACAAACATACAGACTCGCACTTGCAGCTACGCACACAGACGCCTGCACATTGCAACACACATAAAATCATTCCAGCTTTCCTGCCAGCTATTGCTCACACAAATCTAGTTTTCTATTATGCGCTTGCTGGTTTTATTGCATTATTGCACTGCTATCCAAATAAACCAGGAAATCTGTAATTGTCAGTCTGACTTAACAGGTATTAATTCTGTAGTTATGTTCAATATTTGCAGTTTATTATTTCACAGAAGATTAGGAGTTAATAGGTTTGGACCCTGGTGTAATTATTGAATTGAGCTTTCATTTCTTTGTCTTTGTAGGTGCAAAAAAAAAAGATTGCATACTTAAAACAGACAAATACAGGTTCCCATGAACTGCAGGGTATTGTGAGTAGCATCACACTGAGGTGCATGTAGAGCTCATCTAATCCTGTGGCGAGGGCAAACGTTATCGTCAACCCTGTCAGTACTTGTCTTGTATTTGCTCTACTTACTGCCAGGCATTTCAGTCAGAAACACAATGTTCCCCTTGGATTTATGACAAGAAGCATTTTACTTGTGCCCATAAAAGACCGAACAGATGTAGAAACCTCTTTTGACGAACGGCCACAAACAAACTGAGACATAGCTGTTAACTTGGAGGAATTTCAGTCCAGGCAGACGGGGCGTACTGCAGGGTGAATATCAATGTGTGAGTCAGTAGATCTAGACGGCTATCAAACGAGTTCTCATCTAAATGTGTTGACTGATTACTGAAGTGGCGCAAGAGCCCAGTTTGTCTGCATTCCAGGTACATATCACACGCTGGTGATTTTTCCCTACTACAAAAACTTGTGTGATATTTTATAGTTTATGATTTATAGTATAGCAATATCCTTCCCTCAGGTTGGTCTAAGCTAATCGCTCCTAGCCGAGGAACAAAAAACCCTTAGTATCTCTAAGCTTGGAGCTGTAACGACTGGTCAGCGGCCAATATCTCTGTTTGCTCCAGCACTGGGCCTCGGGGTTCACAAGTTATAAAGATGTGACAGGTTTTCTCTCTTTTTTCTTTTCTTTTCACCTCTCGGGGACTGTTTGCTCTCATCGTGATTGTCATAAAAGTAGGGACAGCGAGTCCCACAGTCGCAGAGGTTGAAAACAGCCCAACAAGGGGCCGTAAACTCCAATGATCTACAGTATCCCTTAGTAACAGGAAGAGAAGTCAGACCTACACTTACTGGGTTCGCATTAGATGGATGTGGTGGGTGGTCTGTGTTTACCGGCGTGTAGCTGATGAGTATGTGAACCCAGACGGACGGTTAAGTGATTACAAAATGAAGAGAGTGTAGATTGATGGAACAAAAGGCTCTTAGAGTCTCTGTGAGGTGATGAGATTGCAACTCCCGAAGGATCCATGTGTCCAAGTGGTTTTTGTTTTGTTTTTTTGGTAAACACCAGATGACAGTTGGCATTGTTTGGGAGTGGATTTGTTGAAGCTGATGGTTATTTAGGTCACTCGAGCTTGGTCGTGCTGTGGCAGATAGTGATATTGTTTCTTGTACTGCACGTGGATATTCCAATTATTGATTTGTAAAGTTGCGGCTTTGTGACTTGCTTCCTCCCCGTGTTTGGCGCTCGGTTTTGTTGGTTTCCATGCTAGACAAATGTGGTTGTTTCCTTCCTCTGTCTGCAGGCAGGGAAGGCTATGCTTTCTCAGCATTCCAGGGATTTTTCTCATATCCACTCTGTTGCTGCCAACAGACAATCCTGTTGTCTCCTTTCTGTGTCTAATACGTCTTGTACACTCACTTTTCTCATTCACGTGATGGACTCCTCCGGTCTCAAAGGGATAATTTCCCAGTGAGATCAGAGGAATGATGGCCATTACTTTTAAGTCACAGTGAAGGGAAAAGGAAGAATAAGTTTTTCACCTTGGATTAATAGGCACACATTGATTTAATCCTGAAAGAAATATGTGCAGGGCTTTTATTTTGCTCAATCAATGTTCAGCTGATTTTCTTCTAGCTGTTCTAATTTTCTTCCTCGTGGTAATAGATGCTTAAGCATTTCTAGCTAGTAAAATCATTAGTTCGCGTGACCCTTCACCATACCGCTAAAGAATTATCTATAAAGCATGTCATTATAAGCCATAAAACCTGACAAGATTATGCTAGTCGCAGCCATGCCCAGTGGACTTTGCTTCACCCTCTCAACAACTAGGATCTGAGTGGTGCTTGGCTTTGGTTTCTTTTTTGGTTCAGACCTGATCGTTACTTGAGTTTAAGTGGGTTTTAAAGGGACAGCTAGTTCTTATTTCATATCCATTAACTTAAAGGACTTACAAGAGACGGCTGAAGCACCAAAGGCTCAGAGACCCCCACCTTTACTCCCAAGTATGAGTCAAACTCTAGAAAGACTGAGTCCTAAATTTTCCATAAAGCTGTTTGATGGTTCCTTTTATTACATCCTTCCTGCCTTGTAGTGTGTTCATTTTTTAATACTTTACAGCTCTAGACTGTAATGAAGAATTTCCAGTATAAATATGTAGTCTCTCCCCGTGACAACATCAGAATTATTTTCTCAGATGTACTAAATTTTTCCTAAGAATTCCCCTAAAGCTGCAGAGGATGTTGGTATTTAAGGAAACACTTGTCTATGATGAAAAATGCTAAACTTCACTTACTAGCATAATGTAATTCTTTGGCCATGGTGGTAGTGTGCAAAATTCTGTTTGCTTTTTGAATGTAAGATTGTGATGACCTTGAAGTAGGCCGTCTTCTTGACTCAACTTGTATCTCGCTCCGCATATTGACGCCAGTATCCTGTTTCAACAGGAAAGGCATGAAATATAGGAAGCAAGATGTTGTCGTAATGCAGTTTTGTCACTTTCCATGTCGAGTGCAACGCACTCTGGCGCAGGCCCGCAACTCTTCCGAGGAGTTTGTCCATATATCTGACCCAGATCTCGTGCCAGTGTGATTCCAGAAACATTATGATAGCATAACCGAGGCTTCTGAGCGCCATCTGGTTTCTTTTGACAAACACATGCCATACCACTGAAATCAGATGTTCATAGGAAATTACTAATGATGTCATGTCAATAAGCAAGTAGAGAGATTTGTGACCGTCTCTCCACCACCAACACCCATCCACCACCACAGCTGGATGAGTCATCGGCTCTTCTATTCCGGTTTCTGTGTCCCAGTCTGACTAGTAGGCCATCTGTTGCTTTATCACTGGTATCTTCTTAAACACTCCTCTGTCTTTCTCACTCTCACACTCACACAAACTCCGGGAAGAGAGGCCTTGTTAGAGGGGTGATTTAATAATTCAGAGCTTGCTGATACATCGGCTGCAGGGGGCATTTCTCCTAGTTGGATAAATAAATGTCTTATGATGCAGTGTTTTTAAGGTGAGTTGGTACTAGGTGTTCAGTTGCAGTCATGTTGGGTGGGGGCAGGGGTGGGGGGGTGACCACATACTTACAGGTTTGAGTTTCCATTTCTCAGAGTGATATTTATGGCTTGGCATCAGCTGTGCTCTGTGTGTGTGTGTGTGTTTTTGAGTGAGTGATGTAAGGACAGACTGTCTCTTGGCCCCCAAATAGCCCTGGAAAGAATAAAAGTGAGCTGGTGCAGAGTTACACAGTCAGTATATCAGAAGTTGCAGATAAACTTGAGGGCATTATTAGTTTAACCAAAAAACAGAAAGGCTGAGAGCAAGTGTGGGGGGCCCTGGATCACCTGTGAGGTTACCCAAGGAGAGAACTTCAAAGTTGAATTCAAGAAGCTGCATTTTGAGAGGCTGGCGAATGCTTTGAAATTCAATAGCATTCCAAAACAGCTTTGCTGCTCTGCCAAAAAGCCTTGAAACTGGCTAAAAACTCTTCGGCTAGCCTCCCAGTTGCAAATACTTCAAGCTGCAGAAACGTCGAGTCATTGGCATGATCGCATTTGCACAAAATCACGTGTAACACGTAGAGCGTAAATAAACGTATACGATAAGAGCTGGCCTTGTCTCGCAGCCGTCTTTGTGCCGCACCCGGGCTGTTGTGGGGAACAGTGGGGTGCGTTACAAGAACATGTTTTCTACTGACGTTAACTGTATTGACAAACTGCTGCAAAGTGAACGAGGTGGGTGTAGGGTTTCTGTCTGCCCCCCACCAACCGAAGGTCTGAGCACAGCAACTTTAACTGCTGCCCTCTCAAGTAAGGGAGCAGCTGCACTCTGAACCTGAGCCAGAAGCACAGGTGTCCGTGTCCATCAATAACCAACTCTCTCTCACACACACATATTCACCTAATGCAGTCCACAGCGTTAGAACTTTATCTACATCATCTTTTTAAAAGCAAAACCAGTTCGTGAGGAGCACCATGACCCTCCCGAATAATGTCATTGGTTCTTTTTATTCCTGCTAGAACAGCGGTCCCCAACCTTTTTTGCACCACGGACCGGTTTATGTCCGACCATATTTTCACAGACCGGCCTTTAAGGTGTCGTGGATAAATACAACAAAATAAAACCAGTACCGGTACCAAAAAAAAAGGAAGATTTATTCATAACACATGGGAAAAGACCCAGGGAAACAGAGTTAACGATAAAAACGATTAAAAAAATAACGATAAAATCCCTGAAAACCATAAAGCCTCAACTCTTGCGGCCCAGTACCAAACGACTCCGGTCCGTGGCCCAGGGGTTGGGGACCGCTGTCCTAGAACACCTGCAGGCAGTTTTGTAACACTATGACTAAAGTCAGTAATATATTTTACCCGATAAAACATTCTTCACATCAGCATGGTGAATCGAAGTACTCTTGTTTTATTTCCTCCTATAAAATGGAAGAAATGTATTATGTGGCGACACTATAAAAAGGCTCTAATTAGAGAAAAATTATGGACTTGTTAATGGAAGTCGGTCCACCCATTCCTGGGATACGCGAGCCTCGTCTAGTCAAGGCACAGTCGTCCTGCATCGCTGACAATTGTCGGAGATAAAAACAAAACAAAAATTAATCTATTTGAGAGGGGAAATGGCCAACTGACCCTAAACTCTGACCATCATATGAATTCTCTTGGAAATTACCACTAAGTGAGCTTCATGATAATCACACGACTGTAATAGCGTGGGTAAAAATCCCCGACCTTAGACTTCTAGGGTTAAAGAAGATGGCCATTTATTGCATTGTAGTTGTTGGTTGGGGAAAGCTGCTGGCTTTTCCGTTGTATGGGCTTCCTTAATTTCTTAATGTACCCCTTGTTAGGAACTTTGTTGTTAAAAGCTTCCAAAATTCCTGGGGTTTTCTGTCCATATTCTATGGTTCGTGGGTATTTACTGTGTTGGTTAACATTTTAAAACCCCTTTTGATTTAAGGGAGATTAAAGATACAGCTCCCAAGTGGCTTTGCCAGCTTTTCTGTGGCCAAAAACTAAAAGGACATGCTGTTTAACAGTAATCAAATAATTGTTTTGCTCTGGCACAGCGGCGAGATGCTGGAGTTTTACTACGCAGTGTAGCAGGGAAGCAGGACTGCAGCTCTCTGTAGTGAACCTCCATGGCATTATGCCAGGATGTGGCCCTTTTTTCCGAACACGTCACATGTCACAGTTGGTTTTTCCCTAATGTAAGCTGTTAAAGGCCTTTTGAAGTTCTTTCTAAACTAAGAAAAATCTTTCTTAACCCCTCTAATTGCCTTTGATTTTCACTCACTGGAAGCAATTAAAGTGATGCTTGAACTTGGCTGTAAAATAAGCGTAACTCGGATTGCCCCTTAGGAATGCATGTCTTCCTATTTTTAGCTTTGCCGTGTTTTGATGCCAGACTGGCTTTAACTTGCGTTGTCTTTGTGGGGCGCAGTCATTTTTCAGCCTTAACCGTCATGTGTTTATGATGCATATTTACACCCCACCCCCACCGACATCGCTGTTTATGTTTAAAGCGTGCAATCAAAGCGGCGAGTGCGACAGCTTAGCCGAACATGCCAGAAAGCTATTGATTGCACCACTCCTCTGAGCATTTCATGAGCTAACATTTACAGTGATCCATGACATCAGAGAGAAATCCTTGTGGGGCCTCTTTTTTTCTTTTTTCTTTTTTTTTTCTTTGTTACAAATCTTGGCAATCCCTCACTTATCTAACGCTGAACACTTGGCTCTTCATTTATTTAGAATATGACACGTCTTTCCACTGGAAAAGCTGACTAAGCCTTTACTGAACACGGCGGGTCATCTCTCTTCTGTAGAGGTGTTGCCAGACGCGCCGTGCACATGTAGAATACCATTACTGCCTCTCTAAACTCTGTCAAGTTTTTCCTGTTGTAACAGGACCATATCCTTGACTCAAGCTCTGACTCAATATGCCGGCGTTCTGTGTGACAGCCCGAGAGGATGATGTCATACTCCTGTCAGTAAGTGATTTACCTGCCTGCGTGGGAAAAGGTAGATGGTTCTTTCCAGTAAATGATGTGACTATTGGTAACACACGGTCCTCGTCTGCAGCTATCAAGTATGTCTCTGGCAGTCTGCGGTAAATCATAAGCTGCTGACTGATAACGTCATGATGACCCATAATGCCTGTCTCTGCTGGTGAAATGGACCCAGAAGCGCAGACTCTGTGAGCGGATCATCGAGTTTTAATGATCAACACAGCAAAATCAGTTTTGGCTCAGGAGGTGTAGGGGGTTGTCACTAATCACAAAGTTGAAGGTTGGATTCTTGGGTTTTTCTGAGCTGCTTGTTGAGATGTCCTGGGGCAAGATACTGAACACCAAATTGCCCCCAATGCGTCAGTATGTGTGAGATGCATAAAACGCTGTCTAAGTCTGTGTGTGTGTCTGAATGTGGCTCACGACATAAAGCGTTCAGCGTTAAGGCTAGAAGGTGGCACACTAAAGCAGCCTATTAATGACTTTTTATGTTTAGGTTGTTATTTTACTTTGACATGTGTGAAGGGGGGCTGAGCTGAACATGGAAGTCACACAGCTCGATCTTTAAAGGGGATTTATTAAGCTTTCTTTGACATTATCTCTAAAAGCAAACTTAAAATGCTCTCTAAAGCAGGGGTGTCAAACATAAGGCATGGGGGCCAGAATAGGCCCAGCAAAGACTTCAATGTGGCCCACTAGATGGTCCCTGTAAAATCTGAAGGAGGGCTTTTCCCACTGAGAAAAAGCTCCCCTGTTTTAAATGAAAGGTTTTTTCCTTCTTCAGTAATTTTACACATTTATTTGTTACAGTTTAAACCCAGAGAGTCATGCTCTCTGTGATTTCTGTCATTTATTACAGCAGCGTTTCTTTGTTATGTAGAAAAACTGAGACGCACTGTTTTAAACGGCACTTCTGTTTCTCACATTAACCCTTTGTTTACCACGGGCCCACTTACGGTCCCATTTTACAAGCACCTTTAAATAATTGTAACTCCATTAACGTTTGTGCTAGATGGGAAACTCAAATGGTTTCAGAAGAAAGAGAAGGCGATCTTTACAGGGATATTTGGTGTGTCATGGTAGCACAAGGCATTCACAAGGTACTGCTGTCTGAACACGGACAGAAACAGTCCTCTCTGCCTTGATGTTACCATGTACGCTTCACATTACCATAGCTGTCTAACCTCCTGTCTGAATTCGTTTCTTTTCCTCCAGCTGACGCCGGGCGGAAAGGCAGCTCAGGCTGCCATCGATGTTGGAGACTGGGTGGTGGCGATCGGTGACGCCAACGCAGAGGAGATGACCCACGTGGAGGCACAAAACAAGATCAGAGAAGCGTCAGGCTCCCTCACCCTCGCCCTCAGCAGGTTAGCCGTCCGACATCGCGTGATGTAACGAAATGATACGCTTATCTCATTCAAACAGAAGCACAAATCCCCACAAAACAAATGCCCGATTTCATCCTTACTTTGACAAAATAGGACGACATACTTTGAGTGAAACCTGATCCAACGTGACGGATTTTAAATTGGTTTTTAGATTCGGGCACGGCTCAAATAAAGCAAAGTAAATATTTATTGGCAGAAAGGTGTTATTAATGAGGAGTTAACAGGATATATATATATTTCATTAGCATTGAACAAAAAAGACCTTCAGGCACATTTCATAAAGGATTTGATCCTTTTTTTTTTCTTTCTTCTCAGCAACATTGAATTTGGGCATTTTTTGCACACGTGTATTCAATTCAAATGCTATGACATTTCTGCTGCACTTGGATTTACAGAATTTGGTGGTGTGGAAACCGTATTCAGGTCCTCAATTCGAAGCTTTTTTTATTTTATTTTTTGAAATAAACGGCCTCATTTCCAGCCTCATTCATAAGAGACTTCAGCCTTGAAACACCCTATTAAAGTATGATGGCCTTTTGCTTGCAGGCAGTTTAAAAGACTAACTTTGTGCCTGTCGGTCTGAAATTAAACTTGATACAAATGAATTATTCACTGCATGTATTTTAATAGTAATGCTAGGTGCGCCATTCTCACTTATTAAAGCAGAGAATGTCGTGGATTTGGCAGAGGTACAGCCTGTCTGAATCCATCCTAGCTTACTTCTAACAGTAATATTCTGTCCTTCACATCATAAAGAAGGAAACGCAGCGATGAGTGCGCCGCACTTTGCAGAAGATATGCTCGCAACTGCTGTCGGGTGGATGTACCGGCCTTTGTTCTGTTCAAATACACCATCTTCAGAGGAACCTTGGGCACCATACTTGCCTCAGTTCCATAATGAAATTAGAGAAACTTACAACACTTTGTTGTTAAATGTGCGCCAGGAAAATCTTTTTATTTTGCTTCAGTAATTTTTAATTAGCGCTGCATAACCTTCTATAGGCAGCACTTATACCTGCTCACATACTTCCTGCCAGAAATACTTGACAAAGTCTCTCCATAGAGTCAAAGCCAGAATGTTTCATCAAGAGCTTAATTATAAGAGAGCGAGGGGAAGGTGGGGGGGAAAAAATCCCTCCCGATGAAGGATCAAACGTAATCATTCAAGGACCTAAAACCTTCAGAAAATGAGAAGTATTGACTTGTTAAGTAACAAAGATGGGCCGGCTGCTGTCATGGGACTCATTTTGATTTTGTGATCCTCATAAGTAAGATGAAAATGGCTGTGTTAACGTCTTCGCTTTATTGTTCCTACCAAGAGACTCGACTCTTTAATTCTTACAAATCTTCTTTGTGCGTTTAGTTGAATCCGAGCAGCCGCAGGTCATTTATCAGGCTGCTCAGAAGGCAGAGCCATTACGTGAATGAATAGAAGGGAGATTTGGAGATATGTTTACGGCATATTGTTTCAAATATTCCGGGTTTTCTTGCATTTGTACAACATAATAGATTTGAGTACTTGGCTTTCCCACTCTTGTTTCCCTTTTTTATTATGTTGATCAGCGTGTTGCTGGACATTAACCTGTATTTCTAAGCATTTTAAGCTCTTTCCTTAATTGGACAACCAATTAAAACAGGGTATAATGTCCAGGAATAAGATTTGCTACATCCTGTTGATGTGTTATCAGATCAGTCTCATCATTCATTAAATTATAGTGTACATTACGTTCTCCTGGCACTTTATTTGGTATACTCTGGTCGTACTGGGTTGGGCCCTCTTTTGCTTTTAGATATGCCTTGAACAATAGTTCATGGTTCAACAAGGTGCTGGACACATTCCTTAGATTTTGCTCCATATTGACATGATGCCATCACACAGTTTCTGGAATAGTCTTTTTTTTTTTTGGCTGCACATTCACAATGTCTACACTGCTGCTCACTGGATATTTTCTCTTTCTGCTTTCAAAGTCACTTAAATCACCTTTCTCCTCCGTTTTGGTGCTCGGTTTTAACTCCAACAGGTCTTTTTGACCAAATGTACCAAGTTGTTGCCGTCTGATTGGCTAATTAGATATTTTCATTATGGTGCGGTTGAACAGGTGTACCTAATGAAGTGGCCTGTGAATGTAAGCGGTATTGCACTCTGGATATGGATGTCAAAATATAACGTTGCTTTGTATTTGAAAAATATCTGTTTAATTAAAAATGTGGCTTCGCAGGAAATGGTGTAATATTTCGACAGAACAGCAACAGGTCAGCGTGTTTACTTTTCTTGCACTCTGTGGTTTTTCCTCCTCCATTTCTCGTCTCCTTGTGGAGTCCGGCTTTTGTAAACATTTCACATTCTTCTTCCCATGACTCCCCAGTCTCCTCTCTTCATCTCACCCCGTCCGATTGTTATTATATTGTAAGACAAGCAAATATTGTTTTCCTGAAACACTTTTCAGAGAGGAGCTATTGTCAGTCTTATTTATTCGTATCTTGGCTGCCATCCACGGTTTCTTTTTATGCCCAGAGAGGAGGACAGCTGCGCGATGATGAGATACGGTCTATTGTTTGGTTTGGCGTCTCATTTTGTACGACACCAATGATCATCTTGTCTAATAGAAAAGGTTTTAGCTTTATCCTGAGCCTTTTTATGGGGACTGGAATCCTCCAAAAAATATGTCCAGTAGAGTTTCACCTTCACAGGAAAAACATCCCACAGCATCCACGGGGACACATTAGACTCATATTTTAGCCAGCCGCTGGACTGGAGGCTTGTGTTTGGAGAATGCTGGTGAAGTGCGCAAAGTTGATTGGTATCATGGGAGTTTTTTGTTATTTCTAACTTGATCTAAGATCAGCTTGAAAGCTAAACGTGCATCAGCTAAGATAAGTGACCCATGAAATGAAGTGGGAAATGATCTCATACACCGTGCGTATTCGGTTTCAGCACAAGCAAACTGATTTCTTCCAAAAACACAGATGAAATCATCTCCATATTTGTTCATTTTAGTCCACCTTGCCAAATTAAACGCGGTAACAGAAGGGTCATGGCACGAATTCCCCGTGTCCCAGATTTCAAATGTGTCTCATTAACTTGTCAGCCTAGCTAAGGTGAGCTCAAGCACTGTGTCACATCGATTTGTCTTCCAGAAATGTGACATGAGCAGACATGTCAGTATGCCTTCCCCTGGCTGCCTTGTCTATCTGCTCAGCCCTGTTGTCATTCTGTCTCAAACACTGCTCTATTAGCGGCTGAGCAGGCAACAGCATGAGCGGTTATTATTTTCTGTGTCACAGGAAGCGCGGCCCATTGTTTTTGTTGGTGATTATAGCCTCAAACAATGAGTAACTGCAGGGTGGATTCATTCTGGCTTAACCCTATTTGAGCTTTGTGCAGCGTATAAGCGCTGGTCAGAGGGTGGTGGTGATTTATGTTCAATTATTTCAGGAGGAAACAGAAGTGTAAAGCCGGCCGCCTCCATGTTTAATGCGTAAAGATATATTCTAATAAACGTGTGCTCTGTCGGGGGCGGGGGACACCGCAGGGATGTTAATCCTGGGAGAAGCTTTAAGACCTGAACAGGACTGATTGACCCGCTGTATTCTCGGCTCTCTTAATAAGTTTATTAAAATGAAAATCCTTTTTTTTTTCTTTTCAAAGTACAGCACACAAACTAAAAAATTTAACAAATTTTTCCAAGTTACCTCTTACGATAATGTGAAGTAAAACTAGTGGAAATATAATGAATAATGAGCACATTTTTTCTGACGTGTTTATTTTTTCCCCCTCTTTCTCTTTAGACCCTCCAAAGCGGGAGGAGACCAGAAGGTAAGCCTCCATTTATCTGACTCGCCGAGCTCACCTCAGCGTGGACACTCTGGATGGTTTGGCATGGTGTGCTGTGACAGTTAAATTCAAACTTAATTGTTCCTCACAGTTTTTCGTGTCACTTTGTGTTCTTCAATTTCATCTGAATCACCTGCCTTGTCAAGCTCTCACAGAGTCCATGCACTCTGCATTAGCCAAGCATCAGCAGGTTGCAAAATTAGCAGTTTGCCGGGCAGTTGTCGCTGATGCATTTTTGCATTTCCCGCACAGTCCCTGATACCAGATAAATACTGACGCTTTAAGTCTGTGGAGTCGCCCGGCCAGCTGATCAAACTGAACGGTTTTTAGAAAAGCAGCCGGCACATGACACAAACGCAGAGTCACTGTTCTATTTTAATAGTTGTTTATTTTCTTGCTGCAGTCCATGCACAATACTCAAGGAGGAAATCTCATTAGTGAGACACGTCAGTTATAGACGACAGTTTGAGCATTTTCATTTTAGCAGCAGTAGCAGATTACATTGGCCAGCAATTGGCCGCCTGCCAACACAAATAAAATCTGTGTTCACACTTCTTAAGCATTTTTTTCCATGTGTAGAGAAAAGCCCGGAGGCTTTTGACAGAGCCGCCGTCGCAGTACAGAGTAATCTTTTTGCTATAATGAAATATTGGGACTGCGCTGGAAAAGCTTGGGCTTGTGCGGCGGCAGATGGAGTTCTGTGCGTGTCACAAACGTCTAACTGCATGTCGTGCACTGTGCTGCATTGTCTCCTTCTCCCACACCCTCACAGGACTCGCTCGCTACAGCTTCTGTTCCGCCAAAGTACTCCTTTGCCCCGAGCACGACCATTAACAAGATGGCGAGGCCATTTGCAGCAGGTGGTGCTAGTGCCAACTCAGGACCTGCTATTAAACCTGTGGCCTACTCTGCTAAACTCAACACCCCGCGCTCACAGGGGCATGCCAGTACACCCCAGCCACAGAATGGGTAGGTGGATGAATAAACGCTATTACCATTGGAACCGCAACGTGACTAATGTGGTTTTAATGGCATTTTTCTGACGTCTCATTATTCTTGTTTTAAACTTAAAAAGAAAATAATGCCTTTAGGAATTTAAAGAATTTAGTCCAATCAGTGCTGCGGTGTGGTGCCAAAGTGAAGTCACAGATTTTTTTACATTTTATTTTAGGGCACGTTAGAGAAAAGAGAGCAGGGCAAATGCAAGCTGACTCGCTGTGGAAATCCAATTATTAACTGTGCTTATAATTTGTCTAAACTTAGGCTAATGCTAAACACACCAGCAGTAAGAGTTGCTGTTGTAGATTGTGTGCTGATTAAGTCTGGTGGTGTTTGTATAGCAGGAAATGTTTAGCTGAAATATGCAGTTCCAGCTGTGGATGAAAGACAGCTGCAGTAAAATCTATCAAGATGACAGAGAAGTATTGGGATTGGTTACATGTGCCAATAATCAGTCACAGTTTTACAGCCATGTTAAACTCTGTGTTCTTTGGACACTGTAGATGTTGTCACGAGTTTTTTTCTTTTTCTGCATTGTTTAATCTTTGTTCCCATCATCCTCATTTTGTGTGTTTAACTTAATCTGTTTACTCAGTCACTTTCCTTTTTACGTCTTCTCTAACCTTAGAACGGGGGAAAAAAAAGAACATCATGATTTAAATCTTTAAGATTTATACAAAGACTTTGTTTAAGGCTGGATTCGAGTATATATTAGAATGAGTAAGCGACAGTGGAGGTGAGTCTTTAGGAAATGATTGCAAGTCGGTGTAATGTGTGGGAGAGAAAAGCACTGATGTTGTTTTTAATAGTGGGAACTGAAAAGAAGATGCAAAATCATTTCTTTCTTATAACAGATTTTCCATTTCAGCAGATGGGTTATTGATCGAGCGCGATTATTACTCGTCTCTTGCATCTACAGTTAGCAGAATGAAATATGTAATGTTTGACAGATGCAGTGTGGCGCTTGACATTATGATTCTGATGCACAAATCTCACACGCTAATGCTGATCGAGCTGTCACCGAGTCCTGCTCAAGGACACTTCGGTACGTGGAATAGCCGGGGAATGAACGCCGGCCTCTGCATTTACGGGATAATCTGCTGTACCGCCTGAGACGCAGATTCCCAGAAACAATTTGATGTAGTTTGCTGTAAAAGTGAGCCTTCGACCTTGAAATGTTCATTGCGCTTTTTTTTTTTTTTTCCTTTAACCCGCTGAGTTTTTAATATTTTTTTCCAAGTATTCCTGCAAGAAATGTGTTTTAAATGATCCGGAAAGTATAAGTTTGGCATGAAATGGTCTGTAAGGATAGGCCGGTCCAGTTCCTTTTAATTTGGGTCATGGCAGCGCTCTGTCTCCAGCCGCTGGTGAGATGTGGTCTGTTGCTGTATTTAGCCCCATACATTCTGTTGGTTTCCCAAGCTTTTCCTGCTCTGCTTTTCTTCTTCTTTGTAAAATCAACTTTTCTTGTTACTCTGCAACGCTAATTCCTCTTGTCATGTTTGAAAAGAGTTGAGCGTAATCAAAACCATCAGGTTAATCTGGTGAGGACGTCATCTATTCTTTGATTCTCCACAGTTAATAGTTGGATCCAAAAAGCTGTCTAAGCCCGACGTGTTAGAACAGGGGTAGCGTTGTGTTGTTTGGACAGAGTTACCAGTAATACGTCACTGCTGTAGCATTTATGATGAGCAGATCCCTCTTGTGCTCCTGTTGAATGAAGCCCGATGGCACAGAAATTAGATTTAATTTTCCTTTCAAAAGGCTACAGCCGTGTACGTACCTCTGAGGCGTTTGTGTACGGGGATGAGAGGAGCAGGAAAGCAAATGTTTTGTGCCAGTCTGCTGAGTCCTTTTGGGTCAGGGTGACAATGGATGATTTGACAGTCAAACAATGCCGTCCTTCTTCCTCCTCTCACAGAGCCTGCTGACAATAGCAGCATGTCTCTACACACCTCTCGCATGGTTTCTGCATTTTGCAATGTTTTTGATCGTCTGTTGTGTGAAACCTTTGTCATGTATAGACGTGCTCAGTTTCTCCTCCCCCTGAAATCTTAACCCTAACCTTTTCCCCACTCTTTTCTTCTTTTAACTCCACAGATGGAAGCTCATTACAAGTTAGTATGTTTCTTTTTTTGTTTTCATTTGCAGTCAAGTGTGTGTATATATACACTTTTATAAATTGGCATTCACACTTGGTCTCATGACAAAGCTGTGCACAGCCTGATAGTAGTTCGGTTGCATGTCTTTACTGGGTGTGACTTCACAAAACTATTGTATTAGAATAACTTAATTTAAAAGAAGAATGCGAGACTAATATTGTGCACATTTTTAATTAGCCTTAAAGTCAGAGACCCCAAAAAGGAGAATGAAGTTGCTGTTTATCTCCTACTTCACAGTTAAACTATTTCTTATTAGATTGCAGTCTGTGCAAAATAAGAAATATTGTCAAATGTCGCCTTCCATCTTCTCGTTCCTATGGTAACTTCACGAGCCTAGTGTTTACGTGCTCTTTGGTCTAATCCACAGGGGTGAAGCAACTTACTATGATGATATCTACCAACAGTCCAAGTAAGGGGCAGCTGCATGGTGGCTGTGCGGTCGGCTTTGTAGGCTAATCTGGCCAAGTCGTTTATGTAAAAGAGAGAAAATGCTGATGCCCTTTTGTTAGACTGAGTGACTGTGTTTACAGAGCGAGGATGGCACTTCATTAATGACTGTGTCTTTTGATATTTCTCTCGCTTGTTTACGAACGCATGCTGCAGTTGACCTACAGCTGTGCTTAAAATGAGCAGCTTAAAAAGCATTTCATTTGAGTGATTAAGTTGTTTATGAAAAATAAATGCCTCTCCTTTTAGCTTTTTTCTTTTTTTCCCTCTTCACATAAAGCCAGGTACTGAAGTGAAGTGGCTTTTCTTGCGCAGATTCTAATGACAGTTATGAGTATCTTCCGTTTACGAGCCTCTGCCGTGTCCTCATGAGAAATCTTAGTAATGGGTGTCCATTAGTGCTGTTATTGCGTGACTCTGATACTAAGCGTTCCTCCATGCGTTTGTGTGAGTGGGTAGTCCCTGGATGTGATTGTGTTAACCACACCTGCTGTGTGCTCTTGCTGCTGCTGTTGGGTGTGTGTGCGCGGCAGGCACGGCCTCAGGGTGGAGAGCATCCCCTGTTTTATTCCCAACGACCGCAGCAAGAAGAGGCTGATTGAGGACACTGAGGACTGGCAGCCCCGCACTGGCACCACCCAGTCTCGTTCCTTCCGCATCCTGGCTCAGCTCACAGGCACCGACTTCAGTAAGTCAGGGCCTAAGACAGAAATGATGGACTGTTACAGCAGAGAGTAATGGGTTTGAGGGGTGGGCCTCTCTGTTAGTCAAGATAAGGTGTAGGATGGGGGGGGCTGTTACTAAACGGTTGATGTGATTTGATCTCTGGGACTGAGTGTGACAGCAAGAATGAGTGACACAGAAAAGGTGGATGAGGGGTTTCTTCATTTTTCAGCTGAAGAGAGGTGGCTGGTGTTTTCACTGACATGTTTTCATGTTTTGTTTTGTTTTTTCTACCCTGACTGTAACCAGTCTGACAAAGGAAGAAACTGCATAGCTAAATATAAGGAATATCATTACTTATTCTGAGGTGTGTCAACATTTGTATTAGTGAGGCATTCTGATGTGTGTCTCTCCTGGATCTCTCAGTGCAGGACCCAGATGATGAAAACATGAAGAGGTCCAGGTAAACGGATTGTCATTAATGTGACCGGTCACGTGTTTGTGTTTGTACACTTGCATATGTGGAAGCCTCAGCTTGGCAGTTACTTTGAAAAAAGAAAAGGAACAAAAAAACCTCTCCCTCAGTGTAGTTTAAATCGTGCAGCTCTGCCTCTGTGTACCACCACAATGAATAAAAACAAGACGGATCTGATTTAAGTGTAGACCTGAAGATCAACTTAAACTTGTTTAACAGAGTTATTACACTGATCATTCAATAATTAGACTTTTTGCAATGTTTACAGTGAGATGGGATCATCATTATAAATGTGAGTTTACTCATTAGAAAGTAGCAGGATACAATTTATGTGCGCAGAGCTGTTTTCTGCTGAGATACAGTTAAATGCTGCATAACTGTTCATGAATGGCCAAGTTAGGTCACCTGACCTCGGCTAAACATGCTGCTCTCTTACTGTAGACAAAACTAAAAATAGAAAACCCCACAAATCTGCAGCGACTGAAGGCAGTTGCAGTAAAGGCCCAGAAAAGCATCTCAAAGGCGGAAACGTGGCATTCGGGGATGTTTATGGTTTCCACATCCTGCCTTAATAATGATGTTTCCCAATTTGTACACATACCTTTGGGCCTGTAAAGGGATGGTACGGAGGTATTATATTTATATTAGTGATTTTAGCGTTAATCTCGTTAAAATGATGTTAACGTCACAACCGCATTAACGCCGCAAATCTCCGTTAGCCAGGTGTCAACGGGTTAGCGCAGTTAGCTCGTTAGCGCGGTTAGCTCGTTAACGCGTTAGCACCGTCCAGCCCCACACAGGGGGCGATCCCGCTGACTTGCTAACGGAGATCTGCGGTTATGGCGTTAACGTCATTTTAACGAGATTAACGCGACAGCACTAATTAATAATGAAAAAAAGGTTTCTGATCAGTGTCTGTTAAACTCATTGAATTAAAGCTAAAAGTCTGCACATCCTGACTGTACGATCCATGGTGGTGTTGTACAGATATAGCAACCATAATTCTGCTGCTTTGAACATCAGCATGCTGCTGTGTTTTTGTTCATAGTGTGGTTTTGTTGTTGTTTTGAGTCTGCTCAGTAGCGTAACATATTAACATATTTGCTTTTTTGCTGTGTTGCTAAAATGCAGATGGGAAGATTTGATAGTATTTTAATTTCTAGAGCCATCGTCCAATTACCTTGGTGCATGCAGCAGCAGTATGCTATGTTCCTCAAAAGTCCCCTTTTATTTTAATTAGTAGATTAGCAGGTTCCTTCTGTTTCCATACTTTTCTAATTGTTATATTTAAAAGTACTAAATGTCATAAATGTTACTACTACATCCCTCTGCTTTTTTCTTCTTCAACTTTTCACTTGGTGCACTTTACTCCCTTTTCTGCTCCATCCCTTTCATCTCATTTATTCTCTCCCCTGTAATCTGTTTCCTTCCTGTCTATCTCTCTTTCATATCTGTTTTTGCCTGCGGTCAGGGAAAAGTTCCTCACTGAGATTCAGAGTCCCCGCTATGCCCGTCTGAGGGATTGGCACCACGACAGGTCTGCTCGCGCCCTCAATATTAAATCCTGAGCGACATCCTAGATGCCCTGGGACGCAGAGCCCAGCCAGAGCCGGCTAGCGATAGCTACACTGCAACGACTACGTGATAAAGACGACGAAGATAGTGGACTGTCTCCTGGCAGTTAACAAATTCACCTCCTTAGATGCAGATGGACTGACAAAGAAATTTGGGGAAGCGAAGAAAAGCAAAAATATAAGAAACGTATCCTAGATGACAAAAGCCTAAAGTGGAGCCTTGCATACTGAGCCTAAGCATAAGATCTCCCTCTGAAATTCTGACTTGATGATTGTTGACAACACTGTGGACCATTGTGTCTGTAGCCCTATTTTCCATTTCACACTGCGTTACTCGGAGTAAACTGGTGGAAAGGTGGGGAGGGGGTCTCGGCGGTGGGAAGCACTGTTCTTTCTTCTTTGATTGTGAAGTTCAGACCCTCCTTTTGATCTCTGTCTGTCTCTTTTGCTACCTGTTTACATTTATTGAGTTTTCATCCTTTAGAGTTCTCAGTTTTGATCCCCTCTTCTAATAGGCTTCTTGCACAATTTAAAGAAAAAAAACAACTGTACTTTTTTTCCTGCTGTCATCAAAAATATATAAAATATAAAACATCTGGAAAAAAAAGCAACTCTTGTTCTCTGTCCTTCTGTGTTTCTTTTCTTGTTTACTTTGAGCTTACAAGGGCATATCTCTCTAACAGTTCTTTCCTTTTTTCCCCTGCTGTTAAGTCACAATTGCTTTACTTACAGTGTGCTGGACAAAAAGTGATTATATAGAAGCGAGGCTTTATTCAGTATTTATGCAGGTTGGAATTAATGGGATGTCTTAAAGAGCCAGGTTCAAGGTTTACTTTTATTGCCCCTGAGAGAAAATTGTTGTGCATTCGGGCATAAAAAACCCAACAAATGTGCATACTCATTTATAAAGTGCTGAGATGAACGGTGAGGAAAGTCTGTCTCGAGTTATTTGCATTTTCCTGAAATGCAAAAAAAAAATGTAATCCTGAAGCGCTATAGGTTTTGACACCAGACTAAAACAAATAGGTTTGGTAGGTAATGACTTTTCATCAGTAGTATTTCTTGTAGTAATGTTTCTGGATGTATAAAATCCATAACATCCATAGTGAAGGACTTCTATAAATCCCATTTAAAAATGTCTACAGATGAGATGATTTAGAGCTTGAGGATACAGCTTTAAACCCTTTAGCTGTGCTCACTCTCACACATCTGACTCATGCTTATACTTTGTTTGTCGTGCTGGCCATGTCATGTAAGGGGAACCATTATAACTGCTGCTTTATGAGGGGCAAATGGTTGGTTAACCAACGCTGGCCCATAAACATCGAAATTCAGCTTGATTGGTCTGAGGCGCACAGACCCAGGTGGAAGACGAAGATAAATTATTAGCACATACTGACAGAGTTTTTATAATTTGGTAAATAATTCGTTTAACAAATGCACCAGTAGTGAGGAGAGCAGATTTATGTAATGAGCTTGTAGCACACTCACTGGAAATGCCTTCCTGGTACCTGATTGGACCCAGTGTTTTCCTTCAGATCCTTAATTCTTTGTGCTTACAAGGTGCTGGAAACATTCCTGGGAAATCTTGGTCCATACTGACATGACAGCATCACACAGTTGTTGCAGATTTTTCTTTTGGCTGCAAATCTATGACGTGAATCTCCTGTTTCATCGCACCTCGAAGGTGCTCTGTTGGTTTGAGATCTGGAGATCAGGTGATCTGGCCGTGTGAGTACAAGGAGAAAGCAGTTTGAGATGATATGAACCATCAGAAGATGAATACAGTTTGTTCATACAGGACACTGTCAGCAACAATGATCAGGTAGGCTGTGCTAAAGGCCTCTAAGAAAATGTCCTCCACACTGTTACACCGCCACCCGGCTGAAGCATTGATACAAGACTGGATGTTTTCATGTTGTTCTGAACCTACCATCCGAATATCGCAGCATAGTCGGAGACTGATCAGTCCTGGCAACATTTTACCAGTCTTTTGTTTCCAATTTTTGGTGACACATGCATACTTTTGTAAAAGTGCCTGTTTAAGTTGCTTGTTGCCTTCAACAAAACATTTTTGATGCAGAGAACTGCTGCTTACTGGATATTTTATCTTTCAGACCATCTTCTGTAAACCTCAGAGATGGCTTTGTGGGAAATTCTGGTGGATCTGAAATACTCTGACCGCGCTGTCTAGCATAAACGACCATGATGAATTCAAAGAAACTTAAATTGCCTTTCTTTCTCTTTCCGATGCTCAGTTTGAACTTCAGCGGGTCATCCTGACCATGTCTACAAGGGTAAATACATTCCGGTGCTTCCATTTGATTGGCTGGTTAGTTATCTGGATTAAAGAGAAGCAGGTGTATCTAATGAAATGGCTGACAAATGTGTTTTAATGTATAGTGAAGTTGGAGGTATTACTAAGTGACTAATTAAGGAAAATTAGTGGAAAACTAGCTAGAGTATGAATGTATCCAGACCAATGTGCTAAATTAGACAAGTTAATCGAAGTCAAGCATCAACTTGTAGAAATTTCAACTGTAAGAGAGGATTTCAGAGGGGGAAAAAATCAATGTGTAAAAATATTACTTTACATCTGTAGAAATACTAGTAAGCAGGAAGATACTGAAGAAAGCTTTGTGCAAAGCTTAGATGTGAAGAGCCAATAGGAATGAGGTTTCTCATTCAGCCCTTCTAGGCATGTGCCACCACTGTCGCACATGGTTTTTAGTCACATTTGACTTCTTGCAGAGCTGCATCACCTTTACCTCCTCACTGGGTGGAGGGGTGACACATGTTAGGGGCTTGTTGCTCCATGAAAAATCAAAACCTGCTATTTCCTTTGCCGGATGCTGAGCTGCCAGCAAAGTTCTCTGCTTTCCTCGTTGCTCAGGTTGATGCATCCCACAGGAGTGGATACCCAAAAAGGGGGGAGAAAAAAGAGAAACCGGTACAGATGAATCTAAAATCAGAGCTGCAACGGATGAACAAGAAAAGTGAAAGGAAATGCTCCAGTCAAAAGCTAAATAAATAAATAAATAAATAAAAAATCCCGTCTGCACAGCCTCTGATAGAGAAAATGTGCACCTGCATCATATCGAGCCTCTTGCTGAGCAGGGAGGAGGAGGAGGAGGGGGTTTGAAAGCAGGGAAAATGTCAAGGATAACACAATCTAGGCTGCTCCAGGTGGGAAGAAGCCGACATAGAGGTGTAGTGCAATTTGCACCTGCAACATTCATCATAGTGAGGTGCAGCAGAGAGAAGAAAGAAACCTCATGGTTGCGAGACAGCCGAGCCATCGGCCTTTCAACACGTACGGGCAGCCTGGCAAGGGAATGTAGCCGGGGCAGCGGTGTTGAATAGGAGTTTGTTTTGTCAGTTGTTAGGTGAGGTCCCAGATGTGAGGCTTGTCAGTGTGTCTGTGGAGTGGAGGGCAGCTGACCCAAGGTCTGTGAGTCACACACGGGCAGAAACAGCCTCTGTCCTTTGTTTGACTCCATCAGCAGACATCCTGCTCATCCAGCCTTCTGACTTCCTCTTAGGCGTTTTTCTTTCTTTCTGCGGATTCTTTGCAAAAATCTCATGGTAGGAGGTCTTGCGATCCTTAATTTAGAAAGATTTAGCTTCCTTACTGTCACTAGTCCTATAAGCCAGATTCTTGGTATTGCAAAGGGATTTAATGTTCTTTATTATTCCAGAAATAGCAGACGGCTTTTATGCTTTTTTTTTTTTTCTTGCTAGATTGCTCCCAGCTGTAACTTCTGCCTCTGTAGCTACAGTTTTTTTTTTTTTTTTTTTTTTTTTTTTTTTTTTTTTTTTTTCTTCCTCCTGTATTTATGTTTGGCGACATAAATAACATTCTTTCATATACAGACTTAACCTGATAAAGGCACGACTATGGAATGAGGTTGGTGTAGGGTAATTGATTTTACAATCTCTTTCATTTTCTTTACGCTAATGAAAGGGGATTTCATCTCCTTTCATTAGTGTGTTTTAGATGGCACAGTTGATGATGTAAACACGATAGATGCCTAAGGTGCTGTTACAATCCCCGCCCGGTTCTTTTTCTCAAGATAAAAGTCTCCAGAGCTCACTGTCTTGGCTCAGAAGTTGTTTTTCTGTCTTCCGTCAAGATTTGAAGCTTTTTCTGAATATAGTGACGCTTGCTGCGGGTAACAGATCTTTGAAATGTAGAAAACGCTTTATTTCAACACTCCTGCACATGCAAGCTCTAAGCGAAACTCTTCCGCACCCAAATCTGAAAGCGACTGAGTTTCCAGTCGTCTAACTTTTGCCTAACTTTGAGCGACATCAGTCGGCCTGAGGAGATGTTGGTGTTTCTTATGCTCTTGTGAGAGGCTGCGGCTCTTGAACAGCAGGGCGATGACGCTGAAATCACGTTCGGCTTGATGGATTTTTGAGTCATGATAGACACTGCTCACTGTTGCTCTTTGATACTGGAGAAATTTCAATTATTGTGCTGCTTTCAGTTAAATCTAATACACTGAATCAGAATGTGTGATCACAACAGGTGGGGGCACCACGCTACCCTGTTAATCCCAATTAATATTAATAATGGTGCTTCGAATCATTCACACACAAGGTAATCCGTGGCACAGCATAATGGTGACAGCTCAGCCATGGCAGGAGATATCCAAACATGGCATCCATTGAGAAGTAACTATAGTTAGTGTGTGTGTGTGTGCGTGTGTGCGTGTGTGTGTGCGCGTGCGTGCGTGCGTCTACCTTTTCTAATTAGTCATTTTCTCCCCACAGCCTTGAGCCAACTCCCTCACCTGCCAAGGCCCAAGCAGCAAATAAACCAGATGGTGAGTTTCTTCTCCTGCTGATGCGTTAAAAAGAGCCCCAGCAGCCTCCGGGAGAGGCTGCGCTAATAGATTCTAAGTCTTAAGTGTCAATACAGCAGCAACAACGCGACACTCAAAGCTGTCACCACAGACATCTGTTTGAAGGGTGGATTGTTATGGGATTTTTTTTTTTTTTTGTGTGTGTGTGTGTGTGATGTGCAGAATCGACAAGTGCCGCACCAAAGAGTTCTGCTCCTTCCTGCCGACCGCCGTGGGTCTCGGACCCCAATTTTGCCGACCGCTTTCGCCCAGACAAGGTCAGCACCGTCGTGACCCAGCACCAGAAGCCAGCCCAGCCCACGCCTATGCAGAGCCGCAGTTCCATCCTGCAGGCTGCACAGCAGGCGCCGGAAGACAGCGGGAGGACCCCCATATGTGGTGCCTGCAACAAAATCATCAGGTGAGGCTGCACCGCCGCTACACACAGGCTGATTCTTTTTAACTCCAGCGAGGCGCTCTGTGTTTGCTCCTTGGAGGCTCCTGTTAGAGATGACAATTTAAGACTCTTAATATTCACGACACACTGCCTGTCTGCAGCAAATTAAGCCAGTCAGCATATTTCACAGAGTGTGGAGACATCTTGTTATCACTCAGAATAACAAAGAAACTCTGGTTGATATTCTGGTCACCATTGCAAACAAAGAGCTTTTATTCATTAATTTTTGAGTGAAGACTCAAATTCAAATTCTGGAAAACCTAAAATTTGTCTTCAGCGTTTGCTCACATTTCACACAGTCTAGTGTATTTTTGCTGAGTGCCTTTGGATCTTTTTTCACTCCTCTGTTGAAGCTTTGGATTATTTAGCCAATTTATATAAAAAAAAAAAAATCCCTATTTATGTGTTACTAAGAGTCTTTTTTTTTTTTTTTTTTTTTTCTTTTCTCCAGGGGACGGTACCTGGTGGCACTGGGACGGTCTTGGCACCCGGAAGAGTTTACATGCTCGCAGTGTAAGGCGGTCCTGGAGGAGGGGGGCTTCTTTGAAGAAAGGGGAGCCGTCTATTGTACCAAGTGCCACGATAACCGATACGCTCCGAACTGTGCCAAGTGCAAAAAGAAGATCATAGGGGTACGAGCTTCTGTCGTATCCAGCAAAATCAAAAAAAGCTGTTTCAAAGTTTTTAAAAAAAGTTAACCTTTTTCCTCCCCCCCCCCCCCCCCCCCCCCCCCCATCAGGAAATCATGCATGCACTGAAGATGACTTACCATGTTCAGTGTTTCAAGTGTGCAGCCTGCAAGAATCCAATCAGGAATCAAGCCTTTTACATGGAGGAGGGTGAACCCTACTGTGAGAGAGGTGAGTAACTGAACCATTGCAGTCCACACGTACTATACTTCCTATCTTGCATACCTGAACAATCTAAATGCAAATGGTGCAATTTATTGTGTAAGAGTTGGAAAAGGTAAAAAAAAAAAACAAAGACCGAAACAGCTCTTTTTGGAGCCACATTCACAAACTGATGCTACTGCTTTACATCCTACATGAAACAACACCAATGCTGTGACACAGTTGATTGTCTTCCAAGGGCCAGGGGAGGATACATACAACTATTCTGCTTGTTAGTGATGGCTGTGATGTCCTCTGTTGTGTAAAATATGGGATGAACTCACACCTAGTATAAAAAGCTGAATTCAAATTGAAGCTAGTGTGATTTTACACATCCATTTTCCCTATAAGCCAGCAGGGGGCGACGTCTCTCAGCTTGACAAAGAAGTCAGTTTCTGTAGAAGTGCATGAAAAAAATGAGTGTACTTCTGTCTTGATTAATGAACTCTGTAACCACTTTCCTAATGAGTTTTTCTTCTGAATTGCTAGTTTCAAGTCTTATTTAATACAGCTCGGTGTTCACTTTGTAAATTATGGTTCCATTTAGAGTAAAATAGACGATAAAGCAGGGCAAGCTTTAGGGCATCACTATTTCACCATTAACAAGTCGCTACCATACGAGCGTGCAGTATCCTGAGTTTGAGTCTGATCCAAAAACCATAACATGCAGTCTGTGCTTCAACGGTGCTCCAAAAGATGGTAAATGTCCGCCTTTCTTTTACGATTTCATCACTCTTTAGGACAGTTTGGTTCCAGACTCGCGTGTCTAGTGAGAAAAGGATAGTTTACTTATAATAAAGACCTCAGTCGTGACCAAATGTGTAGTTCGACTGTGTTTTCTCTCAAGGACTCTGTTCATTCATTCAAACAATCCAACACTGAAGGCTTCACAAAACATAAATGTGTCACCATGGTGAAAAATCCTCTGCTGGAAATAAAAGCAGTCGCATTTATGTCGTTCTAAGGAACAGTTGCAAATACTACTACTACTACTACTACTACTACTACTACTACTAATAACTGCAACAATGACAGTAGTCAGTTCTGCTGAGTAGATGGAAGCGCCCACAGAAACCTGTGCTTTAATAAAAAGTTCAATTCTAAACCCGAGTCCAAGCCAGATAGCATTTGCCTGAGCGTGCTGAAAATCCGAGTGTGCAGACCGATTAGTTCCAGCGCCGACTGAGAACATCTCGACTCATGTAAGACGCCCGATTATAAATCTCCACTGGCCTCAAGTCCACAGATGAGACAGAGCAAGCTGACACCCACAAAGCACGTTTTAAATAGATGCTACAGGTCGGCCCACGTCATAGACGTCGGGGTACAAAATCTTTAAATTCAGCCAGTGCACGAATCAGGTGTAGCGTGCATTTTGTGATAAAATTGTTTCCTCTCTACAGTGCATCCTCTCCAGTCTATCTGCAATAATTTTGATTATTTTCTTTGTAAAAATCAAACTATTTCTGACACGTTTTGTCAAACATTGTAGTATTGCTGTGGGGTTTGGCAGAAACCTACATCGAGAGTCTCCTGGCACATACCGCAGTCAATCATAAAGTGTGATGTTTTCATCTGCTGTAATCTATTTAGCTCCAGTTTACTTCATACATACCTCTATTGGGTTTTATGAATGGTGCGTGCTCTTCTATTATGATATAAATGACTTAGCGGGGCATCTGACGTGGATTGCTGCTTTATCAGAGGCGAAGCCAGAACCTGGGTACTCATATTCTGAATAATGCCTTCAGCTCTGATAAACATTCTGCTGCCTCAGCATCTTTCAGGGATTGTACAGCTCTCACCCACTCACTCTTGAGAAGCAGCATTATAACCTGACACTTTCCCCCCCCCAGAGTCCTTGTGATGAAAGAGACTGGCAAATCCAGTCAAGTATCTGGAGCAATTTCCACCTCATCCTAATCCCACCCCTACACTCTGGAAAGGCACTAATGTACAGTGGGTGGACACAACAACACAAACAGTATAGATATCAAATGGCCAATAAGAAGAGGAGCCGGCATTTGGCATCAAAGCAGCTCTATAAGTCTTTATTTTACACCGTTCAGTCCCTTAAGTGGTTGCGTGTAGCGTGTAGTGAGGATTGCTCATCTCGGAGCGGCATACAGCCTCCACTTCTTCTTCTAAAGATGAAAGATGTGGAAAAGGATTTCGGTCTCTACGGATCCCGTAAAGGTTAAGCGATGTTTACAAACGGCAATTGCGGAGGCCGGGGCGATTCCTTGGCCTGATGCAGGCAACAATAAAAGCTCTTTTGAGTTAAGGTGAATATAAGATTACATTTTTATCTCACATTTCTTCTGCTCGCCACTCCCCCCCCCTCCCTCCTCCTCTCCTCTCCAGACTATGAGAAGATGTTTGGCACCAAATGCCATGGCTGTGACTTCAAGATTGATGCCGGGGATCGGTTTCTGGAGGCCTTGGGCTACAGCTGGCACGATACGTGCTTCGTCTGTGCTGTAAGTCATTTTGATGGATATAGCTCCTTGTGGGCTCTCTTTGCCCCCGTATCTCGCAGCTGTCCCAGTACAATGGCACCTGGAGAAAAAAAATTTGCCTCCATGTCTGGACCTCAAGCTTTCTCCCTCTCTCTCTCAGCCTGTCACCTGCAGTCTATAACTCTCTATATCTCTCTCATTCTGTGAAGAAAACTGAAAGCAAATGCAGTCAAGTAAAGCTTGCTCTGGCCACTAGAAACTGTGTAAATTCACATCAGCAGTGTTGAAGTCTGATATCTACTCTGCCCTCGTTTCCCAATCCGTCTCTCTCACTCTGTGTGTCTCCTTTCATCTTTAAAGCTCTGCCAAATCAACCTGGAGGGGAAGACGTTCTACTCGAAGAAGGATAAGCCCCTGTGCAAAGGCCATGCTTTTGCTCCAGTGTGAGAGCGCGAGGCGCATCTTCAGAAGAAGGAGCACTGTTCACTCCCTTCTCTTTACCCCCTGACACTTCCGTAGACGCACCACATCCCTTCTTGCCACACACCTTGTTAAACTAAGTCCTTTCTCTCTGTGCTGCAGACTTTGTTTTTGTTCTCGAGGCTTAATGCTGGCTGCACGTACCGTCACTTTACTCTGCTGTTAGGAGACTTCTGATGGCACTGCCTCTAATGCCAAATGCTGTGTTGCATAACTGGAAGGAGTCGAGGAATTATGTCACGCCATCGGTAACTTTTTGACTTCCAAGTTGTTTTTAGGTCATGAAAAAAATGTCACCGCAGGTCACGTCGATTTGTAGTTGTCAGCGGAGTAATCTCCCGCCTCTGTTCTCCTCGTCCTTGTTAATTCAAGTCACCAACTTGAAGGAGTCATTGAGCCTCTAATAATGTCTCATATTGCAGTAATGATCAAGCAATTCTCTTGCACTAAGTGTAGTGAAGTGCTGGCCCCATACAGGACCCCAGCCCACTCATCGGCTCTCACTGCAGCGCCCTTTAATGTAATGGGGGGCCAGTCGAGCAGAAAAGGAGGTGTCCATTTCTGCTTGACTGGATCTCCTCCACAGAATCACTAACTACTTATTACTTTGACTCTGGCAAGTCAGAGCGCACACTCCAGCTTGAAGAGTCATTTAGAATGATGTAGTAATTAACCCATTTTTAATCGTCATACACGCGGGTGATGGAGATTGATTTTTAACTTTTCCTTTGATTTGACTTTTTTTTTTTATTATTATTAAATGAGACAAAGTAAGTCTAAGTGTTCCCCATGTCACTGTGATATTATTCCTTAGAGTACTTTCACATCACTGAATCTGTATTTATATTGCTTCAGAAGTGGCCTGTAAGTGTTGTTTTTATTGCAGCTGAAAGTTTCAAATAAAATTATTTAGTAATTCCATGTGCCGGGTCATTTTGTTTCTCTTGGAAACACTCCCATCTGTAACAATTTTCCAAAACCCTGCTGAAGCCTTTGTATGCTCCCTATAAATATAATCAACAAAGTGATACTGAAATAAGTGGCATTTTATCTTAACTGGTAGGTAGCCAGGTGCTTAAAACATCATTCTTGCTGGAATAGCTACATTTTTGTTTAGGTGAGAAGCTCCTCTTAAAAGCTTGGCATCAGCAGTGGTAGCAGTGGGTCAGCAGCTAGCATGCAGTCCAGAGTTTAAAAAACAAAAAACTGACGCCAAAGGTGAAGCTCACAAATGGATATTTCTTGTTGTTGTTTTTAAACACTCAGCGTACAGCGTGTTCTTTTAATCTTTAACCATTGGAGAGCGCTAAGCTAACCATTTGTACCTTAAGCTAGGCTAACTGTTACAGACTTTAGCTCAATGGTTATGTGTAGTGGAGACGCAAGATGAGGGTCCTGAGATGATCAGAGGTTTTACAGTTCAATATATGTTGCACACTTAATTTTTTATTTTTATTTTCCAGTGGTCTCAAACTCCAGTTGTCGAGGGCCGGTGTCCTGAAACTTTTCCTTGTGTGCCTGTTGCAACACACCTGAATACAATTAGGTCATTCACAAGACTATAGAACTGCATGCTGAGGTGGCATTTCAGCCATTTGATTCATGTTACAGCAGCTCATGAGTGAATAAACATGGTGCAAAAAATGTACTTTTAGAAGTACTTTTTTTCCAAACGCTTATTTAAATTTACTTGAGTTGGGAAGGGGTTGCCATCTCAGCATGCAGTCAAGTTCTAGTCTTACTAATGACCTACTGATTTTATTCAGGTGTGTTGGAACAGGGACACATGGAAAAGTTTCAGGACACTGGCCCTCGAGGACTGGAGTTTGAGACCCTATTTTAGACCATTACCATTTAGAGAGGAATCCTCTAAAAGCATCCTGAAATTTTACAGCAAAATCTGTCAGGGAAAAAGATTTCCCTTGCAATATTTTTTTTCCCCATCAGATTTGATTGGTGGTTCTGTGTTCATATCCTGGTCACCACAGAAATTAGTGAGTTTAGATACAGCTTTAAAGTTAATCCCCAGCTATGTGCCCAGAGGTGTTTTAAAAATGGATGCCAAGCATTAAAACCTGCTTCTTTGTCTGAGCCATGCATTGATTATGACATGTGCCAAAAATGTATCTTTGATCAAGTGAGCAAGTTCAGTCTACTAAACATTTTAGTTTGAATATTTTAATCAGCTTTTCTGGCTCAACTTCAATGCAGGATGAGGCAATAGACCAGTGGTTCCTCAAACTGGAAGACATAGGATTATTGCTGGTGGGGCGTAGATAACCAGGGGGAAATATACAGATTGAAAATAAACTGAATAAATAATTTTTGTAGTTCAAATAACTTATTTGCTATGAAACTCTTGGCTTTTGTACAGAGTCATTATAGTTCTTTTTTCTACTTAGTTATTTTGTTTGGCGTTTTCGTTTTTCCTGGTTTAGTTTGCTCTTTTCATTTTACTTATAACTTTCAGTGTTATGAGCTATAAGGAGGGTATTTCTCAAATCTAGTAAAATCAGCACCATCTCACAACAAGAGGGTTTTCTCCAGCTCCTCCAGTTTCCTTCCACAGTCCAAAGCCATGCTTGTTAGCTTATTTGACCTTAGGTGTGAATAGTCATCTGTGTTAGCTATGCAATAGACTGGCGACCTGCCCTCAGCGTACCCTTTCCTCCGATGACAAGCTCCGGTGTAGGTTTAATAAAAAGGTGATGTACGTGTAGGTATGCAGACATGGTAAATATGACCTGCGGAAGTTCAAACCGGAGCATCAGAATGGGGAAGAAAGGTGATTTAAGTGACACTGAATGTGATATGGGTGATTTTTGCCAGACAGGCCATGTCACAAAGCTAATGAATGTGGAGCAACGATGTGTGTTCACCTTGTTTACTCAAGGCAGGACAGCCAACATAATAATAGGAAATGTACCTAATAAGTGGACTTGAGTGTGTTCCCTCATTTCCTGTTTCATGTTGGTGGAGAGCAGAGTCCCAAATTTTCCCCCCAAAGGTGCTGAGTCACGTTACAAAGGTCATACTCAATGAGTCATACTATTCAGTGAGCCCTTGTGTGCTATGAGTGGGAGCACAGTCATCCTGGAAGAGATCAGGATAGAAATGTTTCATCATAAGGTAAAAATGATGACTCAGTAGTGATTGACATTGGATCATCTTGTCCCCTGAGATGGAAATGTCAAACTATGACAGCAAAATTTCCCACAGAGCCACTGGATCCCTTCACCGTAGCAGGAAAGGCTCCAGGCTAATCAGCCAAAAAGCTTTGCATTTAATCCCATGGCAAGAAGAACAACAGACGCATTTCATAAAAGATCCAGGCCTTGATTTAACAATATATAATTTATTTACAACAATTTTCGGATTGAATTACTATACATACCTTTCTGAAATGTCATAGATAGATATATATACATAAGGCCAAGTAAATACTTGAAAGCACTTAGAAACGAATTTCCAAAATTCTACCCACAAATCCATATCATTGTCCAAAAAAGTACAGAAAATCTCCCTTAGCAGAAGTTTTTCCATCGCCACAAAAGTTTCGACAACAATTTACATTAACGATAGGGAACACAAAAAAAGGTTAAAAACAAAGGAACATAAAGGAGGATTATACAATTGCATAAGCGCTGTGGCATGTAATAAATACAGCATTTTTGACTTGCAGAAAGGCAAGGAACATTGAATCAAGGAACTAAAGAGAAAAAACCATTCACAAGTACAGAAGTCTATTGTTCTTACTTCAAAAAGAAAACAGTTTAGTAAGAGTGACGGGGAGGTATGCACACACCCAGTCTCTCTCTCACACACACACACACACACACTCAAATACATCCTTGACACTGAATAGTAATGAGTGACACAAAAAGTACAGTGCTGAGATGTTACATTTCTCCCCATAACACAGGGGTGAACTGACAGTATAAACCCTTGAACAAAGCTTGTATGTTACTGACACATACTTACACAGAATTATCAGGCCTGGGTTTTCTCTCAAACTGTATTCATCGCACACACACGCACACACACTGAGTCATAGCAGAATTGTTAGATTTGTCGGACGAGCTAGATGTGAAGATAAGATGCTCAACATCCTGGCGGCTGGTGAATTACATTACTGAAATGTGCTTAGGCAACATATCCAAGACGATGACGGAGGGGGGGTGAAGAAACACACATGCGCTCTGACTGTACAGCTGCCGTGGCTCATCTAAACGTGCCGCGCCGACGCCGGCTCGTCAGCGTCCGAGAACCGACGCCCTCGCTCTCCAATTAGCCACGCAGCCCGCCCACCGACGCGGTGACTCGTTAAGCACAAGTGACAGTTTCCACCTTGGATTTTTAAATGCTTACAGTTACAGGAATCATCAAGTGCGCAGAGTTAAGGACGAACAAAACGTCGACAGAAAGCTTTCCTGTGAAACAGTCTCGAAACCCTTAACACTGCAAATAGTCTGCTAGATCGCCAAACAACAGTATATAGGCAAACACGTCACGGTTTTAGACTTGACAAATGCTGCGCCAGTTAAGTGTCTTTTTTGGCTTCATATTAAAATATAATTTACATTTGTTTACAAAGTGATAAGGTGACACAGAGTACTGCGTAAACAAACAGCATTGAGATGCCTTAAAAAGAGGGGAAAAGGAAAGACAATGAAAGAGACAGCTACTCTAGAAAACAGTGGATTTGTGGACACGGCGTGAGGATGCGGTGGCCCTCGAAATGATATTCAGAAAACTTTGGTTAACAATTCTGCTGATATACAGTATGCAAAGTGACAGCACACGGCTGGTATAGAAAAGTATTTACAAATTATGCACGGCGATCTGATTCAACGTGAAAAGATTTTGAGTTTCTGATCATTTTCACGGCATCTTTATATAAACTGGTAACGGGACTCTGAGGGGAGATGTGGTTAAACGAGCAAGGCGATGGGCGACGGTATAAAAAGAAAGTCAAACTTTCTGCCTGCTACAAGGAAACTAATGTACATTCCAAAAAATCTGACAATCATTTCATCTTAAAGGTTAAAAATCATTCGAGCCCGCAGGATTGGGCCGTCCTCGCTGTTTGAATGGAAAGGGGCGGGGTTTTCATTATAGCTTTGAACAGACAACTTCACATGCAACCCTGAGGCAGACACAGAGAGAACCTATGGCTAGTTTGGGACTGCTCACACCTCACCGAAGGAAAATTGCTAAACGAGAAATTTTTGTGTTTGTTTGACAGATTCGTTACGAGAAAAAGAAAAATACTGTTAGTGAAATACGACAGAATGCAAATGCGCCGATGCAGTTTATGGATTTTTGCATGAATCTATTGGATAATTGTTGCTGTCTGGATACAGATAGCCAAAAAAAAAAAAAAAAAAAAATCCTTTCAAAGCATCTATTTGTGAGCAGAGGGGCTGACATTATGAAAAAGCTGCTCTTTATTTTATCTGAGAGACGGGCTTCTCTCTGATGTGGAAATACTGTTTGCCACACAGCAAATGCAGAATTCCCACCAACATTGCTTTATGAATAATACAAACAAAGCTGCACAATTACCCTTTCAACATGAGTAATCTTGTGATGATTTTGAAGAATTTGTTGTCAGATTTTTCTGAGGGAAAGTGCTCTACATAATTCATATGGAATAATAACCCTTCGGGCCATGTTTTTAGACTACAAAAATCAATGTAATCAAGAGGAAAATGTCATTTTAGAAATGAGCTTTGACGACATTCAGTGTTCGCACATGCAGTCGGCGTGCCTCTCGGCCCTATGGCTCCTTCATTAAGCTGTGGAATTTAAAACAGAAACGCCACGATGAACGATTGGGGTAATATAAAATGTGGAAACCTTATGGATCAAAATCAGAAGGCTTTAAATAGAAATTTCCTTTAAAATATGACTTTAAGTCAAGATATTAATCACTTCAAAAAAAAAAAAAAAAAAAAAAAAGGATCCAGAGAACCCAAACCTCACATATATCGATTTAAAAGGGGGAAAAGCTGCAAAGCGTCTCACTGAATCAAGATGTCAAGATGTTAGATTCACAATAGTGATACCGGCTGGACTACAACACACACAACGCACACACAAACTACATGAGATGGGTTTTTGGGGGGCTCAGACACACAATCTGTTTTTAAACCAGCAAGTCCAGAATCCGCTACAAGCCGTCTGTGTGTTAAACAGATTATGTGACTCACACGCACGCACACAGTCTCACTAGGTTGCTTTAAAATAAAATAAAAAAGGTAAAGAAAAAAAAAAGTGGGCTAATCTTCTGAGTTGATGTCATGTGACGAACCTGCCAATTGCATATGTTGCTGGTTCTCTTTAACCTGAAATGACCTGCACCCTTTTTTGCCACCTTCCTTTTAACTGACTGTTTAAAAACACACGGTTTTTGAATCCAAGTTCAAAAATTAACGACTGAATTTGCAATATTGGCCATTACTAATAGCGTTACATTTGCATATTGCTCCTTGTTAAGCCGTACGCGGCCTGTTTAGAAGAGTTAATTTGATGTTACCTTTGCAGCAGAACTAGGGTATGGACTAATTTAACTTGGGTCTTTGATGGGAAATAAAAGGTACTTTCTCTACTGAGTCTGTGAATACGTTTTCCCCAAACACACACACACCCAAACTCTACCCCCTTGTTCCTCATTTGGTCTGTCATTTAAAGATTTTTACTGTGTTTGATGGGAAATAGGGACTCAATCCTACATAAACACTTTCTTATCTTCTAAAGTGAAGAAAAGGAACGCTGGGACAGCTCTGTTCTTCGATTCCCGCTGCAGTTATTGTTTTTTTATGTGTGTAAGAATGCGTATTAGTGTATCACGTTGTGTACTTTTCCTCGGCACCAGTCTGTCCCTCTTTTCTAGGTTAGCACTCGCCATCGGAGACCAGGAATATCATGGCTTCCTGTTTGCCGATGTCGGCCATGACCGTGGCCAGCTGGTTGATGTTGCCACTGTGGAAATGTTGCGCCTCCCATAGGTCCAGGATCACAGAGGTTGGGCTTGCTTTGGATGCAAAGAAACTCATGTGTCTGCAGGGTGAGAGAGCGGAGAACACAGAAAATTAATTAAATCAAGCGACGCGCACACAGCAGAAAGCAGAGCCTCTCATTTTCTCTCCACCTAAAGAGTGTCAGGAAAACCTTTCACCAGGTATTTTATTGTGCTGCCTCTTCTTCTAACTCTGTCAATGTCAGGTTTTATTGTGGGTTATATTGCTACATCCTGATATCTAGTGTCGGCGCACTAAGTAAAAAAATGATAAAAGCTACAAGAACACAGTCGGAGCTCTCGAAACTGCCGTTACGTACAGACTCTGTAACAATTCTCATTTGAAGCTTAACTCCACAACCCTCATTCCCTCTTTATTTGATGTTGAAATTGGCCCCAAAATCCCATATAGTAAATCCTATATGGACTTTCACAGTTAAGTCGGAAGTGACCTTTTCTATTTTGGGAGCAGAACCTTTACGATCAAAACCAATCAATGACAACAAAGCAGTGGCCCGAGTCAGCTGGATATTTGATGTTGAGTGGGACCTTATCCCCGCTGTAGCCGAAGATGCTTGTTTGATTAAATGGCATTTCTCTGTTTTCCCAAATGTTCGGGGCTTTAACTCTTATGTAGAACCCACATGACATTAAAAAGGAGAACGATGTAAAGCACAAAGAATCACCGTGCCGTGTGGGTGTTTCGGTGAGGGGGGAAAGGGGAGACAGGAAAATGCCACCGAGCCTTTTTCACCTTGAGAAAGGTCAGACGGAGTCCGACTTCCTCGTGTCTTTCTGTTTGCCTGGTGAAGCATTATGTGGAGGTTATAAACACGTGACTGCAGCGGTAGGACTCAAGCACCGGGAACACATCGTCACCGTGCTATTTTAAGTCAATTGGATTTTATAGAACGTGAACGGCTCTGGCTCTGCATCAGGACAACGCAACAAAGAGGAGCGTTGGTCAAAAAAAAAAAATCTTTTGGGAATGAACCTCTGTGTCATTAAAAAAAACCAAACAAATGTGTCAACCCTGCTTATTCACCTCGCCGCGTGAAACAAGAGCTTATCTTGTATGGCTCAGACGCAGCCGCTCGCACCGTCTTGGGAGAGAAAGATCAAATAAAAGCTTCTTGGCATTTTAAGTTTTATTGATTGGTCCCGTTCCGCTCGGTCTGAACACTTTACACGCGCAGAAACAAACACAGAAATGCAGCATGACAGAATGCCAAGGAGCTGCAGCCTTTTGAGGAAAACGCGTTGTTAAGGACAGATCAAACAACGGAGCAGTTGTTCCTTCCTGAGGTCTAAATGAGAATTGATTATGTTGAGCAAAACATTGCTAATTAAACCTGTAGTGCATCAATTCAATTTGTGATTAATTGGGGTAAATAAAAGTTGATTGGACAAATTAAGTGTACCTATTTGATTTCATTACCAGGTAGAAATTAAATTGGAGGATAAGAGATCAATGCCCGACTATGCTCTTGTTACAGGTGCTCTGGTGATAGAGTACAGTAGCTGTGAGAACGAAGTGGTCGGCACAGATCCAAACCTATTCCAACTTTATCCCCCCCCCCCCCCCCCTGCCGCTGATGGGCAGCTAGCTCGCTGCATTTCCAATTACAGCTGTTAAGCAGAATGTAGCAGGTAGAAGTTTAGCTGCAGACTTTAAGCTTCTTACCTGTTTCTGAGGGAGAAATGAAGAAGGGGGTCATGTTTTCTTGCAGAAATGATAGCTGTATCCATCAAGTCCGTATTAATCCTATAATACTAGCTGTGTCAAAAGAGGATTAGCTTGCTAAAGCATTACTCTGTTTACCTGAACTTTAGGAAAAACACTCCGCTGAGGTGAATCACTCCACACCGATTGTGCTTGATTACTGAAATTGCACTTTTTTTCTGCCAACATCTGTATTAGTACACCTCTTTACTATCATTATTTTGAGTGAGCTGTATTCACATATTGTGCATAACTCTGCTTTGAAACCTCACTTCTCAAGAGGTTTGGATAAATAAGGCTCTTCAGAATTTCATCGGAGCTTTCAAAGCTAAGCTGCCGGCTCCGACATGCCTTGACAACGATCAGATCAGCAATCAGATAAGGCGTTATTTTAAAGCTGAGCTTTACCTCTCGAGTTTAAGTCTTTGTGCTAGCATTCTCCAGTCGGCTCCGTTGGGACAGGGGGCGTCCAGGCTGCTGCAGATCTTCTGCCTGATGAGGTACGGGATCTGAAAGGCGCTGGGTCCCGCCAGAGCTGTGGCGTTACTGTCCATTAACAGAAACTCAGAGTCCAACGCTCGAGTGTCCTGGAAAGGGGTGGGGGTGGGGGTGGGGGGAAGCCACACAGGTTTTCTGAGCTCAGCAGAAAAATCATCTCCTTTACAAATAACCAAAATGATAAATAGTAGCCGCGGCATAACCAACCGCAGCTTTTAAGTGAGCAGAACGAACGTTACCTTGGCAATGTTAAAGTCCAGGCTAAAGCTCTGTCCCTCCCCCTCCACCTGCCACACACACAGCTGGCAGGTGAGCTCGCAGGTGCTGAGGCTGAGCCGCTCCAGAGTGAACGTGCAGTGCAGGTACCGCTGGGAACCGTTCCAGATGTGGTAGAACGGGATCTCCTGCAGTAGAAGAAGAAGGAAAAAAAGAAGCACATGCAGCAGCACAGTCAGAACTGCATGTCTGAAACGCGCCACAACACGACCGCCTGCCTAGAATACACTGAGATTATCATTAATTACACTGACATAAGCTGTCATCATTATGGCTAAGTATATCTGAGGCAGCGGAATGACAACGTTCAATTAAGTTAAAGGGAATAAATGCGCTGTTACTGACAAATAGAATCTTTAATAGGAGTTAAGAGCTGCCAGCCCGACTCTGCTGATAACAGAAGAAATCAAACTTTGGATTTTAATAGATTACACACGCAATCTGTCACGCTGGCAATGGAAGCATTTCTTTTTTTTCCCCTTTTCATCTATTTTCATTAACTTGCTTTAGCTTTGTACTAACTTTCAGGCAGATATTCAAATGGTGGCGTTAGTGTAAACGCTGAAATATCACACCACTACTTTAAAGCTAAAGCACATCACGCGGCAAATGCATAAGCATACTCAATAGCTCGGAGTATTGCTGCTGTATCGGCTTCAACTTCTGTCTAGCAAACGGATACCAGGGAGTCTTTGGGAGAATGCATTTGAGGCTGCAATTTCTACCCCTCTCTCTCGTCTGCTGCATATTCATGACTTGTTTGCATAACCCAGGAGAAGCACTGTTGTAATGCTGGAGAAAGAGGGGGAAAAAAGTGCACACTAACTCCTCGCTTTACCCGAGTTCAACGGCTACCAGGATTCTCAGTCGAAAAGAAGTGTGGCCTGCAGCACATCCTACTAACCAAATGGGGGCACTGTTACCCAGGCAGACTGGCAACAGAGCAGCCGAGTGAAACGCACAGAAGTCTTCATGGGCCCCAGGGAGACTAAAGGCCTTTTTGACTGCACTGCTGAGAGGGGAATAACACTTCCAAATGAACAGGCACAGTCCAGAGGAATAAGCCTCTGTTCTGGGTGCATTGTTGCCGCCTTGCTTGCTTGGCACAGTCTGCATGCTCTCATTGGGGACCCGGTACTCAATGCTCACATAGTTACAGCCAGAACATTTTCTAGTCCTGGAACATCCCTTGTGTGTGCATACGTCGGGCTGCAGTGTAACTGGCCACGCGCAGGTGCGGGGAGTGCAGTAAGGTGGAGCCGATCCAAAATTCAGGTTGCAAAGTTCGAGATATTTACATACTGCTCTATATTTCATACGAGCCCCCTTTGAGAGAGCGACAGCTAGTATAATCAATCAGCTTGCAGCCCTGAGTTAGTGCACGCAATTCAGCCCCTCTATGCACATGTATACACTACGTGCACACTCGCGGTCTAGGCACAGGGGTGCACACACCAAAAAAAAAAAAAAAAAAGAAGGTTCCCTCTACTCTGACAAATGACAAAGTTCCAAAGTGTGCCAAGAACAGAAAAGGTTATTGGACAGCAGAGTCCTGCAGTAACAGACTTAGAAACACTTCTTTGTGTGAATCTTTAAAGTGATCAACTGAAGCCAAACCAAAACATGCTTAATTAAAAAGTCTGGCCCAACTCAAACGAAAAACAACTTTCCAGAGACATTAGGAGACCACGAAGCCTCATTAACAATAAAAAAAGTTTCTCCCAAATAGCTTCTGAATAGTCAGTAACTTTTTAACTTTTGTTAACATGCGTTCAATTCATTTTTTACTTTTCTGGTTTAAACTAACAAACGGCATAGATTTTAAATTGAGCTCATAAACAAACACATTTGAAGGCCTTATTACTGCCGGTAAACAAATTTAACAGATTCGGCCAGGCACTTGTATTAAATCTCCTTACTCCCGCACTGATCCAGAGCGACTCCCTGCCCCTGCAGCCCCTCAAGGGCAGCCCAACGCACCTGGTAGCCGGCTAGCAGCTTGCTCCTCCAGTGCGCCTGGGGCATGTCATGGATGGACAGGCGCAGGTTGTGGTAGCTGTCTTTGAAAAGCAGGACGTGAGGCTCGTCAATCAGCCGACCCCCGAGCTGCCGCTCCATCTGCATCACCTCCTGATCAAAGAGAAAGAGGCGAGAAGAGGTGTCAGGGCTCGGGGATGCGGGGGGGGTACATTTACCAACGCACTCGCAGAGGTAAGTGAAAACGTGTAAAAACAATCCATAACTGTTTCCTGTTTACACTTTGTCTGGTGCATCACTCACGCACACAAAACGGTACCGCTTTGGAATGAAAATGTATCAGCGCACACACACACACGGGTGCACGTCCAAAGAAATACACAAAGACATGGTGCAGACACTGAATAGATTTAACTCAAACAGAGAGAGACACACACAAAGGCCTGTTTGCGCGCACACACACACACACACACAGCATGAGCATGAGGCAGGGGTACAGTACATCTGAGGAAAAGAAGATAGTGTCTCTGCGTGCGGCCACAAAGGACTGGACCGACTCCGTCTCCACGGTGCTTTAATGTCATCGCAAGGTTGATCCTCTGCCTCGGTTTGTATATGCCGGTGTTTTCTGCATCTGCATTAGCATGCAGGAACTGCAGCCATTCCCAGCCTACTGGCTACCTGGGCTGTGATGAAGTAAGTGAACGAGCCATTAGTCAACTGCTCATTGTTCTCGCATGGCGAATCTCCTTAATTTCATTTTTGTTTTTGTGCCAGTAGAGATTTGTAAATGCATGCTTAATATTTTAATCTCTGTGGGACTTGCTCAGTGGACCATTTGTTGCCATCCAAATGACCATCTGGAATGGGATGATAATATCCGGCACATTTGCCTCTGATTTATCAATTCGCTTTGAGCTGGATGCTTTGTGCTGAACATGTCCTCAGAAATCCAGCGCTTTGGTTGCCATTCACATGTACTGCCTCATACTCCAATCATAGGGGCATACTACAACAGAGAAAACAGGCCTCTGAAATTAGTGGTGTGAAAACACCTCCAAAATAAGACATGTTCTTTTAATCTGTCTGAGGAGGGGAAACAAGATGGCAGCAGAAGGAAAACAGTCAGCCCGGGCGCTCCTCGGAGTCGTACCTCAAAGACAACAGCTCCGAGAGGGCGACGTGCGTATAGATGGTTGCCATATGTTGAACGCTGCATGCCAGCATGGTTGCCCATGGTATGATTTCAGCAAAGACATCCAATTAAGGTGGAGAATGGTGGTAATTTCTATCTGCACAACACTGATTCAATTTTCTGCCCTCTTTCCCAGGAACAGGCTAGACTGATTCCAATTATAATGGAAAGAAAGCTGTTAATTATCCATTTGGAATCTCTACCTGCGTTATTTCATGTGCTCTCCCCTTTGACGAATGAGCAATTTTTGGTTCAGGCCGACAATTGAATTTCACTGTTTGTTCGTTGCATTGTTAATTTCCATGTTTGCTTTGTGCTTATCTTCTTGTTAACGTGATTATTATGCCCCTTGTGATTATCTAGATTGATTCCTGAATTTGCATTGCTTTACCTTTTTTTTTTTTTTTTTTTTAAACCGTAAAAAAAAAAAATCTAAAATGATCTGAATGTATGCATCTAGCTGGAATATACTTCCCCATGCTCTGCCAGACAAGAGTCTTGTGATGTTACCCAGTCCACTTACTCAGAGAGGGAAGGTCAGACAATGGCGCCGAATCAAAGCGTCGAGGTCTAATGAGTTAATAACAGAGGGCAGCGCGTTCTCCACAGAAAAGCCCTCTGCTATTATGTCACTTACAGATACAAAAGCCACATTATATGGGCTTCCACAGAGATGTTCATTTAAACAGTTCTTAAGCACAATTATTTGTTGGGCGGTGATTAGCATTGCAAATTGGGTGTTGGACTTTGATCAGGTTTTGACCTATAGAACAGATCTATAGCCCCGCTAGCAGCAGAACGAGTGCAGAATGCCAATTATCCTATTATCAAATGTGGCGACTAGAATGAATACTAACTCGAGACGCCTAGCAGCACGTCAGGTTCAAGGCCGGCACACTGGGATTACAATCAAAACAGGGTCTGGGACATGATTCTCTTGCTACCTGACAGGGACACTGAGGGGGGAGGGGGGGGGTTGAACAATACAGGATGATGCATTTGCTCCTTTAAAGTGTGCTCATGTCCTCGCTTTCAAAATGACACCGTCTCGCCCGCATGTTGTTTGTGTGCGTCCGAGTTGCTGTGACTGTGTGTATTGCAGAGTGGCTTTTTTCTGCAGGATTTCAGCATATGTTCTGGACTGAGAGAATAATGGCCCTCTTTACGCCCCATTATCCTGTTAACAAATGACAGTGTGAGCGAGCTAATAGATGAGAAGCTAAATTTGACCGTATTATTTACTCTTTCTGGGAGGAAAACAATGCAAGGTTTGGAATTAGTTTATCAAATCACATATTAATCATGATTGCACCAGCTCAGTTTTGTTTCCCCCAATTCAGGGGAAAATAATAAGAGCTGTTTTCTCCTAAGGCGCCCTGAACCTGTACAGCTATGGGAGCATTGAGATGCATGAGATGGGCAAGAAGTTCAAGTACCGCAGGAGAAAAACCCCTTTTGTTCTGACGGAATTCGAGATAGCCTGGGGTGTGTGTGAAGACTGTGAATTTAGAGTCAGGCAAAGCCAAGACCACCCCCTGACATTCAATGAGGCTGGCTAAAGAGAGTGAGATAGAGCAGGGAGGAGTGAAAAGAGCAGGAGAGGAGAGAGACAGAGGCAGCTTAACATTTGTGTCTCCAGGTCACTAGAGTGGCCAGCTTTAGCAAGAGAGATAACAGGATTACTGCAATCATGGCCACAGTTTTCTATGACTTCAACCCCCTTTATACGCTCACTCATGTCCCCCCACCCCACTCTCCACCCATCCCCTCGGCATGGACCAGAGCTGGGACTGTAATGGACTGGGGGCCGGGCTCCACCAGGAAACAAGAGACACTCATACAGCTAATCTCTCCGGGCTGGTGATGACAGAAAGAGGTTAGTGGCTGCACCGAACGCTCTCCTGCGACAGAAAAGAACAGCCAGCCTTGGATGCCGGGTGGAAACACAAACGGAACAAATCAAAGTATTAGCAGAGGCGTATATATTAAGAACCGGACTGGCACGAAGCTGCAGACTTTCCCCTCACAGCAAGGCCAAGCTGCTTCTTGTGGCCTTGTGTTGTGCCGACTTTGTGTGTAGCAAACTGATTAACACAACCAGCTCTAATGGAGATTATGAGTAGCCTTTGATCAGTTAATTAGTCAAGCTACATGTCATCCGAAACATGGAGCTATACATGCACACGGGCGGTAATATCCTCATAAACTCGTCCTCAGCTCCTCACTCTCGGCGACGCGGTGTCGTCGTGTTTAAAAATGTGCATTCATAGTGAAGATCCATTTTCAGAGCTGCTCTTTTCAGGCAAATGCATTTGTTTATAGAGAGTAGCCTGGCTATGTGGGCTCCATAAATCTGTGTATTTGTCAGCAGGATGTGACAGGCTTTTCCTCTCTGACTGAGAGTCTATCGGTCTGAGCTCCAGTGGCCGTGCCCGCTACAGTCAACTCTGATTAATAACTACAAATAGAAGGGACTTGTCTGCTCAGTTATAAATGGGGACTGTGTTTGCAAGGGAAAAGATGCACATTCTGCTTAATAAATCACAGAGCAGGACAGGAGAAAACAGCACACAGGAACACAGAAATATAATATGGAAACAATTTCTCAGCTGGGCTCAGTGATAAAGCTGACTGTCTTGTTTAACTTAATGCCAGCAATTACTGGGCTATGCTCTTCTGTTTTTCTTCTAGAATTTGTTGCCAGTAACTTTTGTAATGGAGGGATCAGAAAAAAAAAAACAGCTTGTATTTCACTCCGTACATGCTGCTTTTCTCTTCTCTGTTACATAAAAGCTAAAAAGTTTCCGCTCAAACATGGCTCGCTGTTCGGCAGCTAGCAAGGACACGTCATAGTGGGAGCACATAAACAAAGAGCCCTTTTTAACGCAAATAAGAATCATTGCTCGAGGTCAAACACTGTACAAAAAGAATCCAGGGACCACTATTTAACCAGCAAGACATCAATTAAACACCCATTTAAATCCTGGAACATACATTTCTACAACAGGGAGACAGAAAAGCTAAATGTATTGGACTCGTAAGGTGTTACTGATGAGGGAGTAAATCTGCAGTTGGAAATAAAACACCAGGAATACAAAGAGAGTTCACTTTTACCTCAGCATTTAATTCCTAGATCAAGACTTGGAATTTATGACTCTAAAAACCACATAAAGGTACAAAAATGATTATTAATTAGACAAACACCTGTATACATATGTGACACACAAGATAAGCCACCCCTTGTATCTTGGCAACCGTGCCCTTTTATTGCAATGCAGCCATTCCTTTTGGAACCAGTTTTAATGTCTGCTACATCTAAGCAAATTTATCCGAGTCTAAAAGTATTTATGATGCTTTGTTTTTTAAGATGATCTTTTATGTTGGTGATCTGTCAACTATTTACTTCAATTATATTTGCACGGTGCCAACAACAGTTGCCTCAAGGCACTTTATATTGTAAGGTTAAGAGAAAACCCCAATAGTCAGATGACCCCCCTATGAGCAAGCACTTGGTGAAAGTGGGAAGTAAAAACTCCCTTTTAACAGGAATAAACCTCCAGCAGAACCAGGCTCATGGAAGGGGAAGTCATCTTCTGTAAACAGTTAGGGGTGACAGGACGAAAGACACGCTGTGGACGAGAGCCAGAGATTAATAATTACTAATGATTAAAGTGGTGTATAAACACAGAGTGTGAAAAGAGATAAGAGAAGAAGAGATGCTTAGTGCATCATGTGAATTGCCTAGCAGCATAGGCCTATTATAACAGGCAATTGCTACAAAACAATGCAAACTGTTAAGCTCAATATCAGTCTAAATTGATAGCGGTTATGGGAAAAAGTAAGCATCATGCCAGGAGTTAAATTGAGCCAGCCAACTTACCCTACCATAAGATACTGAAGTTATTTTAAATCACTTAACTCCATCTTGTATTTCAGTGCAATATTACACAACGTGTTTAGTTTATCAAAAATTTATTTTAGCTACTAAGTATTTTTAATAGGCAAACTGTACAAGTACACCAAAATCATCTCTGATGAGAACCTTGCACTAGATTATAATCATATACACTGCCCTGCTCGAAGAAACAAGTCCCACTAATATTTCCCTGGATCATGTTTAGACTTGATGAGTTATTTACAACATTTATTTCTGTCTAGAGATGCATTACTCTTGTGCCAAGATCTTGTATTAATGCTGCGAGAGTCAGACTGTTGCGTAAAGTCTTCTCTAGCCCACGCCAAAGATTCTCAATGGGGTTAAGGTCTGGACTCTGCGGTGGCCAATCCATGTGTGAAAATGATGTCTCATGCTCCCTGAACAACCCTCTCAAGATTTCTGTCCGATAAATCCTGGCACTGTCATCTTGCTAAACCTTGAGTGCAATGGAAGGCTGTTGCCTATTTGCTTAAATCCAGGTGGTGACCTTTTTTGTGTAGATATAGGGTAGGTCCCAGTTTTTCATGTGGAAGATGGTCAGTTTAACCGCAGGTGGCATACTCTCTCTACTTTTAAGATTAGGATTAAATTAAAACTTTCCTATTTGATAAAGCATACAGTTAGGGCTGTATCAAGTGACCATGAATCCTCCATTACTTACCCTGTAGTAGGTCTAGGTTTATTGCAGAGGGAAGAGATTTTCTTCTTTATTTACATTTTTTCATTCTATGCATAGATACACCACTTTGCATTTAATCATTGGTTATTGTTAATCAACTAATAAGCAGTCTCACAGTCAGTCCCACCCCATCTTATCACATCACGGGATTTCAGAAACTAATGGGTGATTATCAAGGTACCTGGATCCATTTTTATACTGTCTATTGTCATGCTAACATACACAACCTAAGCAGCATGTCATAGGCAGGACTGTCCCAATTAACAGCTGCTCCAGCCTCTATGGTCTTTGAAGGAATTGGGACACACACATACTTATCGCTTGTTAGCAATGTTAGCTAAAAACGATAAGCATGTCAGTGGGAGCATATAAAGAGCTCTTTCAAAAGTCGAACACAGTACATAACTGTACTATTTTTGCTACAACAATAATTAAACAAGAAACCTTTACTATATGCTCTATGAGGCTGCGTTTCACAATGTTTCACCATTAGCATGCTAATGTCACTGGCAATGCTAATGCTATCACTTGCTAATTAGTATAAAAATCAAAGCCACTGAGGATATTAAATTTAAATTATTGGAATTGTGACAACATTACGGTGCTATCGTACAATCTACCTGAGCATCATGCCTAGCTGTATAAAATGTCATTTAAATCTGTCAAGTAGTCAGAGTGGATTGAAATGGTGGCTCAATCTGACAAGTACTGCCAAAGAAAGCAAATCAATCCAATCCAGATATTTATTAAAAACACTACTGCATCAGTATTTATTATGGTTTCTTTTACAATGTACTGGTTAATATGAGAAAAAAAAATCTGTGCTTCAACCTCAGTAAAAAAAAATCTGACAGGGAGTGGGTGGTTTATAAATCATTTTTTAAATGTTTTTTCTTAACTGTACAAAAAAACACTGGCCTCACAAACACAGACATGTGGGTGTAAAGGAAGCACATTTACTTATCAATAAACACAGATTTTTCATTAATGTTCCGCTATTCAAATTTGGATTATGCTCAGTAGAAAAACATACAGACTTTCAAAAGCTGTCAGATTGTGAAGAATATCACAGCTAAACATATATATATATAAAGAAAAACAGCTGCACCATATTCCAGTCCTGAAAGACACCCTTACAGTTAATTAGATAAAGGTGTTAGGTGTATCTCTCCTCTGAGTTGGAGGCTTGCTTCACTGCAGTTGTGGAATGGCAGAACCTCAGTGATGCTCTCCCACAGGTTTAGCTGGAACAAGCGAGCGCACAGCGAGGGCGCTACCAAACGCTGATTATGTCGCCTCTGCTGCTGTGCCAGCCTTGGCTGGGCCGATCAAGAGTGGGACACACATTAAATATTAACTTAATTGGTCCCAGCAGAGCCGTGCTAACATACGGCAAGCATCAGACGAAAATGTCACTGTTTCCCCAGAGCCCCCGCACACTTAGGATCAAAGACAATAACATTGGTTCTAATCTGCTGTAATTGGGAGATAAGAGATTCAATGGTACAGCATGCATAAGTGTAGCTGAATGCATTTGTGTTTGTGCGTGTCTGTCATTCTCCCTGATGGAGGCTTGTCAGCTCAGAGTGACAGCCAGCAATGGGACTAGTCAGAAAAGCTCAGCATCCCTTCTGGTTTCTACACTTTCCTCTCGCCACTGAACATCCATTTTATCTCTCGTCATTGAGCAGCCTGTTTAATGCATGGAAAGTTAACATCTGCGGTGCATTAGCAGGTTGCAAGCGTGGTCATAAAAGTCACATGTGCTGAAGGTGTACAGTACATACACTCTTCACTGCACCACCTACCGCTGGTCCACCACTCTCATGCACTACAATTAACTCTAATGGTAGCCATAGTGAAAGTCTAATCATAAATGGTGCATTTTAAAGATAGTGATTAGTGATTAGTCTGAACCTCTCCAGGGAAGTTTAATCTCCACTCAAAGTAGTTAATGTACTTGCTAAATGAACTGCTCCCTCCATAATAGCACCAAGAGCAGTGTGGAGTCGAGATTACTAAGCAGCGTGGGCAACGTTCTAAATCACTCACTAAAAACTACAAAACCCTGGAGACGCCGTGGCTTACCACAGCACCAGGTTGTGTGAGAGACGGGGAGCTAATGCACTCAAGGGCGTCGAGGGAGCTGCAGAGTATGGCAGCACAAGTGCTGGAGTCAACAAGCTCAGATGTCCTTTTCTTGGCTAAGAGAGCCGGAGAATAGCAGAACAAGAGCTAGCCAGAGGGAGAGGAAGAGAGAGAGAGAGAGTTTTTGTGCACCAGCAGCCTTCCTGCATCCAACGCAGACACACAAGGTCATTTCAACAGTCGCACACTACTGGGTCATCGGATGATCTGAATAAAGAGAGCACGCTACTGTTAGAGCTACTCTAATGTCAAGTAAACATATGGGCTGAAATGTATCTGAGGAAAAACATTCTTTAGCTCCCGTGTCACATTCTTTTATACACATTTCATGAGATTTTTCGCCAGGACTTTTCCTGAGTGTGTCGGCTATCATGTGATAGCAGCAGGGACAAAACTGAAGCACAAACGGACAGACGTAAGGCATGAGAGTCTGTACACAGTTTTCATCTCATCTTCAACTCCCTGACTGTGAGAGCGCTAATTTCAGTGCAAGCTCCCATTGACTTTCGTTTGCCGATGTCCCGCAGACGTCCGTAGATTGCGCTTGTGGAGGGGAGGTTAGCCATTAAAGCCAGCGAAAGTGGACTCTAGCGGGAAGTGGCACTTGTGGCTGTGGGTGGTGTCAGAAGAAGAGGGAGAGCTCAGAGGGAGGGGAAAAAAAAGGTGTGGAGAGAAAGAGCAAGAGAGAGAAGAGAGCGAGCGCACAGGGGTTGCTGGGAAAAGATTGGGACAGGCTCTCCTTTTAATTTACTAATTAACCATGCAAATGAAATCTTAACAGGCTACTCAGAGGCAGTTCTCAGGGGAGGGAGGAAGGCATTAGTGCTTGATTATACTCTGTCCATGTGGAGGGGGGGAAAAAGCGAAGTTGAAATATGCTGTTGAACAAAGTGATGGGAAACTTCTTGGCCTGTGGCAGCCAAGCAGAACCACAGCTTGGCTGAAAGGAGTGAGATGTCTCCGTTGACATGGATGGAAAAAGAAAAGCAAAAAAAACCCAACAACCCAAAACACATACAATATATATTATGTGTTTAAGCTGGATGTGTGGATTGTTTCAACTGACTTAGGGTCAGTGTGTGTGTGTGTGGTGGCGGGGGGCAACATCTGAACAAATGGCACAATCCCGAACTGTACATGGTGTAATCAGGCCTGCGTTATCATTCAATTTATCATGGCTGTGCCTACCTCCTACATGTCTGTGCCAGTTTCTGCTAACCTTTCAATGTGGCAGACGAAGCTGTTAGACATAATAGTCCACCTATCGCTCAGCTGATTCAAAACCGGCCAATCTCAGGCCTCACAAACTGCCCGTCACACACAATAACAGGCGGTGCCACAGTTTTCACAAGTTTACCTTGAAGACGTCCTGCGTGTCGTCCATGCAGTATACCCTGATGTTGTATTCCAGCGTGGAGCAGTAAGCGTCCGAGAAGAGCACCAACCTCAGGCGCTTGGCGGCGCCCATGTGCAGGGACTCGCCTACCAGGGCGAATGTACCCAGCTGCTCCGAGAAGAGCCGGCACGTCTCGGCCTCGAGCTGGCAGTAATAAGGGTCTGACACCAGCTCCTCTCCCATCAACAGGACGTCCTGGAAGAGGCAGGGGTGGGGGAGGAAGAAAAAACAACAAAGTGTGGATAGAAGGTCAGGCACCCAATTTATGTAGGAGGCAAGGGCGATGTGTTTGCCTGGATATCTGGTGTGTGTATGTGTGTTTGCAAAAGGCTTTTAGGACAGCAGACTGGCGCAGTAGAAGGGCATCAAACTCTATTGTTCGTGCTGTGTGACAGAGTAACATCAAAGGTAAAAGGTCTTTAGGTAATGTTTAGATCAGGGGGAAAAAGGTCTTCTTTGATCTCGCTTCAGATTCCTTTTTCGCCGCACTACGACTTACTACATCCTGACGTAAAGACACACACCTCCTCATACAAAGACATACATCCTATAGAACACCATCAGTTTCCTTAATAATGCATGAACGAGGTATTCAGTTAACATGAAAGGAGACTCGAACAGATTCCTGGCAAGAACAGACGCTTCTGCAGAAAGGAAAGACTGGAGGTGCGCTGAATATTGGATTATCGGGATTGCTGGAATTTCCTACAACGATTGTTTCAGATTTGTTAAGAAAGGTGAAAACAACTTGCCAATTTATCTGCAAAACAACAGTCTTGCCTGATGGTAAAAAGTGCTGAAAAACACTAACAGGCAGTACAAGAATTAATTGGTGCTTTAATTTGCCACGGAGAAGAAAAAAAAAATGACAGGTTTAAAACAAAAACAGAAAAAAACCCCTCAGAAACAACACCTTGCATTTTTCATCGTCGTTACAGAGCTGAAATCCTGCATCGCAAATCCATCCTTAATAAGGACAAGACACCTATGAAAATATCCCATTCCATCACAGTACGGGATATTTTTCATGAGATAATTCCACTGCTCTCTGAGATAATTTGATGGAGACAAATTGGACCCAAGGTGACAACATTTTCTCTAAAATCCCTTCATGCCAGTTGACTGACTCTACCCATTAGCCAATCAAGCTGAAGAGAGCATTCTGCCTGCCAAATGCCCAGCGAGCCCCTGTAGGATCGATTCAACCAGACACCATCTACATCAATAGAATTAGTATTGACACAATTCATTTGCTATGCAACCACAATGGAGTCTCACTTTTTCATCATCTTAATATTTCTACAGAGTGGAACAGAGACCGAGGTGGCTCAATTACGCCACTAAGCGCTCGCTCTACGAGCAATTCATTCCTCTTTCTCCCTCTGCATGCCTGTTATCCATTTTCACTCTCTCGCCTTGCGTCGTCCTCGCCTGCATGGCGTTCCTCTAGATCTGCATTACCTGCCTGTCTACTTTTCCCCTCTCTCTCGATCTTATTTCTTTTTTCCCCCCCTTCCACTTTTCGTCACACTCCGCAGTTATTTCCACCCTCTCGTCTTCTATTCTCTTGTCCACCTCGCACTTTTATCCCCCTTGGTGTCCATGCAAGCCAGGCCGCTGGGCTATATTTGGTCCGGCCGATGATTAAAAGGGCTGGTCTAACCTCTGCCTCAGACAGGCCAATCCATCCCACAGACACCCCACCGCTGCCACACAGGGGGGGGGGAGGCTGAATAATTTATGCACAATATCGAACATGAAAGAAGACCTAGTAACACTCTGAAGCCCACCAGCACCCTTTCCAATCTCTCTGGATTGTCGAGATGGTTACACTACCTCAAACTGTGCTTGTTTGTGTGCGTGTACCTGTGTGTGTGTGTGTGTGTAGGCAGGTTCTTCCCAACTGCATCCTATTGGAGCCTGGCACTTCTGGTTACTTTCAAATTTCATGGATAGAAAAATGGGGAGGGAACTCTGTAATTGGAAGCCGCGGTCAGAAATGGTCAAGGAGCACTCAGAGGAGTACTTTGAGGATCAGTAATTTGCTTAGAGAATGTCTGTTTTGAGAAACATGTTGCTTAGCAACTCATCAGCTAGAGAGCCAGCGCTTCCAGGCTTTTGTTCAAGCCCCGATGAGAAAACACCTGATGGTCAATAATTTAAACCCGATGGAGTAGATGAGTGCCGGGTCAGAACTATCTCCGCTATATACCACTGAGTGCCTTTCAAGTCACTGCTGAGCAAGTCTGTACTTTTTTGGGGAGAAAAGCTCTGAATAAGTTTAGTAAGACTTTACAAATTCACTGGATGGCAACTTTGTCTTTCTCCAAAGGATTTGTGCTGGAATGATAGTGCCGTCTTACCTCCCAAGCGCCCTCATAATTCTGCTTCTTAAGGCGCACGGCCCAGTTATCCAGGCATGCATCAAAGCAGTGGTCCATGCTGAGGATAACTGGCCGGCTCAGGACCACCCCCGGAGGGCCACAACTCACAATGGGGCTGAGGAGGGTCTGGCAGCCAGCCACGGGTAACCTACACCAGGGAGAGGAGCAAGAGAGAGCGATGGATGCTTTTCCTCATTGAGATATAAGTGAGAATTTATCGGTCTCTTGTAAGCAGGATATGATACTGTCACCTCTGCAAATTATCTAGCAGCTGTAACAGAGAATCATAAAAGCCTGCTGGACTCGCTGACTTGTCGCACCAAGCTGTGATGACTGAGTAATAACATGACACTACCGCGGCATGCTGCAGTGGCTGTGCCACGAGAGACTTAAGTGCAGCAAGCCAGATAAACAGTGTTTTCCCAAACAATTCATTTAACTTAAATAGTGCACATCCCGGTAAAAGGCTACGTTATTTATTTACATCCTTTCTCCACAGTACTGGCACAGACTGCTAAGCCGTTCGTAATGGAACAGTAGAGCATCAAAACAAACAGCCTAGTGGCAGGGAAGACTGCCAGTTAGACAGCGTTAAAGAGACCCACCTTAAATCTTCCTTCCTCTGAACAGTGAGATAAATCTCATAGATCTTTCCTCTGGGGATGGCCTCGGGAGGAATGAGCAGACTGATTCCTAATGCAAATAACAACAAAGGGAGAGAAGAGAGGAGGTGGGTAAGCAGGAGGGAGGGAGGGGGACAGGCTCATTTGTTCAGAGTGAACAACGCTTTTGTCATCTCACAAAGGAAGCCAGCCTACTCGACAAAACTGTAAGGCTGCAAAAACAAAAAACAAATCTATTCTGAAGGTCAGAGGCAGCCTCCTTCAGGTACAGTAGATGCAAATCTCTGCACCGGCAGCCGAGGCGGCACACGTCCCCACGGTCAACAATTAGCTGAGACAAAAGCGCACGCTGCATCGCAGTTTAAATGTCCTCCGTCTGCCACCAAGTAGATAATTGAGACCATGGAACAGACTACTCCAGGAAAATTGCACTTCCCCAGGAGAGTGTAGGAATGCACACTGGAGAATAGGCAGAGCTATTGAAATAGCTTGAGTGTTGTGGCATTTGAGCTGTGTTTCCGGTGCCAAAATCATCCACTTAGAATCCCATTTTAAATGTTGTACAAATAGAGACTATGTGACACAATCTCAACAATCTCTGCATGGTAAAACTGGGCCTCTATTCACCATAAAACATCTGTTTGAATAAGGCGAAGGTGCCTAAATGCTCACAGCCTTGTCTGAATCTATAAACCATGTCTTCCATGTGCCCACTCTGAAACTGTGCTAAATGACAGTATATCTGCTTTGAGTTGAAGCATAAAAGTGGTGAGATTTTTTTCCCCCCTCTGTGTCCCACTGAGAAGATGGGTGCCAATGCGTGGTATAGTCAACATGGCTTTGAGTTAATCCATGCATAAAACATCTTCAAGAGAGTGGAAGAGAGGCACACAGAGAGAGAGAGTGGTGGCAAGGAAACAGGAAGGAAAAAAAGGCCCTTTTCTTCCACAAGACGTACCAGCATCGGCTAATCTGGACAGCTTACAATGAGCCAAATGAAAACACTGTCTTCCAGTATAATTATATAAGCTCTAATCGGCTAATGTGAAGAGGGGAAGCAAAATAGGGACTTAATGATGACGCGGTGGACTTTTTATATCTTTTATAAGGCCGATCTTTGCCGTCTTTTTCCCCCTTCTGTCTGTTCTTTTAGCATAAAACTGACACTTATGGACATTGGCTACAACCCCCAACCAGCTCTGTCATTAGCCAAGGAAATAATTGGAATAATTTGTTATAGATTTTATTCCACATCTCTTTCGGGGCACGGCGTCTTCGGCACACACTCATTATATCTCATCTTGTCACTGCACTGAATGTTCTTTTTAGTTATTCATGCATTGCTGTGTAGATGTGGCTTGTTGACAAATATAAGCAGAATCGCTGTTTTTTTGTGTGATTTAATGTTGGATTTGTGACTTTTTCGGTGTCCCGTCTTATTTCCCTCATAACTGATGGAAACTAATTTGTATCCCATACAGAAATACAGCCTGTGCACTTCATGGCTGTCCTGGCATGAACCTATTAGGAAACATGGGTTTTTAAGGCTGAATAGTTTGGAGTGGGTTTCAACAAGACAGTAATGTTTATGGGACTGAGCCGTTATTGTTCAATTCTCCTTGCAAATGTCCAGTCACAGACACTAAAGCAGGTGTAATAAAACATATAAAGCCGACTCGCTCCCGCAGCATTTCCAAACACAGAGCAGATGTTAAATTGTTTAGATCATGTTTCTTTGTGAGCTTTAAGTATAGCTGTAAACAGAGGAACATCCTACAGAGGATTAAAGATGCCATTGCATGACACAAACTTACAATACCGTGTCTGGTGAAACAAGGCCCAAATAAAACAACTGTTTTTACAGTCCAAAGCTGTTGTTTTTTTATTCCACTTTTATGAATCACGTTTATAAGTTTGGGAGCAGTAAAGTGGAAATTGCTTTCAAGTTTGAGGTTTCACTTCTTATTACGAAGAAGCCAAGAGCTGTAAACAGAGAAACATACAGAGTGGTGGGTTAGCTGTTCTCTGTGCAGTGTTTGTGACTGTCATTCTGCATCAGCCGCTATATGGACCTCCAGGGCAAAATCAACTTCTCGAGACTGACAGATAGTCTGCTGCACCTTATGTCTGCAGCACAGTTGCCTGTTGTCACAAAGAGCTAACAAAGAAATAATGTATGGAGTGCTATTAGTTCAGCCAGCAACTGCATCTTTGGTAATAAATAATAATAGACAGATAGCGATAGCGTGAGCCTTCATCCATCCAAATGATGTTACCAAAGAGATGTAATAACACAGACTATAGAGAGGCAGCAACCACATCACGACGGGTTTCTGATCAGAACTTCTGATCATTTCCAACACCTGACATTTGATTTTAGGATAAATTCAAAACGTTAATTACTGTTAAAACTGAGCTATTGAAAAATAACAGTAGGTTTGTGAAGGTCCCGTCTCCCGTCATCCCCAACTGGTCACAGCAGATGGCTGCCATTATCTGAGCCTTCTTCTGTTGGACATTTCTTCCTGTTAAAAGGAAATCTTTCCTTCCCATTGTTGCTAAGTGCTTGCTCATAGGGTGATATTTTAATACTGGTGTTTTCTCTGTATTACTGTAGTGTCGTCACCTTACAGTATAAATTGCCTTGAGATGACTGCTGTTGTGATTTGGTGCTATATAAATAACACTGAACTGAGGTGAAGATCAATTTCTAGAGCAACCTTCAAATAAAATGCAAGCTGCATGTCTGTAGAACTTGCAGCTTGCATGCATTTTAAATTCTTCAATGTTACTTTTTGCACTCTTTTTTTTTCTTGTCATAACTTTCATTGATTTTGATGTAATTCGCCATTTTTTTTTGCACTTTTACACTTCAGGAATAAGAAAGTATCAAAGTTCTCAGGGTCCACCATTTGTGTCCTTTTAGCTCCTACTTTAGCCAAGTTCTCACAAGCACATAAAGGGAACCTTTGAGTGACTCAAATGTACATTTATTGGTCTATGCCTTATATGCCCCTCATGCGGTGAGTGGCACAGCAATTTGGAAATGTATACATAATATTTATATATCTATCTATCTATATAAATAAACCAGCATAGAAATTATAGTAGAACTTTGATGTTAGCTGTGTAAACAACAGATAGCTTTAAAAATGATACAAACAGGGAAAATGGTCCAGGCTTTAAGCCTCTATATGCAGCAGAGGAAATATAATGGAATTTTGACTCAGCAAAGCAAAATATAAAAAAATCTTCCCTAGCATTTCCTCTCAGCTACCTAGGGCATCCAAACAAACAGTGCAGCAATGTAGAGAGAAAATGCAGAGAGGCTGGAATAGGATTACAAGAAAGCAAAAGGCCACAACAACCAAAGCGGATCCAAATAGGCCTATTTCACAGCAGCTTTTTTCCATAAAATGTTGGCGAAACACACATACTAATGCCATTAACAGAGGTTCTGTTTTATTCAGGCACAAAGCCTTTATTAATGTGATTAGTAACACCTGTGTTTCCCTGCCATTTTATGTCAAATTGGCTGCAGTGTGGCTATGGTTTACTGAAAACCATTAGCCACAGACCTGAACGCGCTGGTAATGTGGGCACAAAGGATTTGTTAGTCAGGATAATACATCATGTTAGGTGGTTGGAAAGCAAACAGAAAAAGATCCCCTAAGGGCACGAGGTTCTCAGGGGGACCACCCTAGTTAGCAGCAGAGCCTCAGGTGGGTAGAAAGCACCCAAAACTGTTTGGTAACCCCACACTACTTGCCCCGGGTAGTAAATACCTCCTCCTGATGTTAACCTTATTATTTCTTCTGAAAACACACATCAAGGCCCAGTAATGTACTGCACTGGTGTTATTTGGTCTCAGAAAAGGGAGCATTATGATGCAATATGACACCAACCAAAGCCTCCAATAAATGGCCAATAAATATGACTTTCTGTTTGCAACAATAACAGACATGTAGCAACAGTGAGCTTTTTTGTTTACAGGTGATTACAATACGTGAACAAAAGCTTAAGTGGAAGTTTTTTGGTTTTTTTTAAGCCAAACCAATTGATCTGAACAGAGTGAGAGTCAGAATGAAACCTAAATAGACCTTAATGAAGAACCTACCTGTGTTGGGGATAGTCAGCCTGCCGCCTAGGAAGTTGAAGGTCCCATAGGAGGTGTTGGCCACATCGCGGGGCAGCGTTTTAAAGTAGCTCTGGGTGGAGAGCCTGCTTACAAACTCGGCAGCAGCGTCAGAGTTGAGCTTGCCGTTGTGCAAGGTGTGCGAGCCGTTGGGAAGCGGGTCCAGCAGAGGCCCGTTGGTCATCGAAAACTTCCCGGTGGCATCGTGGCGAGAGCGCAGGGTGCCTTGATAACTGGTGGTGGTGGTGGTTAGATCAGGCTGGATGGTGAGTAAATGGGAGTTCTCTGTTTAGATGATAAAAAAAAGACAAAAGCAAACGTGTGAATCTCAAAGAGTGGTGGGAGGAAGGCTGGGGAGGGGAGTGGAGGAAAGGGGTCCCTACATCACAGAGACAGACCTCGCACTCTCTAAAGCTGTTGCGAGCAGCACAGAAAACTGAAACAAACACAGAAAAGAAGACACATGGCGCAGAAAACAAAAGCACTCGCACGCGCGCGCACACTCTCGACAATACACAAACACAAATTCCAGTCAATTCCCATCCTCTCTCTCTCTCGCTCTCTGTTTCTCTATCACTGTCTGTCTCTTTAGCAACCACACAATCAATTCCAAACAGAACTCAGATGCAGCTTAGCATCCAGAATATATAAAGGCTTTTTTTCCCCCTCTCACACTGAATCACAGACACAGCAACCCAGTCCCCCATCTCCATCCAACTCAGACAGTTGTATTTCTATTACTCGCTGTTAAACCTCTGAGGCTCCACACAGGCAGTAAACAGAGTGGGTACATTTCCTGACAATAAGGTGCTGGCGAAACATAATGTGTCAGGCAGGCAAATAAACAGCTCGTGCACCACACACACACGCAACATAATAAATCTCGCTTAGACCACAATCCACTGCAAACACATTCGCGCCACCTCCACAACCACAAACAAACAGCACCGGTGGTACATGTAGATGAGTGCGGCACAGTCACTGTGGCGAAGACGGACAGACGAAAGCGGAACAAAGAACAGTGTCCTACTGCTGTGGGGGGGAGCCCTGCGTGACCGCGGCGCCCACACACCTGGCTTGCTGGGCTTGATGCCCATGGGCTGGAAGCCAGTGGTGAGGATGGAGGAGTCGGCCACGTCGGCATCCAGGCCTTCCTTCTTGCGCCTGTAGACCAGGACGACCACAATGAGCAGCAGGGTCAGACACAAGGCCACGGCCACCATGCCCACGTAGAGCGCCACATCCTCAGCTCCACTCACGGCTGCAAAAGGGAGGACAAAAAGAGGAAAGAAAGAAGAGGAGGAAAAATTACTAATCAAGACTGGAGGATGCCCTCTGGTGTTCAGTGTTAATGTCATTTTGAGCTGCTGCAACATGTTCTGTGCAAAGGTCTCACTCGAGGACCTGTTTAATGGCATGAAGCATTCCTTCGCTGCCACCTAATGTTGCTTGACGCCTTCATAAAAAGTTAAGGGAGCCAACATTATCAAATACTGCAGGCCAGAATTTCTAAAACTCTGAGGTCTCGATGTCAAGCTGTGGGAAAAAAGGCTAAACAGGAAAAAGCAGTTTCTGAAGCAGGTTTTCACTGTTTCACTGTCACATTTCTTCATTTCTGCACCGGATAAATATATCTTAGGCCAGCATGTTCTTTTACCTCTCTTTCTCTAAGCACACAACACCCCCAAGAGAAACAGAGAGGGGAAAAATGAAGCATTTGCTTATGAAATTCTAACTCCTCGTATTGACTGCCTGTCTCACAAAAGCACAGGAGTGTCTTTCTCCCAAAAGTACAGTATGAAGCTGACAGCCAAGCTGAGACAAACATCAATGTGTCTGCTCGTTTCTGTCTATGCACTCGTGTGTGTGTGTGTGTGTGTGTGTGTTTGTGTGCGAGTATGTGTTTTGCAGCAGAATGGGATTTGCCACGGCTGTCTCCCGGGGCTGGGGGAATTTGGTGGTGGAGGTGGAGGATGCTCCTGGGGCCTTTGTGGAGGGCCATTGTGCTGGTGAGCCACGGGGGCGTAGCGCTGTCAACTGAACACAGTCAAGGAGGGGACGCGCTGAACAGCGCAGCTTTGAGGGATGGAGAACAACAGCAAAGGTTAAAGCACTGCAGGCTGGCATGTGGTGAGTTGACAACAAAAGGAGGAGAACAGGAGCAGGGAGCGCGAGGGGAGCAAGTGTACAAGAAAGAAAACGCAGAATTAAAGAAGACTAAAGCGAAGACAGCGTGTGCCTGCGACTGACAGCATGTGGGATTTGCATTTCAGCAATGAGCAGCAGTAACACGTCCAAAAGGTTTGTGTCAAAATCAACTTGATTACCATTAGGTTTGTCATCTTTTGATAAATATCTCCAGGCTGTCACCACTGTGTAATCCTACTGCATGACAGGAGCCGCGCTCAACCTTAGAAACGCAGATTTGACAAGTTTTAATTGGTGTTTGTAAATCTGTGACACGAAAACGCCACAATTGAATTAGCGGAGCGCTAAAAGTTGACGAGAGAGAGAAAGGGAGAAAAAAATAAGCTCCCTTTCTGTCTGCAGCTCTCATTTCTATTCATCTCTTTACATCAATTTGTCCTTGCCTCTCCTTTTGCCTTGAAAAATCCATCTTTGGACAAAGCTGCCTGACATACCCAAGTGTTTAAGAGAAATGCCAGAATCTATTTCATGGGTGATTATCTCAGTACAATCTGATACTTTAAGTAGCGGATTATATGCAGCCAACCTCTATGGCAGCTCTTCGTAATGCCAGAGATCTCTTGACATGTAATCGATCGCGAATGACTGGCTGAAGATAAACACAAGACTGTGTGTTTTGTTCGTGATGCTACGTAGCACACCTGCACATAACACACCTAAAGCATGAGGACTCTTATCTGATGCATTCAACCTTCCTCCACCTCTCCTCTTGTCCATTTACCTGCCTTTGCCTCGCTCTCCCTAGAGAAGCACCGAGGTGCTTAACTGCAGGAAGCCTGGCTAAACTTTCCCTCCCTTTCACAATGAGCTCCAAAAAAAGAAAAAAGAAAGAAAGAACAAAAGGGTGAGAGAGACTCTGGCTGAACTTCTCATTAGAGTTCCCAAATCCAATTGTCTTGGCGAGCCAAAGGCCAGATGATGCCGTGATATTTGAACTTCTTGTGCTGCAGTCCGCTGGGAGATGTGTAGTTTGACTAAAGACAAAGCAACACCCGTCAGTAAGGAGACGAGCCAGCTGGTTTCTGCTGATTGGATAAACATAGCCTTGGATTGGCCGGTTGCTGTTTACTTGCTAAGGGCACACCAAAGACAACTGGCTAACCTCAGATGCAAAGATCCAGTATCTCGACTCTTCCCTTTTCCCAGCATCCTCGCGCCCAGACAATAAAGCCAGCCAGTCAATCAAACAGCTCTTCCTTCTTTCCTTTCTCTCTATTCTGGCTGTAATCTCTAGTGGCTTATCGGAGCATCGCTGAGTGAAGTTTTATCTGACCCGCCAGGTGTCCTAGCGAAACGATCCCGATGCTCACAACAACCCTGACCAACAACTGCTCTCAGCTCCTCCTGGCCCCACTCATTGATTTTCATGATGCCAGCCAATAATTGAAAGGACATCCATCACAGTTTAATTGACATAGCTAATCAGGTTTTATAATTGGATGGGCTTTACTTTAGTCCCTCTCTAACATGCCCCCTCTCTCACACTCTCTCTTTCCAATCGCACTCCACACCAATTTACCTCTCTTCCTCTCCGCCATCAGTCATTCCATCTTTCATTTCCACTCGACTTAATTGCTGGCAAAAACTTTTGATTCTCTTTGTGTGTGACCTCTCGTCATGAGTGACACCCGCCTGAGGATAATCTGTGGATGAGATGAGCTTTTTTCAGAGTTGACCTCAGGCCAATCTCTCTTTGCGCCCGTCTCCACGAGCTTTCGCTTCAGCTCCTCAGACTCGCTCCGGGGCTGGCTGGTAGGGGATCAGTTTCTGACTCGAGATGGGCCGGTATAATTCATCTCCTCTAAGGCGGTGTATCTGGCTCCTGTTGAAGTTTGGACTCTGGCTGTATTGACAGTCAGCACAATGACTGCACCTGATAGTCCTCCACTCTCTCTGCCTGCTTTCCCCCCCCCCCCTCTCTCCTGCATTGATAAATAAGAGTTTTGGAGCCTTCTGCGCCTCTTCCCCGGGCATTTATCAGGACACCTGAGAATATATTTCATCCCATGGCCAATCCTAGTCACTCGCCCGAAGATGAATAACACAGGAGTTCTTAAGGTCAGGGAAATATGGCTACTAAAACTCTCAACGCGAACGTGACTATTACTATCTCCACAATACAGTCGTCCCATCCCTCAGCAGGCTCCGGTGAAATATGGCTCAAAATAAATGTCCGGCCATTTTTCACAAAGCACCGTGACCCCGCTCTGACAAACAAAGCGGTGACGGAAAATCTCAGCCTCCGCGCCGCCAAATTAGCTCTGAAATAAAAAAAATAAATACAAAAAAAAACAAAAAACAAGAACAGGCTGAAGATAAATTAACAGTTTGATGTGTTTTGCTCAATAATTTGTGACACATCCCAAAATGGGATGCTGCTGCAAATTAAGTTCATTACCTTCATTACACACATTAAGCCGAATAATTGTTTTTATGTTGTCCTAATTCCCTACGCCTGAGAAAACGAGCACCATTATTTTCCCCCTACTATCCTTTCTCTGCCCTCTAACACCTGTCTCCCATTTTGGTTCTGCCATGCTGCCCGCATATTTATTATTCCCCCTGCGTAGATTTTGCATAGAGTATATGTTTGGGCTTCACTTGTTTGCTTTATGAAAATGATCCTTCCTGGGTCAGATTGCTTTTCCAGCTTTGTGTTGCACATTTATTCTCATGTACGCGACATCTAAAAACAATAACCTCATCGAACGCGTTTCATTTCTGGCTTAATGAGGGAGATTAGACGTGTCTGTGAGGTCCTCAGACGGACGACGGCTTTTGTTGCAGAGTGACTGTGGTTCACCGTGCAGTTGTTGTGTTAGATTGCGCTGGGAGAGCAGGGTGCCTTTTGTTTCAAGGAGGGGGAGTTTTCCATCTCAGCTAATAGCCTGCAGACATGGTTGAAGTATGGGAGTTGCTGACAAGCCAAAACCATCTTGCTATTTTGCTTATTATAATACTTCACACAGCAATTGTCTATGGAAACGCATCTGCTGGGAACAGATTGGGACAGGCATTCTTCAGAGGCCGGCGCTCCGCTCTGCTCTGTCAGTGTAAATACTGAGTGACTCTGTGTGTGCGTTTGCTCGACTGTGTGTGTGTGTGTGTGTGTGTGTGTGTGTGTGTGTGTGTGTGTGTGAAGAACAATGACTGGCATCTTTGTGTATATATCTTGCTTCTCTTGGGAGGAGCTGCTGACCTTTGATGATGGGCTGACTGAACTCCCTGGTTCACTGCACCAGCCAAACCCGGCTATCGGTGGACACTCGCACATACGTGCACTTGCTTGCGTTGCACTAACACATGCAGCACACAATGCAGCATTCGCATGCAATTCCAAACAATCCTCGCCAGCCAAGCATCGGTCTATTTGATCACATCAATCACGGCAAAATACATAATTCAGTTTATTAATTCAGTGGCCCATGTCAACTGAATCCCCATTAAAACCCAGTGTTTACCATGCAGATCAGCCAGAGAGCACACTATTTATAACATTTTCTCTATGAGACGCCACCCAGAGACTCATTGTGGGCAACATGCAGTATCTTTCTGTCTTTGATATCTGTAGGAAGTGACAGAGCTCTCCCTTCATGTCCATCTGTTCTGCAGAGGACCCCATGGTGTCACTTTTCCACTCAGCTGCCGTCTCCGGCCATATGAGCCTTGCCCTTTCTCATCCTGACAGTATGCACATGCCCTATTAATGACACGCAGGGGAGTGGCACCACAGTATAATCTGGCTTGAATTAAACAGAAAAGTGCACATGCATTCCCCTACGTTTTAATATACGCACAATATGAGATTAATCACAATTTTAAATGCACCAGTGTAATTGATAGGTTGTGTTGTAATCAGAGGAGAGATGCTTTTATTCCTGGTTTTATTAACAGGTCATAGAGCAACACGGCACCAATATGCAAGGTAGGAAAGAAGGTACATTACCCAATGATAATTAGAAATGATCATCTGAAAAGGTCACACAGGTGGGGATGAGCCAGCAGTGGGCTGCAGATTAATCTTTTGTCTGTACGAGTGTTTAATGAGATGGACACCTTTCCTTCACAAACCCTTTGTAAGATGAACTCAACATCTATGACAAAAAGGAGGCTTCAAGCGTTTGATCGGATAAAAGGAAGAGGAAGAGGATCCTTTTTTTCCCCCCCAAAATGGAAAATGTTTTTTAAAAGATCAAGTAAAAAGCCTTTCCCTCCTATCCCCATCTAGCATTTACTTGAGGGGCTAATTGATGCTAATGTTGTACACTTGTTCTCTTTGTATTGTTTGTGATCTACTTGTTATAGCTGATGAGGTTGTGAGACGGAACCCTGTTTAATATTTATCTTTGAATAAATTTTTCCACTTCAGCCTTGAGTGGCATGCTTCTTTTTTTAAAATTAACAGTGTATAATCTAGCAAAAGCGCTCAGATGCTGTTTTGAGTGCATTTATTGGTTTTTAAAATGTTCATTTGCTACTCATCAGCTCAGTTTTAACACACAAATACATAACAAAACAACCATCTACTGATCCTTGTGCCAGAAACTGGCTAAAAAAACCATATCTAAAGTAGATGTTTTGTATTGTTTCACTGAGTTGAAGAGTGAGAGTTTAGCTTGTGGTGCGTGGGTGGTGGTGCACTCACTCTGTGGACACTGCTCGCTGGTACAGTTGAGAGACTGGAGATCAAGCCCCTGGCAGTCTTTGCCCCCTGTGCCAGGTGAGGGCTGGGTGCACTCTCTGCTCCTCCACATCGAACAGTCTGCGCCACACGCTGACCACTTGCTCCACTCGCTCCAGCCTCCGTCCACTAGAAAAAACAATATAAAAAATAAAAATAACAGTGGTGAAACACATGCACAGCAGCTAAAACTCAAACGAATTCTCTTCAAACAATTTATTTCAGCTCGCAGTGGTTAACTATTGATTGGAAAACATCAATAAACCGGGCCATAACTCCCCTTTTTTCAGCAACAACGTGAACTGGTGGAAACGGTGGCGCCAAACTATCTGGGTATTTGCGTGCGAGACGAGAACAAGTGGTTCAACACTGTTGCCATCCTGTGTAAACCTAAAATGGAAACCTGGTAATGAAAACCTTTTAAAGACATGCAAATCCACTTGCACACACTCAAATCCAGCAGCTGCACAGAGAAACCGAAGCGTTTGAGCAGCTGAGGAGAGCCATATTGTCTCTATTCTGTTTTCTTTGTTTATTTTCAGTATGGAAATCAGATGCAACTAAGTTTAACCCCACTGGTGCAAGTGCGGCCTGGTAAACCAAGCTGCCAACAAACCAAGGGGAAAAAAAGTAACCTCCGAGCAAGCGGTCCATACATACGCAAGAATATAAGTTTCAGATTTCTCATACACCCAGCACAACATAATATAACATTTGAGAGAAGGAACCATCTCACCCTTGTTTGATTTCTTTGTCAAGATGCTAATATAGCGCCTGCGGTGTTGCCTGAAGTGCATCCGAATGCATGACAAAATACATGTGGTATTACTCTGAAAAGAAGAGAAAGTACATTACACCTGCAGCCTGACCATAACTTCAAACAGCCCACAATGAGCACAATGGAAATGGGCCTGTAATAGTTCGGAGCACGCTTGGCTGTAAGAAATATCAGCAGCTTTACCACATACAGAGAGGAAGGCCATTTTGCAAAGGTGGGGGTAATTTGGCATTGCGGCTGGTGCGGGCGGTGGCCGGGAGTAATATTGAGAGTGACACAGCGCCAGGTCTGGGGAAGGTTACTATAGGGCTAATGGGAAAAAGAGCAATAATGAGCTCTCATGGGGGAAAAAAAGGAAAAAAAACAGCACTGTCTCACTCTTTCTCTCTCTCCCAAATGTAAGGGTGAAGGGGACCAGACGAGAATTACCTGAACACACACACACGCAGTAAATGCACACCTCTATGACAGCAGCAACCCTTCCCCTGGCTGACCTAAGGGCAAGGAAACCTTAGTGCTCATTAATCCTAGCAATAAAGAGTGCAGGGGGCATGACCTGCAGAAAGCAGCTCTGACCCACTGCAGGTCATGAAGCTTTGGTTAATAAAACATAAGTGAGATGTTACGGAGGGCGAGGGTACCTGTTATTGCATAACTGTATCAACGAATGATTTTATTTGCTTCGCAAGCAAATCCCCAATTGGAGAAATGAGATTGAAAACCACCGCGAGCGCACAGGGTGAATTAAACCCTGCTCCCACACAAGTCTATGTGTCGGTCCGAGTGCGTGTCCGGAAATGACAACCAGAGAATGCGAGACTATTTTTGTGCAAGAGCATATGCGTGTGGTAGGATGCTGACACAGCTTGGGTCCTTTTTTTTTGCAGTCAGATCCATTTGGCAGAGAGCGCAGAACCAATCAGATAATTGTCCTTGTTTGGCATTGAGTGGACCCATCCGTGGGCCAGTGGGCTGATTATCCAGGCTGGGAATGAGAATGATTGAATAGCGAATTACATCCTAATGAATATATTATGTCGCCCCTCAGTTTATCCACACCACGGTGAAATAAAGGGATGAGATCAACATCTGCCCTGATGAGGTGATGGAATTCTACTTCTCTTATCCCCACCACAAAAGCAAGACTAATCGCCATGCAAATGACATTTTCAAACAAGAGGATTGGCGTGGCAACAAAGTGAGAATGTGGATGAGACAGAAGCACTGCGGCCCAAGGCTAAGGCAAATCAAAGAAAAATGAAGATGCGTAAACAGTCCTTGATGGCCTGGCTCTGAACGCCGACTCTGCGCACGGCTCCTGTTTCAAGAAAGGCGAAAGATTTTCTCCTAGAACAATGCAACGAGAAACAACAACAAAGTCAAGATTTAACACTAAAATTAGAGCCACACCTCATACTTTGTTTCTTCTCAGAATCCACATAAGAAAATGGTTGTCCACAGAGACAGTTTTCCTTATCAAATCCCCAGAAAGAGATTGTTAGCACTCCTGCAAAAGGCACCGCAGCTGATTTTCAATCATCTGGCACCGCAGGTTTCAGGTCAGCCAGGTCGCCGAGGAGGGACAGTAATACAATAACCCAGTGGCAAGCGCCCGTTTGGACATGTTGCCAAGGGGAGAAGCAAAAGGAATCTAACCATTTTTTAAAGGTCAGTGGGAGGGCCTGTTTAAAGCTTCGCTGTTCAAAAATGACAATCGCCGCTGATGGACACAGTCCGAGATCATCAAGCACCCACGGTTTCTGTGTCCTTGAGGGAACCCGAGGAGGTAGACAACTATCACCGAGACCAGCGGGCCTCTGCTTCCACTGTCCTGTCAACACACATGTGTGTAAGCACCACTAATCCCAGTGCTCACAAGCTGATGGTGGCGGGCAAAAAACTACCACAAAACAGCCACGGATGGCTTTGATAGCCAGCCACAGAAGTGGGTGACGCAACGGAGATTAATCGCCCGCCAGGAGCCCGTATTTCTGATAAACGTAATAAAAATGAAATCTTAACATTTGATGTTTCTTGCTTGCTTATTTAGGAGTAGTGTGCAATCAATAACTGAGAAAAGCAACATTTACCCCCGATTTTGACAAAACCACCAAAAACTGACGAAAAAGCGACAGAGTGAGATATGAAGAGGGTACGCCGAAGAACACAAAGAAACCAAACGGCACCAAGTGATTAAAAATGATGCAAGGCTGTCACCAGATGGCCACCATCTTTTCACACTGAAATAATGTGTTTTTCTGCCACATTTATTTTCCGTTGCCTTTATTTATTCCGCGGATAAAATATGGAGTCGCCTCAACAATCAATGATAAAACACGAAGAAAAACACGACTGTTTACTCCCGGAGTAGAATTAGACTTTTGCCTGCAGTGCAGACAGCAGACATACGGGCGCTAACTCGGATGTCTACGACGCGTACGTGCACGGAAATGCGCACGGATACGCCAGCCCCCGAGTCTGTTTATTTTCCATCTCGCTCAATTCTCACGACTCCTGTGGCAAGCCTGAGGGATCCGTGCTATATTTAAATAATTCACAGGAGTTCGAAATCTCTTCAGGTTGTTTGGTGTTCAAACGCAAATCAAGCAACAGTTTAGTTCATTCGTGCGGGGTGGGCATCACTGAATCGCTTCCAAAAACGGGGACTTAACTATTTGCTGTTGGCTCAGGTTTAATGTTTGTCTTTGCTGGAAATGTTGGCGTGATCTGACATTTTGCCATGACTATTGGCTCTGACCACAAGTCAGCGCAGGGCAGTCGATGAGAGGGAGACGGATGGACTGCAGAATTATGTGGGATACTTCTGCAGGGATATGCTGGGATGGAGACAAAGGAAATGAAGGAGGCAGCGAGAGGAAAGCGAAATGGAGATAAGCCTTTGCATAGCTTGGCTACTCGCTGTCTCAAGTGTTGATATGCTCTGCTCTGAGCCTCAGGCTTTAGCCTCAGCCGCCTCCTCCTCCACAGCTCCCTGTGTCTCTCCCAGCATGGAGCCCATCTGATCTGCCACACAGGCCTCCGCCAACTCTCATTAAACACTTTGGAGACTTAGACAAAAATACAGATGAGCCTCTCAAGCTTCACACTTTCCTGACGAGAGGTGGGAGCTCGGATACAAGAGTCATTGTGAACAGATACGTGGAGGGTTTTATTACTGAAGAGGCCGTCTGTGTCGGTCCACGGAGGTCCATATAATCCATGGGTGAAATATGCCTCAGCGACTATACTCTGAAGGAGTCATGCTACTTTTTGAATGTGGAACAATACATGGCCATCAGCATTTCACCAATAAATACATAAAGGCTCGGCTGGAGGATGCAGAGACAAATTAAAGCCTTCGCATGCCGTCGGTTCCAAATTAAAACTGATTTGTTTCCAGCCAATATTCATGCGGCTCTTATCCCTAAAGGACGAGTTAAGCAAACGTAAGAAGCCATCTCTGCACTTCATAATAGGCTTTCACAGTATAAGCACCTAAAAACTCAATATATTTTTTCTATAAACCATTTCAAAGACCTAACGCTGAGAGCTAAATGCACTAGAGAGAACTAATGATGAAAAACCCCCAACTTTGTCTAGATAATTAATGAACTCTTGAAACAAGACCAGCATTAAATCATGAAAATTTTAAGTCATAGCTCAAAAACAAAGCCGGCGTAGTAAAAAAACGTTGCCTTTTAAGGCCGAAAAAAAAATCCCACTACTTCTGACTCCAAATGTCAGCTACGTCTAAATAAATAACATCATGTGTCACAGCTTCCCATGTAATTCATTTTTCTCAAGTTGCCTTCTCCTAAAATGAACTGAATAAAGTTCTCATCTGGTAACAAGTGATGCATCTGCCAGACTGCTCTGTCCTGTCGCCCCTTCCTGAGGCAGGTGTGTTAATCATGCTCTTTATTAATTAAAGAGAGGTATACACACAAACGCGTACATAGGGGCAGTGAATCTGTTTGTGTGTGCGTGCTGGGTGGCAAAAGCGACAGGAGCCGTCTGTCGGTTCACCTTCGACTAACTTCAAAGGCACGTCTGTGAGTACACAAGAGTGTCGGTGCCACTTGTGATGGGAAACAACAGCTCATCATCCCCCAAGCTTTGCTGCGGTGGACTTCTTGGCCTTGAGTGGGGGGAGAGAGTGAAGGGGGAACCCCTCTCCCCAGCAGACAGCTGGGGGCTTCACTGATGTTCCCCACGGCAGACAGGTAACGAGTGACAAAAGGGGGCAGAGACGAGCATCTGTTGCCAAACAACAGGGCTGATAGGGGTGCGAGCGGGGTCGCGGTGCTCGAATGTCTCCCATCAAAAGGAGAAAAAATTGAGTTCTTTCTCCCTCAAAATCTGTCTTCACAGAGTACAATGTAATTTTTGTCACAGCACTCCCAATAGTTAAAATGAAACACTTTCTCTTTGTGGAACAAGAGGAAGATGGAGGGAGGGAGGAAGGGGGTGGGTGGGTTGGCCTAACAATAGCAGCTTGGACTGACATTAATTTCTTTAAGCTCATGAAGGTCAGTATCCCGCTTTGCTATAGAGGAATGTCAAGCATCCCTGGGCACCCCTCTAATTCAATTACTGGTTGCTCCAACTCCAGTAATTCCAAATCCACCCAGGTCCTCACTCTGACTATGAATCCCTGCTTCCCTTTTGTCTTCCTCCCGCCGTATTCAGGCAGGCCATGTTACTTACAGTTGTGCTTGACATCTAGTGATGTCTTTACATGCTAGATGTGTAAGACAACACCCTGATTCACTGAGGAAGATAACCTCTGTTTTAGACAGGGAAAAGCTGCCAGTGCCAGGGGTGTTGTATTTCCCTCCCTGCTATTTACTGCGCGTGGGAGATTTCTCCTGTGGTCAGCATGGCTGCTGTGCCCCAGCTATAGGTCCGCACACTGATCTGTTGGCAGACAAACAGCCAGCTCCTGCGCACACAGTCAGGCTTTCTCTACTTCTTTTTCAGCTTTCCCCATTCTCTCTCTCTCACTCCGGGCTTTGTTCTTGCCTTCCTTACACTGTATCTGATTCCACCTGTCTCTATCCCTGCCTACACCTTACACCTCGTTTTTTTTTTTTCCCAAGCTTGCTCTCTCCCTCGCTATCTCTCCCTTTGTCAGGAGCCTAATGTGGGACTGCAAATGAAGCAGCTTGACTTCCATCTCAGGCTACCAGGGATCAATATGTGTTGCTCACTATCAGGCAGGACACTCTCTGCCTCTCCGATGCTCTCACGAGGGAGGATGGGCAAGCAAATGAAACGCCCTCAACTCCTCGCACGCAAACATCGCACAAAGGCCGACATAATTCAGCTTTTTAGTGCCCGTATTTACTACATAATTTGAGCAGCAAACAATGGTGACAAAATAACGTGGCTGTAACCGTGTCTCCTTAAGCAGACGGGTCTCTGAAAGAAAAGCGGTGTCTGCATACAGTGCAAAAGATAAAGAGGTATGTGAACAAAGTGCGATAATAATAAATCACTTTTAGCATGAAGCCTTACTGTGCAGACTAATAGGCTCTGACGTTGCGGTGTAAGCGGTCTAACTGCAGGAAGCAATAAAGCCTGACATCTAAGAAAAAAAAAAATAGACTGTTAGTGTTGGTACAAAAAAAAGCAGCCAAAATAAAGATGAAGTGATGACTTCTAGATGCAAAAAAATGCAAAAAGGAAGCCACAGGAAGCCAAGCGCCACAGGACAAACAGGGTTGCCTGGGAGTTACCTGGACAGGTGGCCACACAGGCACTTTTCTGGACGTTCTGCCCCTCACAGGATGTGCCTCCATTCAGTGGCGTGGGGTTGGTGCAGCTCCGACTCCTCTTCTGCCAGCCACGCCCACACACGGCACTGCAGGACGACCAGGTGGTCCACGTGGACCAGCCACCGTTGACTGTCAGACCAGTGCCAAGGGAGGAGGGGGGGGATATGGAGGGGTGAGGTAAAGGGGAAGGAAGGTTGTGAGGGAGGGAGGGATGGATGAATGAAGGGACAGAGCAGCCAGGATTACCCGACATGCACTAAGGAAAAATAGGAGCGCTGCACTAGAATAATCAAGACTGCTGTTACACTCTTTGCAAAGTGAACAAACGGAAGCGCGAGAGCAAAAGGGTCGCTTCCTGTGTCTGAGCTGGAGTTACACGAACTGCAGTGGAAACAAAATGGCTTCAACAGGGAGCAGAAAAATCTGACGGCGCTTTCCCGGTTTCCCCTCTGAGGAAGGCACAGCTGCTGCGAAGTAACTCACGGGCACGTTACATATCAGAGTCTCCCCCCCTGAATTTCACAGAGATAATACGAGGATATAATAACATAATTGTAAAGCCATTCAATTTAAAACCACACTGTCACAGTCATACATGCGTAAAAGCAACAAAACCAACAACAACGTCTACTCCTGGGAACTGCAAACACACTGCTGAGATATAAATGCATCACGGTTGTTCCGCAAATTCGGACTCCGTCCTTCACACGTCCGCCACTGATTTCACACCACAACATATCATTCAACGAAATCAAGTAGGCTTATCTTTGAATTGGAGAGACCACCACTGTATAATTCATTCCTCTTTTGTTATTTTTTTAAGATGTGAAACTCAAAAAACTCTGAATTTCTGTTATTACGGCCACTTGTCGGAGCAAACTTTAACCATCCATTGCCACTTAATTGGTACTATGTCTCTCAATCATGCCAGGCGATTACATCAAATCATCCTGTATCTACCGTGTTTCCTCAGACATTCCTGATTTATTGACTTGAACAGCACTGTCGTTCTCTCTCTGTACATACTCCCTTCCTAATTTCCCCCTAACACTCTCCTCTGCTCGTCGTGGCTGAATCATTTCCTTGCCCTCTCTTTGCGATTGATTGCCCGCCACGGCGAGGTAAATTGCCAGGCAACTCGGCCCCTGATTACCTCTTAGAACAGAGTGCAGTCACACCAGCCAGGCCTTGTTAAAATGCATCTCTGGCCCCCTGTTGAACCCTTTGAAAAGTAGCAGTTATTATGACTTGCTACATATAGCTAGATTAACTAGCACAGTAGACTGTGGTACCTTCAGCCAACTGATTTTTTTCTCTTGAACTCAGAGCAACTCAAGTGAAAAGCAGCTAGAGTTTCTTTTTGTTTAGCTAAAAACCCTCTATGATCCTAAACCAGTGCTGCAACAGTAATAAACGACATCAAGCAAACAGTGTGATGGAAACAAATAAAATTGCACATGCAAGCAACTCAGCAATTTGCTCCCAACTTTCTGGGTCTTTGAGTGGAAATCATTGTTTGACAACACAAGAAAGGCAAACAAAAGAAAGAGTGCGTATGGTCGTGCCTTCACAGTTAATTCATCCCTAGATTACTTCTTTACATCTTTTAACAACAAGCTAATCAATTAGGAATAATTGTGCTTCTTTAGTTTCATGCTGGAGGCTTAGAGGAATGTATGATAATGTGTTCTGACTGCATGCTCCAAATTAACACATTTTTTGTGTGAAAATGCACGACTCAATTTGCAGCTGCATTTAAAGCCGTAACGCTCGGACCCCCTTTGGGTTTGTTGAATTACAAAAAAGAAGAGAGAATTAACCTAATAAAACGAAAGCTTTTTGACAAAGATCTGAAACACACTTGGCTCACTTACTGTTTATTATGCTTTTATTGTTAAATATTGATTTGATGATTATGTTCATTAACTAAAATCACGCAAACACTTTTTCTCTCACTCGAATTCACCTAAATTGATGCACAAAGACTCTAAAACCACATTCAGATCATGTTTTCTTAATGGGATTTCATCCTAAAAGCCAAAATTCAATGAGGATTTATACAGACGGGCATCTTCCGCATCTTTTTAAAGTCCTCATAGTTTTCTGTTGAGACAAATGTTATTTTTCCACAGTAAGAAAGATGTATTTTTCCACCATACAGCAATTTTACATTATACAACTATTCATCTTAACATAATTTCATGATAAGATATAAAGTCATATGAAAAGATACATATTCAAAGGACTCCATGAATTCCTGTGAAAAACTAAGTACACCCAATGATTCAGTCGCTGAAACATCTTTAGCAGCAATAACTTTACATAATCGTTTTCTGTATGACTTCATCAGTCTTGCCTACATGTTATAGACTTGCAGCTCTCCTCTGGATCATTGTCCCGTGCCATGATCTAATTCAGGCCAAGCTTTAGCTGTCAGACAGATGGCCTGTATATATTATTTTGGTATAAAGAGAAGTTCCTGGTTGACTCAATGACTGCACGGGTTTCAGGTCCTGTGGCTGTAAAGCAAGTCCAAAACATTACCCCTCCACCACCATGCTCAACAGCTGGTAGGAGGTATTTGTGCTGATAACCTGTGTTTGCTTTTCACCATATGTGGTGTTGTGCATTATGACCAAACATCTTTGATCTAAAGAACATTGTTGCAGAGGTCTTGTGGTTTCGTTGTGCTGCCATACTCTTTTTCACTTTTATGACCCTTTTTCCCAGTCTTTCTTTAATTATACTGACTGCAGAATCTGATATATAGCTCTTGAATTTAAAAAAAAGAAGTTTTTCTCTCTTCTCATTACACAATCTGACCTTGGGCTGAATTTATTGGGACGTCCACTCCCAGGAAGACTGTGTTAACACACCTGTATGTTCTAGACCAGCAAACTGTCAGAGGTTCTGCTTTTATTGAGGCGCTCACACTTGCTGATGGTCCTTTAATTAAGTGCATTTGATTAGCAGCACCTGGCTGCTAATTACCCTATAACAGCATTAAGGGTGTACTTAGTTTTTCCACAGGACTGAATAGAGTCCTCATTTTGCATTATTATGAGCCAGTGGATTATGTTTAGCGATCACTATTGCCATCATCGTCTATCTTTCACTACTTAATTTATGAGTATTTATCTATTTACCGCCTTTTATTTTTGATATCGCTTTATTTGAACTGCAACGGCACCTCTCATGGAGCTGTTACCATGTTTGGCACATTTCACTTTTTGGTTGAACGGTCAAACAGCAAATTCAAAGGCTTTAAAAACCCCACCGCACATCCCAAGTTGCCCATTCTGTGGAATTTATTTGTAAACCTAATCTATATAACTTCCTATTACAATATTACACAGGTATCAAAAAACAAGAAAGATTTAAATATAGAAAATGAACAGGTAGTGCCTCTTATTTGTGACATGCACTGTGTTTTCTGAGCTGATGTGTCAGATAATAAACAAGACCTGTTGCTCTGCCCCTACAGTGCATCACAGTATCATCTTTCTCTGGCAGCCTTAACTGAAAAAAAACCAAAAAACACACCCCGTGTCAGGCATTGTGTCACATTATCCATTTATTATTCTCAATGTTGTTTTCATCAATCGTTCCCTCATGATTTCCATCTTCTGTTCGCGTGGAGCTGAGAATTACGCCAGGCTGTAATGTATTCAAAACTTTTGTAGTGCCAGTAGCCGTGGAACCCTCTGTGATAGTAAATATGCTGTTTCTCTGCATTTTAATAAAGGCCAGTCTGCTTATCAAGCCAAGTCATTATTTACAGTTTGCTGTTAATTCAATTTCTCTTCTCATACTGGATCCACTACAGAGGAGGAGGAAGATGGCAGCCTCGACATCAGAGACTGCCAGCTTTGGCAGAATGGCTGCCAGTAACATTTTAAGTTGTGGTAATTAATGTGCAGATACACCACTCTCTCTTTATGTAGTGATTTATGAAAGAGTAATTCTTGCGCTGCTGAAAAACAGAGCTGACGTATGCAATTTGTCACCATATGTCAAATATGTGAAACACAGTGTAATAATAAAAAACTACACTGTAAACTCTGAATGTAACAGTATGAAGAGCTGACGGGAGACTTGCGCCCACACATCTTCCGTGCAGCAGCATGCAAAGGTTAATGTGGGACAAGGGAAGCGGCGTGCAAGCTTAAAAGGATTCATCCGAGCCGTTTTCTGCGTTTGTATATTTGGAAGCTCAATCGAGCCCGGACCCCGGCACTAGTCTCTGTGCACAGTTTTGACATCTGCTGAAAGAAGTCGTCACCTACCATAGACAAGGATTGCGGCAGAGCTGCTTTTGCGGCGAGCGACGATGTTTTTGGCCACGCACGTGTAGTTGCCGGTGTCGGCCAGCCGGGCTTTTTTGATGACGAGATTATGGTCGGGCGTGATGACAAAATTGGGGTCACTCGCTGGGTCGATCACATCCTCGTTTCTCTGCCACTCCACCTGAAAACAGATTTCAGCGGTCAAAATTCACTGCAACTCGACAGACAGCAGCTCACCACCACCCCATACAGCTCAAGACAGTGGCCAGACATGATGTGGATGAGAGACTTCTATGTCGACGGGTGTATGTGTGTAGAGGGGAAGCAGCGAGGTACTTCTTTTCTGATGCAATCGCACAGACAAAAGATGACCAGACGCGGCCTGGTGTGGTACTGAGATACAATTTATTTAACGCCCTGCTGATTTGAATATTTATTCGCTTCTTGTGGGGGAAGATTGCAGCTTTTATTTTGTAGCTGCTGGACGTCTCTGTAGCTGTCCGCGAACACGACTGATCGTGCTTTGTGTAAGTTTCCGGGCCCTCTTGCAAGAAGCCAAAACTGATGTTATTTCTTTTTTGGTGTTCTCTCAGATTGGCTTTCTTGTTTTCTTGCTCTCACTTGACCTTGTTCTGTCTCGAGAGGAGCAACAGTGCGGCAGCATTGTTGTTGGTATTACTGCCAGTTGTGATACCGCATATAATTGGGCCTTCTTCCTCTGGTGCACCATCCCCGTTTTCCCCCCGTCGTGACTTCTACTCTGATGTTCTTTTCTGTTGAACTGCGGCTGGCACCTTCCTTCCTATTTCTCTGCAAACTGTCCCTACGCTGTCGATCTGCGATTGGCTAGTCTGCGGTTTCTGGTCTCTGGGCTGTCTGAGCGGCTGGCCTGAGCTCCTCTTGTGCTGTTATTAGAGCAGTTAGTGCCTATCTGGGACCGGGAGGATGCAGCGAATGAGGTGAAACAGCTGGCCCCGGTCTGGTCCTCTAAACACACGCACGGCACGGTGAAACAGAGAGAGAGAGAGCGAGTGTGACTTGAGCAGAACAAGAGATACAGTGCATGGAGAGGCGAGAGAGATACACCGAATGAGATAAGGAAAGAGTGAGGCAAATAGATCCATTAATTATGCATAGGCCTTTAGAGATGCCAAATGGGGAGTGAAGCCTCCAAGCCAATGCTGAGTGATGTGACGAGATGACGTGATATACAGCTTCCCAGAGATGTAAGAGAGATAATAAATCAATAAGGGCAAATAATTAGAGGTGTAATTTATCCGAACAGGGTTGTCTGTTCCCCTGGTGGAATATGCCAGGGAGCTGATCTTGAGCTACTCTGCGGTCTTTGTCCCCTCGGTGAGGAAAGGGTAAATGGATGGCAGATTCTGGCCTATAAATATCTCCCCTATCCGTGTCTCACCTCGGCTTGTGGCACTCCCTCGGGGGGATGGCAGCGCAGCAACACCTCCTGGTCCAATGCCACCTCTTTACCCTGCGGCTCCTCCTCAAAGTTCTTTCTCAGGTCTTACAGGAAAAAAAAGAAGAAAAAAAAAAGTAGAGAAACAACCAATTAGGATGTGAAAGCTTGCAAAGATTTGAAAGAAACACTTCTCTCTGCAAATAACTTGGCCTGGTGATGTGTCTAAATTTGCAGCTCTTGAAATGTCCGCCAGTGGCCTCGCCGAGCATGTTGCACTCTAGTTGGCCCCTAAGCCACACTGGGATCGGTGGCACCAACCATGTTGCTTATTACAGGCTGCCTGGCTGGTTCAGAGATGCTTGTCTGCTGCCAGAGGGGCCCGGCATCAAGCAAAAGCAATTGCATTACCCCTCACTCCCACCCACTCTCCTCTCCCCGGCATCCGCCAGCCTCCAGCTTCCATCTGTATGACGGCTTGGAGCAGCCACACGAAAACAAAGCCCTGAGGCGCCTGGACAAGAGCTCCTGCAAGCCTGGATGACTGCATGGGGCTTCACATTACGTCTCATTGAATACTTACTGTTGCACAAAGTCCTAGTATATATTTGTCTGTAAGCCCCAGCTGTGAATTACACAGGTAAAAACTGGGAACAGCCATTTCTTGCGGGGGAAATAAATGTAGATCCATTTGTATCAGATGAGCCAGACAGGCCGCCGATAGCTGGCGGGACTGGCACAAATTTGATGTGCTCACCCCGGGTTTCAACTCGGAGCGAAGCAATGTGTTATTGTGTTGTAAGAGGCTGAGGGTGCAGCTGTGAGAATTCCTTTAAACAGATGTTGAGCCTGTCCCGACCAATCACACTGAGAGAAAACATTAAGAGAGGCAGGGAGAAACTGACGACATTCGATTTAATTAAAGCTGATAAATTTGGACTGGAGGAGACTTGAGATGTAACAGTGTTGGAAGGCTCGAACCTACGCGAGCAAACAGGCGCGTGCGTGGGAACCTCGCCGATGCGATCGCCTGGTTATGCATCGTTATTCAAGCATGTGCGTGTCCTTATCTTACATCTAACTGACTTTGCTGAGCTCTCACACACGGATGGATAATGAATGTGTGTTTTCAAAACGTCTGGTGGTTTGGAGACGGTGCCGTGTTTGGCTCTGTCTGGAATAATACATATTTATGTGGGAATTAATAGGCGGAATGTTTTAAAATACTCAAATGTAAAATGGCTTCTTCTAATAAAGCTTTTGAGGCTGCGGCGAGGGATGTGTCTGCGTTCCCCAGACAGATTTATGATTGCTGCACAGCAATAAATTTCAAATCTGTTTTTATTTCAGTTACTTTCATAGGGATCATTTCTGATATACTGTATCCAGCAGAAAATATGCTCATGAATACTCAAATTTAGAGCTTCACCCTTTTCTTTTTTAAGACCTTCCTCGAGCAGATACATTATTCTGGGGTTCTTCCTGCCAGGGTTGGCTGTTTTCTTCTCACAAGTATCATCACAGGAAGATGATTTAACTAAACTGTAATCACAGTAGTGCACTGTGGTGCAACAGATCATAATGTTCTCTGGGCTAATTGTTAAATGAAAGTTAGTCTCCCCCTCCCAACCACCCAAGGTGAAAACACAATATTCTCTTATTACATGCCGACATACAATACACAAGCACCTTGTTAGGCAGCAGACTTTGGATTTGTAATGATGCAGTGCTCATTTGACAGTGCACTCACAAGCAATCCTGATGTATGCTTTCTGGCTCTTCTGGGTTCCGGTGGTGCTCCAGGCGACGCACTGACACCAGTACTCATCAAGTCCGAAGATCTTCTCCACCTGCTGCCTGGTTATTTCGATTGTCACCTGCATGACTGGCAGCGCTGGAGAGCAAAAACCCAGAAGAGTCAAAATGTTAGACGCGGGACAAGCCCGGCTTTGACAGCAGCAACGAGCTAAGAGGCCAGAAATACTTCTCAAAGGAAAAAAATTTAAAAAGAACAAAAACAAATGAGCTGAACTGATACCTTAAGTGCATTTTGTACCTTGAACTAAACCAGCAAAGTAATTTAGAAAAAGGAGAGAAAGAATAAACAAGCAGAGAACTATAATCATATATAAACAGAGTGCTTGTTAACTGCGGAAAATGAGAAGAGAGCCTCACAGCTATCCTTGGTGTAATTTGGAGGGCATGAATACAGCAACAGTTAGGAAGGAACAAGGAAGTGCTAAACAAGCACTCGACAAACAAAAATACTCAACATAACCCACGTCTCTATTATTAAATCCAGGAGGAGGGACGAGTTCAGCATTTCCCCGCAACCGTGTTGATATAAGTGACGCCGCTGGAACACGGGGCAAAAGTGGCTTTATTGCTTTTCTAGAGGAATGTAAACAGAAGCCTTCTTTAAACAAAGAAAAATTGCGACAAAATCCAACCCGCTAAACCGTCCAAACAACACAGCGTTGTTAGAGTCGTATCTTTTCTTTTTTTTTATATTTGAGAAGCAATCTTTCATTTCATTTTCTTTTGACCTTCTACTTGGGACTTGTAATCCATGGGTATTTCTTATATATTGAGCTGCGACCTTGATCCCTACCATGTGCCTTACTTTGTCTTCGCCCTGATAAAGAGACTGCCGTGTTTTCCTTGAGCTTCCAGCTTTCTCCCTCCCACCCCATCTTATCTGTTCTCTTTGTTGTCTTTTGGAGAGAGGCGTTCATACGAACACATTTTAGAGTCGCAGAGGACACATCCTGGAGACTAACAGGAGCCGCATACAAAGTGCACTATATTCAGATTTCAATGGAAAGCCACTTTCTAACTTCCATTCACACAAAAGCACTCTGACATACTCTTGATTTGTCGGTGACAATCATTTCCAGCTCCAGACTGAACCCGACTGAAGTGAGGAGTGCTCCATTACGCCATCACGACTTCACAGCAAAGAGTATCCGAGCAAACCAGCAAAGCATAAATTGGGATTATTTTTTTGCTAAATAATTTGAGGCGTACTGCACATGACTCTGCACGAGCCCAGGCTGGCCCGATGATGACACGAGCTGTCGGCGAGAGGAGGAGGACGGGCTCCACCGCCGGAGGCCACACAGAGTGATAAGTAGCTGTGAGGGTCACTGGCAGACCGCCATGTATTAGTGTCTAAATGCGGCAGATTTTTTGCTATATGTGATCACAGTAAATGTGAGTCCATGTGCAGTGAATCCAGCCCCGAAGCACCACTCCGAGCATCAACAACACCTCGTGCTGTGTGCAACATTTCACCAACATGCTCGCTCGCAGTTAATTTAAAAAGTAGAGTAAGTGATCCTCTTATGTTTACACTGCCTTTTTACAAAGCCTGCCAGAGACTGTCAAAAAAAGTTAGACTCAATTCCAACACGAGACTGGATTGAGAAATCCTCGTTTATTCTTTCTCGTGCTCTTTCTGAAGGTCCACTACCTCTATTAAGTATGTGTGTTTGTTCTCCGTGTGTGCAGCAAGAGTGTTCGGCGCAGGCTGAGAGAGCACCTAAAAGCTAAAGAAATGGCTAAAGTAACAAAATGGGCACTGCAGAGCATGAACAAATGGAGCATAAGAAACCCTCCTTCGTTCTGCAAATAAGCGGCATGGGGAAATTTACTTTTGCAGTAATGTGCAAATTCTATCTTGTATGCCAGAAAGCGCTTTGAGAGGGAGAAGTTGCACATTTTATTTTTGCTGGTGTACACAGCAAGTGTGTACTTGTTCTTTTGTGCATGTAAGTAATAAAATCTTTGAAACGCACATTATATATGGGTGAGTACCTGCTGCAGAGCAAAAACTGGGGGAAAAAAATTTAATGTAAAGCATGCACTAAAACCTGAACATTAAACGAACGTTTATTTTGAGGAATCTGTACAGAAACATCTGATCGTCCTGACCTACACTGAGCTCACAGCGAGCAGTTTATGCGCGCAAGCTAGAAAAATATATTTAAATACATGAATTTGAAATTTGGTATAAAGTGATATTCAGTGCTCGGTATGGCTCAAATTACAGTAGCAATTCGTTTGATTAATGCAAACCTTCCTCCTTCTTTGAGCTAGGGGGTGAAAGGAATAAAGATCAGTATGGAGATGCAAAGCATGAACAATAGCAACCTGAGGTGAGAAATCCTAAGAAGAGCAATTTGAAGCTCTGCTTGCCAGGGTAATTGCATTCTGTTTCCTTATCTTTTCCTGTCTCCATAATTACCTGCTTTCTGTGTCTGACACCTTCCAGTAACACTGCTGTGAGTCACTCTGTCCAATTTCACTCCAATTAATAAGTAGGACAAAATAATCTCATCACTTTGAGGACAAAACGCGTCTGTAATTTTACAGCAGTTTATAACGATCGGACAGGCAGCTATTTATTGTTGTTTTCCCCAAAGTCTGCTCGATCAACACAGCTATGAGTAAAACAAAACTTTATGAAAATGACTCAGAGACGACTGACGGAGAAACTACATTATTGATTCCTAGAAAGCCGTCCTTCTGAAAGTGAAGCACCGCCACATTTATGACTCAATTATATTAATATTGATTTATAATAGTATGCTCGCCGCCTTCAAGGTGTTAGGAACGGAAAAGAGGAAATTTACACTTCCCAGCCTGAAAGTGTGCACTTAACATTCCTGTTAAATGATAATTAAAACATGGCACGATTCCTGCAGCCTTTGGTTTGATCTGCAGCCCATTTTCTAAATGAGCTCACATCCCAAACCTCAGTGAAATGAGTGAGAAAAATTTAAAGGGTGATTATGTGATTGACACAGTGTGAATCCAGTGCTGGATCCTTTCTACATTTTTGTAGAGCAGTGGGATAACTTACTAGGCCACATTTGAATACAATTTCTGGAAAGTACACTTCACTATTGTAACACTGCATGGGAATAAATTGGACTGGGAAAAACAGAAAAATAAAACATGAACACAAATGCCACCGGCAGTGGAGTCCTCTCCTGTGGTAATTAATATCACTTTTCACACCAACTACCCGCCTGACAAGCTTTAAAGCTGCAGAAACAAAGAAAAAGCATATGCACTCACAGGGCACATCATTAGGTGTACCTGTTCAAATGCTTGTTATCAGCCAATCACATGGCAGCAACTCATTGCATTTAGGAATCTACTGGGATTTTCCCTGCAAAGATTTAGAGAAATGATATCTTATTGGTTGGAGGAGAACGGCCACACAAGGTTATAAGAAGCTAACAGTAACTAAGGCAACCACTTGTTACAAACCAAATCATGCAGAAGAGAATGAATCCACACCATGTTGAACCTTGAAGCAGATGGGCTACAGCAGCTGAAGACCACACTGGGGTCCACTCCTGTTAGCTAAGAACAGGAAACCGAGTCACACCGGATCAACAAAACTGGAAAAGCACTGTGTGATCCGATGAGTTGGTAGGGACAGAATTTCTCATAACATGAAAACATGGATCCATCCTGCCTTGTATCGAGTTTCAGGTTTGCACTTGTGGAGTAATTGTTCTGGGGACCATTTCTTGGCACACTTTGGCCCCCTTAGCTCCAACTTAGCACGAAGCTGTCACAATGCTCAAATCATCTCAAACTGGTTTCTTGAACATGACAATGAGATCACTGTACTGCAACAGCCTCCACACCTCCAAGTCATTAGAGCACCTTTGGGAGATTCACAGCTGACAAATCCAGCACCTTGTTGAATCTATGCCACGAAGAATTAAGCCAGTGCTAAAGGCAAAAGGGGGTCCGACCCAGTAGTAGAAAGGTGCACTAACATATACAGGGTGTATCATCATAAAGACTCATCCGACTTCAACGTGCTTTATTTCCATGGATGTTCACTAGTAACGATCGAAACACATATTGTCAGAAAGGGGGGATTCGTGAGATCCACGTGGTTGCCAGTAGGTAGCTTAACAACAGCAGTGACTCCAGACATGCTTGCAAAGTATGGGACGAGTTTGACTATCGTATGGACAGATGTCATGTGTCTGGCATCTGTAACCGAGCAATTTATCTATATCCATTACTTTAAAAAAATAACAGTTTTGATATCTATCTATCTATCTATATTTTTCTATCTATATTTATCTTTATCTCTATCGATTGATCAATAGATCGATATAAAAAAGAAGTACAGATAGCTCTTCATCTTAAACTTTTGGCTTCACATAAAATTTGAATTCTGCTAATCTTCTGCTTGATGCATTCACAAATCGTTTCACTACTTGTACTACTTTAAAAGGACTCACAAGATATTTTCTGCATGATGAGCCGCATTTTTTTAAGGCGTGCAAATGGAGCCTGGTCTACCAGAAGTCTAGCTCGTTCTTAGAAAGCCTAAATGACAATATCCTGCTTGGATTTTTGTCAAGTGATCCTGAAAACAGGCTGACTTGTGCCACCTGAATAAATTCTAACGTTAATTTTAGCAAACTTGAATTATTAAACACTAAACCGACCCAATCAGAGCATCTTTGATAGCAAAGTGTTGTTCCTTGGTAATTATTTAAATTCAAATTTAAACACATAACTGTAAAATAATCATATGTGCATTTGTAGATTTACCTGAAATACATGCAGGGAAGAGTACTGTACCCTTTTTAGCAGAGTCACACACACAGGGTGCTTACAAACTCAATTTAAAATAATTTAATAGGGCAATGTAATGCTGCCAGTGAGGCAAAACCCAGAGGGGAAAAAAGTCAGCAAATCATACTGCTGCTGCTGCTTCTGAGCTGGTGAAGGTGCACAGTGTTAACTCAAGTCTCAAAGAGACAGTTAGCAGTGTTTGAAGAGATTTTAGTGCCCAAATCAAACTTAAACATAAAAATATGAGGAGACAAATTGGATTTTGAAAATTATCCAATTTCCCAAAGAAAATTGCATCCTTATTTCCCCGTGATTTCGTTTACCTGAACACAAACAATTATGGTAATCAACAATCTTTGTGTAAAGCAGAGAGAGAGAGAGAGAGAGGATGCTTTTATCCAAAAAGGAGGATTGGGAAAAGTATCAAGGCCACGGGCTCGGAGACCCGGAGATAAACCTAACAAAAAACCCCAACCCCAAACAAAAAACACACATGGCTCTGCCTTGAGAAAGCCTGAATTAAAAAAAATGAAATGGAAGAAATAAAAAAGACCAAAGCAAATGCAGAGTGGTTCAGTTCATGAATAAACTGACCTTACTATTGTATGATGGAGTCTTCAGGCAACAGAGTACAATACAAGCTATTACTAGATCCACTGGCACACACACACACACACACACACACACACACACACACACACACACACACACACACACAGGCACATCCAGAATTACTGTATTGTGTTTTTATTTTAATCTGCGACGAAGACAAGATTATTTACACATGCACTCCATTCAAATGTGCAAGGAGTGTAACGATGAACAAAAGGGACGGGGTCACACTGTGAGAGCACAGACATCTTTCTCTGCGTGTGTGTGGGTAGGATGAATCTCCCCCTGAGCCAACAGGGGCTCAACACACACAGGGTAAACATCATTGGACTCAATCCCGGGTGAGTCGATATTGGGCTTGTCTGAGTGCAGGACTTTATTTTTCTCTCCCTCACTCTTGTTTTCGCAGTCTCTGACCTCAATTCCATAGGGGTCATTTGCTTATCAAAGGCAAGGACTGGAACTTGCAGGTCCTGAGTGTGCGCTCATTGTGACCAAGGAAATTCAATTAGGCAGCATCCCTACAGTGTGTGTGGGTGGGATTCATCAGTGGATATAGGAGGATTAGGGTTGGGTGACTCTACATCAGGGGAATGCACCATTTCAAGGGAGAGAGTTCACAATGGTTGATGGGAGGCACCACAGATGAACGCTTTTAAGAATGCACTGTCTGCACATCCCGGCAACCAGTCAAAGCCATACTCTAAGGGTTTTATTTCCTCCTGTGGTTCTTCTTTGTACCAAATGGCATCAGTGTCATCAACGGCACCACAAGTGTCCAAAGCTTCCTTTTACGAAACCAACAATGTGCTCTTCCGCCGGCCAATTTACCTCTCCTACATGAAAGAAGTCCAGACATCAAGCTAGGCTGGCAAAAAAGACAACTTTGGAGCTCACTAAACAGCCTGTCAAAATCAATCCAAAAGCACAGTCACCTACCAACCTATACAGTATTTACAGCTGCAACCCCATGTCACTGAACCAAGGGCACAACTGCCTCATCCAGTCTTCAAACTTCCATTATCATGTAAAGCAGCCCAGTGATGAGTGGGCCACGTTAGGTGACGACGAGAGCTGAAAATGGCAGGTGGCGCCATAAGCGTGCCTCTCCTGACAAGGATAACGTGGCCTTCTGAATAAAGCATGATTCTATTAAAGAGCAGGAGAGACGGGAACAGCTGGGGGACGGGATAAGGAAGCGGGGAGCTTGGTTCACAAGGAATACACTAGGACCTTCCATTCAGGGATGTTGGCGAGGTTGCGACTCAAGTCAGTGGGACAGTGTTCTGGGTCAAGGCTCTGCCTCCGGTTATGACCAGCTTTTCAAGAGCTTCTTTTGATTGAGCTGTCCATTTTTCACAATGAATGCATGCTGCAAGGCCCCTGCTGATGCTCTGAATGTCGTTACAGATTATTCATGGCTGACAAACAGGCAAGCAGGTAGTGCTCCAATCAATCCGGCCAGGTTGAGTCCAATGCCACTCCAAGGAGACTCACGTGGAAATCTGACAGCAGAGGGGGAAGAGTACAGGACGCAGGATGAAAGAAAGATGCCTGGGAAAAAAAATCTACTTGTGTTATTAAGTGGTCTCTCTTAGGTCCCTCTCTCCTTCTTAGCATATTTTCCTTTAACATGATTTTTAATCTAAGCAATGAATCATTTGACAATAAATAAAAACATGAATAAATAAGTAATATAATTGTTATCTGAAGGTTACCTTCATTTATGAGGATAATATTTCCGGATAATTAGTTTAATGATTTTGCAAATCCACGGTTCAAGTCATAACATTTTTTTTTCTTTTTTTTTGTTTAAAAAAACAAAAGAGAAAAAAAAAAAGATTTTAGCAAATGATTGGATTACGAATAAAATAACCTCCATTACTTTTATGTACTTCCAGGTCACTTTTTATCTGAAAGACCTTTAAACACGATGGCTGGTCATCAGACTGAAAAGCTTTAACCAAGGATTAACCACAGCTTCACATGGTTAATTAGCAAAGGCAACATGAGTGTATGGCTAATTAGGTACAAAGCAATTTCATGTATTTCACAACCTTCATTTACTAAAATTGTTTTAATAGAGAACAGACAGATGTTTTAGTTAAACTGTGTATTTGTCTGCAAAGTTTTCTTAGCGTACTAGTAGCTGAGCTACTGATGATGCAATATTTTCCTTTCTGTGTCATGGCTGTCACTTTTTGTTTTTTTACAGGAGATATTTTGACTTGTCACAGAAGGTAAAGGATAGGTGGAATTAATGCCAGCAGTTACTGTAAGAGTCCAGGTGAGCCATGAAAGAGAAACATGTTTTAATAATTTGTATCTTGTTATTTTTAATCCGAGCAAGCCAATAAAAAAGGCAGTGATCACTGTTGGCATCTCTCAGTTTTTATGACCACTATTCATTTTAATGCTAATTTTTAAAAACCTTACGATGTAACTAAAGCCCAGCCCACGCAGCATGGATGGATTATCTCAGTTGTTCTCCTGACTGAAGTTTGGTAGGGTGACCATATTTTGATTTCCAAAAAAGAGGACATGAAGAACTTTAATAATACTGTTTGCTTAAAGAAATTTTTAACATATTAAACGATGCTTCCTCTGTGCGGCTTTTACAAGTCAACAAGTGCAAAAAAAAAATAACTCGAAACCCTCTGAAATTAAATTATGGTAAAGAAATAAGGCCTCATCTGTATAAGAAAAATTACCAGCACCGGGACAGTACAAGGGAAATTTCTTTTGCAGTCCGTCTGAAAGGCTGCACTTGCGCTTTGGCATCTTTTAAACATCATCAGGTGCGCTGCATCCCATCTGTGAGGCAGAACCACAGTCACATGCCGCAGGGGGATGACATCACACATACGGGTGCTCTTGGCCTCTGTAGGCCCATAGAAAAACCCGCACATTTTAATCAATCTCCAAAATCCCGCCGGACGGAACGTAAAAAGTGGGCATGTCCGGGGAAAAGAGGACAGTTGGTCACCCTAAAGTTTGGTCCGTTTACAGCAGCATCCTGCCATGTGATTACATTTGTCCCTCAATAAGAAACCCTCACATTAACTTTTATCGAGTGGAAAAAAATTTAGCGTTCAACCTCCAGCTTCACTGTGCTAATGTGTTTATAATATGCCGACCATAGCTGTGTAGCTAGCCACCACGTCGTAGCACATCATTATACAGTGGGGCAAAAAAGTATTTAGTCAGCCACCGATTGTGCAAGTTCCCCCACTTAAAATGATGACAGAGGTCAGTAATTTGCACCAGAGGTACACTTCAACTGTGAGAGACAGAATGTGAAAAAAAAATCCATGAATTCACATGGTAGGATTTGTAAAGAATTTATTCGTAAATCAGGGTGGAAAATAAGTATTTGGTCAATAACAAAAATACAACTCAATACTTTGTAACATAACCTTTGTTGGCAATAACAGAGGTCAAACGTTTACTATAGGTCTTTACCAGGTTTGCACACACAGTAGCTGGTATTTTGGCCCATTCCTCCATGCAGATCTTCTCAAGAGCAGTGATGTTTTGGGGCTGTCGCCGAGCAACACGGACTTTCAACTCCCGCCACAGATTTTCTATGGGGTTGAGGTCTGGAGACTGGCTAGGCCACTCCAGGACTTTCAAATGCTTCTTACGGAGCCACTCCTTTGTTGCCCGGGCGGTGTGTTTTGGATCATTGTCATGTTGGAAGACCCAGCCTCGTTTCATCTTCAAAGTTCTCACTGATGGAAGGAGGTTTTGGCTCAAAATCTCACGATATTTGGCCCCATTCATTCTGTCCTTAACACGGATCAGTCGTCCTGTCCCCGTGGCAGAAAAACAGCCCCATAGCATGATGTTTCCACCCCCATGCTTCACAGTAGGTATGGTGTTCTTGGGATGCAACTCAGTATTCTTCTTCCTCCAAACACGACGAGTTGAGTTTATACCAAAAAGTTCTACTTTGGTTTCATCTGACCACATGACATTCTCCCAATCCTCTGCTGTATCATCCATGTGCTCTCTGGCAAACTTCAGACGGGCCTGGACATGCACTGGCTTCAGCAGCGGAACACGTCTGGCACTGCGGGATTTGATTCCCTGCCGTTGTAGTGCGTTACTGATGGTGACCTTTGTTACTTTGGTCCCAGCTCTCTGCAGGTCATTCACCAGGTCCCCCCGTGTGGTTCTGGGATCTTTGCTCACCGTTCTCATGATCATTTTGACCCCACGGGATGAGATCTTGCGTGGAGCCCCAGATCGAGGGAGATCATCAGTGGTCTTGTATGTCTTCCATTTTCTGATGATTGCTCCCACAGTTGATTTTTTTCACACCAAGCTGCTTGCCTATTGTAGATTCACTCTTCCCAGTCTGGTGCAGGTCTACAATTCTTTTCCTGGTGTCCTTCGAAAGCTCTTTGGTCTTGGCCATGGTGGAGTTTGGAGTCTGACTGGTTGAGGCTGTGGACAGGTGTCTTTTATACAGATGATGAGGTCAAACAGGTGCCATTCATACAGGTAACGAGTGGGGGACAGAAAAGCTTCTTACAGAAGACGTTACAGGTCTGTGAGAGCCAGGGATTTTCCTTGTTTGAGGTGACCAAATACTTATTTTCCACCCTGATTTACGAATAAATTCTTTACAAATCCTACCATGTGAATTCATGGATTTTTTTTTCACATTCTGTCTCTCACAGTTGAAGTGTACCTCTGGTGCAAATTACTGACCTCTGTCATCATTTTAAATGGGGGAACTTGCACAATCAGTGGCTGACTAAATACTTTTTTGCCCCACTGTATACCAGCTAGCCCAACTTCAGTAACCCTACAAACGTCACTGCTGTTTAGTTTTTTGTCTTCATTTATGTTGAAAGTGATAGCAGAGCTGTACGTTTTAATTTTTCAGAAATCCCTCAGTCAGACCATGGTATATTATGTTTGGGTGGAAACTAGCGAGCTAACTTCCTGCTAACTTCTAACTCAGTTGAATTATATAAATTCTGTTTTCGAGGATGCCTGGATGTTAAACTTAATTGTTACACCTGGTAGAGCAGCCACACTGATCATTTTATTAAAGATCAAAGAATTTAGACAGTTTGTAACTCTCAGTGATGCCGCAGTGTTCGTTTGACGTTGGGACCTGAAGCAGAGCTTGGACCCGGAAACGGCTAATGATGTCAGACTTAAAGACTGGATAGCATGCACAAAAATAATAAGTGGAATGCAGCCATTCTTAATATACATGCTTTCTTTACTTATGTAGAGAGCTTAAGGGATGCCCGTCCCCCATTAAATTCAGGGACCATAATCATGTTGGAGTAGCCCGTTTATTACTGCTGTCTGCATAACATTTAAAGAATCATAAACTTCAACTAAACATGCTAAAAAAAAATAATAATAGAAAAAAGTGTTTACAAATATAACACAATTTTTCATGAACTGAATATCTGCAATTTCCTCCATCTCATTTTTCTCTTTTCAGACGATCCAATCAAACCTTTCAATAAAATGAAAACACCAGAATTAAATTCCCTTTCCACACAGTGATGTTGACTTCAATCTTTAAATATAGGAGATGGACAAGAAAACAGTGTGATAATGGATTATTTCTTCAAGTTGCCATGTTCCCTCTTTTACCCCCATGTGCAAATCTCCCTTTACAGAGATCAAAAACAGACTTTGAGTTTAAGTCATTAAATATGTGAAAGTAACAGTGCTTTGTAACGTGTTTTACAGCATCACGGACCGCAAGCTCTAACTTGTGACTGATGCATTGAATGACAGCCAGGTTATGGCTGACCTTTTCACACAGAGCGTGGCTGCTTCTCTCCATCAGCCCGTCACAGCAGCTGTGCCATCGTCTGCAAAGCCAACAACCCTGTCCATAACATTTATTCACAGAATTGTGCATAGCAACACTTTTTAACTGTTCGATGTCACAGACAGCAGCTCCAGTGCATAACTGCAGTTCATCAAGTTAAAATAAGAAGCTTCAGATCTCACCTTTGTGGGTAATTCTGATCTTGGTGATAAGGCTTTGATTATCACTTTTAAATGAATCCTTTTAATTTCTATTTTATTTAGTTAGCGGTAGTTTTCACGTTGAAACAGTTGCTTGGTTGCATGATGAAAAGTTGGATTGGCATGCAATCTATGCAGTGTCATCAACTGTCATGGGATCGGGAGTGCTGAAAGTGAATGTTAATTTCTGATATTACTGTCGTTTGTTTTGTACATTGAGTCAAGGGGCATTGAAACAGTCCATCCACAAGGGGCATAGAAATAATTTAGCAGAGGAGGGTATAGAGGGGGAAATCATCGCACCCCGATTGAGCGACACCATTAAAATTTGCCAAATCCCCTCAGTGTCCCATCACATTTCCACTAGTAATATAATAAAAGCTCAACAGCAGTAGCCTAACAGCAGGTCAGGTCCCTTACTATGACACCAGACTGCAGTTATTAGTATTGTGTATTCTGTCTGGTTACAAAACTATTACACCACTTAAGATAATTCTTCCTCATGTGTCCTTTTCCATTGTTAACTTGCAATCAAACACAATAAAAATGATTACTTGGAATGCTAAGGCGAGACGGCTTAATTAGATTCAAACCAATTACTTTTCAAACAAAATTTCCCATTTAAATAAAAAAAATCCAAAAAAAAAATCTGCAGAGCAGGCCACAACACAATTTTTGAGTGAAAATGATTTGAGCTCACCAGTAATGAATAATCATGTACACACTCTGTATTCCCCAGGAGAGCGAGATCTTCACAATGCAAGAAAAAAACCCAAAAAAAATCCCAACCTCCACTGCCATATTTGTCAGTGACACAACACTACGCTAAGTGCACACACATTCTCACAAGGATGCAGAGTGCGGAATAAATGACGCTCAAGTTGTTTTTAGTTGCACAGGTGTTCACGGGTTTAGAACGTGATAATGATTTACAGAGACTTCAGAATAGCTCTTCTCTGCACCCGAGCAAAGACATCAAAAACCAGACATTAAAATCGAGTTTCCATTAATGTATTTCACATTTTTATCTGGTTGCTAGCTACCGTACAAAAGCCAGAACTGATTACATCAAATGGACATTAATTCAAAGCAATGGATTTTCCTATTTACACTGTCCCTCCATAATTAGTTTGCCTAACCTTTCTTAATCGTGTACACACACACTGCACAGAGGCAGTGCCGTGATTTACCATCGTGCCCTTACCAAAGTGCCCTTTTTGTAATTACTCTCCATCCAATATCCTAACCCCCGATGATTGGCAAGAGCAAAATGTTCCTGATGCCACAGTCTTCTGGCTGGGAGTGACTGGGACCTGCTCCTTTATCTCCCACACACACCTTGTCCTACTGCGAATGAGAACACGTCGGAGGTGAAGGCCCTGAGCACTTTGCTTCTGCTTCCATTACATTTTGCAGAGTGGGAGGATCTGATAGAAGCTTACCCACATGAAAGCCGTGATAATTTGCTCGGGCTAACATGTTTCTCTCCCCCTTGTCTGACATGGCCTTGGGCGCTGAAGTAAATAAGGAAAGCTGCTTCAGGTAAAGCCAGCCTAGCTCCCATCTGGTTGCTGAGTGCTCTGCGCCATACAAATTACATTAAGGCTTCCTCCTCCCTCCTGACGATCTTTTGGTCTCTCTCGGGCCTTTGGCCAGCAGTGTTGTTTCAGTTAGAAGGCAGGAGTTTTTGGTAATCCAATGAAGGTGTGTAGGCGAATGTAAATACTGAGCACAACATCCAGCGTTCAGTAAACAGCCTGGGGGAACGCAGAGGCTAAAAGTCTTTCTACCTAATTCCATTTCTTTCTACATTTATTTTCCTTGAAAGAACTACTAAGATTATAATTTGTATTAATATCAATTTATAGCTTTTGTAGATGACTCAGAATGTAGCTTCATTAAACATAAATATTATTTACAGTTCTATAAAAACTGCAAATGAAAATCTCTATGTGGAAGTCACATTTTACTGACACTCATGATCATCAGAAACAGACACAAAGTTACACACACAGTTTTTCTATAATTACTAGAGACAAAGATAACAGTCAGTCGTGTCTTTCACAGTTTCCTGTTTGTGAGCAAAACTCCTGTGGGAGTCCAAAAGTTTTAGAACACAAAGGGGAGAGCTGTCTGTATAAAAAGCTTATACACACACTCACCCACCACTTCATTAAGTACACCTTCCTAGTACTGGGTTGGACCCTTTTTGCCTTCAGTACTGCTGTAAGTCTTCACGGCATTGAACAAGGTGCTGGAAACGTTCCTCAGAGATTTTGGTCAATATTGACATGACAGTATCGCACAGCTGCTGCAGATTTATTGATTTAACATCCATGATGTGACTCTACTGTTCCACCACATCCCAAAGGTGCTCTATTGGATTGAGATCTGGTGACTGTCAAGGCCATTTGAGCACAATGAACTCATTGTTTTGTTCAAAACCAGTTTGAGATTATTTGAGCTTTGTGACATGATGTGCTTTCCAGCTGGTAGCATTTATCAGAAATCAGTACTCACCAGGTCAGGCAACTTTTTCCAATTTTCCAATCTGTTTTCTAATTTTGATGAGCCTGTACAAATTGTAGCTTCAGTTTCCTGTTCTTAGCTTACAGGAGTGAGGCCTGATGTGGTCTTCTGCAGCTGTAGCCCATCTGCTTCAAGGTTTGACGTGTTGTGTGCTCTTTTGCATCAGTTTCCATCAATTGCCTGATTGCCTTCAATCAGCTTGAAGCATTCATCCCTGCTCAATGGATATTTCCTCTTTTTTTAAGCCCTAGAGATGGTTTTGTAGCTCAACATTCATTCTATATAGCGTTCCTTCCTTATTCTGATCGGTTTGCCCATGTCTACATTCCTAAATGCATGGATGTAATGGATGGATTTGCATTCTCAGGCAAAAAAGACAAATTCAGGACTGAGAAATCTGACAGGAATTATAGGAAAAACTCCTAATAACAACAGTTGCAATTCCACTTAAAACTCACATTATATACTACAGATGTGGCATCAGACATTTAAACAGAACCATATTATTAATTTACACATGATTTGTTTCTCTTTCTCTTTGTGCCAGTAATGGAGCCAAAAGTTGAATAATGACAGTTTTGGTGACATTAAAAAAAGGCTGTCAGGCAGGAAAATTCTCTGGTGAATACCAAGTAATTTATTCAGTAATTAAAAGTGGTTAATTATTTGGAAAAAAAAGAGAAGGGAAAACAGCACTGAATGTGCAACATAATCCTTTAGAAACTGTAAATATTTTAGCAATGACATTTGATTAAAACCACAAACTCAATTCTGGTCCTAGCCAAATGTTCACATATGCCAATCAGCTAAGTCGAGACAAAAGCGAGAGTGCACTGTGCTCTTAAGAAATGATACATTAACCATTTATTATTATATCACATCTGGCAGGAAAACCAGGAGTGAAGCACTGGGGAAAACACTGGAGAGTGAGTGTCAACATTGTGCCATGTTGGATATACATAACTGTCACAGAATCAATTTTGCCTCAAGACGTATGGTGCAAATAATAGCCTCAACTCTTACTAACCTTTCTCCGTGTTACAAGAGCACCAGAGAACAGCAGCTGAAATAGGATGTATGAGGGAGCCTCACAGCAATGAAAACAACTGGGGGTAAGGGTTCACGTTCTCTCAAGAGGAATGGGGAAGGAACTGAGAATGCAGAAAACAAAAGTCCACCAAAGGCCTTCTTCTTACGGTTCCTTCAGGGGTCGTCACAGCGGATCACCTGCCTCGATCTCAGTCACACCAACTCTCTACATATCGTCCACTATATCCACGAATCCATGAGTTCTGATTGGGGTCTTCAGTAGTCATAAAATATAATACAAAAAAATAAAAACAATCATATGCATGCATCAAGATATACATCAGTCAATAGGGTTACAATGATGGGCCGTGTGACTTCAGGCCAATTCTTGTCTCAGGTTGGAGGCAAATCGAGACAAAGAGACCAAAGGTGTAACCAGGGACTGGTACAGAGCTGTACAGACCTAAATACCAACCTTTCTGCTGCATTACAGCGTGTCCACCACCAGAAGCAGACTTCCACTGGTCTGCTCCACACCTAACCTATTTGAAATTTTATTTATTTAGGTTTTATGCACTTTTAAGAGTTCTTGGTGTTTTGCCCTTTTTTGTGGGGAAAAATGGGGAGGTGGTAAAAAAAAAAGTCTGAGCATATATTTCCTGTAGTGATAGAAATGGAAGCTCCGACTTAAACCTGGAAACTGTTCACAGCCTCAGTGTGTAATCTGTTTAAATCCCCTCCAACTACCACAGCGGTCACATGATGCTGAGCTTACAAGGCTCTCATTCCAACACGAAGCGCGTTGTTGAGTCCACAATCAAGTATAATGCGACGCATGAGGGGATGAAGCGCTGCAGACCGAGCACGGAGTGAGCCTTTAAATATTGATTTCTTTGTTCGAAACCAACTGCTTTAATTATTAATGCTGCGGACGCAAGAAAGAGAATTGTGGACTTTATAAATAACCTGACGCTGAAAAAAAAAAAAAAAACTGGTGTGAAAACACCGAGTGGACCTCCTGAGCCTTGTTTAATACCAGAGGTAGCAGATGTTATGAAGGTGGTGTTGGGATAATATGCAGACGTGAAGCACAGATGCACAAAACAACCGAAGTGAACCAAATGTTAAGGAGGAAGTGATGGGCCGTCTTGCAAGACATTTTTTTCCTCCCCCCAATTTATGAACAAATAATTTAAATAATTCTCTAAATAATAAAGTAATTGGCTTTTGACTGCTCTTTAAATACACGTCGCTCCGAAATCTCTCGAAAGACGCAGGAAGAGAAAAAACATCTTCAGAAGAAAAAACGCTAAAACAACACAAATGAATTATTCATTTGAATCACATAAAATCCTCAAGATTGCTTCCTGATGGCTCCCAGACTGGGACGTCTGCTCCTGTTGTTGTCAGCATGCCTCATTGAACACCTGCTTCAATGCAAAGGTTTCCTCAGGTTCCTCAGACGCTCTTTTTCAGCATTCCCCTTTTTGTCCCGTTTCGTGTGGTCAGCACGCTGACCGCAAACACAGAGTCTAGAAGTGTTACACGTGGGCAGGAAAACGCTGACTGCCGACTCCAGTTTTTATTTCCCGAAACGCGAGGGAGAAAACGTTTGCCTGCTTGTTTTTCACTCTGTCACCCACCCGACCCAAAGTCCAACAGCCTCTATAAAAAGTACACAGGCGATGCACTGTAGGTTTACTTAATGCTTTGGAGTAAATAAATTCTTAAAGCACAATACACACTAGACAGATTTAGATGTCTTTGCTTGTAAAAGCACCATCCCACCTCCATTGAAATACCTATTTGTGACACTTTCTTTCTCTTCTCCCACTCATATTTTACGCAGCACTTCATGACAAAATTGAAGCTATTCTTCTTCCCCTCGCTGCACAAAACAGTCCTTTGACTACGGCACCACTATCCCATACCCGGGACACCCCGCAGCTTTTAGTTTAAAAAGGAGAAAAGCTGCGACTTGATGTTTGTTTGAGGACTGTGTAAAATACCTATAGTGAAAGTCTCCTCGGGGCCAAGCACACAAAGCATTAACTTCCCAGCCACCGAGTTCCTCTGCCTATCAAAAATCTCTGAGGACTATTTAGCTGTCAAGCTCCCTCACTACACCTGCAGCTCCACTATTTTTAAATGAATCTGAGCAAAGCAGATGTTGATTGACACCGCAAACTCCCACTCTGTCTCCCTCTGTCAGCATAACACTAGCGCTTTTCATTTTCCAAAGGATGCAGAGGTAAGTTGAGAGATAAAATTACATTACAGTAGCAAAAATAAATATATAAATGTGAAACTTTACTGCTGAACACCAAACCACCGGGTCATTGATGGAGTTTACCAGCTCCTCTCTGTCCAGTTCTGAGGTACATTATGGAATCTAAGCACATTTGCAACTTTGGCCTCTATTTGCTTGGCACAAGGGAAGTGCGAGTGGTCTGGGTAATGCATGTGCTGCAGCATACAAAACACATTTTATCCAGATGTCTTGGTTAGGGCAGGGAAAGCTCAGAAGTAGTTAAGAAGGATCCAAGCCAATATTTCCATTTAGCTCTCAGAACCTAGCTGCTTTCCACAAAGGTACCGAGAGCCTTTGAAAATGCATTTTAAATGCCTTTACTTAAGCATTCAGAAAACTAAAATACTTAACACACACACCCAGACCAAGAGAAAATATCCAGCAGTGCATTTCCATTTCAAAATGAGGAACTGGCCACAACAAGAGATTTCTCTTTTTTAAAAAAAACCCAAAACAAAACAAAAACTCCACGCACAAATGCGAGCTTGAAGGACTGTATTGATAACATGTCTATCTTTACCAGACGGCATAAATAAATAACTTTAACGGCTCTAAAAAGAACGAAGCACTAAGACTGCTGAATGCATTCCAACTTCCACCAAGGGCACAGCTTTTGTGAGACTGACAAATGCAAAATTCGTTTAGAGAAAGCATGGCGCTGAGCTGACGTGGGATATGTTTTGGTGGGAGGACAAAGGCTGTGCGTGTGGGAGATTGGAACAGCGGTGTTGTTGCTTGACAAATGGTAATTATCTTTTTTTTCCCCACTTTTGTTCCACTAATTGCAGTTAATTTTGAAATTTATTATTCCTACATGTCAAGACCAACTTCAAAAGAAACAGACCCAACCAAATTTGAAACTTAAGAACCCCCCCCACCCCCAACTACTACTTACACAAAGTTGGAGAGAGCGGCCCCTTGTATGATTTTATTGGTGGGATCAATCAGCACAGCTGGCTGGTTTTTAATTCAGCCTGCCACACTTTACTCCGACTGCTGCAAACACACTTGCAGTTGTCTCAAGGCCAGACAAACACAGGCTTCAATTAAATCCACTTTGACTCCCCTCTCGCTCTGTGCTGCTGTGTTGCTGTGCTTTGAGAAAGGTCTGCTTCCCTGCACATAAACACGTCCGCGCTCGCACTCGCTCGGGCTGACCTGCCTGAGAAGTCTAATAGAACACACTGGCAGATGTGTCACGGGAACAATTCACCTTGCCATCTGTTTTTCAGTGCTTCATTGCCAAATCCTTTCCCTTCCGTCCTGCAATCAAGGGCAGGATGAAATACAAGTCCCATTATGGGGAAGCAGCTAATAATGCATTATCAATTAGTCCCCTTGGCTACTGATCGATGCTTAGCAGGTGGTACAAGGCCATTTCGTTCATTTAGGACTATATTGTCCTCTTCCCCACTGATTCTCTTATTTCCTTCTGTTCATTAGATCCTGGCTCGCGGACCAATCGGGCTTTGCTTAAACTGCAACGGGACTGTTCTTCGATATTCTGTTAAAGATCACGTTTAATCACTTTTGTGTGGCCCCAGCACCACTGGGACACCTCTGTCCTGATTTCACCCGAATTTTGACAACGCTGAAATGACAGCCTGCTCGTTACCGCTTTCAAATAAATGCCATTTGTGTAAAAGGAGCTCGTCTCCTCTAAGGCATCCGTGATGTTGACCTATACAGATGTGAGGGAATAAAGAAAAGAAAATGTGTATTACACAGACATGGAGAGTGGGGGAGAGTGGGTGGGAGCTGGTTTTAGGGAGGCGATTGGCTGCTTTAATACCACAGATAAGTATTCAGGTATTAAAATAAAGGTTACAGATCATTTAGGCTTAGCCTAGCTTATCTCCCCCTCAGATCAGAAATTAAATATGTCATCACATCACAATCCAATGGAGTCAAAAAATCCAAACACCCCCCCCAACATATTTTATACAAATGAATCCTCTCAGGTTGGCAGACATCAGGGCTAGCCCTGTATTGTCATAACATTATTAGTTATTTTCCAAAACTGGTAGATGGCTTTAAAAGATTTACCGACTACGTCATATTCGGTATTTAGACTTCAAAGGATTGACAGAGGACAAGAACGGATGCTGATAAACCCTCTTAGGGATGGGCTATAGTCCCTTTCTAAAGGCCTTTTAAATGATTTGCGGTGTTATAAAAAGAGAATATTAGTTTATTAATATCGTGCGTATGACTCAACGATAAACTATTTCAAAAAGTACAAAGAAAGTGTGCTATTTTCTCCATCATGTTCTCTTTTCATTTTCAGGAGCCTTGTTGACATCCGGTTCAATCAACAAAGAAAATATAATCTCCCATCTTTATAAGGCGGTTGCAGAGGTTTATTGAAATAGGAATGTGAAATGCATGTATTTTCCACCTGAGAGGGTCTGCTGCTGGGTGACAACGCGGAGCGTGGATCAAAATCGTTTCCATCAATGCTGGCAGATGAAATGCAAACACAATCAAATCAGCCTGGCTCCATACAACAAGCCTCCGCTCAAATGCCAATCTCCTTTCTCCTCATCATGCATCTGATGAGAAATCATAGAGTGGGAGAATCTCCTAATCTATGCAAACACACTGTCAGCATTGATTTGTTCGAAGGGGATATGTCTTTATTAGGACTCGCCAGACGTCTCCTCTCGCCGACCTGGGAAAGACACAGAGCTGTCCGAGGCTTCGGAAGCAGTCACATCCATAACAATTGAGATAAGTTACTGAGGACAGGTAATGAGAACCCATAGACTTGAGGACGGATCGATACTGGACACTGAAACCAAGAGAGGAAGGACAAATTGTGACATCTCTTCTCTTTTCCATGTTCAAAGGAGTTTCTGAAAGCGGCTCCGTGTACGTGTGTGTGTGTTACGAAACACAAAGGTGCGTGAGCAAGTCTAACTGTAACTAAACAGCACAGCGTCGGGCTGAGCGCTTCTTTTGTCTTTCCTGCTCTGAATCAGATTCAATAAGCAGACCTGTCTGATGAGGGCAGAGGTCACGTCTCCCGTAGACAGTTATCCACATGTCATGTTTTCTACAGCCCGAGCCTGGATACTAAGCGGTCTGACTGAAACATGCCGGCACGTCAGACCTGGGTCAGTTATTAATTTAAACCCTTCCAGTTGCTTTGACGTTTGTCTGAGCGCTGGAACCGACCATGTTTGGAGTTTGCTGAATATTACCTCTGCTGCCCTGGGTCAGACCAGCTCATGTCAGAAACACCCACGTATCCCGTATTCCTTCTGCTGCTCCGTTCGGCTGCGTGAAGGTGAAGGATTCATCGATCACTTCTTGGACTCGCTTTGATCAGTTTTGTTTTCCCATTTGATATTCTTTAGGAACACCAGCATGACCAAAAGCGATTAGGACTGAGGGAATCCCTTGATGTTCACTCCGCGGTAATCACAGCAGACAACGGCAGGTTGCTTCAATGCTTTGAGTGCCTCGGTGAACAGACATGCTCAGAACAAGCAGTCTGCTTCAACTTAACTTATGTCACACAACCTGGTGCTCACTGTTTTGCCCGTATTCCACAAACGCAGGTCTGTAGTACTAGGATAGGTCCGCGGTATCAATATATGACGTAATCTAGTGATACCTTACAATGACATCAAGCGATGACAGTAAATCACAACTTGTTGTAGTCCAATATTGCAATATAGAGCTTACTTAATGATTTGCAACATTAGAAAAAGGTATAAAAAAAAAGTTGAGTCAAATTTACATGCTAGTGCACAGAATGTAATCATGTTGCTCCGTCCTATTTGGCAAATAAGAATTGCTCTCCAGTTTAATAGATTTAGAGCTGTAACACAAATTGTTTTTGGTGCAATCCAACCTTATCTCTTCTTTCTGCATGCGGCTCCACGTGCCTCAAACCTCCCACAGTTGCTCAAACTTTGGAAAATGTTATCTCTCTCTCTCCCCGTCTCTGCACGTTCAAATCGCTGCTGCAGAAAGCGGGCACCGTCTGTTCTAGCTTTTAATTGAATGTGCTAGTTTAAAATGCTCAGTTGCTATTGAGAAGATATTGTTTCAGATTTGACTTATTTGTATGGACTTAATGACACCATATAACAAACACTATTATTGCCTATCAACGTGTTATAACTCTATTATTAGTTATATATATAGTCAATTATTTAAGTCTGCGTGTCTTAGCCAGAGCATGCTGCAAAAAGGTTTCAGTAGGGCTCTGAGTGAAACTCCAATAATAAGTAAGGTTAAGTTTTAACTCTAATTTCACCCTGATAAGTTTCACTGCCGATTAAAACCTTTTTCCAAAATACTCAAACAGGCTCAGAAACATTTGGGGGTGGAGGTGTTTTTCTTGGTTAATGAATAATAAATTTTTCACACTTTTGCTGACAAACAGCTTAATTATTACCTTTCATTTATTTTTGTACTAATATCACTGGTGGTGGTTTTTCAGGCAGGCAAGTGCTGGAGATTAACGAAAGGTTCTTCAGTGAAAGAAAAAGGCAGGAAAAAGCCGGCAAAGCCAAACTAGGAAAAATAATTACCAAACGGAGAATCAAAGGTGTGGAGGAAAATGTGGAGGGAAGGCTCAGAGATGGATGTGCGGTAATACTGAAGCACAGGTAAACTAGAGGGGACGATAAAGCAGCAAGAAATGCAGTAATCCTTCAAAATATAAACAGGAAGAGTTGCTGACCACACAAACTCACACCGACACACACATTTTTTTTCTCCGCTGATGTGAGAGAATGACATCTTTAACAACTGACATATTAGCGGACAATCCCCTCACTCTTATTTTCAGCCGCTTGAGCCTCCGTTCCCTTTATGACCAGAATCTCCAGCAGGTAAAGAACTGCTTCACATAAACTACTCAGATCTCACCGAGCCTGAACAGTACAGCAACCAGCTTCTACCAGCTGCAGTCCAAGAGGACTCGCTGGAGAGGCAGCTGATTAAAATGTTCAATTACAGCTCACGATATAATATGATATGAAACGTTTGCAGAGGAGACCCTTAGAAGCCTGCATGCTTTTTGAGTGTGTACACAGGTACACACGTGTGCAACCAGGACACAACACTGATGCTAACAAAATAAATACATCAAAGAGTCCAAATCGGTGGTCAACACTGTGCATGCTGTCAAAGTATACAAGGGAGGCATGAAAACATGAAAAATGAATGGAGAAAAATCGACGGACAGTGCAGACCACGACAGCGGGTCCTGCTGCTTCTTTCACAATCAAAACTTCAAAACTGCATGTGTGCCTCATTGTTGAACAGCCACTTATCCATCAAAGACTGGAAGAAAAATCCCGTCTGAATAGAGGACAATAAGCAATAAATCTGCACAACATCTCCGACAGTGACTCTTGATTTTGATGTGTTTGCGTGCAATTTCTATTAATTTATTGTTGCAATTAAGAGCATCCTTTTCATTTGCATAAGAAAAGAAAGGAGGACCCTTGACAAGAATGCTAATCAGCTTAAACCGAGGCTGATAACGCCGACAGCTTTTAGCTGATCATGTGACCATTTACATCTCTGGCCTTCTTAATAGCAAAAGCATTGGGTGCAAAACGGGCAGGAGAAACTGCAATCACGCAGAAAAATGTTCAAAATTTCTCTCGAAGAAATGTGTTATTTTGACAAGGTGATTTTTCCCCCTGCTCCACCAGGTATAAATTGTCAATCAATTTTTTTCAAGTTGGATACAAGTCCAAACTCCTCATTCCTCCCTCCTTAAGGCAGGATGTTGATATCGGGCAGCTTCTGGTGTGACAGAAGTCCTGGTTGCTTGGCAACAGGTACGAGTTTAGAGTCCGGTGTGAGTGTGACATCCAGGGTAAGAACAACCTGGCAAGCCTGTCCTACATACACACACACACATGCACGCTTTACCACTGTTTGATGTGTGCACCTTACACATTTCTTGCAAGAAGTGGGATTAGACGGAGCCATCAGTAAACTCCTCGGGGCAGTGCTGACATTAAACAGCACAAGTGTTTGAGAGATCGATGCAGGTACCTTGGAGCAGCCGTACCTCTGGACGACCACGCGTCCTTCATAACTGCACAGCTCCACATATGAAACATCCCTCATCAAAAGCAGCGGGACTGCAGACTGATATTCAGAGCTGCGAGGAAGCCTTGGAACTTCACAGGGTTTCTAAAGACCGAGACCCTCGCTTGCTGCGGGGGGTCTGTGGCACCCAGCACGACGGATTTGTTTCATAGACGAATAAATGCCAACTATAACGGCTCATAACGACATGGCAAATGGTCCATCATCATTAAACGTTGGCAGAGCAACATCGCATTAGTAATGTTGTTCCCCATAAAGTCAGCAGTTTATGGGTCACGTCATGTTCTTTTTAGCTATTGACAAAACTATTCATATCCCGCAGATCGAATTTAAGGAGCAGCCTCCACAACGTCACCCGGTGCTCGCTGCATAGCAGCGACTGTACATCATCCAATCAGCGTGTCTATTTAAATAAACAGGTCACTCTCAACTTAAGACGCACTGTTCAAAACGGATCTGAGAACAAGTGTGTTTTTCTAGCTCTTATAAAAGTGGATGGGGGGGAGAAAGAACAGCCATTATAAATTGGAAGGGAGAAACAGGAGCAGATATTGTGTAAAAATAGTGATAACACATTTTCTGACAACCCATCCAGTCAGACACTGAGTTAAAATAAGCTAAAGAGATATCACCTATCAGACGTCTGAGAGGGCTGGCAGGCGGGGGTTTCAGACGGTCTGAAATGCAGTGTGGACAGACCATAAATTAAACAGAGAAACCCAAGGTTATACAGGTAACCAGGAACATTGCTTACATGAATACTTATTTTAACTATGTTGTTTAAAGACGCTGGCCCAGTGGCTTTACTAAAGAATAACTAGTTAAATTAACTGATGATTTGTAATTGGCCGATTGTCTGAGCGCATAGGGCTGTTTGTCCAGCTGGGCTAAACTCCAGCCCCACGTCAACCTCACTGGAAAAGCATTTAGTGGGGTGGACGGATGAATGGAAGGGTAGCGACAAAAGACGTGATAACCAGAGACTGTAACACTTGTGTTAACGGCTTGAACAAGCCTGAATTTCAAAGTGATCAAAAGCTAGAGGCCACTTTAAAAGTTTCTAGAGCGCTCGTGTTAATTTCAATTTCAGTCGCAATTTTCGTGTAATTATTCTAATTAATTATCTCTTCTTCTGCCAGCTGCACTGCTGCCACACTTTTCCGTTTTCTACTTTCTTTTGTCACGAGCACGTGTGCCGGCAAGGAGCTGCAAAGAAACCAGTGCACACGTGAGAGAAATCTGCAGCCAGGTTTCTCTGATATTTTCATTTTCATTAATAATGTTTTTAAAAGGAGATTATTGGACAGTTATTGGCTGCGACATTATGAAGTTTGTTTACAGAACAGCAGTAAAACCGCTGCACGTCACGGCTTGCTAAGTGTTTGCATTCACCCATGGCTAGTAGATGCTGACCATTTATTTGACAAACTAAAAAAAGAACTTCCATTCGTATCACTCCGATTAACAACTGTACCAAACCGTGAGAGCAGAGCTGTTAACACAAGAAGGGAAATTTTATCACTGTTGACTCGCTGAGAATTTCTTCCTAATGATGCAACTCACACAAGCGCTCCCTTGTGTGCTCATTTTTCCCCCCCTCCCATTTTCAGCAAAGAACTACAATCAACTTTTCATACTTTTTGTTTTGTTGCCATTATTTAAAGACCCTGATGCCAAAAAGAAAAAAAAAACAAAAGAAGCCAAAACAGCCCGCCATCGACAGACGGCGTGTGAGTGACAGCGAGGTTGTGAGACACGACAGGAAGAGCTATAAACAAGCTGTGTACCTGGGAGAATTTGAAGTTTAAAATCCCCAAACATTTCTCAAAGACGCTCGTGTTAGAAGAGATCATTAGAAAACAAAAACAGGAGATTTGTTTTATTAAGAAAAAAAGAAAAGAGCAGAACGGGAAGGGACAAACCTGCACGTACACCAATCAAAGCCTCGTTGTGGGAAAATTTTGGAGACTAGATCAGACGTCCTCACCTACCGAAGTTTCAGGCTGAATTGATATCTAGACACTTAAAGTTAGATAAGCATGCCTTTTTTTGTGCCTACATTTGCCGAGGTGCTGAATGTTAATTCTGAACCCTGTAGCCCAGATGGATAAAATGTTAAAACTGTGAGCTCTTCATCTTAAAACAAAGCGGCAGTGTTTGCATATGAATTAATATATTTCTGATTAAATTTCTCTTCAGAGTTTCCTGAATTCCCTTTGTGTCTGTGTGAAGAAGCCGACTGATGTGCCTATCTTTTCATGCGTCTCTCAGTTGTTGCACTTCATCCGCTTATCAAACATGGCTTTGCTATGTACAGCCAGCCACAAGTGCATGTGTGCACGTGTACCCCCCCTCCCCACCCATCCACCCACCCCCAGAAAAACCTGTCACGGCCACGTTTCTCATTCCCAATCAGTTGTCAGGCTGTAAATGAGTGGTTTGAATTTTGCGGATCGCTGCTGAATCACACCACATCAGTGTCATACATGTTTATGACACTGATGGCGGAGGCGGGGGACTGCAGCACAGCGGAGAGAAAAACAAACAGGTCTCCAAGGTGATCGAGAAGATTTCTGAGACTGAAACCAATGTGCTTATTATGAGACTGGCAGGCTAAATAGGCTGGAGGATGAGCCAAGAGCCCGATGGAGCACAGTAATCACTGGCAAATTGCAAATCCAGGTTTCAGCACACAAACACTTTACATAATGATTCTATGAAGTTGCACATGTCATACATCTGTAGCAAACAAAATGCAAAAAAAGAAAGAAAAGAAAACTGGCTCATATCTGGGTTGAAACACTGCACAGAAGGAGTCCCAATAGAGGGAAAATTCAGTGAAAATTGGTTATCTATGTGGTTCACAGATTTTGCGTCTGGTGTACCTGTTGCTGGGTCAACAGTCCGTTCAATCAAGTGGTCATCTTGGTGAACCCACTCGCCGTTGCACTTGAAGTAGATCTGCGTGGCCGGGGTGGAGCGGCAGGTCAGAGTCACCGGCTTGTTCTTTACGATGTACTCGTCCTCCGGCTCTATCTGGAAGTGAGGTAACAGGTCCGAGAAGGCGGCGGGAAGCGTCGCTGTGGCAGCGTGCTCAGAACCTTGGAGGATAAAGAGGAGGAAGGGGGAGAAAAAGATATTCAGAGAGATGTCAAATAAAAGTGAAAAAGAAAAGCTTTCAAAGTATTTCAAGTTGTCATGAAAGCAGGAGCTGAACCTTGTCGTACTTCGTTGTTGTGACTGCTTGACTGGTGAGCGAAAACGCAAGAAAATATCTAATGCAGGGATTGGGAGTCCTTGGTGAATTTGAGCTCATACATATGCACACGAACGAGGCAGAAGAAGACAGAGAGAGACAGATGGACAAAGAGCAAAAAAAGAGAGACGGAGCTGTGTGGAGCAGAGTTGGCAGTGACGGAGATCGGCCTCGCGTACTCTTGGCTGGGTCGCGGGGATAGCAAAGTCCATGTCTTTACTCCAGCTCTTAATCACAGCCCTTTAACATCACCACTGATGGACCAGCAGCCATAAATCCCCATCTCAACGACTAGGCCACTTCACACTGTGTTATATGGTTCTTCAACCGGGACTCTAACTCTACCCACATTAAACACGACAGGGCACGAGGCAGGGAAGGTTGATGACTGACAGCTAAACAGCCTGTTAACTTAAAATCACTTCCTATATCCAGTAGATGTCTTTTTATTCCTTTAAAATCTCACATGACATATAAATGACATGTAAAGGAAGGAGGCGGGAGGGGGAGAGAAACACCTCGGAGATACGGAGCTGTCCTTGCTAGGATGATGCCACAATTTACGGCAGACTTCTCGCTGAAAAATGTGCTATCCAAATGCTGAGTGACACAAAAGAGCCTGCAGCGCACACATCCTTCCTCCATGAACACACTTTCTCGCTCTCTCTAAACATATTAGCCTTGCGCGAGAGATAGCGAGAGGACACAGAACGGAGTAGAAAGAGGGAAATAACCTCTTTACACCACCGACACTCAAGGGAGACCGGTAAATCCCAAAATAAAACCCCTCTAAAAGGAGTGCGATATTAATTTACTGCCCTGAATCCAATATGGCTGACAAACCAGGAATTAACAACCTTCTCCATCACTCCCTGCGCGGAGGGAGAGGACGGCGGTCCACATCTCACACAATGAAAACGCCAGCACTCGTGCTGACCTCTCTTCCCCCCCCCACTCCTGTCGTCCTCCCTCACCCGGCCTTTGTTCATCCTTACAGCTTGCCGATGCCCGGGTCAGGGATAATATTACATTGCATCATAAATACCAATCTTCAGATGAAGACATTATCTGTCAGTTCCTCCCCCACTACACATTATATTAATGTCTCTCTTTCTTCTCCCTTTCTTTCCCTTGTACCCCTGTGTGCTGAGTTGCTAATTTATCAGGATGAGATACAGTGAGGCGCGGCGCTGCTGCTGTCACTGAACCCCATTAATGTTGCGTGTACATGTTTAACTCTTAATGAAAACTAAATGTTCTGTGTCCAATGAACGACATACATCACTTGCTGACATGTTGCCATTTTCCCCGTTTTCCTCATTTTCCGAACACATTTTCTTATTGCATGCATTTGCAGAGGAAAAAAAAAAAAAAGACAGCTTTCTATTCGAATAATTGACATTATTGACTGCGCATGCGAGTGTACGTTTAGGCCACAGTTCATCTTGAATGGAGAATATAATTGCTTTAAAGGAGAGCCAAAAACTTTACTAATAAACAGCGTGGGCCCGGCAGGTCAGGCTGTTTGAAAATGTGTTGTTCCTAATGATGGCCGGTTCTTCAAGTGGGCCTGATTCCAGCTTTGTGACTACGGCCATTAGCCGGCTGGGCTGACCCCCCTGTACTCCCTGCAGACCGAGGACGACAGCTCACTAAAACAGTAGGCGAGACTCACCTCGCACCTGCCAGGTTAATCATCTCATAGAGGACAGATGATGTTGAAACAGAGTGAAACCGAAGCCACCCGAGAAGGCTGACAAGTTGCGAAATGACTCGACGAACTACCGATGTTAACTCGCCACCGACTTCCCATTTGCAAGGGGTCACATTCAGAGGGAACTCTCAACTTTTGATGATGTTGCCAATTTGTGTTTTTGAGTGTGTCACAAGGGGTGCAAGGCAGGGCGGTTAGCCTTCCGTTTTAGTGCATGTGCTTTAGGTTAATGAGGTTAAACACGTAATTTCTTTTGAGAAGCAAATATTCATTTTATGGAAGAGAATTCAAGTCACGCACCGCTTTATGTCAAACCCATAATGGAGGGCTGATGCGTAGTAAATTGGCTTAGATTATTGTCACGACACAACATACTTCAAAGTCAACGTGCACACGCGCATGCTCGCTCGCACACATAGGGAGTATCAGCCACTTAACTGACTTCTTGCGGGTCAGTGCACAAATCAAGACGTACAGCCCTGCATTATATTCCGCTGAGTGTGATTGGCTCGGGCTGCTGTTAATTGTGAAATGCATCCGAGCCCATTGCCAGATTATTTTGTACGCGCGCAAACAACAAACAGTGGACGCTAAACGTCTCCCTTGTTGATCATACAGCCATGACACTGTTTTAATTGCTACAATATGGTGGATGAGTTCCTGGGGCCAGGCCACTGTTTGGACTCCTGCAGATTTTCCTGTAAAGAAACCGGGATTCTTTCTTCTTCTTCTTTTTTAAAATTCTTGTCGTTGTTAAAAGAAACACGCCACGTTTTGCCCTGATATTTGTCTGCAGCTGCTTTTCTCTTGAGAGACAATTCAGAACACACAACCTCAAATGCACACACACAACAACAAGGGTGCACCAGCTGTCAGTGTGCTGAGCCATGATGTCCAGGGCAGATTTCTTGCTTCACACAGACCCCATGACTCATCTGTCCTGCTGACCACATCAACTCCCAAGTCAGGGGCTGATAAGATGATAGAGTTGTTATGATGCCGTCACTTATAACATATAAATGTTAAAATCTAAAAAAATGAAATAATAATAACAACAATTATATTCCTGTAACGACTGCAACTATATATGCTTGTTTTATATTATCACACAGGATTCGATTTTGCAGCTTTGATGGTAACACAAGACCGTTACAATCTTCAATACTTCATAATGATTTCTACTCTAGTGACATTTACTTTGCAGGAGCAGGCTTCTTTTTTCCCCTCGTATACACAGAAAGCTCACGTCTCTTTTCTAAACAAAACCCAACATACTGTAGATGTGCTCCGCTTTTTAAATTTTGCTTCCATCTACATGAAAAGCAGAAAGCGACACAGTACGGCGATGTTAGCCGGCGAAAAAAACAAAACAAAACAAAACAAAACAAAAAAAAGGAAAAGAAAAACGTAGCTGGAGAGGAAATAACCCTCTTTTGTGTTTCTCCCTCACAGCGCCAACACATCATATGCCCTTTGGAGCCAATTACATTTTTTTTTCTCCCAACATCATGTCCCTGAAGTAAAGCATCATTGAGCAATCACTGGGTTTAATTTACATCAGTGTGATAAACAGCAGCTATAACAAGTGTTTTATGACACCATCAGTGCCTTACGATGTCCTCTGAAATTAATTCAATTAAAATTACAATCCAGAATATTATGCAATTTCTTGTTTGGCTATTAACAGCAAAGCTAAGATCAAATGTGTCTCGACCGCTTTGTTGGTTGATGTTTTCCCTCCGAGTGCCTGGGTTTCTATGAGTGGGTTTCCGGACTCTCCTAAACAACTGAGTGTCTTTATTCAGTGATCGCTCTAAACGTAACGTATGTACATAATGGTTCTGGGAAGAGAAGCGCTGATCAGGTCAAGTTAGAAATGCTATCTGTATGCCCGTGACGGCATTTACATCGAGAGTGAAAAATGCAGGAAAACGAAGGGATGAGTGCGGTGATAGGGGGGTGGAGGAAAAAAAGCTTCCTCCACCATCATATATAATCTGCTGCGCGGCTGACTGATGTATGTTTGTCCCCAGATGAGAACTATTTACTCCTCCACATGTCTGAGGATTCAGAGTACATTTTTCAATGAGACAAACACGCTTCAACAAGCACTCGAACCACAAACACAGGCACATTTGGTATCAGAAGCATGCGTGCTCCCCGTATACTGTACACTTACATGCCATCCTGGAGCCCAAAAAGTGCATGTATGCAAAAAAAAGAAAAAGAAAAAAAAAAGACCACAACAATGCAAAAGAGCAGACGAAAACAAAAAAAAGCTGCTCACAAACAGCTTTGTCTTTCAATCAATGAGAGGTGCAGAATTATGCATGCAAAAAAACCAGAAATGCTAAAAAGCAAAATCACACTATGCAATATCCCTGGTCATTAAGGTCGGTCTGCAAAACAATCAATTACTGTCAGCAGATATCCACCAGTATAGAAACTGCTTTCATGCATTAAATAAACATGTACTAGCACCGGCACCTACTGCAACCCAAACTTGTATCAGCATCAGTTGTAGGAGGATGCAGAGGCTTTAAAACTATATTAATAAATAAGAGTATGAAGGACAGAAGGAGAATATGAGCCTCGAGGAGGATGAATATGTAAATTGTCCTCACGCATGCCACATATGACGTTAATACAACCCTCCCACCTCCCACCACCACCCTTAATTGAATACAAAATTGGATGCTAAGCATATAGCGGTGATGCGGGCCCTTGCACATGTGTTTGCATATATTCATCCTAGATACTAATAACGTGCTGCCCACAGTGCTCCCGAAGAGAACATTTCCATAATAGATGCGCTTCTGAAGCTTCAATCTCATCATCAACTTTGAGAAGTGCCTTCAAAAGCCGGAGACATAAATCATCATTACTCAAAAAACAGGCGTCTCTTTGTTTATGTGATTAAATGCTTTTGCTTGTTTTGTCATTAAACAGTTTGTCAGCAGAAGGAAAGGGGGGGAAAGAAAGAAAAACAAGTGTGGAGCTGTTGTGTAAATATAGTGCACAACAACACCATTAATGAGCCTTACACCTTTGAACAGGAGCCTACACATTTACTTATTCCGCTTTGTTGATTCCTATTTATCAATTTTCCTTGTCATTGTTCCTTGAAGTAACACCTCGGCGGGGGTTGTGGTGGTGGCGATGGTGGCGGTGGATCTAGGCAGGGAAGCAACTCTGTGCCGTCTAGCACCGACACCCCGCGTCAGCCCCCCGCCTCCCCTCGCTTCAGCTCACCTTTCAAGGCGACGCCGTCATGAAAGGCGCATTTGCCTCGAAACCTATGAGACCATTTTAAGTTTTCTGTCAGGGTAAAAGAGCTGACATTTTGAGAGCGCAGCCTAAGTGAGAGCACGCTGGAAGTTGAGCGACTTGATGCGAGGATTTCTTGTCCTTGCAAATGTGCAGTTTGTGCAAAAGGTGTGTGAATAAATGGCTGAAAGTGATGCTTAAAAAGGAGCAGCACAGCTGGGAGGTGGAAATCTGTGCGCAGAGAGAGTTTGGGATTTTAAACAGGCCCGTGGTGATTCCGAAATCACGTTCTTATTGTCGCAAGTGCCGCTGGCGGAGCGGACTGAGGGTCTCCAAATTAGACGAAAACATGCATATTCATTGCTCGAGTGCCACAGCTGATGCTTTGTGGCCATTCATTTCCAGATGTTTCTGCACACAACGCAAACAGTCTTTGGGCTGAATCGGCCTCTCACACAGTCACTTCTTATATCAGTGGTTTCATTGCTGGCTGTAACTTCCCAGTAAGATTATTTAGCGACTGCACTTACTTGGGTGTGCTACTCATGTGTGTATACGATCCTCTTTGATTACAAATTCGAGTACACAGGAAATTAAGCACGAGAGCACTTGGCCATTTTGTAGGAAAATGAGTAAATAAATAAACTTCTGATCATCACCTTATATTAAGGCCTTGGTTTTAACTGAAAAATATGTAATTCAAAAGCAGAGCATTGCAAATATCAAGTTGCCTCATTACTGTGAGTAGAAATGTGCTCTTCTTGGAGCATTTATGTCGAAAAATTACTTGAGCTCCCACGAAACAGCATAAAAGGCAGGGGGAAAAAAAAAATCATCATTCAGAAGCATCTCTAACTGCTTTTCAGTGTTTGGAGTAAAAAGGTCACTTCAACCAAGCAAAACATACAACTGAGAAAACAATGAAAGGCCAAAGATCAAGTACTTTAAAAAGAAAATGAAAAGAAACTACTGAATATTTTTGGAAAATTCAAAAACTAAAAAGCTGAGTGAGGAAAAATGGCTTTTATTGCTCTCCTGTAAAAGTCTGCACAAACACGAGACACGCTTGACAGATTTGGCTCATTTTAGAGGAACATCCAAGACGCCTTGCTGTAGCAAGACTCGCAATGTAAAATGCCTCCCGATTCTTCAAAGCTTCACCTGTTTGGCACGTCGGTGCATGATGTTTCTCAAAAGAGCCACGGAGATTTAAACACATTTGACTTAATAACTGCACACAATCCTCAAAGGAAGTAAAGACATCCACCGCTGGCAGGAGGGGCAGAGCCAGTCGCAGTCTTTGCCATGCGAGGCACGCGCTCGCTTGCGGATTTGTCGTCCCCTTGCGCTTAGCCGGAAACGAGGTTATCCAGAAGCAAGTTGATTATAGGACTCGGAGCAGGCATTGGGAGAAACGGAAACGCAGACTGAGAAGTAAAGGAGGCCTTAAATCTTTGAAATGGAAGTTAGGAAATAATGAGAGGGAGGAGGAAGAAAAAGACAAAAGACAATTTAGATTACCAAATTAATCCTTTAATTACCAGGTATGCCTACAGCTAAAATGGAATGTTTCACACACTGAATTTTACAAGGGCAGAACAATCAGGAAAGTGAGCCAGAGTGCCATAATTATCCCAAACTATAAACTTAAGAATAAAAAAATAAATACAGAATGGCGACATCGAATACTGGAGGACAAAACTTAATAAAGTGTATTAGCACCCAGCTTCAAACCCTGCTGAGGTGATGGAACATAATTCTTCCATTGGCATTCAGTCTCATTATAGCATTAATTCATGATCCTGTTGTGCCGATCAGAATAGAAATGTTTCATGAAAAGATACGAGCAATATTCTATTGCTCTAACCTATCCTTCTAAGGCAACAAGACCCCCTAAAAATACTAGAAAAATGCTCCCCTCACTTTAACAGTCAAAAGTTTTTGTTTGTTTATTAGTGATTTAAACATACGCTTGGCTAGGATGCTGGAAAAATGGCACTAACTGCTATAATGTAATATGTTTCAACGCTCATACTGCAAATGCCTTTTTACAACTAGATGGAAATGTGCTCTCTTTCCGCTGCCCTTGCACCAGTCCTCACAGAAAACACACAGAAAAATCACTTTAGTGTCTGTCCAAAAAACCATGTTGGCAACGCAACAAACCAAACACAGAGCGTACACTTGCTGATGTCTGCAGAAGCTCCTTAAAGTTTTTCCAAGGGCTTTTCGACACAAACTATATTAAACGCACCCTTGTGACACTCACCAACCACCTTAACCCGCCTATTCATTTCTCTTCCTCCTCCTCATCTCATCATTTACCACCTTCCCAGTAAAGATCCTGTTAGAAACAAATAGAGGGTGACTTCTATCTAATTACCGTGACGGAGCTCGGAGGCTCCTCGGCATTAGACAGAAAATTAGAACACAACACGAAGATATGATCAATAACGAGGCTAAGACAAACCATCACCTGTTCAACTTTAATAACCTTAACACAATGGCAGAGCCAGCTTTCCAATTTGCCATGCCACCAGCACTTGTAGAGGTGACACACTATGCTACTGGATCTGCTAATGACTCACCATTAGGGTGGAGGAAGCACATGCTCAGTGTTTAGACTGTATTTTTGGCAGTACGGGACAGGGTATGCATGTGCACACAGTAGAGGAGTACCCAGACTTTCTTAAACTAAACATTAAAGAAAGAATTTTAAAAGAAATAACTGATTGCACACTTTGATCTGCTCTGCATCCTTGGTGAGTTCAGCATAACGAGTAGGGACACATGAAACCGCAATGTTATATAAGCAGTTGTAGGATGTAGTCAAAGACAGGGTAGCAGGAGTCACTGAGACTGCAGGACAGACAGCTGAGTGACATCAAGGACAACAGTGACTTGGTGAGTATGCCACTACAAATGGGGAGTTTATCTCCCGGATCCAGTCTATGCCAGCAAGAAAGAATTGAATCACAGTTAACACTGTTCACATATGGCAGCGGTTCTCAAACTGTGGCAGCAGGTGATGTGTGGATGTCTAGGGGAAAGTGCCTGCAGTGAAACTAAGTTGAGTTGGCTGATGGTGTGTAGTAGGAATTCAACTTTCATGTTCAATTAGTAATGAGTGATAAAAAATGTGAGGAAATGGTCATAAAGAGAAAAAGCTTAAGAATCAGAGCCATGAGAATGAATGACCTGACCTAAAGTGAAGATCTAAAGTAGGTGATCAGCAGTGTGGAGCGGATATTGGTATCAAGTCTACCATTGATACCATTATACCATTGGCCTGATTCTTTCTTTGAATGCTCAAATGGCTAACAGGAATTGAAAGGAACAATACACTTAAATAATAAAAAATGTTTCCATAGTGTAGCGGTTTACACATTTACCTAACAAGTGAAAGATTCACAGTTTTATCTTGGGAAGAGATGAATCCCTTTGGGTTTGCGTTAGGAAAGGCAACAGTGCAGAAAGATCAGCCAAATCAAACAGGCTACGCTAACCGCTGTGGCGACCCCTTGTGAACAAGAATAATCCCAAGTGCCGATGGCCAGAGGACTGCTGGTCTTGCAGTGTCTTCTGAACACCATTATATCTGAACAAATTTTCATGGTCCAATAATTGTTATGAGATTTCATTTTGCACCAAAGTGGTGGACAGACAGCAACTGCTATCCTTTTTAGCCATGCCTCCAGCGTGGCTGTTCACCCCTGATCCCTCACTTGAAGAGCCAATAAACACAGATACATGAGGAAAGTCAAAGAGGAACATCAAATGCCAACTCCCAGCTTCTATAATCCATGACTATGACGAGATTAACGAATGTTCTAACGGCAAGAAATGCAGACATGTGGCAGAGGCACCGTCAAAAACCAAACACATTTACCGCAATGTCACATGTTCACAAGCAGCAGAGACTCAAATCCAGAGGATCTGGACCTGAAAGAGAAATATAACTGGGAATTATGTAGATAAGTGTGAACCTGTATAGAAATGAAAGGCAGAGCTGGTTATCTGATATGACTTTCTCCCCCAAAGCAAACCAAAGCGCATCTGAACTGTACGCGTGTTTAGGGTATCAGTCGAAGGCAGCGGCGGCGTGCAGAGTGGGGAAACTCATTTCAACCTGAACAGCTTTCTGATTATTCTCTAAGTTTTTTTTCCCCTCCCTCCTCTCCGGCAGCTCCTTCCAGTCCCCCTGACATGACAACCAAAAGCAAAGACACACTGGCGGCTGTGACTTAGCAATGCATGAATACAAATCTGTTTTGGAAGAAGTACTGCTTTCATTACTCAGAACACACCGTCTATTCCATTTCAGGTTAATCTACCTAAGAAAAAAAGAGTGAGTTTTCTTAGCCAATTTGAGGAAGTTATATTACAAATGAAGTGCTAACAATAGTGAACAAAATGAATCCCCGAGTGTGTGACAGCAGCCACATGTAAGAAAAGACAAAAGACAGATAAGGTTCAGTCAAAATCCCAGCGAGTGTAGCTGGCTCGACAACTCAGCTTCCTCACTTAAATGAATATTCTCCTCTTTGAGGTTGACTCATCTTATTTGGCCTTTAACTGTGCATTGGTAATCACTCATGTAATTTGTACATGACTCCCTACCTAGTCGTGTACATTAGGAGTGACGGCAATAGTGCCCTAAGAACATGCAGTATGACCCTGTACACTTAGAGGTGACTAATAACAATAATGACGTAGGCTGATGCGCAGTCACCAAAACATTTGCCATCAGTGAGGCAAAAATAAAAGAAACTGCAAATGGAGGAAATTTTAAAAACGAAAAAAAAGAAAAAGAAATCTGACGACCAGCTGCTCAACACATTCAAATGAAATCACTGCTTCCTAAAAATGGAGTTTCTACTTGTTTTTCCTCCAAGACAGTCTAATTTGTTTTGCTTTAACAGCAATGAAACTCGAATAAAAGGAGCTAAAAGATGGTAACGCACTTGAGCACAGTGCTTGTTCTGCCTTAACCCTGCAGATCAGATGTGATGTTGTGGGCTTTAAGCTACTTAAGGCTCTGACTGGTGATGCCTACACAATGCAATTTAAACACAAAACTCCCACCTTTGTCTGGAGAAAAGTAAAGGTGTGATTTCACCTGACAAAAATTGCTTTAAAGATACAAAATGTCAGTAGGTTTGTAATGTTTCATTTGCCTAAACACACGACATTAGACATTATTATACTGCTCAAAAAATAAATAAAAGAAGGCTTTATCAGCACATCAGCTCTCAATGGGATATCTACACTGATAAGGACTAGGTAATCTGTTAAGAATGAAAGAGTGCCACATCGTTTGATGGAAATAAAAAGGATCAACCTACAGAGAGCTGAATTCACAGACACCATGTAAATCAAAGTGAAAAACTGAAGGGTCAGGCAGGTCTACTTTGATCAAATTTCAGTGCCACAGCTCAAAATGGTCCTCAGCAGTTTGTGTGGCATGTCTGACAATACTGGCGCGTGCTCCTAATGAGACGACGGATGGTGTCCAGGGAGATTTCCTCGAGGTCGATCAGTTCCTTCATCCTCCCAGAACTGTTTGCATTCTTTTAGTGCAGGCATTGTCCCACACCCAGAGAAACCCAGAACCCATGCTGGTGCATTGGGTCCTGATACCTAATTGCAGTCAGGGTGCCGTTGTCTAGCCTGTAGAGGTCTGTGCATCTCTTTGTGGATATGCCTCCACAAACCATTACTGTCCCACCACCAAATGGTCATGTTGAACAATGCTACAGGGATACCATTCCCCACGGCTTATGTAGACCCTTTTTGTCACATGTGTTCCGGGTGAACCTGCTCTCACCCGTGAAAATTGTAGGGCACCAGTGCTGAACCTGCCAATTCTGGTATTCGATGACATATGCTAATTGGGCTCCACGGGCTGAGAAGTGAGCACAGTGCCCACTAGAGGATGTCAGACCCCCAGGGCACCCTCATGAAGTTTGTTTCTGATTGTATACTTAGAGACATTCACACCAGCAGCCTCCTGGAGGTCACTTTGTAGGTCTCTGGTGGTGCTTAGTCCTGCTGATGGGTTAAGGACCTGTTTAGCTCTCCTAGAGTAACTGGCTGTCTCCTAGAATGTCCTCCATGCTCTTGAGACTGTGCTGGAAGACACAGCAAAACCTTCTAGCAATGGCACATATTAATACACCAACCTGGCGGGGTTGGACTACCTGTGTAACCTTTGTAGCACACACACATTTTGGGTGTTGTCTCATTCTTAATGTCATTAACAACAAAGGAGTTGAAACTGATTATCAACTCTCCCAGCTACCTAACTGACCACAGCAATATCCAAGAAGTTTATTAACCTGATGCTATACTCTATTCAGTTTTGTCCCTTTAATTTTTTGAACAATCTGTACAAAAACAAGCAATAGAAAAGGACAAGAAGCAGAATAATCTTATAAACTATGTGTACTGGTGGATTTAGCTAATTTTATTGAAATAACATTGTCTGGGACTTCATTATATTCCAGACTAATACACATTTGTTGGTACCCAAATCACTTTGGGACAGACTTTTTTGGACAACAATAGAGCTCCACAGGGGAGGAACACGAATGTCAAGTTCTGGATCAAATAACATGTGACCTTAACAATAACAAAACCAAAGCAGTATTGGAATAAAGTACACCAAGTTCCTTTCCTTATCCGCCAGGACAAGACACACTGGGCCTTGTGCCTGAGCCAGATAAGCAGCACACAGGGCACTTCCTCCTGGGCTGTTACAGCAACTGATGATCTTCTGACAGATGATGTGATGAGGTGGGACAGTGCCGCTACGCTTCTAATAATACCTCACTGCAAATAAGGGCTGAAGACATGCACCATCTGATAACAAGGAAGCAGCTCTCAATGTGCAAAAGGTGCCTGGAATTTTTAGCATTTCCTTTTTTTCTCCCCCTTTTTTTCGTCTCTGCAATCTTCCCTCAAGTTATCAGCGCAATTATTATTTAAATTAATTTAAAAAAAAAAAAAAAAAGAATATTGGAAAAGTGCCTGAGAGCAGCAGGTACGTTGAATCAACACGATGGTGTAGAATTTCTACATGTTTACCTTCGGAGACCTTGTTTAAAACGCAATTATTCAGTTCTGTAGTAAACTCGAATTGCACTTGAAAAATTTATCATGCTGAACTTGTGCAGTGGCTGTTTTCCAGCACTCTGAAATTGAAAATCATTTACTGTGTGGTATCCTAAAAATGGCAAGATGTAATAACATTTCCAAAGTTAGTCTACAAATAAACAAACTACAAATACACCGAGGTATAGCAGGTGACAATGGCATCCAGATTTAAAGTGTGCCTTCTGTTTACATTCAACAAAGCGTAAACACTGGGACGAAAAAGCTTAGTGGTGCTATTGTACTAAGTCACTTTCAGGGGCTACAGCAAAAGTATCTGAATTTATAGGTGGACCCCCTTCCTCCAACCAGATTTACAACAGGACACAACACAGAAACTCACTGAGATCCTCCGATTGAGAAGTGTGGCTTTCAATCTGTCACCTGTGCATTGTGAATACAAAAGGGCCCTATAAGTAAATACTTTGTTATTGCAGTATACAGGTTCTGCAAAGCAGCCCTCTCTCCAACAATGCCAACAATATATTTTCTGGGTTTTTCTTCCTCTCTGCCTTTTCAAATCCACAAGGAGTCTTGATGGCCACACTCTACCACACAGAGACACAAATTGCTTCCACATCCTACCCAGTAATGTACATGAACAATAGCAAAGCATTAGGTGGCTAGCAATAAATATCTGAAAAGAGGCACTTTGCTCCAGGAAAATATACCAATAGAATTCCAGGTTTGGGGGTAGTGCAGTAATCTTATCGGGACTGTCGACCAATGTGCAGAAAACTGTGAATGAACAGTGCAAACTGCTTTAACGGCAAGAAAGATCATTATCTAAATTAATAAGAACACTTTTTATAAATTGAGTCAGCACGTCACCTTGTTCCTTCTTGAAAGCAGTATAGAAAGGAGAGTCGTTGCGACTAACTGCAATTAGGGCTTTTCTTGTTTGACTGTAAAACTAGCAGGAAAATGGAAGTCTCAAACTATAGGCTCACTTTGAGAGCATTTGAATGTCATTTGGATAATGGAGTGGTATTCAAGGTTTTTTTTTTTTTGGAGGGGAGCTGCTTTGAAATGCAAGGCAGACGAAGACCCCGAGAGGCACCATCAACACGATTTGGTTTTAATGACAATTCAAAATTTGAAAAAAGGGGAAATGTTCTCTGTTCTAAATTTAGCATGACAGAGCTGATTTCACTTTCAGATGATCTTTGGCTAAATAATGAGCCACTTCGTTGTGCAGAGCTGGACGTGCTTTGGGTTCAAGGTAAAATGCGGACCTGCTGCTGCCAGTCCTTTTTAGATGAGCAGGTGGGGGGAAAAAAAGGCAGGTGCTCCAACAAGCTTCAAATCACACATTACATTATTAAACACACACCACTCCAGCTAATACTTGTTCTAATTGTATCCAATTAATGTTGACATTTTACATGATCTGTTATCAGGTTTCCAGTCAAATTTATATTTTTTTCTTTCCTTTCGCCTTTATCCAGTTAATGAAAAATAGATACTATATGGCTGTTGCAGATAACAGACAGGAAGTAAGGGGAAACTAACAATCTAGCTATTGAGGTTTGTTGGAAATGATATAGCCACTCCCCAACTGGTTGGCAGTGGTTCTTGAGGTAAAATTGGTTGCAAAGAAAACAAAAATTTCTCCTTGTGATTGCTCTGGTTGCCTGTACTTTTTCATGCTCGTCTGCAAATACTTGCTAACCAGCAGCACTAGCAAGATTATTGACCTCTTTTCTAGTCTGGGCTTTGCTTTTTTTTTTTTTTTTTTTTTTTTTTTTGGAAATGTCTTCAAGACTTAGGGAAACCATTGCTTAGGGGTAATTTTGATTCCTATCTTTCATTTGATACAAAGGTGTCTACTGTCTTGCAGTCCTGTTTCATTTAGCTTAGACAAACAGCAAAAATTTGTCCATTACTGTCACAGTTCGATTTCGAAAAGGTCATCTATGTTCCCATTTTTATCCAGACTTGATTACTGTAATGCACTTTACTTAGGCATCAGCTGTGATAACACACACAGACTGCAATTAATTAAAAATCCTGCAGCCAGGCTTTTAACAGGCCTTCACTGGCTACCTGTTAGTTTTGAATTGATTTTAAGATTTTATCGCTGGGGTTTCAAGCCCTACACAGTCTGGCCCCTGCCCACATCTGCGAGACTCCATATGAGCTCGGTCACTGCCTGAGAGCTCTTAGCATGCCCTTGTTAGTGGTTCCAAAGGCTCGTTTAGTCGCTAAATGTGGTCAAACCTTTGCCGTCTGGGCGCCGCAACCTTGTAATTCCTTGACTGATTTGGATACAGAAGTTAATGGTTACAGAAATTGCAGGAAAATTCTGTATCCTCCTTTAAATCTCTTCCTAAAACATAACATAAACATTTACTGCTATTACATTACTACTATTTAGAGCTTTCTATAACTTCTAATGCTTTTAATGTCCTCAGTTTCCAGTTTGCGTTGTACTTTTCACTGTTTCACTACAGTAGCTGGACGGTGTTCGTATGCTAGTGACCAATCACAAGATGGGTTTTGCCAACCAGAAGGGGTGTACACATTTATCTCCCATGACTGGCGGTTGCCAGATGATTGCTGACTGGTCTCTTGGCCTGTGCGACTCGGGTCTTATTCACTTGCTCTCACATTGTCACGTTGATTGTCCAAAAAGATGGACAAATTAAAGTCATGTGGACAGCAGTCACAGGTCTGCAAAACACTGATACAAAGTAACAACACATTTAACTTGGGTCAACTTAAAAAAGAAAAAAAAGATTCATACATTTTTTCTCTCTCCACCTTTTCTGTTCGTAGTTGAAGCTATTACTATCCCATTTGGGAATTTGGTTTGAACTTTGCAACATGGCAAATCAGACATATCAAACAACAGAGAGAATAAATTCAAGCACAAATCAATAGCAAGTGTAGGGAATAGATAAATGCTATTGCAAAAGAAAGAAATAAAATTGCAGAAACCACTGAAACAACCAGAGGCTGTACCTTAGGGCTGCTAAACTAAAGAGAAGGAAAATTAATTGACACCGGGTGGATGAAGGGATTTTGCTATGCACACTGAAGAAATGTTTAAATGCATTTTTCTAGGGTGTGGGAAAGTCTGCATTAAAACTAGGCCAAAACAGGAATAAAGAGTACAGACAGATACGCCAGGAACTGTGTAGCGTTATGAGTATTATAAGTACAACTTGTGAATCAGTAGCTTGTAGAACCAGATTTAGCAGCAACAATCTGAGACAGTTGTTTTCTCCATGACTTTATCTGTGTCTCAAATTAGATGTTGTGGAGGCCCACTCTTCTTTACAATGTTGCTTCGAGTTCACTGAGGTTTGCAGGCATTTGTTTATGCAAAACTTGTTATGCAACACCTCGATTCTTTTCTTATTCAGTCATTCTGTTGTATATGTGTTGCTTGGGAACATCGTTCTGTTTCATGACCCGATTTCAGCAAAGCTTTAGCTGTCGGGCAGATGGCCTTACATTTGACTCTAGAATACCTTGGTATACAGATTAGCTCCTGGTCCACTCGATGACTACAATGACTCCACCATCATGCTCGACTACTGGTTTGAGGTGCTGATGTCCAGATTTGGTGCTTTGGATTTGGTGTCCTTTGTCCAAAAGACAATATTCCATCATTGTGGTGTGTTAAAATGCAGCATTTCCCCTGGCAGCCCTTCCAAACAGACCATAAATTTTTAGTTTATTTATAATCGTATTGATGAGCTTTATTATTTAACATACTAACTGAGCCACAAGGTTTCATTTTTTTGAGCATTGTATAGTCTGACCTTGGGATGAATTTGTTGGGACGTCCACTCCCTTGACTGGCATTTTGTTAACATACGCTTGAATGCTCCAGGCCTATAAACTGCCAAATCTTCTGCTTTTATAGAGGTGCTCAAACTTGCGATGATCAGCTGATGATCAAGAGCATTTGGTTAGCAGCAATGGCTGCTACTTACTCTTAATTCCTATGTAAGCAGTAAGGGTGTATTTATATTTATTCTACTCCACCCCACCCCAATACACACAGAGATACACATTTTTCTGTTAAATATAACAGGCTGTATTGTTATTTAACTACTTTTCCTGCCGAGTGCCATATTATGTTTTTATATCCTCCTTTTTGAAACCTAAGAATTGAAAGAATGTACTCTTTTTCACATGTCTGTATAGTCTATAGTCTGCATCAGACCAGGCTTTGAATAATTTTTTACATATAAAGCGTACTAATGTCATTAAGACATATTTCTGCCAACGCTAGTGTTTGATATAAAAAGAACGGAGGTGTGGGAAACAACAAAGTGCAAAATAAAGACATTTCAACTTGAATTACGCTTCACAGACACCACTGTCATGTTATTTTCACAGTTTCTAAGATCCCCTGAACAAATGATTGTGGTTAAGCATCTCATCAGATAAAAGCCGATTGTTTGCGCACTCAGATTTAGTAAGAGGGCCTTTTTTTTTTTCTCCCACCAAATTTTATGATGAAACCTTAAATTACTACGGTATTACTGTGGCAATGCATCGCCACTCAAGTTATGTAATTAAATCGACATTTGTAATAAATGTACTGGTTATTATCTTGTCTGCTCTGCATTAATTTAGCTTCCAGGCTAAAATGGCAATGATGTTAGATCTATTGCACCAGTAAAACAGTGCAAATGGTGCAAAAAAAAAAAAAAAATACAGAGACCATTATTGCTGTGTTATCATTATAACTGTATTAGTGGTATAAGATATTAGTGACCCATAGCTGAAAAAAAATAAGCCCCTCAGAGGATCTAATGATCACTTTGAAGTCACTTTCATAAAATTCCAAAGGATTTCATTTCACCTTCCAATTATCAATTTATCATCGTTTTCCCATTAGAGTGACTGGGACCTGTAATCTGTTGTCGTTTGTTCTGTATTATGTTCAATATTACAGAGCTTTAAAAAGATGCACAACACAAAGCTCACTACTTTATTTCATTTTAATCAAATCATAGCCTGTCTCCACATGCAATAATATACAGGGTACACAGGGAAGGTGATGCATAAAACTTGCACTAGAACACATTTCAACAATGAAGCTGTTATTCTACAGTTTACCCACTGTGATCTAAAAACTAACATTCATTACTGGTGCATGGAGCATATGCTTTCACGGGCAAACAACTGATGTGTGCTAAGAACACGCTAAGGTATCAATTCACCCATTTCTTGGTTTTGACCATGTATCACTGCCAAACCTGGGATCTGTCAAGCAGTGATAGAGGATGCGCATGTTTGATCACGCTCACTGTCAGTCATCATTGTTACTGTATCAGTCTCGATTATACACACACACACACACTTTACAAAATGATTTCAACACCCTTTTCTTCCTAAGCACTAAGAAGTGGCGGTAACTGATTAATCATGTACAGGGAGACGCTGTTTAATCACCCCAACTTAAATGTGTGACAAGAAGTTCACTTTGTCTTGTGGAGCAGCTTTAAATAACTAGAAGGGCAGAGAGAGATCAAATTCACCCAATACAGGAGACACCAGGTGTTTTTATTTCAACACATAAGAAAAAGTTGGAAAACTTGCAGGATTTGGAAACTTTGCACAGGGTCATGCAAAAACACGATCTGTCAAAAGGTCAGACTAGGGGTGTGCTTGGTCTAAAACTTTTGGTTGCAGAGCTCCAGCTGGCTAAACAGGCTTGGCTAGACATCGAGCAGCACAATGAAAAGTTTCTGAAAACAATTCTTCTGTCAACAAAAGAAACTACACCGAGCTGATCTACCGGATGATGATGTTTGATTAGAGGTTGGCAATGAAACAAACGGTGTATGTCTAGTCGTACTCAGGATGCCCTAATCTTTCTATCTGGATGGTTATGTTGGACAAGCTTAAGTAACCAGACACCTTTCATCTACGTCCTGTTAGATGAAATGACATGCATGTCTCTCTCAAGAGAGGGTGGCTGATAGTCAGCTCCTCTGATGTTCTGCCTTGGCTTGTCTGCAGCACAGCTCATATATGCCAAGGTCCGCCTCACAGGGATAAAGATAACCTGCCATGTGTGATTTTTTTTTGACATTTGCATGTTTTTTTTAATTATTAATCTCTTTCCATTTTGATAAACAAGATGTGCAGTTTAATGAACATAGAGGCATAACAAAACAAAACAGGAGTGTGGATAACACTGTATATTACATATCTGTAATAAAACACGGCATTTTATACAATAAGGACAATTATGTCTTAAGTGTATAAACTGTCTAGTTACATGTTAGTTCTGAATGTGTTGCACACTTGTTAATAGTGGCAAAAAATTCAAAAGCACTTACCACAAACTATATTTACATCTTATCATAATGATCGTAGCATAATTATGCATTTGTTACATAACTCCTCCTAATCAGTCTGGATTCGATTTACTATAAAATTCCAACCAGGATTATCAACATCTTTATAGCATTTGGGAATTATTTTAATAACACTTAAATTATTACAAATTATATACATTATGTGTCATATTATATAATAAACAGTGACATTATGCGCATGTTGTTTGTTTGCTTCACTAAACAAACTTTAGTGCAGCGACATTTTGGGGTCACTGGAATATGTTGTCATATCTCAAAATGTGTGTTCAACAGTGAAGCTAGTGTGTTTGTTAGATTACTTTGACTTTTACAATGAATATTTAGCTTGCAAAGAAAAGGAAGAAGAAATGTATGAATTAATAATTTGTTCAGTGTTTATGAACAGCTATTTCTGACTTTATATATAAATAAAATGAAGACAAAAAGAATTATACGATAAATTAATACAAATGTGTTATATGTGTGTGTAATACATGAGCAGTGCAGACAAGTACTGCAGACCTGCTTAGTTTAGTTTAAAGAAGTGATCATTCTTTACACCTCCTAGCCTATGTTTAAAAGACAATGCATGCAGGCGCATTACAATCTTTACAGTATAACCCTGTTAGAAGCTAAAGATTGAAATCATTTATGTTAAAATAAACCCCCTGCAATGTAATGCAGATGAGATTCTCTGTGTCTTGGTTCACATATGACTCAGTGTTTGGAGTGAACTTTCAAAAGCCACTCTGAACATATAAACTGACCCAATGTTATTATTCACTGCAGGCATTTCTGTCATGGTGGCCTTGTTAGATAAAGAACTACCAACAATGGAAAACCACACACACACACACACACACACACACACACACGCACACACACGCACACACACGCACACACACACACACACACACCAATCAAAGTCCAAAGATAACATGACTGAATAACCACAACAGCACAAATAAATCATTATTTTAACATGCACATCAGCAGTCCTGTGAGTCTTTGCTCTTCCATAGCTGGAGAAATCACCGCCTTGGATTCTGCACTATTTTAACACAGTTTTATTTTATTTTTTTAAAATGTCGGCTGCGCTAAATGAGGTAATGGGACTTAATGCAAAGTGATATGGCTCTAATGAGTTACACGGACAGACTCGGGCAATAGAGCCCGTCTATCAAATCTGAATAAGAAACAATACAGCATTATATTGCAAGACTGCACAACAGCTTGGTGTTAACATTTGGCTGCTCAAAGGCATTAACATTACAATATCAAAATATTTAAGTCTGTCAGTATTAATTCGGCTACAATTACAAAGGGCTGAATTAGCATGCTATTTTTTTGTGCAAAGAAAATAAAAGGCAACATAGAACAAAACAGTTAATGAGCAAAGCAGTGCAGATCAACTATCCATCTCATGCCATGACTGATCAACAATGTCAAATACAGTGACCACCTGCAGTGATTTGAGGAAAGTGCTGCTAGTCGAGGATATAAATGTCTGGCATTGTGTAAAAAATGATATTTTGTTCTCCCTTTGTGAAGAATCAGAGTTCTGATGTCCAGTGGCAACCCAACAACCCACCCCCCCTCCCTCCACCTAAATGACCCCCATACCTCTGCAGTGGAAAGACAGATTGCCTATTTTCCTATCGCCCGTGCTGGGGCCAGGCCCGTGGCACCTGCTAGACGAGCACAGTTTAGTGCTCTTGCTGTCACCTAACGTATGGGTCTATTGATGTGCTCTGACTGGGCCGGGCTGATGCTACCCAACACGCATTAGAGCCAGCTGTTGTGCCTCATCTGTCTCTGTGTGTGCTCCGATAGCCACAAAAAGACAGTAAACACAGGCTGCTCGAAACATAACGCTTCAACTACCTTCACCCTGCGTCCCGCTGCTCACAACACCATCATCTCCCCGGTCCCTCGCTAAATGAGTGGAGAGTTGTCGGGTCTTAGCTGAGTCCAAGAATGTGGCTGATGGGGGGGAAAAAAAAAAAAAGTTGATTCGCTGCAAGTGTGGTAATTGAAGTCTTGATTACACCCGTCTGAGAAGCTAATTCTAGGATTTAGGATTCAGCGAGACTTAATAGAACGGTTCGTGCAATTGCAGTCCAAAGAGTTAACAATGCAGCCTGAACATTACAAATTGCACACTGCTTTATTTGACACTGATGATTAAGGTTAAAGAATTCAATGATGATTACAGTAAGTGGTTGAAAACAAACAAAGGACCCTGATAAATACATGTGCACACCAATCCAGACTCATCAAGTAATCAGCTAAAAAAAGAAAAAGAAAACAAAAAGATGAAGAAGAAAATCACACACACATTTGCCATTATCCAAATATGATCTACCAGATACAACAATATCAGAGGCATGGGGAGACTCTACCTACCCTGTTGAGAAAGATGAGGGAGACGCCCTTTTCAAAGTTTGAGCCCATGAACCCCTGAAAGGTCTGTTCATGCCCCTGCCGGCATGAATAATCACCCCCAGCTTCCCTGTAATGTGCTGCGGATGATATATTGGGCCACATTTATTACTGCTCCGCTTCCACCTGGCTAGGAGCAGCAAGTCCTCCATTAATATAAAAAAGAAAAAAACCCAGGCCTGCAACAAGATTTCTTCACAGCGTATGACTACAGGCTCAGAACCAGTGTTAAGGTTGTGTGACCTTATTGGTAAAAATTAGAGTTATGGAGTCATTTTGCCTATAACAAAGTATGATATAGAGTTCCCCGTTTCTTATAGTCAGTGTCTTTAATAGTTCAGGACCACAAGCGTTTTTAATCCTTGTCCGCAGTCACATGTCTTTGCAAGTCATAGTGTAAGATTTACGTCATCTCGGCAGTGAGAGATAGCAGCAGTCCGGTCAAGTCACATCACACGCGAGACATGTTGGTAACGACTGAAGATGAGTTGTGCGGGATAACGCATTCTCATTTGAATAGTAATACAGGATTAAAAGTGCAAGCACTTTGCGGTGGTTTTAGAGGATTAAAACAGTACTATATGGCAACCCTGAGCCGTAAATGAAGAGAACAAATCATCCCTTAAGAAAAACATGTTGGAACATACGTTTCTCCCAAATCTGGGTCCTAGTCACATTGTTTCATAACAAAAGTGATTTAAGAAGCATATTTAAAACTATGTTAGGTCATAGAGTGCTCAGTTAGGAGAAAAGAAATCAAATGATAATGAGCAGATTAATATTAGCACAACCGCAATCTGAGGTCTGGCCAGCACACGTGTGGCAGTATGTGTCGATAATGACTTTTATTATTTGAATGAACTTATGCGATCTAATCAAAACTAGAACAATTGGTGCAAAATAATGTGATTACCTTTCTACTGGCATGAATAATTTACAAAAATGGTGCGCCGTAATAGAAAACCATTCTGGGATTGCTGGCAGATTTACAGCAGCTTTAACACAGCCCACCTTGTCCTACAGTCTCCTTTCTGTCTTCCTCTGACGCTATAAGCTGCAAGTATTGCAAAATGCATGCCTGCACTTGTTAAAGGTCAACATTGTTAAGTGTCTGTATGTACTTAACACGCGTACGCGGGGATAGCCTTTAGTATTGCGCTACGCTACCCCAATGCTTGCAGCCCGACGCTAACCACGAAGCAAAATGTTGCAGACACAAATGCACCTTCAGAGGCAGTGAGCAAACGTGCGTACACGTCTGGCGTTTGCACATCTGTGCACATGCAGCATGCGTCTAAGAGTGCACGTGTGCTGTGAGGTCGCTACATGCAGCAATTTAAAGCCATCTTCTGGAGAGAAATTACTTATTTGTCCAATTTATTAGAGACTGTTCTGTTCTATTGTGAAAGGCAGGAGAATTCGCATGCCTCTTGATTGAAATCATTGCCACTGGGAGAACCTAGCCAACACCCTCAGAGGAGCTGCTATTCTGAAAGTGAGTGAATCATTGATTTTCAGCAGGAAATCATCAAGGCGAATCTATGGTAAATGAGAGAGTTGAGACGGCAAACGGTCCAGTTCAGCAGGATATTCAGTTATCACTGTATTCTTTCATAGACAGGCCACGGTGTCCGGTTATCGTCAGGGTCGTATTTAAGTGAAGACTAGTCGCTCACAGACGGTATTTTTTTTCCTGCACTTTGGGGAAGTGCAAATGGAAAACACCCTCCAGTGAGGGGGAGGGATGTGCAAGTTTGAAAGAAAATGTAATCTTCCTAAAAATAAAAAAAACAGACAAGAAAGCAATAACATCCTGAACCAACACTGAAATCCTATTGTGGTTTCTACGCCCAAGGGCTGCTCTATGAAAATGAGGTGCTTTGATGTTTGATTAAAAAAAATATCCTCCTTCTTTGAATCCCTCTAAGATTTGTTTGCAAATTAATAATGCTTGATTTGGAAGATTTAATAACAAGGGCTAACAGCTCAAAGCCAGTTCACAAAAAACACCGCTATTTATTTTTTTTTAACACTGCAACAGATTTGACATCTTCATTGTGAAATAATCACATATTTTTTTAAAGCATTATCCACACTTCAACAAATACAATGACAGTCTATCCACTGGAGTCTGGTCAAGTGAAAACATGCTTTTGAAAGACAACATATACGTAAAGTCTTTTTTTTTTGCCAAATAGCAGAAAGGAAAAAGAAAGTGTCAGCACCTCCAATTAATCAAAACATTTCTTTGTCACTTGTCAAATTATAAACATTAGCACACCAAAAACACATTAAGCAGCGACAGAAGCAGCAGATTTAACAGTAAGGAGTGTGGCTGTGGTACTGCTGACGGAGAGATTAACGTTATGGCTGAAGGACACCATTGTTGTGAGTCTACAGGTCCTTATACAAAAATTTGTTCAAGGCTAAAAAAAAATAAAAAAAATCCAAGATGACAAGAGGCGTTAACCTCATGGACGTAACTTTGGGAGGGTCAAGATCTCTGTCAAAATAAATAAATAAATCTGGGTAAATTCCCAGATGATTAAACATGCAACAATTTTGCTGGTAATAACTGAAATGACTAAAAATTAACAGCCTATTTATGCAAGATAATTCATAATTTTATTGGGGCGTTATATTGGCTGGGTCTGATTATTGGGGGGGGGGGGGGGGTCATAACCCCCCTAACCCCCTCTGGAAATTACGCCCCTGGTTAACCTACTTTCTTTGCTATGACTTCCAGCCTATTTTCAACTGCCTACTGCAAGTAAAGTGTTTATGTAAAGCTCGTGAGTAAGCAAATAATGACTTAGAGCTACATAAAGAGCAATGTTGTCCAGCCTTTGAGCCTATTTGAATTCATCTATTTTTTTTTAATAAACTGAATCTGAATAAACTCAATTCAAGCTGTGCTGGTAAAAGGTCTGCAGACGTAACTAATGGCTGAAATTTATAAATGCAATATTTGGACAGCCTGTGCATTGCAGTCTGCCTTAAATCTTCAAACAGCAACTAGTCTGATGAATTATGACTCATCTTAAACATTCATCTCGTTGGGTCACCCTTAACATTTTGAGATTATACAACTGATTGACTCGACCGGCCCAAGGCTACTGTGGACCTGTGCCAGAACTTGACAGGATGAGGCAGAAAAAAACATTACCTCAAATTTCTAAATGCAGGGAGTACATCAGTGAGGAAGCAATCTTTGTCTTCAAGTACATTTTTCCGGTGAAGGAAGCCCTCGGCAGGACGTGGAACCGGATGGTGTGTTGCACTGTGGTTGATCCCATGCTCTGTGAGAACAATAAAAAAGCTGGCACCGTGTTTCGAGGTGTTAGGGGAGCTGTGTGTACCACATCTGAGTGCACGTGACTGAATCTCCTGAGCAGCTTAAGTGAAAGTGATAAGCAGTAGAAACGGGGTTCTGCTTCTCACAGGCAGCTTGCAGTGATCGCTGGGAATTCATTGCTCTTTCTAGCCATCAAGCAGGAAGGAGGAGGAGGAAAGTGTATTTAAAGGATTTTCACAATCCTTAATGCCATTTATTACATCTCACCAGCTGCAGCACAAGAGTGGCTGCATGTAATTGCGTCCACAGATCTTTTGGCTTGAAGACAACCAATCGAGATGGATCCCTTTGCCATTGCTGCAACTGACCGTGAGTGAATCCTGGCGACTTAGGGACGGGACATTATTTAACATGGACAGAGAGTGACGTTAAGGAGCATTAGGTTCCTGGATTGTTAGAGCACTTGTCACACTCCGAAAACATCCATCTGCACGACGCAGGCTTCAATCAATAGATAAGTAATCGGCTGCAATGAGAGGCAGCACGTGGTATTACTCACCGACTCTGTCCTGAAACAGCCTCACCGCACAGCAAGCAGAGCGGCACAGAGCACGCAGCTCCATCATGAGGGAACTTATCTTTCAGCCGAGCACGTTGGTATCGACAGGCCAGAACGGAGAGCACCTTTGTATTGGTACAATCAGTCAAAAGGGGGCTGTGCTTTCATGTTACAATCTCTCCCTGCTTACAAAAAAAAGTCAATGGATTAAACAAAATGGGAAACAACTCTCCTTCGCTATACCTCATGATCACCACTCCTGTGATATAATCTATGATGCGTGCATCATTAAAACACTTAACGGTTTTGCGAAAGGAAAAAAAAACAAAACAAGTGACCACAGCAATAATGGAGCAGCCCAACTGTGGAGCTGTTCCAGTGCAATATCTGACATTGCAGCCATTCCATTTAATTTGCTATAAGAAGCAGTGAATTGTTGCACATGAAATAATGGGATCGCGAATGATGTAGGGGGCGAGAGGGGTGGCAGAAAAGCACATTTACGGGAGTGTGCCGGGGAAAAACACAACCACGGCACCCGCAAAGTTTGTGGAAAATTACTCCAAATATTGGTCAGTGTTTTGAGCATGATTGACATTTCCTTCAATACATCAGCTCCTAGCTCCACTTTCTCATCAAGCGGAACATTTATAGACACGTTCAACTAAGAGTTATGAGATGATTCTTGTAGGGAAGCTAAAAGTAGGACAAAAGTAATTCCTTTCCTCTTTTGGGTAACCTATAAAAAAGGTAATTATGCGAGTATGTGATGAAATTCTAATTTAACTGCACCTACTTTATAATTGTACTTCACAACCACTAATACTCCAGTCTCGTATAAATAGTAGAATCCACTTTGAGGTTTATGGTTTAGCTACATTGTAAGTGCGCACTATACACTGATCAATGTGGGAATGCGTCTTTGCTCAAATTCACCTAAAATGTGCACTCTTAAATTTTTGCAGTATTTTAATCAACCTTAAAGTGTTTGAACAGTAATATATAAGAGGATTAACAATTGCAAAGCAGTAACTCGAGATTCTTAGGCAACACCAAGAGTACTAAAGCAAAAATACATCTCATTTCGATTGAGAAAACAGTTGATACACCCACAAGTGCCTAATGTAGGAGGCAGTGGCGCCTTAAGGGTTTTCAGCTTCCTGTGTAGCTTCAACCAAAGAAAAAGCCGCATCTTACTGAGAGAAAAATGGTCTCATCTGTATGAAAAGGGAAAGAAAAAACACTGACATGAATTTAACAATCAAAACAGGGATATCAAGAGTCTCAAAGGGGAAGGCAAAGGTTGTCTAATGTGCTTCACTGCATAAGAATGGATTGAGCCTTCACATGTTCTGCATACTAACGTCTTCCCCGTAGACGTGATTACTGGAGGCTACGATGGTCATACCTTCTGTCTGCAGCATTAAGAAAATAACAGTTTTAACACCTGCTGGTGATTGTTTATGGAACACATTTCTAAACCTAACAAAATAGCTTAATTATCCTGAAATGTGAAAGATGAACCCTTAAAACAATGCATTAGCATAAGCCATGCCGTAAATTAGTACCAATGATGTTGGTGGAAATCGCCTGCTGTGATATTTCTGAGCAGACGTGGACAGCGACTCAGCTGGGAGCTGCACACCAATTTATTTATTTTTAAACAACAAATACATGCACAAGATTTTCCCAAAGAAAATGGAATTTTTAATTATTCATATGGATTTTCAAACCCCATGTAAAAACTCCCTCGCTGATACATGTTGAGTGTGTGAGTTTGTGTGCAACAAGTACAGTGGAAAAGTGGAATCTGTACTTTTATAGATACCCTTCAGGATTTTGGCACTTAAAATCGAACAAATGCACAACAACAAAAAGAGGCTCATGCTACTAAGAAAAATCATTTATAATGGAACAATATTAGTGATGCACCAGTTGCACTGTCCTTGTCTGAATACAATTTACAATTTTTTAAAGTGCATATTTCATAACCACGCATAGTTTTTGCAACTTTTCTCTAATAGAATCTTGATTTTATACTTAATAATCAATGCATGTTTACATTTTATCCTAATCTGCAGCAGGTTAGACATCATGCAGGCTTTGTGAATCTGTCTCAGGCAGTGACCCCCTGGTAACCACCAAGTACATGCAAGTGGTTGTTGAAGGTCATCAATTATATAATGTTGTAAGACAGCAGCCCCCAACCTTTTTTGCATCACGTACCAGTTTATGACCAACAATATTGTCACGGACTGTCCTTTAAGGTGTTGCAGATAAATACAATAAAATAAAACCAGTACCGGTACCCAAAAAAAGAAGATCTATTCATAACACATGGGAAAAGACCCAGGGTGTCACAGTTTGCCGAGGCAAACTGCGTGGAGTGTGAAGAGTGGACCCAGGTGCAGACATTCTAAAACTCAAACTTAACTGATGAGCTGTTTATTAAGGCAGACAGAACAGTACAAAATAAAAGGGCAAAAACAATGCAAACTAAGCAATAACCTAAACTGGGTAAACTAGAAAGGAAGCACGAACTATGAAAAACCCTGGCAGAAAAACAAACAAAACTCTAAACATGGCAATGAAGATGAGCGCATATATATATATATATATATATATATATATATATATATATATATATATATGAAAACCTGAACGCAGGACTTGACATGGGAACAACACAGACGATCCGACAAAGACTGAATGAGAACGCACAGACTAAATACACACAGGAGGCTAATGAGAGAAGTGGGAACACATGGGGGACAGCTGACACACATGAACATAACGATGTCACAGTGGAAGAGTAAAACTAAACACGATGAACACAGGAACACAAGATCTCTTCAAAATAAAACAGGAAACATGAGAGGCAGACATGACAACATAAGACACACAGACATGAAACACACGAAGGGCAAGGGAGACTTCACAGGGGTTGAAAACACAAGGGGGAGCTAATAAGCAAATGAACATAAGAAACCTAATAAGCTTAAACAAACACTATAAACATCAAAAGAACTAAAACTCAAAACACTGGGTCATAAGACCCAGGATCGTGACACAGGGAAACCTAGTTAACGATAAAAACAATAAAGAAATAATGCTAAAAACCAACAAAAACCCTGAAAACCATGAATTTCGCAACAGAGCCTCAACTCTCGCGGTCCGGTACCAAACGGCTCACGGACCTGTGGCCCAGAGGTTGGGGACAGGTGTTATAAGACATATTAAGACATAGACATATAAGGTGCTTCCCTGAAAACCTGCTTGTAGTTTTTTTGGACAGTAGCTGTTTGCCATGGTCGCTTTTAGTTGGCATGAAAGACACCTAATTGTCTGCACATACTTCCCATCTACTGGAAATGCAGCATGTTCACCTTCAAAGTAAAAGTTGTCCCGTTTGAAGACAAGTTGGCATCCTCCATGCAAACTACAGGAGACCACAGCAATATGCTAATAACATGGAGTTTTTGGAGTACGTGGATGGTACTCCAATCCTTAGCAAACCCCTCAAGCTTACCCACACCAATCTCTAAATAAAGTGATCCACGTTGCTGGACAGATGTGTTTTTAACAAAAAGTACAACTGAAAACGTCCACACACGGAAAGAGACAAACTTGAGAACTAATAGCTGAGCGCCAAATGACATTACTGTGAAAATGAGGAAATGCCAGATTAGTAAACGGGCAGAGCACTGGCTTCTGCGTTAGCATTATCAGGAAGCTAGAGACAATTACAGCCCATTACACATTACACTGTGATTCATGGAAGAAATATCATTTTGCAAATCAATATGTAGTGAGTCAACTGATTTATGTGTTACTTTACACGGCATATGGCAACCAAGCAAAGTAGGTTGCAGAGTTGTTGCAGTTGGGATGACGTGCAGCCTAATATCCAGCTCTTATATTGGTTAGGAGGTGGACATTAAGCTACAATGGACCATTATAGACTGACATATTCAAGACTGAGCAGCCACTCACTGGTTACATTCGATTAGCTGAAACCGAGTCGATTCTGGTCACTGATCAATACGTTTGTGAGATAAAATCGATTTAGCTGATTATGGTCAAAATCCTATTTGAGTCATTTTTATTAAATCACACAAAACACATTTGAAGTGACCTTTTCAAGCACACAGAACTTAATCTCTCTCTGTTAAGATATAAAAAACAGTCTCATTGATTATCTCTCTTAACAGAACAACAATTTGCTACATTTGATAAAGACGTGGTATTCTTGTGTTGACAGATTTTTGATTTTTAGGCCATCCTGCTCTAAATATCACCCTCGTACAATAGAGTAGGACAAAGGTAATTCTCTGGATAAGCACATTCAATAAATGCTAGGAGCACTTCTCCAGGGATTCAAAAAGCTATTCAAAAGCCCTATTGTTGCTTGTCCAGTGGTACGCACCCTCTAATGGAAGAGCCTCACTTATACTCGGGACACTGTGAAAAGGAATTACAATGTGCTAATGTGAGGTTATGTTTAATACAAGGAAGAAGCTTCAAGGCCTTAAACCAGTCGACTTCTCTCGAGAGCCCTCCAACCACCCTCCCCGTGTCCTATACTCCGTTTAACTGTCCTACCTTAGCTCGTCTTTCCATATGTTGCAGAGATTTGATTACTTGCCATTTTCCAGCTCATTAATGAAGACTTATGCTGCATTTGTAATGAATGTGTCCTAGCTGAAACATGATCAAGTTTCTGGGCTCACTGAGTGCTTTTCAGATGATTGCTTTCACCTCTGCGGTTGGTTTCATTGGTGGTGCAGGAAGAGGCCAATCCAGAAGCCACTGTAAATGGAGAACAAAGAGGGAATTCTAGCACAGGAACCTAATTATAAACTGATTTTTTGGAAATGCATACGCCGAGCATGTGCTGGAGATGGTTAAAATATTAGGGTTAAAATATGCTATTTTGAAATTTCATATTTAAAATGTTTAACATGTCACGTGTCACCATAAACAAGGCATTAGCAAAAGCCTAAAAGGTTTCACTATACTGACTTTTATACTGTGCGTTTAATAAAGTGTTAAATATAATTTCTCTCCCCTGAAAGCTACCATGTGTCAAAACTCCACATAATAAACAACCAGGCCCTTGTAAAATGGGTCCTGATTCTTTATTAGGCTGCAACAAGGGACCTAAACAGCGGAAAAGCCAAACATTCAGCAGTGCCTTTCAAACAAAATCTAGCTGTATTCAGACTCTGCAGATGTGACTGCTGATGCACATAAGCTGTATTCACAAGAGGCAGGATATCAATGCTGCCATCCATTTGCATCCATACTCTCAATGCCCATCATTCTCAGTTTATTGTCACCAGCGTGTACACTAATTACAGCCTGTGACTTGTGACTCTGTCTTTTTTTGAGAAGGGTTTTTTTTCCTGTGTGAGCTTGTTTTTTAAAATATTGTATTATATACTTGCTGTTATGCTAAATGCACACTTTTGTTAGATGAAAGGACTGAATGAGGGTGGTAAATTTATTAGACCACCTGTCATTAAAACAAGAACACACACATTTTAGAAATCGGTCAAAAAAAAAGTTATATTGTCAGTTATTAGGAAAATAAACTAAATTTGTGTTTTTATATCCAAATTTGAGGCGGCACACTGGACTTCTCTGAGAAGCCAGAAAATAGTCAAGCATAACTATCAACCAGTAGGATCATTTTTTCTGTGCAGGAATGCAGAACAGACTAATCTGGCATCTTAATAAAACAACAACAACATGCTTTGCTATTTTTATCTTCCTTATTTTTGAAAATTCATGGATATTAATTATCTAATCTTTATTTTATAAATGCCTTGTAATTTTTTTAGGTTATTTTCTGAAATTCTAGCATCATAAGAACCCTACCAGTTGATTATTTCGACTACTAGCATATACCAGCTAAGAAATATTAGTACAGATTACACTTCCTGGCAGCATACACTGTAAAATAACTCCAGCTGCAACAAACTTGCATAAACCCTTATGCATAAATATTTATCATTTACTAATATAATGTTTCTAAACCTGACCTTTCTGCATGAGGATGTTTTCACTTGTGTTATTTAAGTACGACTCGATGCTTCTTTACTAAAGATACTGATTGCATTACTTTCAATTTTTCCACATTTCTTTTTTAACTTAACCTCGGATGGATACAAATACTTATTCCACTACAGTTCTAGACAAAAACACAGAGAAAGAACACTTTTAGTTTAGGAAGGGTTCTCTTTATATTTAAACAACAAGAACTTTTCCAGAGAAATAAATTAATAATCTTCTGATAGCTCCAGTTCCAAATAAGACATCACAATCATTTAATACCACCAACGAGAAGCATTAATATAGTATGTAATGATTATCTGACAGCCCTCTCCTGGTCTACTCCAGAACCGCTCATTTGCAACTTTAATTCCGCAAATGGACTCCAAAGCTGTGTTTACAAGGAGCGAGACAGTCTTAGCTGTGACAGCTCAAAAGCAGTTCCCTAGTAATAAAGACTAATGCTGCATAATGAAGTCACATGTACACTAATGTCTACTTGAGAGCTCTTTAGACGTCCACGTCGGTGCAAAGTTGTATTAAAAATGTATCTTATGTGGTTTATTTCTTTCTTGCCTATATATACTGTGTTTGTAATTTAGATGGAAGCGCAGTAGCTCTCACTTGGAATGGCTCTCGTGGCTGCTAATGATAATAAGCTGTAATAAGAAATGGGTCAAGAACTGACAATGGGGAGTTGATTGCACGTGTTATTTCAATGCCATAACATAATAAAACACCCAGTTAGTACTTGCATTTCCTTTTCCACTCAAAGAGAGAGAGACACACACGCACACACAGTTATATGCATACATCGTTCCCTATAAGAGTCCTCTGCTAGTGCCAGACATTTATCCTTAAGCTTTTGAGAAAAGTGGTCAAAAGAAGAATTGCTCAGTGAACATCACTGTAAGAAAATACATCAAATGTCTCTGTGGCAGGAGCCAAAATAATACAAGGCTGGTCTGCTATGACTGTCACGTACGGCACCCCTGTTTTCTCACTGCTAAAAGCCCACTGAGGGTGGAGTCGAGTCAGTGTGGAGAATAGTGTCTTATGTGAATGTGTGTGTGTGCGTGCGTGCGTGCGCTTCGGTGGTGATGCCAGAGTGAGGCATTGGAGAGGTGTTGGCATCCCACGCTGAAAAAAAGTGAGGAAATTTGCAGAGCGGAGAGAATTAGTGACTCCCCGCTGGGCCAAAAAACGATGGGTGCAGAGAAAAAGGGGAGGGGAGGACAACGCTCCGTGATGGTGTACAAAATGACCTCTGAGAGGAAGGGAGCGAACGACAGGGGTGGCAGAGAATGGGTGTGTGGGTGTGTGGGCTGGGGGGGGGGGGGGGGGGGGGTCCTCAGGGAGAAGCACAGGGAGGGATCCAAAGCCAGGTCACCTTCTCCAGAGAGAGCAGCTGTGAAAACTCTGCCCCTGGGAGGAGGGTCACAGTCGAAAGCTCTGTATCTTACACACCAAAGCTCAGATTCTCCCTCTCTGCCTTCACCCTGCACAGGTCTGCAATAACAAAGCCAATTAAGAAGCCCAGGAGAGAAGCTAGCACCGTCTCACAGTCGCCTCTCGCTGACTTGGCAACCAGAATTATGGCTCAAGAGAGTACCTTTCAACATCAAATATAGAGAATATCAGCAATTACCATTCAATACCTCCGTTCTCCACTTCCATTTCTCCAACTCATGAGGTGACTCATAAAGCCGCTTAAAATTTCTCCCAGATGCATGCTAACTGAGAACACTGGGAAAAAAGAAAAAAGGTATGCAACAGCATAACACCTCACGTTTTGAGTTAAAATGTCGCTAATCTCAGCGGAGTGCTTTATTTTGCAATGATTGGGCCACTGCCAGGGTGATCTTATTTACTCTACGTGGCATTTTAGATGGCATTTGTTTCATCTGGATGTCATACTGCATGACATTAATTCAGATTTGGCTGCGAGAATCAATATCGCAGTATTGTTCTGGGAGACATCAAGAGAACAGACAAGTTGAACTCTGTTACACAACCTTCATTATCCAGCAGCACAAAGAATAAAAAGAAAAAAAAATGTAACAATTTTCTTTAGATCTGCACAGATGAGGCTGCCACATGTGCGTGATGTACTGTGAAGAATGTTTTGCAGTTTGTTACCTGAACAGCTATTGTCATACGGTGGTTTGGGCCACAATTTCGGTTATCATTCCTTGCTATATTTTCTCTGTTCCAGGTGCTGCTCTCCGATTGTCTGTCTGTATGGTAGCAGACGCGTATAAGAAAAGTGATTGTAAACAGTAGATGCACTCCTAGATCCTTTTCATGGGTGGCCAAGCTTTAGCAATGTGCTCCTCTGTAACTGTCATCTTGTAGATTTGAAATCCCTCCCCGATCGATTGTACTAAAAGCTTTAATCTGATTGTTAAAAGAGCTGATTTGACAAAGCTGTTATCAAACTGATTTAAGTACCAATCAATACTGCATTATGTGTGGGTGTTTTTTCCCCCTCTTTCAGGGTTTGGACAACTTTTCCAAGGACAGGTTCAGGAATGTCTTGTCCAAAACGCATCCACAAAAACACAAAGACTCACACCCCTTCACAGGGGTTCACATCGGGCTTGCCGAGACAAAGTAAAAAACAAATAATGCACAACTGCTGGAGTGTGGAAATGAAAAAAAAAAATCATGTCATTCCTTTGTTGATGTTTTAACATTAACTGGGGTGTCTATTGAAATAGGTTCCAAACTCATGTGTGATTGTATTATTCAGGGTGGTGTAATGGTCCATGGAGAGTTGTGTAGTTCTTCTGAAAGGAACATTTCTCAGCGAGAAAAGGAACGCACACAGACAGCAACATCAACCTCCTTTTCCTCTTCCATCTTTTCATGTCTTTCAGTATTCATTCCACACACGTATTCAACATTAGAGGGCAAATAAATTGATTGCCAGCAGCTGAAGACACTTATCTCCCAGCGAGTCAGCTTTGCGCTAGAGACCCCAATACCAAAACCAGGAAGCACTTCATTACGTTGATGCTTAACAGTAAGAAAAAAAAAGACCAAACACTGGAACAACACCAGCAAACTGCGGTTACAAACGCGGTGAAACAGAGACGGAGTAAGACGGAGTGGGACACAATGATCAAGACCTCCGGGCTAAACAGTGTTCATTAGTGACAGCAATGCAGAATGAATGGAGCTGCTTACTTATTCTGTAAGCATCCTGGTAAAAGTGAGCAGGCAGGAAAAGGGCTAGCCTTAGCCTCATGCTTGCCTGGGTAGTGATGGCCAATTAAGCTCCTCTCTGATGAGCCATACAGAGGCCCAGCAAGCAATTAGAGAACCAGGAGTTTCTGCTCATTATTGCTGCAGACTATCGGGCATTGTCCTGTGTAACACACATCTTAAGCAATGATATTGCAGAGTTGCTTATTAGATTTTGGTTTATATAATTCAGTTTGAATTAAAGAGAAACTCTCATGCAACTGCTGCTTTCACGCCTGAAGAGGTACCCTCTCCATGCGCACGCCAGAGCTGTTTGCAGATAGAAAGCCTCTTTGATTTGACATTCAGGACTGTCTTTTTATATGTGATTTGTCAATATGATGTTGATAACCAATGAAGGAGACGACAGAAACCAATGCATCACAAGCGATATTGTCTCATGACTGACAGCTCATGGCCTTAAGTATTGATTTAGTTCACAGATTCGGATGCAAAGCTAGTGTAGGCTGGGGAGGGGCGAGCGGGCTGTGTGCGCAAATTCGGCTCTAATGCAGTCATGAAGTCAAGAGAAAGACTGTTATATTAATGTAAAGCTAAGCAAGTCCGATAATGGGACTGTACCGTATGGCCAGTGAAATGGAAAACAGTGCTATAAATATGAAGAAAAACAGCTCCATTTATCGTCATTAAAGAACTCGATAGAAAATTTTAACATTAAAATGTATGTTCCTTATCTAAAAACTTAAAACATCTACTGCTGATTGGTGTTTACAGATAGGAATTCTGTTTTGGCTTCTTTAAAACTAATGGGGAAAAAAAGCACCTTGTCTAAGTGAAGATTTAATATGGTTAGATAGGAGACGACTTTTATACCAGATGGCGCTTGGGCAGATATAATTGTATGCTAAGAAGCTGAAGTACAAATAAATATGATTCATTTTTAAGTGCTCTGTGTTTATACAGTACTTTAAGGGTATTATAATTGTTTGCTTTTCATGGGGCTAGGGGCATAGATGGAATAAATGAGAGCCAAAGGTACACTAAATAATAGAAGTGTGCAGGGGAAATACACAGAAGCACAGCTAACACAGGCCTACTAATGTACCACTGCTGAAAAGCTTCTCATCCGGCTGAAGCCCTCGTGTGGTACAGCGCCCGTTCTCAGAACCAGGGGGAGTCCATTAAGTCAGTTTGGAGACATTGTGATTTTTCCATTTTCATCGCAGTTGAATCAGCCAAGGTTTCGGTGGCACCGAGTTCTAACCATATGGCTTTGGCCATAAGAATAACAGCGAGGGATCGGCTCCAAAGAGTTACACTGTGATGGAGATCAATGACAAGCATTTATCACCTGAGGAAGGGCACTGCGTGGGTGTGTTCGTGATCTTTATGGACACCGGTTTATGACTGAGTGAAGAACAGAGGGAATAGGTCGGAAAAAAATAGAATAATCACAGATCCATGCAGTGGTAGGCTCAGATAAAAACATTGTGAAGCTGCTGGTCTGAATGTGCAAACCCATTTTGATTGGACCACTGGGAGTAATATGTACACAGAAGCCATATGTGAGAAGAGGAATGTGGCTCTTTCCCTAAGAAATGAAAACTTGCCCCTGGAGGACTATTCACCGATGCCCAACCTGTGGCAGGCAGCACATGCGAGATCATCCCAGCGCACGCACATCTGCACAATCAAAGAAACAGCTCACGTTTACAAGCATCACCATATAGCTTTTAAGACTAATTATACGCAACACTATCATAAGCTCTGCTTCTCTTTCTGGATTTCAAAGCATATTCAGGTCTGTCGGCTCTCAAAAAAAAAATATCATCATGCCAGAAACTAGCAAGTCACTGCTGTACACAGACGGGTTGGGTTAAACAACTTGGAACATGAAATCCTCAAATATATCAAATCATAATAGCTTTAAATCAGTCAAAGACAATCCAGCTACAATACCTGGCTTCTGTACAGCTCATTTAAAGTTGAGCAGTAGCAAAATTGACATCGAAGTAAGATTATGGATTACCAGATGGTCACGATTTTTCAGTTTTTTACAAGCAGAATCCAAAAGTGACATTAACAAAAAAACCAAACAAAAAACACGCAGCATCAAAAATGTGTTGAAAGTGAATGATAATCACATTGATAAAAGACAACAGCGCAAGTAAATTTTCATGCTTTAGATACCCATGCTTTTTCTGTGGCACAATGAATAAACTGCCAATTACACAGTACGTTTTCACTGGACCTCATTATCTTTAGAACTCATTTTACATAGACTACTACACACATGCAATTAAGCTTGCTAAAATTAGCCCCATGAATGGATGCTGAGCATGTGATGAGAGCGGGACAGTGAGCAAGTGAAAAAAATGGGAAAGATGGAGAGTGCGAGAGAAACAAAAATATACAACAAAAACCTTTGTGACAGACTGTAATAATTAAAATTGGTTGATTCGAGATGTATGCTTTGAAGTTAGAAGCCTGAGGATGAGTCTAAATACCTTCAAAGGACGGGCGTGCATATTCTGCGGGGTGCTATCGCAGCCTCAATCGGCCCTGCAAGTTTTGATGGTTATTGAATGACATGACTGAATGGCAGCTAGGCGTCCAGGGGAGCCGGAGCCGAGTGCAGTGGAGAACATATGGACATTAGCATAGGCTGTCGGCAGCCTGCTGTCTCACAGACTGTGCCACTGGGACTGGGCTACCTGACGCTCTGCCCGGTTCTGGTTGGACAACAAGCCCAGTGTGCTGGCGTGTTTCCAGCTTTGACAGGACAGCTAAGAAGCTGGATGCTGGCCAAGGTCATTTGTGGAAACTTCAGTTAACTGACATCATAATGAGGGACAGAACACTTAACTAAAATAAAAGAAATGGCCTAAAAAAGAGCAACATTAAATTTTCAACATTATCACTGCCATTAAGACTGAAAAGCAGCAACATGTTTTTGCTTTTATTGCTCCCCATGTTCGCAAATGAGTCATGGTTTAAGATGTCAAGGAGCTGGAAGGCATAATTTTATACAAGAACACCTGAGACAGACAGGATACTAATTTGTGCCACTGCAAGGTAATAATGCGGGGAAGCAGCACATATGACTGTGTGTCATTTTTAATAACACAAATAATTCATTAACAAAAACATACAGTCGAGCTGAATGGATAGCAGACCAGCCCAGGTCAACTTTTCCCTCCTAAGGACGACATGTAACGACATCCCCCTGTACCTTTAATGACGAGTTTTGACCCATATCAATAAAAAAATTGGTTAGATGACCATGAAAATAGTTTTTTCCCTTTTTCTCAGGGTAGCTACATAGGCAGAGACGACCCTCACCAACTTCTGATCAACACCCAGTTATACTCCTAGTCGGCCTTCAAGGGGTAAAGACTTAAAGGACTAAGTATAAAACCCTGGCAGTGCTTTCTGGAGGTCTCTTCACTCAGATTCTAAGCCTAGAAATACATTTCCCCATGTAAGGTCTGGGAAACAGTCAATCAAATCTCCAATTTATTAATCCATTATAAATGGCAGCATTGGAAAGTCTTCACTAAGGAAGTATTAAAAACATAATCTTTGAATGAGATTTCATTTAAATCCTTTAGGAAGAGATGTCATCTGGCTCCTGTCTGCAACTAGTGCCGACTATTTATAGATTATCCACATAACAGAACTCGAGGAATGACTGTGTGATTGTGTGTGTACTGAAATCTGTTCAAGCTGTTCTTTGGTTTCAATTTGTGTAAACTGTCGGCAACTCAGACAGACAGAAAATTAGATTTAAACCAAGCTTAAAATGGATATATTTATAGAATGAGCATATCAAACAGTTTTTTCATTTGTGAAAAGAAAATCCTCTAAAGAAAAAAAATGGCTAGCTGATTAATTGCTGCAATCAAAATCAACTGACAGCGATCTGAATATACCTTTATAGTTATAGTACATGGCATGTCAATCATTGCTTCTGCACACTTAAAGACTATTTTAACACAACCTTGACTTACTTTCTTAGGACTCCTATGAAAAACCAAGTGCACCTATGATTCTGGAGCTTGTAGAATAACCTTTAGCAGCAATAACTTGAAATAACTGTCTTCTGCATGACTGTCTGTTGTATTGTTGTTGAGGAAGTTTGGCTTCTTTGCAATGTTGCATTGAGTTCGACAGGCAGCCACAGCATTTCAATCAGGTTGCGGTCTGGACTTTGACTGGGCCATTGCAACACCTTCATTCTTTCCTTTTTCAGACATTCTGTTGTACATTTGCTGCTGTGCTGGGGATCATCGTTCTGTTGCATGACCCAATTACAGTCAAGCTTTAGCTGTCACACAGATGGCCTCAACATTTGACTCTTGTATGCGGAGGAGTTCATGCTTGGCTCAATGACTGAAAGGTGCCTAGATCCTGTGGCTACAAAAACAAGGCCAAATCATCAACCCGCCACCATCAACTGGTTTCAGGTGTTTGTGCTGACATGCCGTGTTTGGTTTTTGCCAGGCTTCATGCTGTGCATTATGACATCTCCATTTAGATCTCATCTGACCAAAGGACATTGTTCAAGAAGTCTTGTGGTTTTGTTCAGATGCAACTAAACCACATTATCACATTCTTTTTAGAGAGAATATGCCATCCTTTCCAAACAAGCCATACTTCTTCAGTTTTCTTCTTATTGTACTGTAATGAACTTTAACATTTAACATGCAGCAATCTAGCTCTTGGGTTTTTTGCTGTTTCTCCGAGCATTGCACGATGTAACCATTTGAATTTGCCAAGATGTCCACTCCTGCGAAGATTATGGCATCAATCACACTTAAATGCTCCAGACCAGCAACTGCCAAAACATCTGCTTTTAGAGAACTGCTCACATATGCTGATGATCAATGAAGTGCATCTGATTAGCAGCACCTGGCTGCTAATCATCCACCTTAATCCCTAAGTAAGCAGTAAGAGTTTACTTTGTTTTTCATGTGACTGCATACAAGCATGAGAACTCTTTTTCCACATACCTGTACATTAAGAACCACACAATACAGTACTGTGCAAAGGTTTTAGGCAGTAAATATAAATATAAATGATTGTTTATTGGCCCCAAATGTATTCTGCAGCAGGAAAACGACCCCAAACATACAGGCAAAGTCATTGAGAACTATATTCAGTGTAAAGATGAACAAGAAGTCCTGGAAATTATGGTATGGCCCCCCTGATCGCAACATCATCGAGTGTGTTGGGATTACATGAAGAGACAGAAGGATGTGAGGAAGCCTACATTCACAGAAGATCCGTGGTTAGTTCTCCAAGATGTTTGGAACAACATACCAGCCGAGTTCCTTCAAAAACTGTGTGCAAGTGCACCTACAAGAATTGATGCTGTCAATTTAGATTTCTCTTTTGTTCATTCACTACATTTTGCTGACTGATGAAAAGAAATGATTAACACTCCCACTTTTGAAAGCATTCTTTGGTTACAGTATTTTTTTCTCGTCTGCCTAAAACTTTTGCACAGTACTGTACACATTTAAGCGTATTTGTTAATTGGGTAAAGAAATTCAAGTAATGACAGTGTTAAACTCAATATTATGCAGACAACATAAGCATCTAAGGATTAAAAGCATTGTTACTAATAGCGACTGAAAGCACTGTGGTTTGCAGTGGAGTGCATAAAAGGGAAAAAAATATCAGGTTGCTGGATAACAATGCCTCTCTATCACTTCATTGTTGCCAAGATTTATTCGGAACTAAAAATCTCCCATATAGTGAATCATCCACTTCGAGAAACAGGACAACTCGTGTCAGTATGGTTGTAGAGATGCATAACAACTCTGGCATTCTTCTGACAGAAATGCCACTACGAAACAGTGTGTGCCGCCTACGTCTTAGGAATGCAGAGTTCTTGTCTGGAATGTAATATTTATCTTGTAAATGTCTTGCAGGCTCAGCTTTCGCCTCTTACACCGCTTGGTACGTGTGCTTTGGTATGCTGCTAAGAAGTCCATCCATTCTACAAAAACACCACCTTAAATTTAGACATTTCAGAGAAGACATTTGAACATGAGAGATACATTCTGTCTTGAACTCTCTTCAATGTTGTGCCATCAGCATTGCAGGATAAACAGATACAACCCTCGGGTATTGAAGTGGGCAGAAATATTCAGTAGCACATTAGGGATGAAGTTGCCAAAGGCCTCCTAGGGGGTGGTATGCCTGATCCGCATCACGCTAGCTTACTGCACCTCTGGATCAGTAGCAGTCTCTCTACCACAGAAAGGATTATTACATTTCACTTGAAAAAAAAACAATAAATGTAAGAAACCAGAGTTTGGAGGAGGATGTCGGACACTAAAGTAAGAAAGTATTTTTTCTCCCTTCTCCACCAGCTCATAAGAGTTAAATGAGCCTGACTATGACCTCACCTCCCTTTATTATCCCCATATCAAATGCTTGATTCAGTTGATTGCTCCCGTCCCTCCATCACTGAGGTTTCATCTGATGTGCACCTGTGCTTAGCCACCATGTGAAAGACATGACTATATGTGGTCCTTATGCTGTGCTGCCATCATATTTACATTCCATTAGACAATTTCAGAAAATCCCAATTCCTTGTATATGGAAACAAAATATGGTCATAGTACTGCAGCAAGGTAACACATCTGAATGTGTAGATGTGTGTAATTTCCCTTACATGACATGACACATCCTGCCTTGTGACTACTATACAAATAGTCATTGCAGTGTTGATGGTTAAATTATATACTTACCAGCCACTTCACTAGGTACACCTATCAACTTCTCATTAATGCAAATATCTAATCAGCCAATAACATGGCAGCAACTCACCAAATACATTTAGGCACCCTGATAAAGTTTAAACATAGGATCAGAATGGGGAAGACAGATGATTAAGTGACTTTGATGTGGGGTGATGATCTAATGTGATATTCTTGCATGACAAGTTTACAGAGAATGGTCTGGAAAAGGGAAAATGTCCAGTGAGGGGCAGTTCTCTGGGAAAAATACCCAGTTGGTATCAGAGACAATGGCCAGACTGCTTTAAGCTGATAGCAATGCAACAGTATTTGAAAATAGCCACTTGTTACAGCCAAGGTATGCAGAAGAGCATATCTGAACATTCAGGACATATGAAGTTTGAAGCAGATGGACTACAGCAGTTGAAGACCGTGCCTGTCAGCTAAGCTCAGAAAACTAAAGCTACACTTCACATGAGCTCCCAAAGAGACAAATGCTGCCTGGTCTGATAAGTCTCGATTTCTACTGCAACACGTGGACGGTAGAGTCAGAACTTGGCATGAACATCATGAAACAACCCATGCAAATACGACCAAAACCCAAATGTCATCTCCCCTGGTCAAAACAGGCTGTGGAATGAACAGTAGACAGATCGATGCTGATATAGTTTGCATGTGAAGTAGAGGTCAGGTTACACCATCTCTTAAAAAGCAAATATAAAGAAATAAACATAAATCAGATTACTGCCAAGAAAGAATTAAATGCATTTACATTTTTCCACACACTGGAGTCTTACAGTCATTACCTCCTTGCATATAATCATCATCATAGACTCTGATGGAATGCTGCATGCCCACTGTTAAGACAGTTAGCTTAGTATGACAAATAGAGGATTTAAATTTAAAGTAAGGGGTTGTGGGTTTGAGTCCCCCTCGAGGTGACTTTTTAGTCTTCTCATTCTATCCAACTTTTTAATTTTTTAATTTTGTTGACTTCATTTTAATCTAATAGATATGAAGTAGAAAATTTTGGACATGAAGTCACTTACTAAAAAGAACAAAACAATGATGTGTAGGTGGCTTTGAAAGCATAACTCCAACTTTCATTTTGGAACCCTTTTTCAACTAGAAGTGTTGATGACACCAACAGCGATGGTTACACAATATTGAAATATTTGCTGGGATAGCTTTATCCTGTCTTTTATTAATAGTTCAGGCTGCTGGTGGTGTAAGGGTGTGGGGGATATTTTCTTGGTACAATTTTGACTCCTTTGTAAGAATCTGAGTGTCATTTAAACCTGTGTATTGTTCCTGACTACCATGAACCCATGGTAAGCTCACATCATCTCAAACTGGTTTCTTCAACATGAAAATGAGTTCACTGTACTCCAGTGGCTTCCACAGTCACCAGATCTCAATCCGATAGAGCACCTTTGGGATGTGGTGGAATGAAATATTCGCATCACGAATGTGCAGCTGACAAATCTGCAGCAACTCTGTAATGCTGGCAGAATCTCTGAGGATTGTTTCCAGCATTTTGTTGGATCTATGCCACGAAGAATTAAAGCAGTTTTGAAGGAAGAATCTGGTCCAAAGCAGCAACAGTAAGGTGTAACTAATGAAGTGTCCAGTGAGTGTATATCATACATCCCTGAGGTGAATAAAACCCAATTTTCTAATTCACTGTATCTGTTAGTGTACCAAGTGAATGTTTTGAGCTTAGTGTGAATCCCAAAACCAAATTTTCATAACAGTGTAGAGTAAACGATGGCAAAGGTAGCTACATTACTGTTACTGGATCTAACATCAAATACTGCCATATATCAAATATCTGCACTGACTTGGCAAATGGGATGATATTGGATTATGACAACTCTCTTCAATCTCAAGGCTTCCAGCAGCTTGTTCGTCTAACCCAATTACTGTTATTTCAAAAAGGACTTAAATCCAATTCCTGTTCTCATTTCTTTGAGCAAAAAAAAAAAAAAAAAATCAATGTAATTGTTAATTTTTGCAATACTGTATTAACTTGAGTGAGAAACCCTTGCAGGCATCTAACCACAACTAGATTAACTTATTATTCAAGCAGAAAACATACTTTTCATCTCCAGATGGAAAACCTTGGGGTTGTTAACCCATCTTACAGTGAGAAGTAATAACATCCTCAGAGAGAAGAGAACTTATTTTTTAATCCATAAGGTAAAGTTTTCTTACAGCCGCAGACTCTCAGCAAATCAGGCTTGCCCCCTGGCAACATGACTGGATAGCAAAACAACATTTCCGAGTGAAACATTCAAATTTTAAATCAATCTTATCTCGATTGGCTGTTCAGCATGACGTGTTAAATGAGGGACACGAGTATTTGTATTTTTAGGTTTAAGCTGTAGCTGTCAACTTGGAGTTTGTACATACACTTTAGTTATGTCAACTCTTACCACACATACACACACACTTGTCTCTGTGCATAAGTCTTCTTTATGCACTCATACATGGAAAAACGATTTGTCCAAATCTTTGCCCAGCTGTTCCATGAATTGCCATGTACTTCTTTTTGGATCCACTTGTTTAGTTGTATACTTTTACACACTGAACTATTTGAATTCATTTGATCAAAGTGTTTTAACACATTCGCACGTGTGAATCCATTCACACCAAATGTTTTCTCACACTCCTATGTGGTGATACACAGCTACAGCTCTTATGACCCTTTTTTGTTACCGTATCTTAGGCGCCCGTTCACCCCGGGCAAAGCTCTGCTAAAACCATCTGCAGGGGACATATTGAGGAAAAGTAGATGTGATGACTAAAACGAATGTGTTCTTGGTCAGAGATTCTTGCACCACCCCTGACTTAATATTATGTGATGCATTTATTTTTACCCTTCTCCTCCATTGCGGATCAATGTCTTTAATCTCCCCGTGACAGAACTTGTAGGATATTTCATGTGGGAGGAACCAGATCATAAATAGAATCTCAAAAGTTTACTTATTTGAAGCTGACCTCGGTATGAGAAGCATTTTGTTGAGCCCAAACGCTACATTTTATAGGGAGACAATACAGAGCTCAAACAGGTTGATGTTTATATCTGGAGACGTGAATCATAAAAATGTTATGACACAGAATGTCTCCCAGATTATGCAAGATCATCTGAGACCAAATTCGACAAGACAATTTCCCCCATTTTGGAGGTTAAACGGCACCAGTCACCTAAACCAACGACAATGCAGACTACACTTCAGACACCACATATCCAACAGTTTTCCTAAGATAACGCAGTGGAAACAAAGCATTTCATTAGGCGACTTTACAGTGGAATTAAATTAACACCGTGCTGTATTTTTTTCAAACAAGAGCACCACAGATGTAATGCTCCTTAAATAAACTCTTATCACCAATACTTAACCACGCAGTGCAGTTAATGTATGATAATGTGATGTAAATGTTAATGTCAAAGTAATGAACACCTTGTTGAAGAACAGTATAATTCACTGGAGGTACAGAGTGACAAAATCATCTGAAAGCATATTTAACCAGACACAGTTTCCTCTCCAAACCCTCAAGAAACAGGTGTAGAACATGCAGGGTCATAACTGGAACAGTCTGGATTCTGCCTGCTGTAAGTGTTGTTTCCTTCCCCCTGTTTTCTGCATTCTAGTGGATTGAACAGATGGTTATTTTGCGGGTCGACAATGGTTTTGTCTGTTCTGACTGCTCTTCCATGAAATTTGCAGAAAAAGTCAAGTTTTTACCCCCCACTCACTTCAACCTCCAGAAACTTTCACTTGGATTATTAAAAAAAAGGAAAAAAATCATTTTTTCCCCCCCTGCCTTTCTTTAATAACACAGAAAGGTCCCTATTTGCTTTTCTCCTTCCCACTCCAGACAAATTCTAGATATTCTCATGCACTATTTGATAAGAGATCTGAAAGGCTGGTGGTAGGCAACTAAGTTAACCTTTTGAAGCACTGCACGTTCTCTTTTTAACAGCCTCCAAAGTAAAGCCAAGATGGCAAAAATGCACCTGCTGGCTTTGAAGGAGTTTCAATTTAGCTGTATCACCAGCGTCAGTATGATATAAGGATATCATCAGTCTTTCGTTCATCGGGGTCTCTCAGTAAGTAGACCAGGACAGCTTGGACATCTGTGGAGTCTGTGGGATCGATCACAGCGGCATTTATAACAGCAACACTCCTGACAGCAATCAGTTAACTTGAGTGAAATTAGTGGGATCTGTGGATTCGCTCCTAGAGGCAGAATTCATTTGCATATCTGTGTTAAGGTGCTTCATTTCCACCAGCTGGACAAAACAGGAAGCACCTTTATCTTTAATCAATTAGTGAACCACGAGGCGGTTACTGAATGATAACATCTTCTGAGGCTGTCCATATTTATTGACATTTCTCCATCAGCTCAATTAATGAGCAGCAGATTAGTTTATTAATATGCAGGAATAATAAATATAATACAATAATACGATAAGGTCATGGCTACTGTGTATTTGCACTTTCTTTTTTTAATGTCTTTGTGTCCGGCACGTGTGTACACTGCGTCAACAATCGTCTTGAATACAAATGGTAGCTGTTATCAGGAGTTGGAAATCCTGGAATAAATTCTACAAACAGGGCAATATGACTTCCAGAGGCAGCATCTCTCAGGCACAAGTGCAGCTAAGAGAAGATTATGATGCATGGCATTTACCCGAAGGGCCGGAACATAAGATATATTGGAGCAATTTTGATTTATGATGTTTTCTTTTGCATGGTTGACCTATGTGCGTTAGGAGAAATTAGGAAGCCATTCCTCAGTGCAGAAGTTGGACTCGTGCTTGGTTGTTTGTTGAGTCTTTACATCTCTAACAGATGTAAATTAATCATGGTGGCCTTTCTCTCGATGCTGAGGATGAATAGCGACAGCACGCAGAAGAGGCGGAACATTGGAAAGTTTGTGATCAAATAACAGCTTTTTGGGGGATTTTTGCTTAAGCTCTTGACACGCATCTCCCTCAACTCTGATGCGACTGCCTTCATTAAGAGGTTAATTAAAAGACTTGGCTTTCTTCTAAAGCAATTAACTTTACTTCTGTTTTATGCCATTTGCTTTCTCCAGCCGACTGAGTGCAATTTGTCTAATTAAAAAAAAAAGGGGGGGAAAAAAAACATAATACAAGCTGGCTACATTATGGGACAGTGGTAGCAATACGTGCATATTTATAAGTGTAAATAAAAGTAAACACATGAAAAGTTAAGCAGCTCCTCAGCCAGTTCAGGAGGCAAAGCCTTTGAACCATTACACTGAATACTGCTCAGCTGCTAATGCTAGTCCAGAAATACCAGCTCGAGCAGCTCAGAGCAACCCCACCGAGGGTCCCGAACTCCTGTTTGTCTCTGCGGGAAAGAAGCTCTACGGTGCACAAGACCTGGGTAAACGCTTGTGTGCAGAGGCCGATGCAGGTCATGTACATAACTGCGAAAAGATCGCTGATTTACGAGGCTGAATTTAGCATCCAGTGAGTGCAATTGCATGCAGGAGCCATTTTGGGCTCTAGAAATGTTGAACTACTGTCATCAAAGTGAAAAGAATGCTTTCTAAATACACTACATATTACAACGAACTCAAAGACGGCATGCGGAAATGTAGCGCTGTAACGAAAATGATCACAACTGCATCTCTGCTTCCTACTTTCAAGATCGCGCAGAGGAGATGGCTCTCTGTAGAGACGTATAGATACATTTGAGGTATATGCAGCGCCATTTCAATAACGCGACTGCCACATTCTGTGGAGACTCGTGCTTCACCGATGATGTATGTTGCTGATCATCTCTGGTTGCGTCTGAACAAACAGCAACATTTAATCAGTTTAAAGCTCTGTCCGACTACAGCGGTGGAATTTTTGAACCATGGAGCTTTGATCTCCCTTATCATTTAGCGTCGTGCTCTGCAGGTGACAGGACATTTTGTGCATATAGACAAGAATTTAGACACTATTCTCTTTTTTTTAATGTTCAAAATTTCCGTTTTAAAAATGTGGCTATGTGAGCTTTTAAAGAAAGAAAATGTAACACCATTTGTGTGATTATTTCAATTAGGGCAGCAGGAAGAGGAGAGAGCCCTGCCTAAGACTGACTGAAATATGCTGCTCATCCATTCACTACGCTAATGAATCACAGTAAGATAAATGGCAGTTGGCTAACCTGTAAAATGGTCCTTTCTTTTAACAGGCAAATAGCCTCATATTGTACTCGGGGAAAATAGCTCAATTTATTGCCACCTTCATGTGAATGCAAATGAGGTGCAATCAATACGTCCAAAGTCTGACATGTCATTAATAATAAGTGGCCTAAGGAAAAAAAAATACACCAACATTAATATAATGCCAGCAATTACAAAGGACATAAATGAACAAATCCCCATGAGATGAAGACAGTTGTAATTAGATAATAACCAGCTACAGTAAAAAAATGTAACACTGCTGTTTAGAAATGTTAGAAAAGGTGTCAAACAAAATGACATCACAACGGCCCGTGCAATTAGTTGCTATTCCATTACCGAGATCTACACAATACAAGTAATATGAATGACTACAATGAATGAAGTCACACAGATCACTTTCCCCGCTTGCATGGCCACTTGGTCACCAGGAAAAAGGATTTCGCGATTGTGTACTTCAATACAGAGTATGCAAAAATAAATAAATAAATAGAGAGGACAACCACAAAAACAAAAAACAAATAAAACAACCCAACTGCTTTGAAACAGCAACAGACGCGGAGACGGACGCAATCAAACTGTAGTTAAACAGCAGGACTGAGTGAATGGGAGATTCAAGGAAGCTGCAGAAAAAGGGAGAAGTGAGAGATTTATGCTAAACGTGTGCTGACTGACAAAGCAACATCTTCTCAAGGCTCTGCAGGAGATCGGCCTAAATCCTTCTCATAAATTTTATATTAATGCCAGAGGTAACCAAGGTTGTTTTTCCCAGTATTTCTCCAGGTCCATTAAACACATCTAATATATTTCAGCATTCTCCAATTTCCGCATCTAAGCAGCTAAGCTGAATGGCAAAACTTGTACATAAGAGAATGTTTATTCCTTGCAGAGTCTGATGAGACTTCTGTGGCTGTGCTTCGCTGCTAAGGTTGACTGGTTTAAAGATGGAAAAAAAAAAAGAAAAAGAAAAAAAGCTAACAGACTCACCTTCCTCTGCACCTGTAGGTACTGTAACCTTGCCATTTCAGGAGATAATAAGACAAGCCGTCTAAGTGGGGAAGATTGGGGAAGGGGCGGGGAAGCAGAGGGGTGGGGGAGACAATCATTCTCAGATCTCGCTTACCGCTTCTGTTGTAGTTTATTCCTCGGGAATGAGAATTCGACTTGATAACAAATCACAAAACCTTTTATTCCCGGAAAATATGAGAGCTGTCTATCACCAGCTCTGCTGTGAGTAAGAGAAAAAGGTGCAATTTGTTAACTTCTGAGAAGCCGTCAGCAGCAGGTAATGCCAAGTTTCTCCTTTCACACCTTCCTTGGCTGGCCTATTTTAAGGAATGGAGAGCTTTCCCCTCCTAATTCCCAGTACAACAAATCCCAAAGCAACAGACTGCAGTCACTGCCATTAAATACAGTGGCTACCATGGAAACTACCCTGAACTTCAGGATTCATATACCACATAACTAGATGATAGTAAAAAGGACTAAGGTAGTCTATATTCCTGTAACTAATTAACATAATGTGCCACATGAATAATAGCCCTACATACGAGGAGTGAGTTCTCCCTCCCTTAGCGAACAGATATAGTGTGTTCCACTGTTGTTCGCTGACAAACTATATTAGCAGATCACTTAGTCACTGTACGTGCTTGAGATGCATTCGAACGCTGTGCTTTAAACAAAGAGACATCGGAGCGCGAGGCGGTGAACAGTAGTAACTTTGAGCAAAGTGCAAAATGGATTTCGACATCCGGCGCTCTTCTCAGTCAAAATGGTGGCTTACTCTTTTACATCGGGAAAGGAAGAAAACATGTCTCCCAGCTAGACAGGAGCAACAGCGGTGGTTTGATCTCTGCTTGAGCTCCACTTTTCAATTGCTAGTCACAAAGATGTAAGAGCATATGTCTGGCATTTAACAGCCATGGAAGATGCTGGGAAAGGGAGACAGTGACTTTATTCTGGAAAAAAAAAGGAAAAGAGAAAAAAAACCCTAAAAAAAACCCCCAGCATCTCACTTGTCAAAAACACGCTGATAGACAAAACATTGGAACACACACTCAGACAATTAAAAAAAGCTCTGGAGACGGCGGACTGATAGTTTATCTGCATCGCGGCATAGAGAATTGAAATCCACAGCCACAGATAAGACATCAGTCTTCCTCAGTGGGCTGCGTAAATAAATCTGATTATGGGCAGAATCATTTCCCCTTTAGAATTGTTTTATCTGCTCATTCCATGCCTCAGCACCAGATAGCTCACAAAGTGCTTGGCACAAGGTGACGGTTTGCCTAGTGCTTGTTTCACATCAGGCCTGTTGCCTGCGGAATGATGCCATATCCGATTCAAACTTCAAATTATCTGTAAAAGAAACACATGTCTACTCATCTTGCATTACCACCATATCATATAATTGTTGGAAATGGGGATAATTGGGGCTGGCTAATTAAAGGCTGAAATCCAGAGCTGAATCTAACACAGTTATCTTCATTATGGGTCCATCCTTAAAAAACACGACTGTTTTTATTATTACATTGTTTGAAATGCTAATAAATTATAAAAATACTGGGAACCAGTAGTACAGAATTGTATTTTCTTATCCTCAATTTCAAGTATTTCAATTTCAACATTTCAGCTTTTAGTGGGAAAACTCTTTTTTCTGGCATCGTAGTTAACAAATTTGCCTAACACACAAAAGATCTCTGGGTTGAGACTGGGAGGATGCATAAAAACCCAGCCTCGGGAGATGACAAGCTAACGTGCTCTTACCAAGCCCGGCTAAATGGGATGGTTGCATCAGGAAGGGCATCTGGTGTAAAATCTGTGCCAAATCAAGCATGTGGATCCATCCAGTGTGGTGACTCCTTGGAAAATAAGAGAGCAGCTAAAAGTAAGCCACACAGACAGTTCACTTGGCTGCGCAGGTATATTAAAACACCCAACCAAGTGTGTCTGGTGACTCATTTTTCCATATGACTACAGGAGCACTATCAGCTTTTGATTTATTAATGAACAACCCACTTGCTCTTATTTTGAAAAGTTCAGTCATTTCTAACCAGCCGACCGTAGCACTTTACATCTCGTGTTACACGCCGGGCCGCTGTTGTGGTATTTCTTGATTATCATTCAGCTGCTTCTCCAGTCAGGCCAGGCAGACTCCAAGTCCACCGTCTTGGACTCCAGCTGGTAACGGCAATCCTTCTGCTCTGGAGATAACTCTGACCAAGAATGCAGCAGGAGAACGGCTTCATGCGACACTACACGGAGCTAACACAGGCTGGAGTGAAAAGTAAGGACTACCATCTGCTGTGGCCATGGACTTGTTGTCCATCTGTGAGATGATGTGCTCACTGAAGAGGCAGCTGATTCCTACTCTGCTACTTCTTCCAAAGTACTCATCTTTAAAAAATATTTACATTTTACAGAGGAGCACTCTTTAAAAAGGTATTCAGTCTGTGTGCCCTGCCTTTACCGGACAATTTAGCACTTTAAAATGTTTAAGTACACAACATTTGTTAATTTTTTTCCCCAGTACTTGGCAAAATCAATTTTAGAACTTACAGTCTGGAAAAGGAGATTTGTTTGTGATGGAAGGAGCAGAACTTCTGTATGTACTCGCGTAATTACAGCTCTAATAATAAAGCAGATTAACACTTTTAATCTAAAGCAAATCCATGAAAAACCTGATAATGGGGCGTCTATGTCTAGAATAGCTGTGAAACTTCACATTTCTCAAACAACGATATGTACTGCAAGTAATTCCTGCTTAGAATCATCTTGTAATTTCAGCACACTTAAAGCCTCTGAATATTTGATGCAGTCAAGAAAGACTTTTTTTTTTTTTAACAGATGTGGATAAATGAGATAATGTAATACTGGAGTCTGCTAAGCTCTCTGCACAAATCCGAGTGTTCGTTTTAACTGTTTGTAATGTGTTAGAATCCTTTTAAGCCAAAACTGATTGCAGGAGTTTCTCTGTTAGATCTGATAAAGCATTAAAGGCATTCAGACTGAGGGGTCAGTTCTCTTGGGTGACCTGAATGAGCATTGACAACCACTAAAACGCATTTGGGCAAATCAGACAAGCAAGCAGCTGAGCACATCTACATTGGTCGAGCCTGGTGACAAAGCATTCCCTTAAAACACACCAGATAAAAGACTAATTTGGTCCAATTTTGCTGGAGGGACGCTTATCTCGGGATTCAAATAAGGTCAAAAGAGAAAACAGTCAGAGTCTGTGATAAGATCGTGGTGGAAAAGCAAAAGAAACCCTGTAACCCCTGTGAAAATGAGTTATGCTCTGGATCCTTGTAGATGTTGTTCTGCCTCTTATTGCCATTTACCTCCAGTGAGGGCAACATGAGTCACCACAATGAAGGTAAATAAATAACTGATGAGCGCAATAAAAAGGAAATGCAGAAGTTAGGCTTATCAGAACAAAACAACGGCTAAAATTTCTACAACAGAACGACCGCGATAAGAAAACTGGACCTCAGAGGAAATAATAAACATGAATCATAAATCATCCCAGATTAAATGTTAGCATACTGTACTTTAGTGTAATCTTTTCCACAGCAGGCACTTGTTGTTTTCGAAATTTATCAGGAACATTGTGAGTGTGTGTTTGGAGTGGGAGGGAGAGGCAAATGTTTTTTGGTTTTTTTAAAAAGCACCTTTGGTTACATTTCCAGCACAACATGAGGCTATTGTTAAGAAACCAAAACGAAAAAAAAAAAAGACTTTTAAAAGTTTAGAATTCAAACTATTTGATAAATGATGTCAAGAAAAGGACAAAAACTGCAAGAGCGTGTAAACTAAACGACTCAGATCTTATAGAAGTTGGGTTCATGTCCTGGCAGCAATGAGCCGCGGCAGAGAAAATGCACAACGAGACAGTAATGAAAAAAAGCGTGCTTCCATCAGCTTACTGCTTCACCTGTCTTTGGATGAAGAAAGAAAGATTGCCACAACAGAACTGTCTATCACTTATGAACTGCAACCCATCAGAGCAGAATTTCTCTCAGAAGACAAAAAGTAGATCACAACACTGTCAGCACAGTCCTACGCTTTTCTGATCAATCACCAAAAAGCTGTTTTATTTACTGACACGGGAAGACGCGAGGTAAAAGAGGTAACTGACAAATCCATTTTGGAACTTTAACATTAATAACCACTTTTGTTAATTGTACTTTAAGGGTTCAAAGTATTGCTGCAAACGTGTTTTTGGCTCTAACTATTTGAATCGCTCTCTCTTCTGGTCCTTATAAAGCACTTTTGAGTCTTTTTAGAAATACTTTTTCCCGTAATCAAGCAGCCTTAAACCATAATGTCAGTTAAAGTACCATGATTACCTCCGCCAAGGAGGTTATGTTTTTAGTAGCATTTGACTGCATGCCAACCAGTCTGTAAACACGATAGCTCATGTTAATAATCCATTCAAATCTAGTTTACATCCACTAAGGTCTTCAAGGTCAACTTAAAGATGTATTGGTTGAAAATAAAGATTAAAAATGTGTCACATCTGACCTCTAATTCAAGGTCAATGGATTAATCTGAAGGTCAAATTGACAATAATACTATAAATAAGTATTTAAAACTAGGTTTCTTACAACCATTGTTCCTATGACAACATATAGGCATATATGGAATGATATACCGGCCCAACCGGTCGCAGCAGATGGCCCCGCCCCTCCCTGAGCCTGGTTCTGCCAGAGGTTTCTTCCTGTTAAAAGGGAGTTTTTCCTTCCCACTGTCGCCAAAGTGCTTGCTCATAGGGGGTCATATGATTGTTTTTTCTCTGTATGTATTATTGCAGGGTCTACCTTACAATATAAAGCACCTTGAGGCGACTGTTGTTGTGATTTGGTGCTATATACATAAACCTTTTGATCACAAACCATTTTCACTTGATATTTATTATTAAACATTTAAACAAATTTACTGAACAATGGCACGAATGCTACAAATGTACTATATCCACAAATAAAAAAAAATAATGTCATGTATATATTACAATGAGTTATTATGGGGGGTACATCCTATTCTAGGAGCTTGTAAGCTTATATATTTAACACAATTATTCATTTACATTACAAACATGCTTTTGTTAGATTTTAACATGTCTTTTGTGGGGGGTTTTGTTATGAAATATAATTTAAATGAATAAATAGAAAGAAAGAAAAAAAGACCTGGACCTGATGGCGACAAGGTTTTCAGAGTGGGAGTTGTGTCTAGACTCCTGGGTGTTTTTAACAACCCAGAAACTTTTTAACTTCTTTTCGGTCAGGCTTGTTGACAAAAGACTTCTTTCCATCACCTTGACTAAATCTGAGCTACATGATGAGTGAGACTGGGCTTTGAGGTAGAGGAGATAAAGGAAAAGGGCACGCTTGATTTATAACACAAAACAAATCGAGAGCTTCACAGTAAAAACACATGCAAAAAGGACTCATTTTATTCCCATCATCAGGTTTTCATAATCACTAAAAGCCAAAATTGTAATTGAAAATAAAATCCGATTTATCGCTCATCCCTAATAGAGATGCAGAAGATCACAGTGGGGATAGTTGCTGGGAAAAACTCATCTATATTCAAGGATGTCTCCCTATTTGGCAGTTCTTACAGATAATCACACTTGGCTGTGGTTGTTGTTGCTACCTCAGTTAAACCCTGGTGTGCTCAGACATATTTCCAGGCAGGAGGAAGATGGTGATGGGTAAAAACTGAAATCCAAGGATTCAAAAGTCTCAGAAAGTCCTTGTATTTGATCTTGCAAATGTGTCACTTGATGCCTCCAACCCCCGACCCCTTGCTGCGCTTCCTAGTAGGCATTAGAAAAACACTGGTAGGTTAACTTCATTTTTCATAAACTTTTTTACTTCTGAATTGTTTTCCTTTCATGTAATAAATTCGTCACCAGTAACATCACGAGTAGAAAGAAAAAAGTGCTTGTTCAGTGATTACATTTATATATTTTATTTATTTTTTGCTGTAGGAAACTGATTGCAAGTAATTGCCCAGAGGTTGAGTACGCAACACCCACAAACTCAACCACATTCGATCACAAGGCAACTGTTCGGGTTGCCTGGAGACTGAATGCAGTCACTCTCAGTTTGGCAAAGGTTTAAAAACTGCTGTCTAATTTATAAACGCAGACAGGTTGCCAACACATTGCAATCAATCGGACTCAGTCTGCACCAATCAGCGCCATAAAAGCAAGGCTGCCGAGTGTCTGTGCCATTTTGCAGCTAAACTGCAGTCCTGAAGCAACATCGTCACTATGACCTATGAAGACATGCCTGGATGCTGCATTTAAGTAGTTAATATGAATTTCTGTGTATGTAGACTACAACAGATTTGTGATTCTCATTGATTTATTACAGTTAATGGCTACATGTCACAAACCGATTGCACATAATCGCCAACTCACCCCCATTCAGTTGCAAATGGAAAGCAGACTGACTCCATGTTTTTGCTGTTTTCATCTGTCGTGATGGCACCAAAGTTGTTTTGATGATGGTGACCAACCGCCAGTTGCCGCAGACCTGTTCCCTGTCTTCAAAGCAACCATTTCAAAGGCTATGAGATTGCAAGCTCATTGCACATGATTGCACCGCTGTCCCCAACGACCGTTTTCCCCTAGTGTGACTGTAGCTCAAAACGACTAAGTGCACGTTGATCGTTGTGTGGTTAATCTAGATGAAGATGAGAGGGTTCAAAACTTGATTTGAGGAATCAGTGAGGAGAATAAAAATTTAGGTTTCATCACAAACCCCCCTCCACACTGCCCACTTCCTCTGTACTTTGACAAATTGTTCACTGGAAGGTGTGTCTTTAAAAAATACAGCTGACATCACAATTGTTTTAGTTAGCAAGACGGCCAACTGAATGATTCAATAATTTTGTCCTTAAATTGCTGAGACAACAAAGTGTCATGAATGCATTTTCAATCCATCATGTCAGCCAACTGTTTCCTGTAAAAATACAACCTAATTAGCCCACTTCAGTTTTTATGTGAACGAGTCAGAAAAGTACAGTTTGGGAGCTTGATCGTTAATCACTGGTTAGATAAACACATACAGCTGCAGAAAGAAAAATTACAATTAAACGTTAAACACAAGTATTGCGCAGATGCACAGCAGAAAAGAACAGGAGGAGTAAATACCAACTCTAAGCTCGACAATTTCTCACAGCTGCTGCTTGCTACCACTGGCAGCAACGCAGCCAGAGTGGTGGTCCGTAAACTGAGATGTGAGAGTGAGTGCAATTTCCCATTCTTCTGAGGCGTGCACACGTAAACACGAGCCAAACGCTGAGCAATATATTAGCCTGCCACAACACACATAGTAAATGATGATAATGCAAATGACTATATGCGAGGAGTGTGAACCGGTTGCACCTGTAAGGTCTGTGGTCATTTGTTATGTGATTGCCAGGAGCATAATGAGCAATAGGCACCCTGTGAGAGTAAGCTCAATTTGCTTTGCCCTTTGTGTTGCATTATCTGGTCGACCTGTCACTGTTGTATCACAGGGACGTTTACTGGATTTAGAGATCGGGCCGTCGCGGTTTAAACCCACACCTTGTGCTGTCACGGATGCTGATCAGCATTACAGTGCGGTGTGTAAATTACCACAGTGTACTCTCCGGTGTCTCATTTGAACACACGTCTGCTGTCAGCGCACATGCTAATGTTGCTTTCACACTGAATCTGGGTTGGTGGGCATGTCACCCAAGTATTCAAACAAACAGCGATTACGACATGGCCAAAAAGTATGTGGGCTTCAAATACAGACAAATAATAAAAAACCCTGCTAAACGAACTATTCAAAACCGTGCTGCTTGCACTCATAATGTTTTGGAACACGGCTGCAGACATTTGCTCACATTCATCCACAAGAGCATTAGGATCTGTGTCCACAGAGTGCCCTTTTCTTCTTTTTGCTGGCAGAGTCTATTTTCTATACAAATCCTATAAAATTTAGCGTTGACAGCACTCAGAGCTCCGTGCAACTGTTTTTTTCTTCCCCCCTCATTCCGCTGCACTCACAGCGCTTTGAGTTGAAAATAGTTAAACTGCTCGTCAATGTCAGTCCTTTCTAACAGACCAGTGAAAGTCAAGAAGGGGCAGGATTTGCAGTACAAACACTGTCAGCGATGGCAGAGGTGAAACTAATCCAGGCTGTCACAGAAAACTCAGTTATTTACCATCTTGTATTAAATACTTTTTTTTCCCCCAAACTTAGCAACAGCAAATTCTTGAGAGAAGCGCCTGGAAAATGAGGTCACAGGCACTTTCACTCATCGAACCTGGAAAATCATTTCCTTTCATGGGCCATATTTTATGCATGGAGGCTATATCATGTTGTAGCAAAGTTTAAGGCATAGTAGTGTCCAAAGCTGCCTTTTACATTTAGGAGATCAGACTTGACAAACTAAGGGGTTAGAAGAGCATAAATGAGATAAAAGCAAGAAAAATACACTACAACAAAATAAATGTATGCTTACACAATGCGATGCTTTACTTTGACTCTGATTTCTCTTCCTCTGGCCAAAATACAGACAGAGACAGAAAGTCCAATAACAATATGAATGTATTATATGTATATACACCAAATATGAATACTGCTATTCCCAGGACACCCAACTTGATTCCTTGCTGGACTGTGCTCATGTATTTTTCAGGGCTGCAGGTAAGCTGCTTAACTCCACCTCTCAGAATGGGACGAGTGGGGGATAATTCAATAAAGTGCAGCTCTCAGAAAGATCACGCCTTCTGGTCTTTCCCCTTTTGCAAACCCACGACACCGCCTGAAATCTACAATGACAAAACAGACAGCTGTTAACCGGGGACGTGGCATTGAGGAGAATCAGGTCCCAGCGCACACACTCTCATCCTGGTGCTTTCGCATCATCACAGTGACAGTGCTTGCGAGCCGAGGACTGAAAGCGAGGGGGGGGGGGGCGAGGAGTGCCTCAAACGTTAATGTTTCATTCATCAGACCTCCACGCCCTGCCTCGGCTGCAGTATGAAAACATAACTGTAATGAAAATTCTATTGATCGGAGTCGCTTCCTTTTAGACAAATTGCACTGTTTTCTCAGCCTTTCAGTGTTTGGAAGGCAAATGTAAAGAGCAAAGATGAAAGCCCTCCAGACATCATAGTCAATGCTCCATCATGACAGGCGGACCCCTGTCTCAACTTAAGCTACAGACAAAACCCTTCTGCAAAGCAGAAAACACATTTTTTCTAAGACATTTACCAACACTGATCAAAAGCTCCTGAATTGCTGTATTTTCTGACATGTCTGGATGCTAAGGTTTCTAATTTCACCACATAATCAATTTAATACACAAAGACATTACAGTAAATTTCCCGGCCTCGTAACGCCGCCATTTAATTAAAAGGGGAATTCTAGTCATGTCAGATATTTTGGCAGCTGTGTATTTGCTGCAAAGCTGTGACGATGTAGACTGTTCAAGCTAACAGCCAATGCCACCCAGAATTAGGAGACCTTCACTTCCACCTCCCCAAATACACCTAGATAATTCTGGAGGCAGGGCAGGCTTTGTGGTTTGAGTGAGATCATCCCAAGCTTTGATTTACCACCGCCCCTGCAGAAACGTCCTTGATCAGGCTGCAGCTACAGGGGAGCTGCTCCTGGCTGCCCCTGTGTGCTCACCCCCTTTGCTGCAATGCAAACATGCACGTCTCAGAGGAAAAAGCAAAAAAGGAGAAAAAGAGCTCATTTCAAAGCCATGCAGCTCGTGTTAGTGCGCTGGTTAGTTAGCCTCCCTGTGTCTAGTCTCAGAGGCTTCCAAAGCATCAAGATGGAAATTTATTTATTTATTTTTTTAGAGATTTCTGACTTCATCGCCCCTGCCAGCCGTCATTGGGGAATGAAAAGACAAAGAAAACTATTTTTGAAATACTGTACGTGGTCTCAGAGGAGGCGCTTGCAAAGCTAGCATGCATGAGGAAACAAGACAGACAGAGTGTGGATAACCATCTTACCCATGTGAAGTCCTCCTGCATTTCTAAATTAAAGATAGGGAGATAGTGTTGCTGTAATCTCAGTTTGGGATCTCCGTTCTCTGGTGAAGCAAATGGACTTAAAGGAAATAGATCAGGCCAGCATCTCTGGGGTCAAGGGTTTATTTAATGAAGTCATATCAGCGATGCCTACACCTTTCTGTTATCTTCAGCTGACATTTATAACAATGGGGCAGTTGTGAAGTTCAAGTAAATAACCACCGTATTGTTCCAGAAGTCCGTTCAATTTTCTCCTCTCCCCAAAACGATAAAGATCAATGATGTAGATTATAGGAACATTATCATCTTGAAATAAAATCGAATGTGTGTCATAATTTTCAAGCATCGTTTCCTATTGTTTCTATAAACAGTCAGAGCCAAGCTTTTAAACAGAGCTTCTTAAATCTCAAATCTCAATTCTCACATCGAGGAAATTATTACACTTTAACTGAGGATCGGTTGCTTATAAAAAAACCCCACAAACTATGCCAACTGGGGTGAAACTTTAAACTCAGAAACCTCAATTTCTACCGCTGTGCCACCAACTGTTCATGGTGAATAACAAAATGTGTGGGTGGGGACTGTGCGAACAGTTCTGTTTCTATAAACATATCATGAACATGACTTTCAACTGACAGACAGAGATTTACGACTGGATTGTTTTTAGTATTTTAGGAGGCATTTGAATCTTTATGAAAAGCCAGACTGAGGGAGAGCCATGAAAGAGCAAATCCAGTGAAGACACGTGCTAAAAATAATAAAAACTTATAGTAACACACACTATTTCGCATCTGTGTGTCATAGAAAAGCATACACTGCAGATACTCCAGTGTGTTTGCATCTCTCTATATGGCTGTGGATAAGTGGGGCATTCACGGTAACTAGGAGCAATAGAGCCATCAGTAAAAATTAAAGAATAAGCCCTAATTTGAGGATAAACTGACACAGGAGCTTTGACAGCAATAACCCGACATGCAGGGGAATTAACCAGGGTATTACTGCTAAACCTGTGGGACTTTGCAGCTTTTGCAGGGGAAACTTAGACATAAAGACCAGTACATGCTGTGACCTTCCCTTTAGGGGGGAAAAAAGAGGCCGAATCTTGAAGCTGGAAATATCCAAAGTGCTTTTTTTTTTGGATGCAATATCATTAAACTCTATCAGAACAATTAGTAGCTCCAGCCCCGGAAAGAGAACTAGCAAATATCTTGACATTTTTGTGTGTGTGAGTGTGTGTTTGTGTGTTGCGAGGGGGGTGGGCTTGCATTTCCAGGCTCATGTTTTGACTCCAAGTGTCATGGAGACAGAGATTTACTGTGACAACGCTGATGCCAAGTGTTGTACTCCTGCAATGCTTTGCAGAAACATGGCACATATAGCATTCTGACTTTGCACACAATATTCCCCGGGACTTGAATTAAAAATGCGAGGGGGAAAAATAACCTTGGTGCTCCAAATAACAGATGAAATGAGGAAAAGATATTTTTTTCAAAAACCAGAGAACACATTATGTTTCATGAGTCAGCCTCGGACAAAAACGGTGACACGGGCAATAAAAGGATGAGTTTAAGAATATCCTGGAGAGACTGATGGCTAAAACAGCACATTAACGTCAGTCGCTTTCTCTTGTTAGTTTGGGGCTACGTGTGATTTTAAACTATTATGAATTCTGGCCTTGTTATTCAATCCAAATAAGTTCAGCTATTAAAGGGAGCGCATAGATAAGGAATGCTATGTTTAGATTTAGTTTAAGGATTTGTGATTCCCAACTACAGCGGCACTATTTGGACTATCACCGCTATCAAAAGTGTTTCGAAAAACATGCCATTTACTTTGCCTCCTAGTGACTCTTTTACGGCAACTAAACTTTTATAAGGATCACATCATTGCACTCCTACTGTTTGCCTCATATTTTACTGTTGGCAGCAGTACAAAAAAATATGCCATTTTAGATTGATTACTGGAAGGATAATGCAAATTTGCATATAATAAAAATTAATTCAGAAGCAAGCCATTACCAGGAAAAATATTCAGCTCCGTCAATTGAATTTATTTATTTCCGTAGCCACAGGAAAATTACAAATTATTCTTCATAACATTTCATTTTGTTGTTATTCTGCATTTGGTTATGTTTTGTTAACACCCTCACCTTTTGAATTTAACTTCATGAATAAAACATCACAGAAAAAAGGGGGAAGCGTAACACTAACATTTGATTACTCCCGTATCATTACTTAATTTTAGCAGTTTCCGCAGCCTAACATGCTTTAAAAAACTACAGTTGCACGTATGTGAATGCATCTGTGTGTTGATCGAACACCTTGGTGAGAATAAATGTTATTGCTCTGCTATTCATTCACCACTTTTGTCCCCCTGCTATTGTTAAAGGACTGGACAGCTTAGCTTCAAGCACATCACCCCATAATTGTTCCTCGGTTCATATCTGTCATGACACTTCTATAGGTCTGCAGCCACTGTCACAAACCACAGCCTGCAGGCCCTAATGGGGTCGCTCTATTCTCCCCCCCCTCCCGCCTCTGTATCTCATACAACCAGCCTTTGTTCCTCATAGCACCGTAGCACAATCTGGAGATGCCATTAGTGGGGAGGAAGACAGTGATGTTTAGTGACAGCCAACGACTCCTCTGGTCAAGAAAAGCGCCCCGGAGTCATCAGAGTGTCACACACACCCATCCACTCTGACTGAACCCAGCCTCGGTTCCTCAGAGTTCACCTTTGTTCTCGCTATCTGGAAAGCAGAAAGCTAATTGCGTGACAGGGGTCGGGGTGGGCATCGCCCACGACAGCCTGAATTGTGCCACCGTGTAACACTGCCAGCTCTTCTTGTCAAACACATTGTAGAGGAATCAGGAAAAAAAATAAATAAAAAAACTTAAGCGAGAGGGGGAGGCACTCATTTTGCTGCAAGTGGCAGTTTTTGTCTTTATGTGCTGTTCATGACTATTGTCATCACATTTAGGGCTGAGCTCAAAAAAACATGCAGAAATTCTGCAAGCGGCTGGGTAAGATGATAAGAGAAGCTACATGGCCTGTTTGGAGCTGATAGCTCAGACTCAGCACAAATCAAACACCTTCTGGCGATTCAAATAATTTGTACAGTATGCATCATATGTTTGGGGGCTGAGGAAAAAAGTATCATGCCTCAGTGCCCCAAAATGAAATGCTGCAGACTTGTCAAATTACATCTTCCAAGCGAAATGCTTAGGCTGTGATTTGCCAGCATTACTGCACTTTACACAATGCAACTTTTACACTGGAAATTAAGCACGTCTGCAGAGTCCACACATTTATCCCACTACTTTCGTCACAAATGTAGCAATAGGCTTCGTTCACGTCACTTATCTGCGGAATGACTGAAGTGTTGTTTGACCCCTCTGTGGTTACTTTACTTCGCCAAAGCAAACAGTAAAGTCAGCTTGCGGTTAATTTGTGGATACTATCATGTGGAGACAAATGCACAAACCACTCTATAGGCAGTTAATGGGTTTACTTGGCTGCTTCATACTTGTGGGACTCGAGGCCCTACTGTTTGCTTTAGGCGCTGGCAATTTCCAACAGGCTGTGGAGGCGCTCTGCATCAATGCTGGCTTAACACAAAATGGCAGCCTGTTACAGAGGATGGGCACAGATAATGCTTTAGTTTATGTTTGAGGGAGGAGGGAAAAAAAGTTGACCCATGAATCTTTACCAAACTGTGCTACTTAGCTCAGTGCTGGGAATGTGTTTGACTCACATTAGAAGTCTAAACTGCGGTTTTATATAAATAAAGCTGACACAGAAGAAGACAAAAATTGTATTTCCAAATGATCCTGTCAGCTTCTCAGGATCCTGTAATGAGTGAGAAGACTAAGCTATGCCGCTGATTAATAAAATGAAATCTGAAAGGTAAGAAAAGCTTGATAAAAAGGCAAAGCTGAAGGCTGCTGAGGCAAGAGAAAAGCGTCTTTGTAAGATCTTAGAAATGTTATCCAAGTACGGAGGTCCTTTTTTAAACACGGGACTGGTTTGTTTCACAATTTCATCTTGATCCTTTGAACACGAGTGGGACAAATCCTTTCTTACAAATGTGGACGGGGAGGACTTCAAGACTTTCGTAGCAGAGTGCACAAAGATAAAAGACTTTTTTTTTTTCTTGAGTAGCAAATGATCTTCTTAAAATGATTACTCTGCTCTTCTGTGTAAAAGCTTGGGATTTCACAGTAACAATTCTGCAGGAAAATAACTGAAAAATATGTATCTAAGGGAAAGAGTTTAACAATGACACTTTCAGCAGCAATCTGACTCAGCCAGAAAAGTTAGAGGAAATATCAACACAAAGTCACACCGAGTCCAAGGCCAAAAAAAAAGTAAAATTAAGGCAAACTGCATTTGGCTTTTTGACAATTTAGCCTGAAACCAATCTGTCTGAGTTATCAGTAAAAAATAAATAAATTAAATAATTAATTTTAAATTGCATTGACGGCAGTTCTGCCACACATTACAGGGATGATTCAAAAGGAGGTCTAAAGTCTCCAGGATCTTTTTTTCTTTAATAACAAGCATGACATGATGACACATTGCACCTGCTCGCTGTTTTGCTGTGCATGTAGAGAGTGAAAAAAAAAAAGATATATCTGCTCAACAAAGGGGAGGTGGCGAAGGCTTATAAATAACAGGTTAGAGGAAAACCTTTTTCTGCTCACTTCCCTCCCCTTGATCTCTTTCTCCTAACATTGCAATCTATTAATTTCCTCCTGCTTGTCTTACAAGACAGTAATGGTGATACAGAAGTGTAATAAGACCTTTAGAAAAATACTTCCCAGTGTCCGGAGACCCCTAAACCCTCCAGAGGGAGACTATTCATGGAGGATTATTGGGCCTTTATTAAGTTGTCATATCAGGTAAGGATTAAGCGGACCCGGTCCTGAACCACTCCCCTTGCAGTGCCAGACCACATTGACTCAGTGGAGCCCCCTGGTGCCACAAGACCCCTGTACGAAAAGACTCTGAGGGAGTTCATCTAAAGGTCCCACTGGAAGCTCTGAAACCAAAAGGAATCTATGAAGACTGCAGCTCTCAATCTGGAAGGTTTATAACTACAACACTGGGAAATTTTTTGAAGTCTAAGAAATTGTCCATGAAATTCTGTGAAACACTTCAGTACAGATGAAGGACTTCTGTGTTACTCACTTGTTGTGGCTTCTAACAATACAGAGTAGGGCCGGTGTTTTCTTGCTGACACAAAGGAAGACTTTTGAAATTGAAACTCTGAAATTCAACCTCCAAACTGTCTGTGAGTCATAAAACGTCCTTACTCTAGATTTTTAAATAAAAATCTTCTTGTATACAATGCAGGCACATGGTTAACCCGGCAAGATCGGGAGCCTGGATTTCATAGATTTCACTCCATATGGGCACAATCAAAATAGCTAGAGGAAACAGATCATAACTCAGCATTACATTACTTCACTTATGATTATTTTTACATTTCACAGACATTTTTATTCACAATACTGTACAGCAGGTCTGCACAATAAAATGAACTTTAAGGGATATTTAAAATACATCCTCCATCAATTAAAATGCAAAGCAGAAGCAAATCAAGTGCTTCACAATCAGTGCCTGACCACATGCCTACATGTGCCAGTCACAGCTGTTCCCTGCACTATGCTGCTTGAAATTTCCTGGACTAGTCTAGACAAGTAACACTAAGTAAAAAGACAACAAAAATCAAATGTCTGACACAAGCAGGAGGTGAAAAGCTTGTCCCTCGAAGCAGATCAGCATCCGCTGTTTGGAAAGACTTTGGAATTAGCAGAAGGGATGTTAATCAAGAATAAAATGATATGCAAAGAGCTGCAGAGTTGTGTCTGCACCACAAAGCAACACAACTAAGTTATTAAACCTCTCCACAAACTGCAGTATGATGAATGCATGAGGCCACAAAACACACAAACAAACAAAAACAATGTAAATCCATCCAGCGTCAATTCAGACATCCATAAAAGCATGTCACCGCATCCACCTGAAATCAGTCCACTACTCCCAGTGAGTAATAAATGTTTCAGGAAAATGGTGCGGGACAAAAGCTTTGTTATCCCCTCATGCTGTTATTTTTTCAAAAGTGGCAATATCACTGCTGTATGCAAAACGCTGTAGGGGACATGTAGAGGGACCTCACAGCTGTCAAGCACGCCGTTTTATTCATATCCATCGTGCAGGTGAAATGAATGAAGGACTTTCTATTATTTGTCTGCAAAGATTAATTTCTAAAGACTGATTAACAGAAATGTAACAACTTAAAAGAAAAATGTAGGACCCTGTTGATTTCTTTTTGTGTTCATTTTTTTAAGAGACACACCAAATTCATTATTAATAATAATTATTTCATTGTTATTAATTTTAGGTGAACTGGAAGGACCTATTTTGCACACAGTTAACAGTTGTTAATGCGACAGAGCAAAAAACACATTTTCTGTCACTTAAATCAGTAAATAACTGACAAATAATTGTGACCTCAATATCTAGGTAACACCATTAACCCTCTAAAGGCAGGCGTTGCAGATTTGTAACAAGTAAAAGCTAACAACCTGATTACCCCACATACATATTCTATGAGTTTTTTTTTACTAAGAAGTACCACTGCAGGTATTCTTTTGTGCATCAGCAACAAAAACTTAATTTGAGCCTGAGAGGGTTAACTTAGCCTCTAGTAACGCTGAAGAACCTTGGATTCTTTGACCAGGATGTGGTGGGGTGGCTGTAGCTCAGGTGGCAGAGCGGATCAGCCACTAACCAGAAGGTCGGTGGTTCGATCCCTGGCTGCTCCAGTCTGCATGCCAAATATCCTTGGGCAAGATACTAACCCCATGTTGCTCTCCGATGCATCCATCGGAGTGTGAATGTGTACGAATGTTAGATACTCAGCACTTAAACTTAGAAGTGCTTGTGTGAATGGGTGTGATTGGGTGAATGAATTAGCTGTATAAAGCGCTTTGAGTGCTCGGACAGAGTAGAAAAGCGCTATATAAGAACCAGTCCATGTGTCCTTCAATATGCATCATAAACAAATATGTAGGACTGCTTTCTTGGATTTGCACAATATCTCTAAAATTAGAAACATTACGTCTCAGAGTGATGCTGAAAAACTAGTTCATGGATTTTTTACTGCTAACCTCAACTACTGTAATTCATTATTATGAGGTCATTCTAAAATCTCCCTGAAAAACCTTCAGTTTATCCAGAATGCTGCAGTGAGAGTACTGACAGGGACAGGAAAGAGAGAGTATATTTGTCCCACATTAGCTTCTCTTTATTGCCTCCAAAATAAAATGTAAAATTTGTCTCTTCTTCAGTATTCTTCAATAATTAATTTATCTTCAATAATCCCCCTTCTTATTTTAAAGACCTCAAAGTACCATATCATCTTTGCTCTTGGACTGCAGGCTTATTTGAGATTCCTAGAGTGTTTAAAAGTCTTCAGCTTTTGGGCCCCTCCAGAGGTTTCTTCCTGTTAAAGGGGAGTTTTTCCTTCCTGCTGTTGCCAAGTGCTTGTTCCCATATGGAAAAGATATATATAAATCTTATAAAGTTTGTATCTGTCTTGTATGAAACTTGTATGAAAAGCATACAAGAGTGAAAACACATATAAGATCCCTTGAAAAATTATATAATGAAACTTGTATGTTTTGGATACTTACTAAAAAAATATATGAAAGTAATGAGAAAGTGGCCACTTTCATGAGTAAATCATGTAAGCCTTATATGATTTATATATGATTTACTCATGAAAATGGCCACTTACATGAGTAAATCATATATGTTTTTACTATTTCTTTTCCATATGGGTTCATAGGGCATAGGGTCTTATTATTGGGGTTTTCTCTGTATTATTGTAGGATCTTTATCTTATAATAAAATGTGCCTTGAGGTGGCTGCTGCTGTGATGTGGTTATATGTAAATAAAACTGAGTTGAGTATTAATGAAAATAATTCTTATTGTAATTTTGGGCATAATCGTGCAGCCCTACTGCACGGCACTTTAAACATATATAAGACATTTGGCAACATTTTGTGACCAATTCCTGTGTGTTTACATGCCTGAGCAAACCAGAAAACGGTGGAAATTTAGGATTTTAAAACCAGCTGCACAAGCCCCTTCTCAAAAAAGTAAAAAAAAAATATATATATCACTGTGCTTCAGAACTGTTATGTTCCCAACTGACTTGTCATCTCCAATTAGATTGTCAAATCTTGGATAACTAAGATGAATAAGACTCTAAAGTGTCATCTGCTTATGAGTGATGAGATGTTCTGAATTAGGAGGGAAAATTTGCTACTGTGGCACATAAATAAAGGCTGGATGAAGTCATTAGAGAAGCTGTTAACAACATCGTACAAGCCGAGCTTGATCAGAGGCCAGCATACATTCAAATCAACCCATAAAATTGGACACCAACTCACATTCATTAAATGACAGCCCCATACAACAAATAACTTTGCATATCCTTGTTTATTGGTCACCAGATGTCTTCCCAGCTCAACTCCATGTAGCCAAATTAATTAAATGGGCAAACTGAACCGAGCTTTGTTGTTTTGACTAAATGTGTTGAACAGTGCCAGCAGTGCCCAAAAGAAGCAACGGCAAAATTACAATCAATAATCTGTAAAAGCACTTTCAAGTCCATAAAAAGCATACTAGAAAATACACATTATTCAGTGTCCAATTAAGCTAAAGTAGCATCTGTTAGGCTGGAGTGGAGGCTGTATGGTGAGAACATGCTGTCTTTGACAAAGGAGGCTGGAGAACCCAATTTCAATAAATCCGCCCACATGAAAATGTAATGCTTATGTCAACATATACAGTAGTTCCCAAACTGGCAGCAACAGTTGGACTTAACTGGCAACCTGTGAGCCAAACATACACCTACTGAACAAAAGCTTCTATCACCACATATTGAATCTGTATGGCAACATTTACAGCCTTACATTTTGAAACTCCTTCCACTGGAGAAGACAGCCCCATTAATAGGCAAGGATTACAATCCCCACCCAAACAAAGACAAACTAAACAATACCCGTTTAGTTTAGTTTATTGCACTTTTACAACTTCTCTCAAACATCCTACTGATGCCTCTATTAGTAACATAATGAGCCCTCAATAGGTGTGCCACTGAAGTGTGTTTGGGGAGGGGTGAGGTGAGGTGCAAAGACAGCTTTTGGTGGGAGCAAAGAATGATAATGGATGGGAGATAGGTGTGAGTGAACAGCCCTGAGCTGTTTTTCTTTTAGTTGCCTGTCTAATTGAAAGAGCAGGTGCTTCACATTGTGTTTGTGATCGTTCGATTTGTGTCCATGCTTTTACCAGCATCCACATATTGAGCTGTTTTCAGCGTTTTGTTTTTTCCCAGAAAATGTTATATTGCTACATGGGCAACATTATATATTTGCAGGTAGCCACTGGGAATCTGGGCATACCAGTAATTCTCAGAGCAGTGTTTAATTTCAAGACCTTTTTCTTTTTTTTTTTTAATTTAGCACTTGTTTCCTTAGGCTTGATCAAACATTTACCAGTGTCAGTTTTTAAAATGGATTGTAGTTAGATGTTCGTTCCAAGAGATATTGGATCTAATTGCCTGCCAACTTGTAGCTGAGGAAATCCAATACGGGCACGCAATGATAAAGTAAATAGTGCTTACAGTAGCCCAATAATTGAGCAAATGTAGCCAACCAAACGCCATAAGGAGACGAGAACTTCACATGATTACAAGGGTTTGTACCGTGTAAGCTTTTAATATAAAAAGCTGCTTTACACGGGACTCCACTGAACAGAAAAACCATTGACTGATCATCCATTAATCTCTTATTTTAATGGCACCAGTAGGTGATGACCACAGAGTGCTCCAATTCATTACAAGATACTGAATTGATGAAGTGACCCAATATTCTTAAAATATAGTTTTTTCTGTAAAGTTCTCAGTCCGACATGTTTTACCATAACACCATGCAGCACTGCATCAATGTCAGGCCTACCCTAAATGATTACTTTACATTATAAGAGCCTACTTGACTAACACTACTAAACCTTCAGCATCCACTCTGCCTGACACACAAGACTGGAAAGCAGTAGGCAATTAACAACAATGCCGGAGGAGAGCTGCTCTGTATTCAGTTTTTGAAATTCAAGTGTCAGTGACAAGAAACTCCAGGTGCGGAAAAAAAACAAAACAAAAAAAAAAAAAAAAAAAAAAAAAAACACACTTTGATTAGATGTGAATGCCTTGTCAGCGGACATTTTAATCCACAGAAGCCGTAATCAAGTGCAATACTTGCTGTAAAAAGGAAGCATCTAGGCTCAATGGAAGCTGTGTTGTTATGATTAATTCTATTGGAGTGAGGAGTTGAATGTGTTTTCCGTGAGCCTAGCGTTCCTGATGGCCTTGCCAAGAAAATCTGCTGCTTAGCTTTAAGCTTTGAATGTGTAATGTTCAGACCTCATTTCACATCGGGAAATGGTTTGTTTGGAAAAAAAGAAAAAAAAATAGGGGGACCTACATAGATCAGAGAGGTTGTTCGCTCACTGCTACGCTTTTAGGGTGGATAATAAATGGTTCATGTTTTGTGGGGCTCAACTTGCAAAGAGTAACATCAGAATGATTTTTCAGGTACAAGTGTAAGGGGGAAGGCAACAAAAATGAGGGGATCTGACCTTATCCTTGTGTTTGTTTCTTTACGTTTCTATAAGCAATGTAAGAACCCCCAGAAAATGACACAAGTGACATTTGTAATGTCATATCAATGCTGAATTATTAACAGGTTTACTGCTAAGTCCAGTAAAGCGTAACCTTACTACACAACATGCTGTCTGGGCCTGAATGTGTGCCCAAAGTCAGCGCACTGTTGACTCAGTTGAATTGCTTGCCTGAGGCATTGGTGCCTGGACACATACATATAATTAGGAAAGGTCACTGTGCCTCCTGTCTTGTCAACAAAATCACTTCAAGATGACAAATTCTGGCTCAGGCTGAGCCAGACCTCCCTCAGATACCCTTGTCAATCAAGCGCCAGCAGGGCTGTCTGGGTAGCCTTAGGTGATTTCTAATTATGTCTTTTACATGCCATGCTAAATGGGGGAAAGCATAACAATGAGACATACATTTGGCTGTAGGTGTGAAGTGAGCTTAAAGTGTTATCTTGTATAATTAAGAGGAAGCTGCTGAAAATTCACAAATAGCAATGGAACAGACACGAAAAAATATATACATAATTTCCTATGGAATTTAAAAAAATCTTATAGTTTATTTGCTTTTTCAATAATAATTTAAGTGAAAAGGGCAGCTTTTAACACAAGACATTAAAGAGCAAATGTAGCATGTGTGAAACTTCAGACGCCATAATAAGCCAGAGCTTATTAACCCTTAAGAGCCCAGACCTATTTCTACTTTCATGAAAATTACGGGGGTCTTATATCAAATGAATCATATATAACCAAGTCTCTAAGTGTAAAGAGGCAGTGACACCAGTGTCACTGTGGGTCCTTAAGGGTTAAAATAAATATCAGAAAGATTTTTGGCTGCCTTACATGCACATAGTGTTTTTTAATCTCTCCTGTTCAGGCTAGGGGACTGTGAGAACTATTCCAAAAGCTTCAGTTTGGGTTTTTTTTAATATAGTTTATGGTGAATTTTAAAAACTGCTTTTAAGTTATTTCCTCTTGTAGAAGCCAGCCTAGTTTTAGTTTCTGCTTCTTGACTATAGAAGTTTCTCGCATCTTGGGGCTCTCACTACATCCAATTCTTGTGATACCCTTTTGATACAAAAATTCTGAAAACAAAAAAGTATTATAGTTTATCCTTACATACTGAAGAATCCCCACAAGCACAGCAAATGAAATATGGCAACTGGTGCATACCTCTATGATAACTCCGCCCCAACTCATTGATAAGAAAGGTAGTAAGGGTTGGGTATTGAAGCAGTTTGCAGTTATCACGACTTGGCGAGTGACCAAGGGGTGATGACTAATTTTACAAAACACAATATGTAAAAAAATACTATCAAGCTTTGCAGAACAAGGAAGGAAATGCTTCTAATTTAGCAAAGCACCTAAAAGAGCGGCATTGAGATCTGTTTGAAGAATTCAAGTTTAGTAAGTTTCAGTTTAACACGCAAAACATCAAATTATTGACCTTGTCTGACATTAATACACATTACCATTTTTTTAAGACATAGCTACACTTTGCAATAGCGGGGGTTACATAAATGTTTAAGCTAACGTACTGTAGCTAACTTTATGCTAAGTAGTAACGTTAGCATAAGATTAGCAGGCTACTCGTCAACAACCGTAACATTTCACCCCATTTCCTGCCAATATAATGTTAACATTTTAAATAAACAGTCTGCTACCACCATGTCAGTGATTTAAGACAACTTTTTGATAAAGTGGTTTACGCTTAAATATATCAGTATTTAGTTTTGGTAACAAATTGGGTATTTAGAATTGGGTAAGTCTACTTACATTGTACATGCAGAATATTCTGATGTTTAGTTGAATACATTCTTCCCTCCATGCAGTATCTGACAGCCACACAACACAAACGCAGAAAATGTACATTTCTGTCGTTAATGTTGTTCTCATCAATTACTGCTCCTTTGTTCTTCAAACGTACCTTTGGTAACTGTGGCCAAAGATCTCCATTTCAACTCCATCTGTTCGTAGAACATGTTTCTAAAGCAACGCTGGCTTTTCCATATGTTACTTTGTATACTTAACATTCTGCCTTTAGTCATAAGGTTGTAAGTATGCTTTTCCATAGGAGCCTTTTCTGCTTGTGCTAGACTGCCTTTCAGCAAAAAACAGAACAGCCCTATTGGCATTTGTGCAAGCAGCTACATTTTTTTTTTAAAAAAATGTGGCCTCTAGCAGTAATGTGAATAAATATATAGGAATTCCTCACCGTGATTACATAGAAAATTGAGCTATTTAATACGTGAAAACACTTTTTAAAAGAAAGAAAAAAAGAGCAATTTTAACCCCAACCAGATATTTTTTCTGGGCCTTAACAAGGCACCTCGGAAATGCAAATAATGTCATTACTCAGATTAAACAGTGCAACTTAATTTATACTAGTGCTGAAATGAACTTGCTTATGCTGAGATTTCTGTTCTTTTTTAGCAGAGAATAGTGTTAAGTTTTAGCTACAAATAAAGGCCACCATTACTACACTCCTATGGCAATGAATTAATCACTTCAAGCTAATGTTCATGTTCAGAGCTGATATTCAAATCTTAATTACAGCTGTGTTGTAGTTGCTGTCTAGTGTAAAGAGCAATGGGGCATGGGGAACATGCCAAAACGTGGACCTTTGCCTTCTGACAATACACCACCTTCAAGTTCTCCTAACTAAGAAAAAACAAAAAAAAAACAAAACCACAAAACTCAGCTTTTCATAATCTTTTGAGTAAATTCATTTTTAAACCAACTAAACCAAAGTAAAATTGGTACATTTTAATTGAACTTAAGAAATGTTCCTTTGGAAAGCAAGTAGTAAATTAACTACTTAAATTATGTTTGTTTTTTTTTATAATGCAACTGCACAAGGCACAAACACTCTTTAACATTATTTCAGTAACACTTACGTGGGTCATGTCAGATTGTATGAAAAACTGACAAATATTATAATATGGTTGGAGGCCTTTCCGGCAAAGGTTTTTTTTAATAGTTGCTGTTTTTGGACAAAATAACACTTTTTCCCCCATCTAAACCTTTAGCTTTAGTAGCTTTTAGATGCACAGCATTTGCTTGGAGGAACCCGTCATTGTTCAATGTTACCATCAGCTATTATTTCTAATGAGTCCTACTGAGTCAATTAAAGCCTTTAAGACTTAAAGAGCTTAATGAAATTCTGTGACTTCACAGGTACAAGGCTACCCAAACCCAATTATTATTTTAGTTCATTAAATAAAAACATCAACATTTGAAGAAGTGCAAAGTGCTAATTTTTTATTACGCTGTTGCAGCAAAGATTTCCTTCAGTTCCGTTCAAAACAAACCAAAAAACCCAACAACAAACACCGAAACATGTAATTTCCCTGGGTTGCCACAAACGTGCATACGACTGTACCTGCCACACAAACAAGAGAATTTGAAAAAAATGAAACATTTACACAATAAATTTGATCAAATCTGGTCAAACCTGTTCAACGTGTGACCACATCAAATGACCTTCACACTGCTTTAAGCTTCCTTTCCTACTGCAAGCTTTACACTCTTTCCATCCAGTCAACTATGTGATGAAGTGGAAGTGGCTTTCACATCACTCCCTGGTGGCCTTAGTAAGAAACTATTAATCTACAGCTCTCCATATTGCATTCAGATCTGCTTTCCCCAGCCACCACCTGGCCTGAAGTAAAGGCCAAGAGAGGACCCAGAGGACTGGACAGGCTCTTATTATGAGCTGCACCAAGACACCTCTGGGTTTCTACGCACTTCCTCTGACAGTGACTGATGGCCAATTAACCATTTGGAGAAGAGTATTGATCACCCGGAGAACAGGAAAGACCTGAAAACGTCTCCTAACACACTGCTATTCTCACTGTGCAGTGTTAGCAACCAGACAGTACATCATGTATAGTAAAAACAAATACAGGAAAGCCTTATCACACAAGATTGCATCTCAAGGCCAATCCCCAAAGAGAGTGTTTTCAGATGGGTTTTTCCATGTATCACTCACACCCGCCCACACAGACTCCGAGACGTCATGTTGGTACCCCTACATTTATTTTCCCGCTAATAGTAATGAAGTGTATTCTCCACAGACAGCTGTTTAAAAATCACACAAATCTGTTGTTGTTCTCCGATTATTAATGGTATCCGTGATGATCAAGCCTCCTAGTGTTACTATAAATACATAAAAACTATTTGATTTCCTCACGCTGAGGCTACATGAAAACCATTTTTCTGAATTTTACTATTACTGTAAATTCCTGCTGTAAATCAGGCCGGCGAAGATTGTCCAACAGCTCTGCTCAGAGCTCCTCTGTGCTGCTGACTGGGACACAGCTGCCTCTGACGATGCCTAAACAGGGGTCAGTCAAATCAGTGTGGATAGAAGAGCCTCAGTGGTACTCATGTTCTACTCACATTTAATTTTTCTTACTGCAGATTTGCAGTAAGGGTGCACAGCTCTGGATGGCCCCGTCTGTTGTCTGGTTAAATAAAAGTCACCAAAGTCATGGTCAAGAAACTCTGGAGAATGCAACTACAGAATACACTGGCAGCACTAAAAATGTCGTACTGTGAATAATTTCTGGAATAATAATATTCATGGGTCTTCACATTTTTACTTTAATTTTTATAAACAGCAAAAGAACAGATCAGCATCAAAGGTTAAAGCTCTGCGTTACATCTCCTTCCCCCTCATGATGCAGGAAGTGAGAGACAAAAGTTCCAGGGAAAATAACATTTGATTAGAACGTCCAGGGAAAGACCCAGGATTCAACTTAACAACCTCTTAACCTTTTCCACCAGCACAGCACCAGCTGCACTCATTTCCTCATTTCCACCAACCTCAGAAGCGGTGTTCAAACGTTGACACTGGCAAAACACCACAAAACTGATGGGTGCAAAGTTAGAATCACTGATGTTAAAGGATATGGGAGTGGTAACCACAGGAAATTAACTGATGACTGGCAGATGTAGCCCACAGATTTCGACCACCGTGATTTTCTTCCCACGGAAATTACCACAAATTCTTCTAGCAATAAAACATAACAAGGGGTTATCAAATCTGCCAAAAATGTTGGCTGGTTCTTAATAAAGAGGCAATTTCTGCCCCCATAGACTGCTGTTACAGGACAATTAGCAGGAGAAACAACAGTAGAAACTGAGCGCACTCTACAAACTGCTGATACAGTACACTGTCAGATGCTGTGACCTTCTGTGAATTATTGTCCAGGTTTCCATTGAGGACACAGGGTAATCTCATCCCACATCAGGGGTGAAAGGTCAGTTTTATGCTACCTAGATAGAAAACCACAGATACTAACTATGGCGTGCTAAATTTCAAGGGAGGAAAAAGCCCAACTTCAACCCCTAAGTGCTCTCACATAGACCTGAATCATAGAAATGGGGTAATTGAAACAAAAGGGCAGAGTTTGACAGAGATGTAGTGCCTTCACTGGGCCTCTGCACAGACTGCAGAAAATAAACCCAAACTCCTCCCCCTCTGTCAGGTTCATCCTCCATGTGTCCTTCCTTTACTCCTCAAGATAGCCATTTGCAAATGATAAGTGTAGGGACACAGCCTGTTGAAAGATAAGGCGCTTGGGAATTTGTCACCAAATGGAGCGTGCTCCTCCGCTGTTCAAAGCTGACCCTTGTTGACGTGCACTGTTTACCTTTTATTCATTCATTCTGAACTATTATCTCAGCCTTCATTAATCACGGTAACTCAAACTGAGAAAATGACTTTTGCGGGACTTGGACGGGAAAGGGATTAACTCATTTCATCCGTTTCTGCCGTGCAAACAAATGATTAAAAGTGAATAATAACAAGCAATCCAGCTCGCTCCGTCATTTTGATATCATCCAATTCAAATTTTGCGAGCTAAATTCATCGCACGCGTGCGTACTCCTCAAGAGAGAATTCGTTTTAATTCCTTACCGTTCCTTTGGTGTAATTGCCTCCTCGCTTGATATGTTCTGCATCTGTACATCATGCTAATTTGCCGTGTATCAGCAGTTGAGAAAATAATTTTAAACAAAAATTTCCCTCCCACCACTGTTCAAGTCTCCCCCCTTTGTCTGTGTCATTTGTATTCATCTCCCACGACTGCAGGGAACGAAAACTCTTTCTGGTTGTAAATTATCGCTTCCCCGTAAAAGACCATATCCCTGCAAATACATGGCGATCATTTGCCATGCATTAGCTACGGGACAAAAACGAAGTGGTTTTAAATTCCTCTGACCAGAAGGCAATTTCCCCCAATAAATTATGTTAATTTCTGCTTTCGCTCTCCTTATCGCATTCTTTAGTGAGTCAATGAGGAGAGACAAAACTGGCTGTGAGAAAGACAACTCTGGGATGATTCACATTAGGATGATGAGAGACATCTGGCAAGAGAATCCCTTACAATACTGTACTAAGAAACGGGGACTCACAAATTGCTGTATTATGCAACAGACTTGTGGTTGTTGTCGTTTAATGGCCATCCCCTTGCATCAGCACAAGGTTTACACCCCGTGGAAATTGCTCTGAGGTGGCTGTTCGCACAACTAGGAAGGTGCTTGATACCAAATCCCATGCTCCCTCGCTGAACCAGACAACTATCGCTTGGCAACGTTCTCACTGGGCAGATGAAAAACAAACAAATAATTCTGATTCTTGCTGCATGCAGGAACTAACAGGACATTAATAACAGGCAACAGACCAAAGTTTGAATACAGGGTAAAACACAGAAGGAACGGGAATTGGACTAATCTGCAGGCATCCACCTTAGACACACACGCACACACACACACACACACACACAGCAGAAATGCATGTATGCAAATCCTTGTGGAAACACCCTCCCACATACACAAAAACAACACACACGCACCTTGCATACTGAAAACATCGAGTGTTGTGCACACACACGCACGCACATACACACAAAAGCTGGCAAATCCGAACGGTTCTTTGTTCCTGAAGCTGAAAGCGTACCTACCCCCTCTGTCCGGCCCATCAGATCACTCACAACACAGTGAAAGGGAAAGTGCTCAGCTAGCTCAAACTTAGATTGACAGGCCTACCTTTATTACAGAGTGAGTTATGTTTCCCTGCAAAAAAGACAAGCCGGCTTTGATACTGACGAATGCCTAGTCAGCTCTTTGCCTCGCTACAGAGGACAGCTCGACTGAACTCGGCCGAGTCTGTCCCAGTCCTGATGTCGAAAGAATTGGCTTCCAAATTACCTTCCGATTCATTTCTGGATCTCACTTTAGCCTTAACAAAAAAAAAAAAAGACAAAAAAAGTGGCCACTAAGCTGTGATAGGTGCCTGGAGGGCTGCCTGTACTGACCTGATGTAGTGACAAGACTGAAACATGGAGAGGAGCGGTCTGGAAGGAAATGTGATATAAAAGAAAGACAGAAGAACGGGGAAGTGAGAAGAAATTTCACAATTAACCCCACATCCATCTCCCTCTACACATAATATATTCTCTTCAGGGGTCATGAGAAAGCTGTGAGCCTTATCCAGAAAGCAGTGAGTGACAGGCAGGGAAACACCCCGGTTAGAGCTCCAGTCCATCACCGAGCGAACAAAGAAACTGCAAACACCTTTGGGAATTCAGAGTCTTGAAAATCGACCTACAACCGCCGATTGTGGGAGGAAACCAGGGCACGCACAGGAAACCAAATGAACACGGCAGGAACACGCAACCTCCACACCGAAACTGTTTGCTGCGAGGCAATGGCGCTAAGCCGCTGAACCACCACTCCACCCATATAGAACCCAGGAACCCCATCAAAACACATCACTTCCAACATGAATCACAAACTGACTTGTAAATGCCAGCACACTGCTACTTACTTAGCTTGATATATGGAGGTCCCTCAAGCATGACTGTTTATTTAATCCTAATATATTCATAATTATACCCTAATTAATGCAAGGGAGGAAAAAAAAAAGCCCGCTGAATTCATCATCTCGGTGTCCTGAAGCACAAGACACAAATACAGCAACTTTAACATGTTTTGCCTTCCGTCCAAAGCAAGGTTAACAGTTTGGATACGAGCGCGAGGCAAATGGTGTGTGGAAACTCTTGGGTTTTGGATACTCACCAGCAGCTTCCAGCTGTGTGGCACAGTCAGGGTGATATTTAGCATCTGAGGGAATGTTTAAATAAAGTGCTTTAAACAGTCCAAGTGCTGAACTGTGAAATAATGTGTTATGAGCAACAATGAAATTGACTGCATTGGCTGAATAACTAATGTGGACGTTAGATGGCTGATTTGATTGTGCACCATGGTGAATATTAGGGGTCAGTGAACAGCACTCGGTTGAGTTGGATTTGTCCAAAAATGAAAGAGGCATTTGCACAGCTGGTTGTGATCATGAGAACATTTTTCCTTTAAAAAAATCAATATTAAAAGAGTAAGAGTATCTTATAGCTCATTTTTCGAAAAAGGATTTTGCTGCTGTGAGAAACTTCCATCCTCGGTGCTTTAGTCCACCTCGCTTGTTGATGATTGTTTAGTACATTTGCATGCAATCGGGGAACGTCTGGCCAAGCTACATCATAAAATCTAACTCATCAGTGCGAGTAGGTCGTCTACCAACTCAGTAAAGCTGTCAGCATACTGCAAATGCAGCAGGAATGACTCCTGGCCGGAGAGAAATGTGGAGTTGAACGATGCTGTCTGCAGCCAGCCGGAGAGGCTGTGACTACACTACGGTGTGCTCGGTGCGCTCTGTCCTCCACACACACACACACAGCTCGGAGATTTAATAAGACATTCACGAGGGTGGCGTTACTGAAGGTTGTTTATGTGGCAGGAGGAAAGGAGCACGACGTTACCGGGCACTAGCTTTTATTGTCCGCGGGCCCCGTGTCTGCCCCAATCATCTTTTTTATTATAGTTCTGATTTTCCCCTCTCTCAGGCAGGTGTTAGCCCCAAGTTACACGACAGCAGGAATAAAAACGCGTGCCATAAACTTCTCGTTGCTGCTTCGAATTTTAAAAAAGAAGAAGAAGAAGAAGAAGAAGAAGAAGAAAGCTGGACGAGGTTATTTGGCATTTGTCTTTAAGTTTTAACCTTGGTAGTCACGTCTGAACCCCCCACCCCCCGGTAACCTTGAAGGTGTAGGCTAATTGACGAGTGCTGGTGCTAGCAAATTAGGGAATAATAACGACCGCCAACAACGTGCGCACCGGAATTTCGACGAAAACACCAGCAAACAACTTGTCACGTGCAAGCCTTCTAGGTTTTACAACACACAACACAAACTGTTTACCAGTAAAATAAATTAAATAAAACACAAATAATAAAAAGCAGAAACAGTTTAATTGCAGCCCAACTCACCACCAGTGCAGGTGAAGCCAGAGAGGACGAGCCAGAGCGCAAGGAGCGTGGCGCTGAGCCTACAGCGGACAAAGGGGCCCAGAAGTAAGGGCATCTTCGTGGGGTTTTTTTTTCTATCACCTAAGTTTTACAAAAAGGCAGAGAGCAGAGACGAAACACGGGCACACTGGGCTTTTTAAAGGTCCGGAGAGTGTCCTCTGTAGCACTTCACGCCTGTTCTGTTTTTTCCCCTCACGCCCAAGTCCTTTCCTCAGCACATATCCTCCTGCCGTAGCGTGGCCATCAGTATCCCGGTCGCGCGTCTTCGTTGCTCAGAACAACGCATCACAGGTGTGGTAAATAAACTGATGCCTCGCTCTCGCTACTGTAGTCTACTGTATTTCTCCAAAAGCAGCTATCCGTTCACAACTCTCCCTCCGTCTCGGAGCCGAGGAGGGGAGGGTGTTTCTTTGCTTTCTTTCTTCTCACTTTGCTGCCTTCGCGCGAAAGAATACCTTCTCCAAATGCGAAAAGGGAGAGAACTGGCATCGGAGAAAGAACATCTGCTTGCACAGCAATGCTGAAGTGCTTAGAGTCAGGGGAAGGTATAAGCTGCGATGGACGGAGGCGCAAAACCAGGAACGGATTTTGCCTGCACGCTGGGATCGGAGCGCCCTGAGCGCTCCCTACTGCTTTCTCTTAGACAAACATTTACATATCTTCTAATACGCAAAACTAACCACACGCTGGAAAAATGCGCATAAAAATGGAAATGATTTCATTCACATCCACGCAATATGTTTTTTTTTCTTCTTTTTTTTTCACATCTTCTGCCTTACATGAAAATGATGGATATGACATTCAGCTATGCAGGATAGGAATCACATGAGTGCTTTGCATACAGATTCACACAAATCACATCTGCATGTCGTTGAGGTTCAGTTAAATATGCCTCTGGTTTGTCCGTGTGCGTCTGCGTGTGCATCAGTGATGGACAAACATGGGCGAAGAAGCACGAGGATTAGCACTCCCGTGAGAGTGTACACCTGTCAGCAAACTCACACCAGGATGTGACTTATGTTCCAGATAGCTTTTCCTCATTTTCTGGGGGTGTCAGTGGAGTGATTATCAGACTCTTCAGCCGTGCCTTTTACAACGCTGCCAAAAATCGACAGCAGATTATTAATACACTTCAGAAGGGGAGGGGGTGGTGATGGAGGTGGTGGTGGGGAGTTTATCTTTGTTTATTCATTTCTCCACTCCTACATACTAGTCAGCAGAATGATAAGTGAAAGCACAGGACTTGGACCACTGTCTTACCAGCTAATTATGGGGCTCATGCAGATGGATGATTTCTTAGATAGAGCTCAGCTATTATGCAAACTCATTAAGACCTTCTCTCTATCCAGCATCTCTCGCTAAAGGTCAGAGTCACAGTCGGAATGGCAGAACAAAGCACAGACACATGCACGCACATGATGAAATAAAGAAAGGCCCTATGGTTCACTATCCACTGTTGACAGGCAGCGTTAATGTGGCGGGCCAGGGAAGGCAGATGTACAGCAGCTGAATGGGAGGGGAATGACTCAGCTTTGGTCACTTGTGAGGTTGTTCGTAATGAACTTTCTCATTCTGCTAATCTGCTCTGAGTCCTATCAGACGCTGCAAGCTGGAGACTGCCTCTTCCAGTCACTGTATATAAATGCACAGTCGGTCATATTATTTTCTTAAAAAGAAGCAGGGCTTGCTACATGTGCTTAAACAAATTATTAGTGTGTTTTCTTGCCGTGGTGAGCAGCTTGTCGAGTCAAGGCAGGTCATAACCTCTTCCACAGTCTTCTGGATCCAGCGTCTCTCTCTTTTGCTCCCTCGATCAGACTACAATGAGCAATCACAGCTCTTTGGAGAGTTGACACATTCAGTTGTTCATCGATCTGTGGTGTTGTAATTAATTTTCTCTCCACCACTGGCTTGACTTAGAATATCCCCAGACTCAATGCAGCTTGTTCTCCTGCAGTCAATTGCAAAACCAAGACGGAGCCATCGTTTCTTTTGTATCACCTCGACTGCTTCAGAGCAGCTACGCGACCGCTTTTGATGGCTTGATAAGAAATAAGGAAACTTGGGCGTGACGTGCTGCTGTTTACAGATTAATAAACTGTTGGGCATCCTTCCCTAAAATTGCACAATTACACTCCCAGGATATGCACCCTATTAAGACGGAATCACCAAGTCAATAAATAGTGATCCGAAGAAGGTGTCCAGTGTGAAATTAATATTATTTATTGTTTGCAAACAACGCAGGAAGTCCCGGGAGGAGGATGCAACGCAGGACCCAGTCTCCCTTTCAGCACCGACTTGTGGAGAGAGAGGGAGGGTGTATCAGCTTCCATCATGACCACAGCTTCACAGCCTGTTGTTTTGTTTATATCAAATTAAACTGCAATGCTACTCTAGAGAGACATAATTGACCACAGTCTCAGATTAAATGACTGTAAAGATCTTAATAAGCCATCAGTGGATTGCATATTACATTGCAAACCACTTATAAGGATGCAGTCCAATGAGAATTAAACTGGGGTTCATATTTGCATGCCACAGCACTTTAACCATTCATTACCATGCAAAAATGACTGTATGGTGATCAATAGTGTATCACTTTAATTAAATATTATTGATATGGGGTTAGGGAAATTAATTTGGAGCCAAATAAGACCTAGTAGTGTCAGAACAACATGTAATGCCTTCACATCATAACATCTCGAGTGTTTTTCTTTCTTCTTTTTTAAAATATTCACTATAATAAATAAATGACCAACTCCCCCGACCTTAATGAAATCACAGTGAATGCGGCTATACTTAGGGTTCACATTAAAGACGTTAAAGCGCAGGTTATCTACGAGTTCTCTAAAAGCCATCATCGCCGCTACATTAGAAACACGACTCCTTATTACTGTATCTACTGCAGCTCTCAATACACTAGTAAAAATGTTATGATCTGGATATGCTAGGCATAGCTGTGACTTTGTTTAATTAAATTATTTCACACAAGTGGAGATAAAATAGCCTCCGTGTGATCTCACCACATCTTGTGCAGTTGAGTGAGGAGCAAAACCAAATGAGAGCGAGAAATGGGGAGTTTAAAAAACAGAAGGGAAGAAAGTGAAGTGAAGGGAGAGCGGTGTGGGGGTGGGATGAAGGAGCCCACTGAAGGTCTCTCATTTCAGCAGCACAGACTGCTGATGAAGCTGAACTTCCAATATCCCACCACTTCAGCTCTGATGATTTCTCAATTTTACAGATATGGCCCGAGAATATGATTTGATGAAAATGTAAAATGGGATAACCACCAAATCATATGAAATGGGCCACATTTTATTCCATGACTATAAATCAAACGCAGACACTCCAAAAATTAAAGTTGATTTTGTGTTTTTGATTCAAAGTACACCTCTCCCGACTCGAAGGAATCGAGATATGTCCCTCAAATTAAGATTATCTGTCATGGAGATTCCCCGCACACTTTGTAAGTGGAAGGACTCGATTGTTAAGAGAAAGCCCGGCAATTTTGACCGTAGAGTTGTTCCAAAAGAGAATTTATTCATTGAATGTGTTTCCATCCCAAATAGATTCTGCCTAATCTAAAACACTGCACGAGCGTTTGGAAATATATGATGATTTCATTTTCTTTCAGTCTCAGGGTCATAAATAAATTTGCATTCTGTCAGCAAAATGGGCTAACTGACTTGTAATTCATCAAACCCACTGCTCAGAGCTTAAACAGTTCAACACATGGTAACCTATTTTTGTGGGTTTCTTTTTTTCACAGAGTTGCCTCGCAGCTGTGTGCTCTCGTAGGTGAAAAAGAGGGAAAAAAGGCACACTTACATTTTAAAAACCTCATGCAAAATCAAATAAAGAAGAGAAATTAACACCGACAGTGACACATTTCAGGGGGCAGACTTTCATTCTGAAAGATGCATCTGCACAAGGAGCTGATTGCAAATGTTAACAAAGGCTACAGTATCTAATCACGTCCGAATGAACGCGATTTGCCCAACGACGCCCAAAAACAGGATGTGCGTTCATTCTTTCCACTTAAAATAGTTTATACCGATACAAAATTCTTTACGCTTGACAAAGTATGAGATTACAGCTTTACTGGAACGACTTCAGCAGACAATGGGTGACAGTAAAAAGTGTCAGACGGAACGTTTTTTCCCACAAGTTTTTTTTTCCACCCATCTACATTTCATTATTCTCAAAAAAGCAAAGAAAAAAAAAAAAGATTTCCTGAAGTGTGCTTCCTGGACCGACACTCTTGTTGTCACAATGTCTAAGCGTGCATGGGAGAGGAGACTTTGAATGATGTTGAATGTTTTATGACTCCCTGCTTTTGTGTCAGTCCTTTGGAAAGCTGCTCTGAGACTCTGATAGGAGAACCTTGCCTAACACAGCTGAGTGTGACAGCGTAGTGTGGGAATAACACACACACCAGCCACACTTCCTTTCAATGTGACTGGTCTCAAGACTAAGAAAATGTAACCTGAAAACATATTAGGGTAAAAAATGGTGGATCTAATTTAATTATTATTTTTTTGTTAGTGTAAATGTCAAAGAGTGGTGCTGTTAATAGTAACGGTAACCGTGGCAGCAAGTACAAAAAACATTCACAATCTCATTTTAATAATACTGCTGTTTTAGAAGCTGTATTATTAAAAGCAAATGTACAATTCACTCCACAGCAAGCACTCACCGGACACTTTGTTAGGCACGCCTTGCAGTTGTTGGGTTGGCATCCGTTTTGCCTTCAGAGCTGCCTTAATTATTTGTGACACAGATTCAACTCAGAGATTTTGATCCATATTGACATGATGGCATCACACAGTTATTGCATATTTTCTGTGATGTTATCTTCCATTCTACAACATCCAAAAGGTGAGATCTGCAGACTGTAGAGGTCATTTCAGTACAGCTAACTCTAACTAACCCTCATGTTCAAGAAGCCAATTTGAGATGATTTTGTGACAAGCTGGGAGCAACCTTCAGAAGATGGTTGCAGTGTGGTCTTAAAATGATGGACACGGTCAGAAATAATATTCAGGTGGGTTGAGGTGTTTAATTAATGCTCAGTTGGCTCTAAGGGGCCAAGAAAATATCTCCCACACCATTACACCACCACAAGCTGCCTGAACTGCTGAGACAAGATAGGATGGGTCACTGTTTTCATGTTATTCATTTCCCCATTATTCTAATGTGTGATTTGGTGAGCCCATGTCAATGAGCATGATAAGAACGGCAACCGGTGTGGTCTTTTGCTGCTGTAGCCTATCTGCTTCAAGGTTTCACTTGTGCATTCAGAGATGCTCATCTGCATACCTTGGTTATAGCGAGTGCTTGAGTTTCCTATTAGCTCAACGCTGATATGTAATCATTCTCCTCTGACCTCTGGCGTCAACAAAGCATTTTTGCCTAGAGAACTGCTGCTCAGTGGATACTATTCTCTGTAAACTCTGGAGATGGATGTGCAGGAAAATCCCAGTAGATCAAAATGCACAACCCAGCAAGTCTTTCTTTCCCAGTCTGATGCTTGGTTTGAACTTCAGCAGTGGACATCATTAACAGTTACTGTCTGTTATTGTGCAGAGTCTCACCAATCATTTGGTAAATGAAAGCTCAGAAACAGCAAATAAATAAATAACCATTGTGATTTTCAGACATAGAAATGTACATCTCCAAATATTGAATTCTGAGAAACAGAAACAACAGCTTGAAAGGTTCAATCAGAGGACAACAGAGTTAATCAGCTTGCAGTGGAAGTTAAATATTTCTTTTGTCCACGTCTTTTACTGCTATCTTTCAAAGATCACGGTTTTACATAAATCGCTAAAAAGCACATAACCAGCTGCAGCATTAAAGTACAGATGAATGCACGAGTTCTAGTAGTCCAGTGATATAACATATATCAACACTATCATAAGCCTTTTACTTTTACATCTGAAACTTGAATTGCTTTCTCAGGGTGTTACAGTTATAAAACAATTTTCAGTGAATCACTTAATTAACATGTAAGATATATATACACACATCTGCTGTCATTAGTACATGTTCAACCTTCCCAAAAATATCCAGTGAGAATATCTTTTATTCAAGATATGATGATCCCACTCGTGCAAATAACACTTAAAAAGATGCAAAGACATGTGCAAGCTTATGTAAAACATCCAGTTTCAAATTAAAGAGCAATGACCTACAGTGGCTCAGTCTAATAATTTTACTCTGGTAAAAGTGTCATATAGCAAGAATAAATGAGACATGGATTTGTCAAATCACAACTCAATACTCTCTTTGACATTTGACATGCAAATAGATACAGGTACTGTGTTAATGGAATGGATGGATCTTTCTGTCACACAACCCAGTCGGCTCAATGACATTTTAATTAACTAATATCTTTTGAACGTGCAGGTATAAGCGGGCTCTCGGTTAGATTTATGCAGCAATTAGAGTATTTTCCAGCACAAAGGCATTTCTTGGAAACCTTGTTCAACATTCTTGAGATCACCTTAATACGATCCATTTCTGCCTCCGACTGCATTCATCCGAAGGGAGTTAGAAAATAAACAGGAGCCAGTGGACGACGCCTGTATACGTTTAAATCTTTATTTTGCCTCTCAGCGTCTGTTTGTGAGACGTCCGATCTATTTGTCTGAACACATTCTTGGAGAGATGTCAGAACGCTATTGACAGAGACCAATCGGGAGGCGAGCGCACATATTGTTCACTCCTCACACATCCTGCTCATTCAATTCTGGGAAATTGCTCTGCCTCAAAAAAGGCTGTCATTATTTTGTCACTCAGCATCCCAGGTGACATTTACAGCAAATAACCTCACTGGGTGAAGGAAACGCCACTGAGAAAATATGAAGTCATGTTTCCAGCTTGAAAACAAAGTGATTGTGCATCAAGTACTAAAAATATTGACTTTGGTAGGATAAATGTAGGATAATTGATACACTTAAATGGAAATTGAAAAAGCCACTGCAATATCATAAACTTCACTTAGGTTGACAAAATCATTCGGACTATACTTAAATTTTGACTGAGATGTTTTAAACTTTATAAAAGTGTTATATTTCTTTAAGTCAGCTTGACTAAAGATTAAAATCATTTAAAAAAAAATTTTTTTTTACACAATCGTCCCCATTTCCAAAGCTTTGCTCTGGCGTTTAATTAAACAGGATGTTTTAGTATGTTCCCAACACCATGTGATTATTTGAGTCCTGTGTGGCTTGTGTTAATGGAGCTATTAACTATGTATGGATGATGGGTTTCATAAAACAGCCACAGATACTTTTTTGAGTGCTGCGCTCATGCGTCCTGTACTGTACCTGCCAGAATGACAGATGGCTGTATTACTGATGAAGCCAATTCAAAAATGCAGCTTTCAATTTGATACAGGGCGGCGGTGAAGACAAGCAGAGAGCCAACCTGATGTTTTCTTATGCTGTGCACACACGCACACATATACACGTACAGAGACATGTACATGATCACAAATTCCTAGATAGTTTGGCCTTTTAAGGCATTTTTTTCCTGCTTGTAAATGCATACACTGAACAAAAATTCAGTTATTTTTAAATTAAGGAATTTTAATTTTTTAATCACACGATTAATTTTCAATGTCCTTAATCTTTTGAAAAAAAAAATGTCAGGAAAAACTGTCATTTTTCTGTTTTTTGATTCACAGTATATCCAAGAAGTCAATCATCATCAGTACAAGCCACAACTTGCACAGATCACATAGATTCAAAAGTTTAAAAATGCCTCACATCCACTTAATATTGACATTGGCAAATGTCTAACTGAGATAATGGGCTTCCCACAGCTACTATAAACTGAATACAGCACTCACAACTCTTAAAATGCATATATTATCGTGGAATATTAATGGAAATTGAAAACACTGACCCTGGCTGAAGAGCTTAATCACATGACCCAGGTGGACAGGCATCAGTATTACAGGCCTTATTCATTAAAGGAAACACTTAAGTCTCCTCTTGGGGCGAGTCTCTTCAAGTGTTAAAACCCGTGAGTCCTGTGCATGTCACTGTAATAGATGGCAGCTCAGCAGTTAAGCCTTTTCCAATAGCAGGAGTTAGATAATGGACAACATTTTTGCTCTTTTACATGCCTGCTTAGACAGGAAGAGTGGTTTAAATAAAAATTTAAATTTCTATTGCACTGATATACAGAAAGAGGTGTCATTTATTTTATATAATTCTAATTTATGAAAAAAATTAATATAGTTTAGAACTATTAAGCCAAAAAAGAGGATAACGTTTTGGAAATCAATGAAAGAATGCGTTAAAAGCAAACATTCACTGCATTACTTTAGTATACATTTGAGAGTAGAGTTTCAGAGTAAATATGGTACATACAAGACAATAAATTCATCTCTTCATTACAACACCATACCACACTGACAATGAAATGTAAACAAACCACACAGGTTTTGTAAAGCTGTGCCGAAAGGTTGTCTTAGAAGAGCTGGACCTTCCAGCAATCATGGAAAATAAGGCAGTAAAAATAGTTCAAAGAGCCATAACAGCGGTTCTCTGAAAATCCCTTTCATCATTTATCTGCTGAACCTCTCTATCAGCAGAAAGTGCTTTGCTGGTACTGTACCACCATCACAAACAGAGACAGATTTAGCTTTAAAAAAAAAGACGAAAAATAGAAAAAAAAAATCATATGCCTTTGTCAGTGGAGTTACATGCTCGATAGTCAGGAACGGTAACGACAATTCGGCAACGCTCGCCACTGATAGATGTTGATTAATTGCTGTCATGGTAACAATAGCATGTGAGCAGCTTTGCTCTGTGCCTTTAGCATTTTATGTTGTCAACACCTGAAGCAGTGGATTAGTAAAAGCCTAAAGTGTAGGCTGTCTGAGCGTGCCTGTGTGACATATCGTTAAATGTCTGCCAGCTCCTGAGCTTGTGGGGTATCATCTGCAGCCCACAAACAGGTTTGAAATTGATAAATGATGCAGCTTGAAAGGACTTGTTTAGAGTTCAGTCAGACAAGCTGTCCCAAATAGATTCAGAAGATCACATGTCAGCAGGATACAGAGATATTCTTACTGGACCAAGGTTGTGTGTGTCAGAGAAATTGTATCCAGCTTCCTGATGGAGTTCATTTTTCTCCCTCATGCCTCGGCTCCATACCCCTTTATAGGATGGAGAATTTATGAGCATGGATGAGACACCGGGACAAAAGTTACAGTAGTATTTCATATTACATGCGAGCCAGTGCAGGTTAGAAAACGACTTACTCCTTGTGCCTATTTTTGTGCGTATTTTGCGTTAATAGCAAAGAAATGAAGCCGGCTAATTAACGATCCCATTAAATTCAAAATATTGTGTAGACCATCCTTTCAAGTGCGCCATGCCTTTATACCCATGTCAGTGTCTTTGTCAGTGCTCACGTCCCCCTCCAGAAGAGTGAAAAGAAGGCTGCGTGTGTAATGCAACACTAGGTTTTATAGGTATAGCCACAGCTCTTTAAGACCCCAAGAGTTTAGGTATAAAAGTAAGAAAAAAAGAATAACACTCAGTCTGCGGCACATTTAAAACTGTTTTCCGAGGGAGGAATAATAGAGCCTGCTGCTGTTGGTAACTGTATGAAGTTTCAGTGATTGAATAGACTGATGGGAATGAATCTTAATAAGAAATGAAAGAAACAAACACAAATTGAGCTCTCATATATTCTAGTGAGTCTAATTAGTATCCTGTTATAGACAGGTGTTTGTGGGCCCCTTTGGCAACTTACAGTTAGCACGTAAACTGTGCCTGTGCTCTCTGCGATGATTTTGTTTCTGACAGCAGGCTTTGTTCAGGCTTTGTCTTGTTCCAGTTTTTCCAGAAAAAAAGGGCTTTGAGTTTTTTCTCTTATTTGGTTTGAGATTTGTATGGACAGCGTAGATTGTGTGCATGCTGTCAGTGGAGTGGTTACATGTATCACATTACAATACTGGGCTCTCATGCGCTCCCGGTGCTGTGGATTCTTTCACGCCTTCTGTGACTTTTTCCACTTCCCTGACCTGCTGGAACTACACCCTCGCTATGATCCAGGACCTTGTGATTTACAAATTAAACACTGGGTTAGAATATGAATAATAGGAATAAGAAAACAGATGAAAAGTTGCTGCTGTGCGCGGCACCATGGAGACACGGCGAAAACGAGGCTAGAGGAACATTGTTTATTCATATGAGTGAATGCTACACTTTATTACGGATTTTTAACATAATGAAAAATAGAGATGTATGAAAAGTGATGATAAATAAGGATTTTTAGAGTCATGTTTTCAAGGCAGCTCTCCATGTAGAAACGCTTAATCTCATGCATCCAAAATAACTAGTGTAAAAAGAAAATAAAATTAGAAATTAATCAAAATGTGTTCACAAATTAATCAAAAGTCTAAAAACACAGATTTGTTAAATATTTCTTTAGGCTAAAATTTTGCTGGAACATGTATATAGACAATTATATCAGTTATGTTACCTGTTTTTTCAGTGTAATATGCATCATACAAACTATACTGATGAGCTAACGTTGCAAACATAGTATGAAGGTCATAAGCTCTTGCACACCAAAGGGTTACACTGCCTATACTGGAAGCCCAGAGAGATCATCGCTTGGCACAGGGATAATCCAGAGTACCATACAAATAAACCCAGCATGTGACACACCGAGGCAGGAATATAATTTACATATAGCTACCCAATTGACAAAAACGTTTTTATTATATTAATATAATACCAGCTAATGCTGCTATGTGCATTTTTAGATCAATCAAATACATTTCCAGTTCCATTTAATTGTATTCTTTTTATCCATCAATGGAAATAATTCATTCTTAATTAATAATTGAGTCTCATTTGGCTTAGAATCTCCCTGGCTGTCTCTTTAAAAATGTATATTTTCATATTATATATGTATATGTATACATTTGTAATTGTTTTGGTGATACTAATATGTCATCATGGCTGGACACAAAATGAGCTATATCCATCATGTTCCATCTATAAATGCAAATCTAGAGTATTTTAGCAGGATATATGTAGTTCTGTTTCCATATTCACAGTTGTTAATGTGATTTACAGATTATGCAGTAAAGAATCAAACTACTTGAGCTAAAACTTAGCTTTTTAGTGCTAAATGGAAGGGATGACGTACTGCAGTGTTTTAATCACTTCTAGTGTTCACTTTGCCATTGCAATAGGGTAACCAAACCTGAATTTGATTAGAAGAAGAGATCAAATAGAAAGAAAATGTAGATTTTGTGATAAACAACAAAGTAAAATAGATTTTCAGCATCAGCGCATTTTACCCCGAAACAGTAAAATAAGAAATAAAGGTCCAATTCATCCCTATTAATGTTGACTGTGAGCAAAGCACCTGAGACCTGGGGCAGTAAAAGGAGCTAAATCAAAGGAGTCTACAGTCACAGACAGTTTTCAGTCTATTAAAGCCAATATACGCCACTTAGCGTCTAAGTTACAGCCCATCTGTGCGGTATTCCTGTTGCCTGCATTAACTTTGGATCTCATAAATCACAGTTCAGAGTTTAATGCAACTGACAAACTTTAGAGCTGATTCTGTCTTTATTGTGCAGGCTACACATCACTGTGATTTACTGGAGTGATTCTGAGTCACGCATGTCTGAAGATGTACCGCATTAATGTCAACACATTTTCACATTTACACATTTTATATTAATGTGTAGTTATGGTGTCACAAATATAAAACGAGTGGATGCTTGTGCTAGTCGGAGTGGTATGTTGCAAATACCGTAGCGAGGATTTTTTCAGAGAGAAAGCAAATTATCGCATACTTTAAGTTTGTTAGTCAGGCTGTAAGGATCGAGTTGTTTTAACACTTGAAGACGTTCGAGACACCCAGGCTTAGGGCTACATAGTCTGAAAACATGAAATTTTAATATATGTGCTTAAATGTGTAAAAGTCAGTGGCCACTGGCAGTAAATCATCTGTGTGGTATAAAAGAGGTAATGTCATTTTAAAGGCTGTGACCTGTCCTGTGTGAGGAGGAGAGCTGCAGTGATTGTACTTTTTCAGATTTTTATGGGGAAATGTGTTTTGGAGAAAAAAAAGACATCATTCTTTCTCGAGTGGTTAATGTCTTTGTCAATCAAAAACTAAAATATGCAGAGCACTGAGCTGCACAACATGAACTATATTAGTTTTTGAATTGCCTGTGGATTACTGACATATACTGTGCAGTCAGTGCTAGCTATGATATAGAGTAAGGCATAATTAAAACTTTATGGAGGAAACCAGTAAGACTGAATTCAAATTAGCAGCCAAATAACAGCAATTATCTTTGCAGCACTAAATCAGACTTTCTAATTAAACCCTTATTTTAAAATGGGTAAATAACATTACACTTTTAAATGTTAAACTCTCAGTAAACCCAACAATGTAGAGTATCATTCATATTCGCTCGTATTCAGATTTCTGTTGTTAGCCACTGGAAAGTCATCCATAGTGGTCATTTTGTTTAAGAGAGTGCAAGTGTACGGCTTGAGCAACAGAGCTGCTGCAGATTAGATTTTCTTCTATATTAACCAGCCACGTTGACGGATTGAACAGCGAAGAAAGGGCAGCAGCTTGAGTGTGAGGTGGGTGGCTGTAAACTTTGAATATGTCCAGTGTTTTAATCGTTCCTGTTATGCGTCCTAAATCTGAAACACTGAATGGAGATGTTGGAGTGTCAGACAAGGCGAAATGACAGGAGTATCCTTGTGGGTGAGCTGATTACATATTGATATCTGAAGTGTCATGACAAGTGAGTGACGTGCTGCACACACAGCATGATAGTTTTGGAAACAACATCAACAATGCATGTATAGCGGCAGCGACAACACAGTGAGCCCTCGGTGTCTGACACTTCATTTTGTATCCCAGGTTACACTATCTGGAGTTAATGACGCAGTACATAAAAGCGTGTGTGTTTGTGTGTTTATTATATAATGCAGTACAAATAATTGCTCTTCACATTAACCAAGAGCATGAAATTATAGTTTCGAAAAATTTAAGTTTGGAATATGGCAATATTATAAGATTAAGGGCTTTGGACAGCATCATCTATTATCCAAAGAGTGAGAGAGAGTTAAGTGAACAGAAAAAAAATAAGTGCTGTTTCAAGCCTGTCTGAGCCAAGCCCAAATTAACCACTAACAGTTTGACCTACTTCATACCCAGAGGGACCGATTTTTCTTTATTTTTTTTTTTCATATTTGCTGATGAGGCCAAAGAAGAAAGTTGCATTAAGTGCAGGGGAAAAAAAGCCAGCCTTTGAAAAACAAATAGGGAAAAAAATGAATAAAAAGAGCTGGGAACAAGATGCTTGGCAAATATAGATAGAAGAAAATGTTAAATGGCCTTCTGACCTTTCACTTAATTCTCTTTAACTGATTGGCCAGCATCTTCCAATATGAGTGATTAACTGATCCGAAATACAAACTAGCTTCCAAAAAAAGTTGGGACACCCTGTAAAATGCAACAAGAAAAACAGATTCAATTGCAAAGAGTTTAGAGATAGATGGAAAAAAGTGAGAAGTTGTGTAATTACTAAAAAAAAGAGAACAAAACAAAAAACCATCCCCCTAAAAAAAAAAAAAAAAGTGATGGAACATCTGAGAACTAATTAAGTTAATTTCCTACACGTTAGTAACACAATTAGGTTTAAAAAGAACAATTAAGCCCTTTATGATGACATACAGTCAGGCAGTTAAAATTCAGAATAAGAATCCAGTAAGGCTGCACCACTGCAGTGTTCTTAACAAATTAACAATATTAAGTTTTGATAATTTCATTACATTTGCTAATCTAAAATTATTATGCGTACATAATCGGGCTCCCCAGGTGCTCACTGACCTCGTGGTTCTTCTTAAAGCTGTGGGTTCAGTGCCGCAGGGAGGATCTATAGGAAAATGCAAGGTACTGTTATGGAAATTCTCATTTCTCTTCAGGGTATCAGCATGTGGAATTCTCCACCTACAGAACTCAAACTGGACCCTGATAGGACCATTTTACGTTAAACTGAAGCGGTTTTTAAAGTGCAATCAATCGTGTAATCAATCAGAGATGAATAATCTGCTGCCTCTTGTTTCATATTTGTTTATTTTATTAAATTATACTGCAGTCTGTGCTTTCCAATGTGCGTATAGATTGTGCATGTGATTGATTTTTCCCCGTTTGTGTTTTAAAACCTCAGCTAGGGATGGACACTGCAAACTAGCTTCAGCTATAAATGCTGCAGTGTGGGCAGCGTGGTGGTGTGATGGTTAGCACTGTCGCCTCGCAGCAAGAAATTTGAATCCACCGGCTGGCCGGAGAATTCCTGTGTGGAGTTTGCATGTTCTCCGCATGCCTGCGTGGGTTTTCTCCAGGCACTCTGGCTTCCTCCCACGTTCCAAAGATGTGTATGTTAGGTTAATTGGTGATTCTACATGAGTCCAAATTGGAAGGTGTGAATGTGAGAGTGGATCTGTCTCCATAAGTTAGCTGGGACAGACTCCAGCCCTACTGTGAAAAAAACATATATAAAATAAACAGTAAAAAAGAGAAGTGTGTGTTAAGAAAAACATTGCTCAATATAAAACTGCAAAAAACTTGAATTTTGTTATCTACATTATATAATATCATTAAAAGATGTAGTGACCAAGAGTTCAGAGCTGTACTGAATGGCCTAAACATGAGTCCTCAAACAACAGTCATTTAAAAACAGATTCAAGAACACTTGAACACACGCACAAAGCCCACTGCCAGTATAGACAGCTTTTTGGCTGCACCCATAAATTCCCTCAACCATGTAAAGAAATCCAAAATAAAATGCAAAAAAAATAAATAAATAATAAAAAATGGCAAAGTGGAAAACTGTCCTGTGGACAGAGCAATCAATCTGAAATTCTTCATGGAAAACACTGATAAATCTTTTATAAAGAAGAGAAGCTGTTTTATTACAATTTAATGGCCTGCATCAATGTTGTCATGGAGATTGGTTAGTGTGTATGGCATAGGTAACATCTGTGAAGGCACTGTTAATGCTGAATAATATATACAGGCTTTCCAGCAGAATATACAACAACTTTTTCCCAGCACAGGCTTTTTAAAATTTAAGCAAGACAATGCAAACTACATTCTGCATATATTCCAACAGCATTGCTCTGGAGCAAAAGACCCCACATGACAAATAGCCTGCCTGCAGTCCAGCCCTGTCACCTTCTGACCACATGGCAACCTAAGAAACAAAAACATGCCAGAGGAGGCCCTGAAAATCCTGAAATTCTAAACCAAGCAAACATCTCCTGGACCGCCTCTCTTCAGCTTCCAAGCGCTTACAGACTCTTGCTAAAAGAAGCAGTCGTGCAAGATGATGCAGATGTCCCAGCTTTTTTTAATGAAAGGGGTAACAGGCATTAAAAATAATTCTCAGTCTCAACATGTGACGTCTTGTCTTTCTCAATTCAGTAAGATTTGCGCATCGCTGCATTATCATTCCACTTTGGTTAGAGGTTATAATGGATCAGCATATAGTATAGTGAATTATGTAGAAGGATTGGTCTTCGCATTCATAATGCTTATAGTAGACACTGAGAGATGAGTCACTGCAAACATTACCTGAAACAAACTTTGTCAGTTAGCCTCTGTGAGGATAATCTATTTTTCATGGCATGACAGTCAACGGGGATTTAATTTTTATTACTGCTAGGCATCCAATTTTAGTGTCAGATCTATGAAAAACTAATATAAACACAAATGTGCACACATACCCCAGAAAGTAAACAGTGTTTAGGAAAAACAAACACCATCGCGAGCCCTGAGGAAATTGAGGCTCAGTACTAAATTGTTGGATGTGGCGGTGCTTTCCCTAACGGCAGCCCAATCTGCTGGAACCTATCCCTATGGAGGATTTCTTATGAGCCATGTGAGCTCACACAGGCACACACACACATACACACACACACACACACACACACGTTTACTGGATGTGTATTCATCAGAGCATGGTGCCATTAGGACAAACTCAGGTTAGCTTTTTTCATGCCATCTGGAAAAGGCAGGCATCCATCAGCTGGTTGTTATGCTCACCTCACTGAAAGTTCCCGGCGGTAAACCGCTTTTTGGAATGCAACGCAACGTCTCGCGATGAAGGATTTGTTTTACGTATCACCAGAGTGGAAACTTTACAATAAATAACATCATAATGCCCGGATGTCAAACCCGATGACAGAGCTGGTCAGATGCTTGATCCTTTCTGCTTATTGTGTGATATTTCACAAGAAAAACTAATTTTCCCCTTCGGGACGTGAGCTGTGACATCCTGCATTATCCCCCCCTTAAACCAGCTAGGAATAGCAAAGCTGCACAGTGTGCATAATAGGATAGTTCCGTTTTAGCATCTGTCATACATCACGCAGCAGCTTAATTTAAACATTACTTGACTGAGCGATAGAGTTTGAGTGTGACTGATAGCCTGTGTCACCTAACTAAGGTTTGCAACTGCTCAGAGCTCCAGTTCACTTAAACACACCCGAGATTTACATGCATGTTCATCATAAACAACTACAGCTCATTTAGCTTTGCTGATGTGTAGGATGCAAACAGTGGCACATCTGCAGACCTCTTCTGATGAAGGCAAGCCAGAGACGTGTCCATCTTAAAGTGGTTTGCAACACAAGATTAACATCTCTCGTTTTAATCTTGACATTTTACAGCCATTAAAAAAATGACTCATGCGAGAACTTCAGCAAACTGTGAGCAATAATCATTCGTGAATCAGCCTGTGAATCAGCATTCGCTGCTACGATTTGAGGTTATACTAAATGTTGTCGAAAAATTGCTTTTGTTAAACACGCCCCAGGCTGCTTTACTTCTACCATTTCTCACCTAGAATGGCGTCGTTGAACAAAAACAGTGGACAACAGTCGGTGAGTTACTAGATTACAAAGTGGTTACTGAAAAGCACCGCCTCTGTATCCAAGCACGACACGGGAGAACATCTCCAATGACACTGTGCAGCCACAGTTTTGGATTTTCATGGTTATTAAATAATGTGGCAATAAATCTGACTCAAACCTGTTAATTATGGCACAAATTAGATAAAGTTCAGGCAATTTCAGAGATTTGCTGAATTACCTGCGGGTAAGTGCACATTTTGTGTTCTAGAACATTCTGATTGCATCTTTTTATATTCCAAACACACCTGGTAGCAAGCAAAAAGAAGCAAAAACATCCCCCTACATAAAATAAAATAAAATAAAATACAATAAAATGAAATAAAATGAAACTCAGTGTTAATTTTAAATTTTTTAGAGCAGCAGCAGCCATCGAGAGAGATCATAGATCTATATGTCCATCAGCCAACTTTCCTTACTTTGACTAAATCTTCTCTTAATTAGTTTGCAAATAAATTCAAATTGCTGTGTTTTTATTGAAGTCACAGCAAGCAACTAAAAATTAGAGTTCATGTCCCTGTGTAAACAGAACAAATTAAAAGAACATAATGAGTTCTTTCTTTGGAATAAAAAAAGTTCTAACTAGAAAAGAAAAAGATTATAATGTGATATAAAATAAAAGCATTTATGACATGTTTACTTCATTTCATAAGATTAGTTCTTTTATTAACCTCGTGGAGCTGCCTACAGTTTGTGATAAACAGTTCAGCTTAGTGTGTATTAAACAGTGTTTATATTAAATTTATGGGGGTGAGGGTGGGGGTCTTACTGGGACACTCGCTGAAACTGAGCAATCATGACTTCCTCCTGTGTTTTTCCTGCTGTGACAAGTCAAAATAGATGCATTGAAAAATGTCCATTGATTAGCAGTACATGATGATGAATTAAGATATTTTCCATGGATCTTTCCTTGGGCCTTAAATTCATATTGGTTTTTTTTTTCTTTATTTGCAGAACCACATTTTGGTGATCAATTTCAGGAAGCCACTTTATTAGCTACACCTTTCTAGTACCGAGCTGGACCCAGAACAGCTCAGCACTTTGCAAAGTGCTGGAAAAACTCCTCAGAGATTTCTGGTCTATATTGACATGACAGCATCACACAGTTGCAGATTTGCTGGCTGCACATCTGACAGCTGCACATGTGAATCTCCTGTTTCACTGCATCCAAAAGAACCTTGAAATCTTCCGTGAACTCATTGTCGCGTTCATGAAACTAGTTTGAGGTAATAAACGATGCTCTGTTGGTACTAAGGGGCTCAAAGTTTGCTAAGAAAATATCTCTTACACTGTTATACCTTGAACAGTAAACCACTGACACAAGGCAGGATGCATCAGCTAAATCTGACTCTAAGGTCCAAATGTTGCACCAAGACCAAGATCGGTTCAGGCAACATTATTCCAGTCTTCTTTTGTCTAATTTTGGTGAGCTCGTGTGAATTTTGGTCACATTTAGCTGTTCTTAGCTGACAGCAGTGGAATCCAGTGTGGTCTTAAGCTGCTGTAGCCCATCAGCTTCAGGGCTTCACACGTATTACATTAAGAGATGCTCTACTTCATACCTTGGTTGTCACAAGTAGCAATCAGAGTTACTGTTATCTTCCTATTAAGTACTCGAGTCATTCTCCTCTGATCTGTACTGAGTTGCATTTGAATTAAACAAGTGTACCTAATAAAGTGGCCACATGTCTTAGCCTAATCTCTGACACTGTACTAGCTGTTCTAGCCTCAGCTCTTGGTTAATACTTGAAAATCGCAGGACTCTGAGAGCAGGCGGCTTGTTGCGACATGTTTATTTGGACAACAAATATTCATCCAAGCCCTTCATTTTGAGGATTCATACATAACTGTGCTTCAATAAGCCCGAGCAAAGATATGATCCTCGGAAACTCAGTAATAACAGGTCTCTCATCCATTTCTGGTCCATGGAAATTCATATCTTTTCCATGGTCTGTCAAACATTAAGTGTAAATTCCGACTGCAGATTTCTGACTGTCGAATGTTTCTACTTTTATAATACACCGCAGCTGCACTACAAATATAATAAAGTGCACGGCCAATTTTCATTTCCAGTCCATCCCTGATGTCATCTGTCTCATCTATTCCGGTTGTTGTTATGCTTGGCTTTCCCCCTTCCCTTCTCTTTTGAAGCACTGAAATTGAATTGGGCTCAACGTGTCATAATTGCCAAACTGCTGAGCTTTACATACCTTCAGTTTAGTGGCAGACGTACTGTCCAATACACATGTAAAGGAGCCAGCACACACAGCAGCAGAACACAAACTGAAAACTGCAAATGTATCCTCTCGAGTAGATTACTCCATAGCAACACTCTAAAAAAATGTTTTGATACTTTTTATTGTGTTTCTTTGGGTTATAGCTATAAATACATTTAAAATCAGCCGTAAACAAAAATCAGCCATAAAGTAACTGAAGCAGCTTATCGTACAGCATATATGGAGTGTGTAAAGCGGTTCATATTTACATTTTTAATCTCCTTTCATCAGGGGATTCCCTCTTACTCATGCTGACACACATAGCAAAAATAGCAGCATTAAAATCAAGTAGGAAATAAATAATCTGTCAGAAAGCCAAATTCACACAGTCCTCGGGCAAAATAACTAATAAGGAGATGGCATAGGAAAATTGCATGCATTGTTTATGCTTTTTTTTTTTGCACCCAGAGACATTTTTATCACAACAAACGAAAACACATACGAACATAAACAGCTGCTGAAATTTTACAGGGAAGCTGACGTGTATGTGCTTTATTATCGTGACATGACAGATTTGAACTTGGCTGTCATTAAAAAAAAAAAAAAAAAATCAAGCATATATAAGCAAAAAGTATTACTGAATTAACTGTCAAGCAGATTTTAAAGTAAAACACAAAGGCTGGAGATGTATCAGTGATCCAGATGTGTGAGAATTCAAGGGCTAGAGCATACAGCATGCGATCCATCAGCTTACTGGGACATGGTTAAGACATTTTTCACACCAAGTTATATTGCTGTACACAAACTCATGGGATTTTGTTGTTAATCTGACTTCAATGTGTGTGTTGCAGCAGTTTGGAGCTTCTGGTTTTTATTGGTGGGTCCGGTCATTTCTGGATGAGTTTAGCAGCACAGCTAAGAAAACTCTCTGTAATGCATCTTATACTAATCAGGTCTGCTCTGCTTTATATTTTCACTGAATGAGAATAAAGTCAAGTGACTTTGCCAACAAACAAGATGATTTTTTTGCTCTGTTGGTTTTGTTACGAGTTATATACAGGGTTGACCCACAAACTTGACCCAATGTGAAAAGCAAGTAATGATTCTGGCTTGATTTAATGTTATTGTGTTGTTTAAGTATCATCGTTACACAAGCGCCACGCTCAGATTCAGATTAAGTACCTGCAGTAAATGGGTCCTTGTTGGCTTGCCTTGTGACTGGGAGTCACTGGAAGTGCAGCAGAACACTGCAAAGCACATCAATGCATCTAAGAACACAGTTTAATATCTCTACACTCTAATTGGAATTTATGGCACACTTACAAAATTTAAAATTTTAAACATTTGGAAACACAGCCAACTCCCTCTACACACATATGTGATCACTGCAGATCATATATAGGTCTGTGTATGTTAGAGACAAGAAAAATACTTAGTGTAGCTCAGTCTATATCAAATTTGAAGGTCATTTAGTAAGGGTCAATCCCTTTTTATATCATATACAAAGAGGTGATCCTAAAATTTAATTGAAGGACATAATGGGAAATAGCAGTGTAGAAGGTGCTACAGCTCCTCCTGGTGAATCACAAAGGACCTGCATATCCGTCAACTGAAAAGTTAATAATTAAAAACAACTTTTTAGTTTTATCAGTTTCTTTTCAAATTATATACATTTTTAAAATCTACATAAATGTAGCTTAAGTGAAGCTAATGTGGAAGTGCCTTACTTGCATTCTTTTTAATGGCCACCAGGGGGTAAGATGTGTGGTTGCAAAAACCTTTGGTCCAATAGAAGTTTATGGGCAAAAAGCCTTCAGTTATGACCTCGGTAAATGTTTACTTAACAAGTTTATGGACTCTTTCACTCATTTCGGCCATACTGAATAAAAGGTAAGGTTTATTTTGCAAACTGTGGTCATCCCTGGCAACAGACCTCAGAAAGGGGAAGTTATTGCAAGCTGCACAGGAAGTAAGACACAAAGAAAAGAGGAACTGAGTAAAAGGAGTTGTTTGTATCTGTGTGTGACGTGTGAGGTACCAAAATAACACCTATATGAGACACATGTTTAGCTTCTAATGTAGAGATTCTTCAACTGGCTTTGGGCTGTGCAGGGCTCTCTCCCTTCCGGAAGATGATTGAATAAAGAATTATAAACGTTTTGACCACTCCTGAGTCGGGTTTTCTCTGTTCTATCATGGGGATAAAAGAACTGGGTTTAATACAGGAAGGAGAATTATTCAAGGTATGCTTAGCAGATAACAACTTGTGATTGGCAAATTGTCAGCCAAGGAGTGCAAGGTTTCATGGTCAGATCTTCCCCTCAATCATTACAATCATTACAACTTGCAAAACAGATGATCGCCAGTGTTAATTTTGCTCACCAACAATTTTCAGCACTGACCTTTTTGTTTCTGATGAAAATAAGACCATAACAAAATTAAAACTAATGCACAATAAGAAAAACTATGATGAGATAAACTGGTGAACAGGTAAAAAAAAAAAAAGAGAGATGAGATCCAACAAGAACTAATTAATATGTGTAGAAAGGTGATGATGTAATGTAATGTGTAATATACAGTATGAAATTCTAACTCTAATATGCAGATTATTACTATTATTATTGGAAAAAACAAATATAAATAACAATTTTATCATGTACTACTAGAGATATCTTAGTCTGGGACAATGTGACAGAACAACCAATGAGGAAAGCCAACAATATCATCTGAAGATGCTAATATGGCAAAAGTTCTTCCCTGATTAAAAACACAAGAATACACACATATCCAAACCAAAAAAAATGTAGAGAGGCACTGAACTTTTATTGCACCATGAAATCTGCAACATTTAGAGAACAATAAGACAGTAAAGAGACAATAATGCACATTTGCACCTATCTTAAATAACATAGTCATACATCATCCATAAGCCTTACACTTGACTTACAATTGACAAAGAAGCCATAGAATGAATAGCTTGCGAATTATACCATGATGAAACTGCATATATATATATATATAGGCACTTCTAATTTGTCTGACTTCCAAAAACAGGTGTGCTCAAAATGTTTGAGTTTTCACTGTGTAATAAATAGACTATGTTGAGTCTGTTCTTTTCACTGTGCTCTGATAAAATAAAGTAGATCTGCAGTTTTTGAGTGAAGAGAAAAAAAAAGAAAGAAAAAGGAAACAATGATCACTGCAACAGCATCTCTGTCAAAGCTTTCAGATGTTTTTGAAGTTGACGAGATGGCTAAACATGGCTATTAGACCCATGCTCACAGTGAGGATTTAAGCGCTTGGGAGCCCAGAGCAACCAACACACATGAATTCATGTACTCTGGATGTGGTATTATTCCTTTGCCTCTTTGCAGCCAGCCACCTGTTCCTTTGTTTACTTGCCAAACTCTTCATACATTGAAAAATCTTTGGAGACAAGAGGGTTTGTATTACACCAGACATGATACTCTAGCTGGTGCCTGATGAAAATCAATCCGCAGCCAGAATATTGCACCAAAGAGTCGAGGAAAGCAAACAAATACTAATTTCCATAATTAATCAAGTGCACATAAAAATTGCTTCACTTTTTTTTCCATGTAGACAAAGATAAGCTAGTGGTTGTTGCAGAATTTCAACTCTGGTTTGTACAACAACAACAACAACGACTGTTATTGTGGTTTAATGAAATTGAGTGTTTATCTTCTTCTAGCCTATATTTACATTCATTTATTATAAATGTTTAGTTGGAATTCTAATTAATTGTTATTAGTGTAGTTTTTTATAGATTACGCTCCTTTCGGTTCTCGTCAGGCTTGTTCTGTTGTATTTGGTTTCATTTCAAACTTGTCACAGTTATTACTCCCTCATCATCTCTTTTTCCTGGCGTTTCATTCAGTTTTCACCTGTTGTGCCCGTGTGGCTTTTGGCACTGAATAGTTGGACTGTCATTTTCTGGCAGGCATGCATCAACACATCTCCATCTTTAGCTTTCCGACAATTGAGTCTCATGAATGGTGTGCTGGAGAGTACCTCGCAAGAAAACAGCAGCAACACAAGTCTGAGAAGGCCCAAATCTTGTCAGCTTTGAGTGGGTCTTCCTGTTTTTCCTGTAGCCTGCTTGGCTCAAACATCATAAAGCATTCAGCTTTTAGAGGAATACAATTGTATAACATGTCAACAGACTAGACTAGACTCTAGTTGTCTTGACATCGCTTCCTTTTATATGATCTTGACCGTGCAGAACATGGAGACAGCAAGAAAAGGTATTGCAGTACAATAACAAGTGAGCCAACACAAATAAAAACAATGATTCTTCTGAAAGTAGGGAAAAAAATATGGAACTCAGGTGGCTAAAGTGCAGGAGAAACATCAAACTCAAGGCAAGTCAAACTGGTAGGACTGGACATGGGCAGGACTTGGACAAGGGTAGGAGACAAACAACCAGTCTATATAAGAATCAGTCCATTTTACCATTTTATCATTTACCCCTCTGGTGGCTGAATGTGTAGAGAAAGTGAAAATCCTTCATGACTCATGCCGTAGGTAAAGGGAAGAGGAGACCCTTCAGAGGTTGTCAGGACAATGTTGACACCGACAAAGCTCAGAGCAACACTGGAGAGAAAACCCAAAGATCCAAAATAGGAGCTTCTTGTGGATGAAATCAGTGCACCATACTGTAAGACCAACCTGAGCACAGCCTGGAATTTCTTCAAGAAAGTGCATGACTCAGCGTGCCATACAAGGATGCTTGTGTGGGGCACTGAGTCACTGATACTATACTAGGAATTATACAGCTCAGTGTGGCTGTGGAAAGCAACACAGGACGCCAGCTTCAAGGTCATTGCTCGAGTCACCGTCAAATGTAGCATTTACCAAGGTGTTTTATGTAGGCTTGACCCCCTCAGCTAACTTAATACAAAGAACAGATACAGATAGAAATAGTGCACCCTGAAACTCTATGAGCAATGAAAAGAGGGTCACCAGTTTGAGTGTCAAAGCCATGATTCAAGATAAAATTGTGACAATCTATGAATTTACCAGCAACATGCAACCTCACAGGGTGAACTGCTTTAAGTGTAGTTCAGATAGGTGAATACAGATGATGATGATCAGGAAGAAGAGGAAATATCATACAAGACCAAGTCCAAAATGGTAAGCTACTTCCAATAATGGAAGTAGGTGGCATGAAGTTCCAGTACCAGGGGTGTAATTTCCAGGGGGGTTAGGGGGGTTATGACCCCCCCCAAATAATCAGGCCCAACCAATATAAACCCATCGATAAAATTATGAATTATCTTGCATAAATAGGCTGTTGATTTTATTTACTCATTTCAGGTATTACCAGCGAAAGTTGAATGTTTAATCATCTGGGAATTCCCCCAGATTTATTTATTTTTTAGACAGAGATCTTGACCCCTCAAATGTTCAGCACAAAGTTACGCCGATGAGCAGTACACCACATGTAGCATGTTGCAAGATGCAATTTCTGACAGCATAAACTTAGAGAAACAGCCGAGCAGTTGGGATAGTCTACAGCAGGGGTCGGCAACCCTGGGCAAAGTGGTAGCACGACCATAGCTGGACGGGCATTCGGTCGGTTGCCCGATGATTTTTTTGTTTGTTTGTTTGTAACGGTATAAACAATGAAAGTGGTGGATTGGCCAGATGCTGGTCGGTGTGTAAAAAACTAACTCCGTTGTTTGGTGGTGGCTATGACGGAGCCTCCACAGATTCAGTAACATTAATAAGTGGTGGATGCCAGCAGGTGGATGAGAGAAAGGGGAGGCAAGAGGAGAGACCCGAGGCAGCTGCCGGTCCGAGTATCAGGTGAACTGAACTTCAAGTAAGTGGTTATGACCTGCAGTCTATCTGGGTCAGATATAAACCAAGTTTAGGTGGAGTTTATTTTCGTTGTGCTGACTTTTTACAGTCAGTTATAATAACTCGTACTGCGTGCTAGCTAGCATGACGAAGTGTCTATACAGCTGGGTGGGTGCTATGATGCTACTGATAGTTAGTAGAGTTGCCAACCGTCCCGTAAAAAGATGGAATCGTCCCGCATTCAGAGAAAATATTACGCGTTTGGTGTTGAGCTGAGAAGGGACGCAGTTTGTCCCGTACTTCAGCTAGAATGGAAAAAGACACAAAGTTGGATTTATTCTGTTACACTGCACAGCTGCCTCTTCTCTCATTCTCTCCCCTCTCTTTCCTGTTGCTACTTCAATCATGAAACTGATCAATCATAAGCTGATCGGCTTTTCTCTCTTGTTTGTTTATCGCCCACTTTGCGCCAGAAAGAGGAAACCGCCGGATGTCGCGGTAAACAACAGCAGCACGTTTAAGCTTGATCAGCTGTTGTTAGAATTTATTTAATATTTCTTTCTAGTAGCTGATGTTTGCTGGAGCCACAGCTGTAAAACCTGCGGGTCATGATATCAGTTTGGATATCTGGTGAGAGGGAAACATGAAGATGAAACCAGGAGATGTCCTGACTGAATCATCAGAGCTGAACAGGTGATGGAGAAACAGGTTTACCTTTTAGGTGACATGAATGAGTTGAAGGGTTGGGTTGAATATTAACAAACATGCCATATTGGCCCAGTTTATTTCTCTTGTTGTGAGGAGACCATAAATAGCATTTGTATTTTCTGTTGTACAGTTCATTTGCTGTTGTGGAGTTCTTGTTATGGATAAAAAGTGCCTTTTTTTTGTTTAATAACAGCTGATAACTATTCGCTGATAGCTGCCAACATCTGCGAACAAATATAATTCTATAAAGTGGTTCTATATATTGTGTAACTGTTCATATAGGGCGCTATTAAATTTATTGCTAATGCAATCATATGGCACACTGACTTCTGAGGAAATTTTAAATGGCACTCGTAATCAGAAAGGTTGCCGACCCCTGGTCTACAGGTTTGTCTGTGCCACCAAATTCCAGTCGGAGAAACCTTAGAAAGCTGTTGGGTTAAGGTCCTGTGGGACTTCAAGTTCCAGACAGATAAGCAGCAGCTTATACCAGCCAACCAGCAAGTGCTTACATTAGTCTCTTCTATATATTGAAGACTTTGTTGAAGACTGTGTTAGTACTGATGTCACTGTGCGGCGATGTTATCATCTTGTACAGAATTTCCTGCCTGATATGATTGTTTTCAAGAAGAAAAGCAGCAACAGTCTATGTGAGGAGAAAACGTGCCATAGAAAAAACAGTATGTAACATTACTAAAATAAACCCTATATGCCTATTTATGGTGGATTTAATTAGTGTAAGATCTGTGGCACCTTGGATGTTCTTGACAGATAGGGCACTTTTACAGCCCTGTGGGAAAAGACCTACACTTTTTCTTTAGGCAACGGCAGTTTGATCTTCTCCTGAGTGTCACTAACATATCACAATAGCCTCGCACAATCCCTAACTTCAAAAATTCAAGTCTTTCGCGCTGTCTAATTTGATCATCGGGGATTATTCATGTTTGTAGTCAGATTTGCTTGAATTCTCTTTAAACTGTGGCGTAGGTGTACGGATGTGACTCTTGAGTAATAGGGGTGTAGAACAAGTTTAAATCATGAACATAAACAAACTAAAAGCAGTGCTGAGTTGCAAAAGCCTGACAAATGCTCACTGTGGATGGCACCATTTGCATGAATTCAGTGCAGAGAAGACGTGCTGATAGAATTTCAGAAAGTCCCGGGAAAATTGTTCTGTACATCCTTGACTTATATTTGGACCCAGGCAATCAATAGGAACAGAATTATGAGGCACTGAAGCGAGTGATTTTAATCTGGGACTAAATATCCAGTAGTGGATTAGTTTCAGACAATTTCATACCTCCAGAGCTCTTCATGAAATATGGATAAGGCAGAAGAGAGAGAGAGGGGGGGATTATGAAAAATAAAGGCATTTTCCCAAACATCCTCCTTCGATGGAAGCCAGATGAAAAGTTTTGCAGATGGGCAGCTGGAGGATTCAAGCCACTTTGCATAGCAGATGCCCAAACTCCCACAGCCTTGGTCTGGGCACCAGTTTAATTAGAAAGACCCCCTAGTAAGATACCTTTCAGCACTGACAGCGGTGTTCCTAAACATGCCCACATTTTTTCTCACAGTGAGAAGTCTTATGGTCAATATTACTGATGAGCATGGGTTGCACACACAAAGAAAAAGATTGATGCAAAAATGGGTCATTTACATAGATTGTTGTAGGCAAGTTTGATCCCTTTACATATTCTAATTATTCCTGTGCATACTATGTGACTATATATTCTGCAAGTCAAGTGAAGTTTGTCCTCCAAAGGTAATTTTAACTAGAATGCAAATGTAAATCCATCTCTATATTGGACTATAATCCAGTGTAAGTACTGAGTGTCTATGGGTCACAGCCTCAAATGGAGAGGAGAAAAATGGCTAGTTTCATAACGACAGCTGAACTGAGGGTCTTCATTAAGGCCCAGTATAAGGTAAATAAACTAGTCTGTTAGAATTAAACAGACCATACAAAAACTAAACCAGCTGGCAAAAGTACAGACATTCTGCACTTAAGTAGAAGTACAAACACTACTGTTAAAACATACTCCAGTAAAGTTTAAGCACTGATTCAACTTATTTACTCAAGTAAAAGTAAAAAAGTACAGACTCTGAAATCTACTCAAAGTAAGAAAATGAAAAGTAGCTCTTTGGAGGAGGTTTCTATTTTTGTGCAACACTAACTGACCTTTGTTCTATATTAAGATAATGATTAAATAATATCAGTAGATGGGAATACAAGCTTTCGTCTAACTTTTTAAAATTCTAATTGTGTTCAGCTTGAATCTGAAGAAAAAGAAGGAAAATCAAACTGGGTTAAAGCGGGATTCAGAAGGTGGGGGAACCCTAAAATTGGTTGTAATGGCTCAGTGTGGAGAAAAGAATCATAACTCAGTTCAATAATTTCTATCGAGAGCTCCAGTAGATTTTCTTAGTGTACAGGCTGTGATCGGCTGACCTGCTGCATTTTGTGGATGCACACAACTGAATTCAACCAGATGTCAGCAGATGTTTCATGAGTACCCTGGCTGATTTCCATCCTCTACACTGACAGTGCACTGTTTATGCTGTCTGTTTTCTAGATGGTATAAAGTTGGTATGAAGGTGGAATTCAGTCAATGGATCTAAGCATCATCAGCTAAACGTGACATAACCTAACTGTGGCCATGAAACCACCCATGCACCAATCACACACACTGTTCTTTACTTTAAATCCATCACAGTACAGCAAACTAACCTGTTTCATTCAAATTTTAAATAACACCATTACCCCTCCTCAGTTTACAGCATGCTTTACAAAATTAAAAAAAAAAATGTGTACAGATTGAATATCTAATTTAAAAACAACTTATATGCAAGCTTTAAATCTGCACTCTACTAAATCCTACTGAGAAGTCCTTACCTTTAAATCTAACCCAGGGGTCTCAAACTCCAGTCCTCCAGGGTCGGTGACCTGAAACTTTTCCACGTGTCCCTGTTGCAACACACCTGAATACAATTAGTAGGTCATTAGCAAGAGTATAGAACTTGACTGCATGCTGAGGTGGCAGCTCCTAACCCTACTCAAGTAAATTTAAGTAAATGATTGGGAAAATGTACTTCTAAAAGTACTTTTACTTCACCATGTTAATTCACTCATGAGCTGCTATAACATGAATGCCACCTCAGCATGCAGTCAAGTTCTATACTCTTGCTAATGACCTACTAATTGTATTCAGGTGTGTTGCAACAGGGACACATGGAAAAGTTTTAGATCACCGTCCCTCGAGGACTGGAGTTTGAGACCCCTGATCTATACCCTCTTCCTCTCCTGTCCTGTCTTTCTTATATTTCTCCATCTGTGGGTGAAGCTAGCTCTCTTTCCTTTTCTCCCTGTGAAATTCAGCAGCTGGACCTTTTGCTAGCAAGACACTGTAAGACAAACTGCACATAAACAGTTTGTGTGTTTGCTGATGTTTGTTGATCTCAATGAAATGCTGCATTTGAAATTACCAGACACTTAAAAAAAAGTCACTCCCTTTATGCTCACTCCTAAAGTAACTTATGGACACTGGTGTTGTGGCAAAAAACCACCATCCCACTTTTAACCCCTGACTTCGGCGCAAATCATCTCTTTTTATGTGACATCCTCTGGTGATTAATACGGGAACAGCACTGCCTTTCATGTGTGTTTAGGCTCAAATAGGTTTGATGTGGCTTGCAGTGACGAAATAATAATTCAAATATGTTAAAGCAAGTGTAACAAGTCTGTTTTAAAAATGTAAGAAGTAGAAAGTACAGATATGTATTTAAAAATGCAGGGAGTAAAGGTACAAATTAGTCAGGAAAAAAAAACTATTCAAGTGAAGTACAGATACCTGAAAATTCTACTTAAGAGCAATAACAAAGTATTAGTACTTGGTTACTTCCCACCTCTAAACAAGCCCATTTAAAAAATATTTTTTTTCTTTTTTACATCGTTATCATATATTAAGCTTTTGCAGTCACAATACCACAAACCATCTTTGTCATTTTGGATGCGTGACAATCACAGTGACAGTGTAGAATCAACAGAATAAGGCTCTAGTCACAAAAGCCTTGAGACTGGTGTGCAATCATCTGGCAACCACTGGTCGTCAGGGGATAAATGTATATCCCTGACAGCTGTGAATGTCTCCTGGAGATTTATGACTATTGTTAAAGTTCCAGTCAAAGAGGCAGTGATTCCCAGGCAAGCACCTGTTGTTAAAGAAAAACATGAATGCCACAACTTTGGCTGCAAGCATATTGCTGCAGTTTCTCCTTCAGCTTCTCGCTGAGCTGCAGGGAAACGATAAAAAGTCTGACACAAACCAGATATGGAGAAGGTTTGCCTTCAAAGTAAAAGACATACCCTTTGAAGCATGTAGGCTGCAGTGCTGAGGCGCAACTTTTACTTTGAAGTTGAGCTCTCTCCATTTTTTAATTTTAAACTTTATTTGGAACTTTGTATGATTGGGTTTCACATTATTTTCTATAAGCAACATGGGCATTAAAAGACAAACATATGCAACGTGAAGCAAAGGATATGCAGTGTTTTTGTAAGAAAGTAAATACATACATGTATGAAAACCACACACATGAACAAACATTGTATTTTTTCCACAAATCAAGAGTGTTGAAAATACAGTTCATGAGATCTGTTTGTTTAATGCTGAATAAGAAGGTAATGCTTTTATATGTGTAACCTTTGACTAAAATAATAACAAATAAATGACATATTGTTCATTACTGGAGTAACTGAGATCGTCTTTATTTCTGACTTGGGTTGCACTTTTTCAAGATTTACAACAGCTGGGCTAATCACCAGGAGGTTTTGATGCTGCGCCTTCTTTGCAACTGATTTCACCCAGTGACTGCCAGCAACTGCCACTATTAAATTATCAGTGTACAAACGTGGACATTGAAGCACTATATACATGTAAAATAAATATATCTTTATGTTTCCGAACACAATAACCCAACACAGATTCATGCTAAATTTGGTTTATCAAATGGGCCACATCGTCTATTTGCCAGATCATTTATTAGCAAAATGTAATTTGACCTCTGCTCGCGTTATTTTTTTCTTCTTCTTTTGCTTGGCAATAATAGATTGTACTGGCTCTGAGCAGTTCCTGAAAAAACTTGCAAACCACCAGACTTGCAACAAAATAGAGAGTTTACATTGTATTTGTCAAATTAACAGTATGCTATTGGAATTTCGTGTTCTAAATGAAGAGATTTAGGGACCTGATAGGAGGTTGTGCAAGAATACTAATAGAATAACATTACGGAATAATAATATTTACTAGGAAAAGTATTGGTAGCATCCCCTCTTTGTGTCTAGACAGTGCCAGTATGCTTCCGCAGAGTGAGCTGAGTTTAATTCCATACAGAAAACACATTTTTATGTTCACACGTGGCTGTTTAGTGGTGCGGTGTACATTTATATTACACATGTAAAACTCAACCTAAAGACCTTGGAGAACTTTATACAACTTTTTATCATAAAAATTACTAATGACACTTCACATACTTCATTAAATTTCAGCACCACAAGGTGTTGACATGCACAACCAAGCAGCGATCTACAGCACTGAAAATTGCAACCAGCACAAAGGTGCCAAAAGTGGTCACTTGAGACTGGCTCCAAAAGCAAGTCAGTTCCTTGAAACTTCCTTTTTAAAATACCCCAAATTACACCATTATAACACATTTTTACAGCCTGGTACAAAAATACTGATTTGGCCTCTGTGGATAATTTCCCCCCTCATGACAACTCTACATGGGGTGATTTAAAGGAAAATAAAAAATAAAAAACGTATTCATTTGTACACAGGTGTCCCAACAGGAAACTAGAACCTATCAGCTAGGCTTCACCTCCACTAATTGGAGTCACTGAACTGGATCTTTCCCCGACGTTTGTGCTGAATTTTTAATGCAATGATCTGACAAAATATTATAGCTTACTGCTTGGTACAGCAAAAAGTCCAAGAAGTTTGTGTCCGACTTTTGTTGAGGGACATTCTAGTGTTTCCTTAGTCTGTTACTTAGCAAGTAATTAGCCGTTCTTTGTGTCTGTATGTTGAACCCCCACAGCTGTGGGTCAACCTGCTACTGTTACTTTAACATCTTGTCTTGTGGTAATTTCTGCCTCTATAACGGCTAACAAAACCCTGATGCTGAGGCATCAAAATGTGCAGGAAATGTAAGAATTTAACTGTTTGGGCTTCATTAAAATAATAATGTAAGCAGGCTACTTTGCTATGTGCATTGTTGTTGGAAGATTGCAACTTAAGTTACAGAGTTTCAAATGAACTTTGAAAGTTTTCTCCAGAAGTTAAAATGCCAGTGTGCTCTTACTCCAGCCGTCTCGTTAGCTGTAACCTTGGAGCCGTGATGAGGGGGAGGACTAGAAGGAGGCTGTCATAACACTGCATGAACTGGGCCTTTATTTCCTTTCTTATATGGCAGCGAACACTATGCACAACAACTTCTGTTACACTGAAATTTATCCATATCTAGACATTATATGATTTATTACAATAGCTTAATCACCACTGGCCTTATGCACTCCACAGTGGCTGCAGCTGCTTCTCACACCCTCTCACTTGTGGTGTGCCATTTTTTCTCGACTAGATGTACTTAAATTGATGCACACGCACAGAGAAACACACATACACATTACAAATTACTGTATTTACTAAAGGTTTTGTTCATTCCTTATCTTTTCTCACTCTCTCAGCTGCCTCCTCTTTTCTATTTTTGCTGAACTGTTAGGAGAAAGTTTATTTTTGCAGAGTCTGTCGGCGTCCCTTCATCTATTTAATCTAAACTGCTGGGTACCACTGCATTATATTACACACTGATTACACCCTGTCTGTTCATCTTTTTATTGTCGCAGAGGCTTCAAAGCACAGTGTGTTCCGTTAGAGAACAACCTATTAAAAATCCTATTATATCATTTCATATTACGAACACGAACAACTGTGTGACAAAGCTGAACTCCACATGATTGTCAAACCCTGGAATTGATTCACAATAAGTTAATCTTAACCACACGTTTTCCCTGAATTATTGATTATTTGTCCTCGTGTTGTCATCTATTTGCATTAGAATAATTTATGAAATTACACTGGGAAAACAATGTGACAACGTGTTATTATCTAACTCTTCAGCTCTCTTCCTGGCTCAGGACTGTATGGTAAGATTTCGATTGCAGCCTTCCTGATATGGATGCATTCAGTGCTTTCATAGTAATTTTGAATTATTGACTTAATCTTAATAAACAGACTATTTTCTTCATAATTGTTTCAGATAGTTCAAAAGAACGTGCTTTTGCAAAGATGTTTGAAACAAGGTTGTGCAATATCTCCTTAACGATTCTTTTGAGCTAAAGAAAAAAATTGAGATCAAACGGTGGAAAACAACAGTCACATAAAAGCACTTTTAATGAGTATTGTATGAGTATTATATATACATAGCTCACAGTTTCATAACTGTGCAGTACTGTGCAGAAGTCTTGAGACATTCATTTCTTAATGTTTAAATGGGTGCAATGATTTATTGAAAAGTGCAGACCTAAATTAAAATGCGGTGTATAAGGCAAAAAGTTTGTGCATTTCTAATGAAATTTGTATTTGTACAGTATTTGTTGTAGCCATCTTTACAGTTCAGCACAGCCTGTGCCATAGTCCTGGCAGGCTTGCTTTTATTCCACTGTCCTTCCTGTTCTCTTTCCCTCTCCCATCTTGGCTTTTGTCTTGTTCTCCCAGGTGAAGCGCTGGTCTGGCTTTTGCTCCTCATCCTGCCTGCGGGCGGAGCCCTTCTGGGTTCTCGGGCTTCAGCCGTCACACCTGTTTTCCATCTGCTCATTCTCTTGCAGTATTTAAAGACCCGCTTGAGCCTCCGTTCTTTGCCAGATTGTTGTTGCCACCCCCGTGGTGTGAAATGCCCTATTCGAAAGGCGGCTGGGGCTTATTCTCTGGAACCTTCAAGCCCGCCAAAATAAATGCCAGCAATCACTCGATTGAACCCTGAAGCCGATCATCTCCCGCAAGAAAGCGTTAACATTACTTGCCTCTTGCTCAAGTGCTTGCCCACTTTTCACTGCTCATCTTCTCGAGTACTCTAAACTTTCTCGGCCTGCCTGCTCACTCCTCTCATTGCTGGGTAAAGAGATAAACAGGTAACCACTCGCTAACTTTTACCTGTTATTAAACTCAAACTCTGAATTTTGTAGTTTCTGTAATAAAACTGGTTTCAGGGTCATGCGTCTGAATCTTAAGTTATGGCATTACGGCAGTCTGAACTTCTTATATTTCATGGAGGTCCATTGTGCGTTTTCATTGCAGGCTTTTACTGCACTGGCAGTGCCTTTGGAATCATTGTCACTATGAAAAATTAAGTTATTGTCAATCATAGACTTTCCAGATGGTGTTGTATGGTGAATGAAACCATTTTCTGTGTCCATAGTTCTACCAATTTCTGACAAGCTCCCCAGCAACACTGGCTGAAATACACCCTAAACGTGACATAGCCTCTACCATGTTTTAGAGATCAACCCAGCCAATTAGAGAAGGTGCTCCACCACCTGCCTAGTAATTGGTGCAGAGGGTGATCATGATTAAGAATTATTATTATTTTGTTTTACAAATCGTAACCACTTTTGAAAATGTTTTCCTGCTTTTTAATAATTCAGTGAAAAGATGTAATTACTGGTGTCCTTGTCGGTTTGGACATTCAGCTGTAAGAGTGATAGTAGCAGTAAGGAAAAGACGCATCAACATCTTTCAAGGTTTATGGCAATAGTTAAAAGAGCTACTATTTGCTTTTTGTGTTACATGCATTAAGAGGACAGCAATCAAAATTATTTTTAAATCACAGTCTTAATATCACTGGGTGCCCGATTCCGTCAGACACAATCTGCTATGTATTTGTTCGGTTAGTGAAGCTGCATAGACTTCTTTCATAAAAAAGTAGCATGTGAGTTTCTGCACAACTGCTACCACACTGTCCGGATGATAATGTATTTTCCACATTACAACTTCTCTAAGAACTGCACAAAGCATAGCTTTTCCTGCCTCTGTCCCTCTGTGCACAGCCTAGCATTAAAATCAGAAGTGAATGACATTCAAAGGATTACCAAACACAGAGATCTTAATGGTTGATTCGAAAACAGGCTGGGAGTGAAAATCTCCCAGATCTTCATCTAGCTTTGCTCCTTAGAGCGTGAGATTAGACAGTAATGCGATCCTTGAATGTGAACATGAAAATAAGTCACTCTGATGCTTATCACCTAGAGACTGAAAACTTAAAAAAATAACACAAATATATATTTATTTACTAAAATAAAAATCAGTGCCGTGTTAAACTATTGTATGAGCTATTGTTTCATATCTGCCTTTAATGTTTGTGTCTGAATGTAACAAGTCAATGGGCTTAACTGTTCGATGAAACAAAGGGTTTATCCTGCTCAGCAGCTGCCCTGCAGAAGTCTGTTTTCTGCTGTCATTCAAAGTAATTAGCTTCATTTAACTAGAAATATAATGACTGATTATGAATAATGTGATCACAAG